>NC_136061.1:1503712655-1504312655 GCF_964261635.1 Lissotriton helveticus
GCTTCTGGCCACCAGCTGTCGTTCCACAGTTGAGTATGACCTCCGAACAGTAGTATCTCTGATTTGTCTGCATTTAGTTTAAGGCAGTGCTTGTGCATCCATTCAGCCAATTCAGAGAGACAATTTAATAACCTGTCTTTGGGGTTGTTCTTTTCATCCAGGATAACAGTAAGTTGAGTGTCGTCGGCGTAAGAACATATTTCGACACCCCACTTTCTGCCTATTCCCGCCAGGGATGACACAAAAATGTTGAACAAAGTTGAGCAAAGTTGGGCTTAGTGAGGCCCCCTGTGGGACCCCATATTTGATGTTCCGGCGTGGGGACGAGAACTTGCCCATGTGCACTGATTGCGATCTATCCGATAGGAAAGACCGCAGCCAACCCAGTGCTTTGTCCCTAATGCCCATAGATGCTAGGGTTTCCAGGAGCAGATTGTGAGGGACGGTGTCGAAAGCCGCCGAGAGATCCAACAGTATTAGGGCAACTGTTTTCCCCTGATTTACATGCATTCTGATGTTATCCAGAACGGCCAGGAGTGTTGTTTCCGTGCTGTTGTTGGCCCTGAAACCCGTTTGTGTGATATCCAACAGGTTGTTTGCTTCAAGAAAGCTGGCCAGTTGCCTGTTGACCAGTTTCTCTAGGACTTTCGACAGGTAGGGAAGTTGGGATATGGGTCTGTAATTGGCCGGGTTGTTGATATCTAAGCCCGCTTTTTTTAGAAGGGGGGTGACTGTGGCGTTCTTCCAACTGGATGGGAACTCTGCGGCATCTAGTGAGTGATTCAGAACTTGAGTCACTGCAGGGCAAATCAGAGGGATAAGCTGCCGGAAAATAAGATGAGGGCAAGGGTCCAGGGGGGAGCCATATTTGATTTCAAGCATCGCTTTGCCCACTTCCTCTTCAGAATATGGGCCAAAGCTGGTGCAGCAGGCTTGGGAGGTGGAAGGCTTGTGGTCCACCGGGCTGCCTGATTTGAGGTTGGAAAAAGATGAATAGATCTTATCTATTTTTTCACAAAAGAAGTTATTCATCTTGTCGCAGACTACTTGTGAGGGAGTCAGATTAGATGAGAGACTGGTATCAATCATCAATCATGGACATTTATATAGCGCACTACTTACCCGGAGGGTCTCAAGGCGCTTGGGGGGGGGGGGTGCTGCTACTGCTCGAACAGCCAGGTCTTGAGCTTCTTCCTGAAGGAGAGGTGGTCTTGGGTCAGGCGCAGGTCGGTCGGGAGGGAGTTCCAGGTCTTGGCGGCCAGGTGGGAGAAGGACCTTCCTCCTGTTGTCGATCTTCGGATGCGGGGGACGGCGGCGAGGGCGTGACTGGCTGATCGGAGGTGGCGTTTGGGAGCGTAGAAGTTGATGCGGTTGTTGAGGTAGCTCGGGCCTTGGTCGTGTAGGGCTTTGTGTGCGTGGGTGAGGAGACGGAAGGTGATTCTCTTGTTGACGGGGAGCCAGTGCAGGTCTCTCAGATGTCCGGAGATGTGGCTGCGTCGGGGGATGTCGAGGATGAGTCTGGCTGAGGCGTTCTGGATCCGCTGGAGTCTCTTCTGGAGCTTGGCGGTGGTTCCAGCGTAGAGGGTGTTGCCGTAGTCCAGTCGGCTGGTGACGAGGGCCTGGGTGACCGTCTTCCTGGTCTCGGTGGGGATCCACCGGAAGATCTTTCGTAGCATGCGCAGGATGTTGAAGCATGACGAGGAGACGGCGTTGACTTGTCTGGTCATGGAGAGGGAGGAGTCCAGGATGAAGCCCAGGTTGCGTGCGTGGTCTGTCGGTGTGGGTGCGGTGCCCAGGGCGGGGGGCCACCAGGAGTCGTCCCAGGCAGAGGGCGAGGAGCCCAGGATGAGGATTTCCGTCTTGTCTGAGTTCAGTTTCAGGCGGCTGGTCGTCATCCATTCGGCTACATCTTTCATCCCTTCGTGAAGGTTGGCTCTGGAAGCGGCGGGGTCGTTGGTCAGTGAGAGGATCAGCTGGGTGTCATCGGCGTAGGAGATGATGTTCAGGTTGTGTTGGCGTGCGATGGGCGCGAGGGGGCTCATGTAGACGTTGAAGAGGGTGGGGCTCAGCGAGGATCCTTGAGGGACGCCGCAGATGACTTCGGTGGCCTCTGACTTGTACGGTGGTAGGCGGACTCTCTGTGTTCTACCGTCGAGGAAGGAGACGATCCATTCCAGTGCCTTCCCCTGAATTCCGACGTTGCTGAGGCGCTGCACTAGGGTGCGGTGGCAGACAGTGTCGAATGCCACGGAGAGGTCTAGGAGGATGAGGGCCGCTGTTTCTCCGTTGTCCATCAGGGCTCGGATGTCATCGGTGGCAGCGATCAGGGCGGTCTCGGTGCTGTGGTTGGCTCGGAAGCCAGACTGTGAGGGGTCGAGGGATCCATTCGTCTCGAGGAAGGCGGCCAGCTGTTTGTTGACGGTCTTCTCGATGACTTTGGCTGGAAACGGGAGGAGCGAGATGGGGCGGTAGTTCGGTGGGGTCCGCTGTTGGTTTCTTAAGTAGAGCGCTGAGTTCGGCGTGCTTCCAGCTCTCCGGGAAGGTGACGGTGTCGAAGGAGGTGTTGATAATGTCCCGCAGGTGGGGTGCGATGACAGCGTCGGCCTTGTTGAAGACGTGGTGAGGGCAGGGGTCGGTCGGAGATCCGGAGTGGATGGAGTTCATCATGCGGACGGTGTCATCGGTGCTGATCGGAGTCCAGGCGCGGAGGGTGGTGGTGGGGGGCGTTGCTGTGGTCGTTGTGTGCGATGGTTGACTGCTGAAGCTGTTGTGTATGTCCGCGATCTTGTTGTGGAAGTAGGAGGCGAGGGAGTTGCAGAGGTCTTGCGATGGGGTGATGTAGTTGTTTCCGGCGTTGGGGTTGGAGAGCTCTTTCACGATGTTGAAGAGTTCCTTGCAGTTGTGTGCGTTGTTGTCCAGTCGGTCCTTGAATGCAGTTTTCTAGGACTGCAGAGCTCTTTTACTATTTTAAAAAGCTCTTTGGAAGAGTTGTTATTCTCTAAAATTCTACTAGAAAAGTAATCTTTTTTTGCCTTTCTAATGGCTTTAGTGTATTGCGACAATTCTTCCTTGTAGACAGCCCTCGTCTCCTGAGTTCTTGTTAACATCCATTTGTGTTCGAGCATTTTACATTTCCTTTTCTGTGACTTCAGTTCTTGCCCGTACCAATTCTCCGACATGGTGCGCCTGGGTTTGGCATCATGGCGAAGCTGTGAGCAGTGCTCCAGAGCCGACGCTATGCGGTCCTGAAGTCTATCTGTTGCTTCCACAACACCTATCTTTCCAATAGAGGAGTGGACAAAGTGCTGCTGAAAAATTTCAGTTTTGAAGTTAGCATAACTTCTCCTGTGGGTTGCAACTTGGTAGGGAGGCCTAGCGTTTTTAGCAGGTAGGTGAAAATTAAACTCGACCAAAGAGTGGTCCGTCCACAATAGTGGTTTAATTGCTGAAATGGAGATGGGGTTGATATTAGAGAACATCAGGTCAAGGGTGTGTCCCGCCCTATGTGTTGGTTGATTGATTCTCTGGGACAACTGCAAGATCTCCATATTCTCGGTTAATTGTTTGGTGAGGGGGTTATGACTGTCGTCATAGTGGATATTAAAGTCCCCTAGGAGCAGTATGTTTTTGTTGTGAAGGCAGATTGGCATAACTTGTGCCGGGAGTTGAGCGTTAAAATCGGAGGTGCAGCCAGGAGGGTTATAGATGATAGCACCACCGAATAGAATGGTGGTGTTAACGGATACTGAAAATGCCATGGCTTCATGGCTACTGGCTTGAGTAATCGGCTCCAGTCTGCAAGTGAAAGAGTCTTTGAACAACAAAGCTACCCCACCTCCCTTCTTTTTCTCCCTATCCAGGTTAAGGATCTTATAGTTGTCTGGGAGGGCCGTAGCGATGTCCGGGGTACTGTGGTTGTCCAGCCATGTCTCTGTAATAAAGGCTAGGTCTGGTTGATCATTTCCAAGAATATCCCAGATTTCAATGGCATGTTTGGGGAGGGACCTTGCGTTTAGAAGGATACATCTTAAAACCAGCTCGGAGGTAGTAAGATTAGTAGGACAGTGCCATGGGTTACTCAGCCAGTGGCAGTTCCGACAACTCACTGGTCCCATGGTGTTCATGGGTTCCAGTTGTGCACACGAAGCATGATGCGATGTGGCTGTGGTGTTGCATTTTCTTAATTCACTGCCTGAGTATGTAATGACGCCTTTCCTCAGCAGTTGTGGGTGGCTGGTGGGTAGGACAGGGGTTGTGGCACCGGGTCCCGGACTGTCGCGGACGGGCGCAGACGGGCTTGCCTTTGGTAATTATGGACACAATACAATTTGCAAACTCTTAAAATCAGTCGACAAATTTTGTAAAAACGTTAAGAACAGATTAAAACCAATGTTTTTAAAAGCGCTAGCAAGATAAAGTATTTTGCTGACAAGTCCCGGCTTTCCGCCTCAGGACGCTTCTTACCACACTCCACACACAATAGTAATCAGAGGGGGAGTGTGAGTTAGGGCTTTTTGTATTGACGAGGGCGGGAGGGTGGGAGGGGCCGAGCACTCGTCTGCTCGCCCTTCTCCTGCCCTCACCCAAGATGGCGGGGGCCCCAGCAGCGTCTACTCGGCTGCAGAGGGGAGATCAGGGGAAGGTTCAAACCACCGGCACACCAGGAATTCTAAATGGCGGCGGGGAGTGAAATACGGTAATTATGGACACAATACAATTTGCAAACTCTTAAAATCAGTCGACAAATTTTGTAAAAACGTTAAGAACAGATTAAAACCAATGTTTTTAAAAGCGCTAGCAAGATAAAGTATTTTGCTGACAAGTCCCGGCTTTCCGCCTCAGGACGCTTCTTACCACACTCCACACACAATAGTAACCATTTTTGTATTTGAAGTATAGTAACATTAATGTTATTAAATGTAAATACATTAACTTTTATTCATTCTATACACCACTTTTAATAACTATTAATGAAAATATTTTTTTTCTTTGGCAGGGAATTTATTTTTTAATTTAAAATTCAGAAACATTATTTTAGTTTAGATTAATGTACTTTTAGTTTTAGTCTAACATTAATTTACAATTGCTGTAGCATTTTTTTCTATTTTGTTCTGTATCTAAAGTAAATATAGAAACTGATTGTACATTACTCGTTTACATAATAATATTTGAATATTTATTTTGGAGTTGAATATATTG
Source organism: Lissotriton helveticus (assembly GCF_964261635.1). NCBI lineage: Eukaryota > Metazoa > Chordata > Amphibia > Caudata > Salamandridae > Lissotriton > Lissotriton helveticus. The sequence goes on from NC_136061.1 coordinate 1,503,717,855, forward strand.
TATAAAATGTTGCATATTGTTTACCCTGCATAAATCTCTTCCCTGACTCTCCCTTTGGCTAAGTATGGTGATTTTTAAAAAAAAATTTAAGTTGAAAATAAATGAAAAAAAATATGTTTAAGTTAAATATTTGTTTACATTCATATTTTGACTGATTTCGATGTCGGGCGGAATTCCTTCCGCCCGTCACCGACTCGGTCCTGGAACCGACCGACACCCGGTCAGTGGTCCCCACCGCCTCAGTAGGATGTGACCGAACACTGTTCGGTCGCATTTCTACATTTTACTATAGGAGAATGCATTGCAGCCGGAAACCGGCAGTTATGCATGCTACCATAGTGAAATGGAAGGTGCAGTTCCTACCTGCACCTTGTGGCAGGCGCCTCAAGGTGCCTGCCAAAAGGTGCAGGGATCAACAGGGGGGCACCATTGGTGCCCCCTCGCCCTTCAACAGGAGCCCGTGCACCAAAGAGGGTCTTGCTGGGGGCCCCAAACATGCTTCAGAACATGGTTTCCATGTCGGACAGACCATCATGGAAACCATGTTGGAAACCATGCATTGTGATCTCAAGGGCGGAAAGGCCCAGCCTTGAGTTTACTGTCTGGCTTCCAACTGGCTGACATGCTCTCTGTGCCCATTGGAAGCCAGCCAGAATGACCGGCTGGTTTACTTTCCGACCACCTATATCTTAATTAGGTGGTCAGAAAGTAAACCGAGGAGCCCATTACGATGCAGCTTGGAAGGCTCCAACCATCGGTCGGAGCCTTCCGAGCCACATTGTAATCGGACCCTATGTATTTAATTTAAAAGTACAACAAAATATAAAAAAAATGCTACAGCACCATTAAACAAATTTCGAAGTAAACCTTTAATTAAATGAAATATATTAAAATTATTTTTCTGAAGTTTAAATAAAAAATTATATTCCCACCAAAACAAAAGAAAATATTTTATTGTGTGTTAATAATTATTGAAAGTGATGTATAGAATTAATTACAATCAAACAAGTATTCCCCTCTAATTTCCAAGAAGAAAATCGCTGCCACTTGAAGATTAGTTAATTACAGTGATTAATCTACAACACGCTGAACTAACCAAGGCCGAAACCTATTTTTCAGATACCATATTTCAATGCTCTTTGATAGAGGCAGAAGATGTGTGGTGGTGCCAGTTACAATCCTCAATTGGTGACTGGCACATAGATCAGAATTGGTCAGAGAATGCAACATGTCAGGTTGTTTACTCAAAGAGGTTGGCTGGGGTAGGCACAGACAGATAGGTTACCTCTGGACCTTGGATTATCGAGGGATGGTGGAGCTGAAACTGGAACAGCAGCATATGAAGTAAAGATGTGTGTGGTTGGGCAGCAGGAGGCTGTGCTTAGTTAGCTGCATGACAAGTCATTGTCTCTAGATTTCTGAGAGTGGTGAGGGTGCAATTAAATAATTTTCCATGTATTCCATCAAAGCTTTATTTCGATATGCAAGATATCATAAAAGCACATACAAAACATAAAAACCACAATTCATAAATGTTACATTTTACAAATTAGGGTACAATAAAAACATTTGTATTACAATAAACAGTTTAAAAGGCATATTAAACATAAGCAGCTTTGTGAATATTAAAAATTATGCTAAAACTAGGGTCATCTCGTAGCCTTTAATCTAATCAGCCAAGCCCAGCTCAGAAATTTGGCGACCCCACACACTAAGCTTGTACTAGTGTCAGCCTTGTGTATTCTAAGTGCGGAGGAATGATCCCTGGTTCCGAGCAATAAACACACTGGTTTAAGCCATTTCTTTCTGGGTTTTACATAGGCTGGGCATACAAAAAAGACGTGGGCGATACTTTCAATGACACCTTCACAAATTGGGCAGTCAGGTGAGGTTTGGTACGGGGGCTTCCACTTACAGGTATACTCGTGGAGGGGGAGGGTTCCCAACCTGAACTGGATAAATAAGGATCTGTCTCTCGGTTTCTTGATAAAATCCAGGCAAGGCTCCAAGCGAGGCTTAGGTTTGTGCTGTTTAAACGCTTCAGTCAACCTTCCTTGGGCTGGATCCCTTAGATCTTGTAAATCAACCCAATTCCAGTAAACTCGCTTAGTTTCGGCCTTGGATAAAGGAACTCCGAGCTCCCAATCAATTGGCAAGCCAGTTTCGTGCAGAAGCTTCTTTATAATGCGGATCCAATTAATTTTATGGGCGCCATTAAGATTCATGACCTCTTTCAAACCATCTAAGTACTTTGAGAGCTCTGGGGTCCGCCATAACCTAGCCCAGTATAAGAGAGGCCGTAGCCTAGCTAGGTCCTTAATGAAATGACGACCCAGATCACTCAATAATGCTTTTATGGGGGTGCCCCTTGGAAGGGATACCAGCTCCCTAAGGAACTTATTCTCAGAGGTGATCAAGCTGTTGACGCAATCGAAACCCCACAACTCTGCACCATAGAGGGCGCTGCCCACAGCTTTTGCAGCGTAGATATCCAAGGCAGGAGCAATGGGCTTGGAGATGGACATACGATGTTCTCGCCCTAGTGCACCAACCACCCTTCTATGATTTAAGACCATTTTATCAATGTGTGGCTGCCACTTTAAGTTTTGTGAAATCCTAATTCCCAGGTAGTCAAATTATTTTACACGCTCCAGTGGTTCTCCATCGAGAGAGATGGTAGATCTGGAAGACTTACTTGGGTTAAAGTAAAGGAGCTTAGTTTTCAAGGTATTTATGACAAGGCCCCTAAGCTTACAAAACAAACAGAAGCGGTTCAACAACTTTTGCAGACCCACGGGGGTTTTTGAAACCAACAACGTGTCGTCTGCAAAAAACAAGGTGGGCACTTTATCACCCACTAAAACCGGAGCATCTGCGTTTATTTCAAGCAAAAAAGAGACCACACCATTCACAAATAACGAAAAAAGTGTTGGGGCTAACACGCAGCCCTGGCGTACCCCTCGCTTCACAGGTATTCTATCAGTTTTTTGGCCTTGGGATCCCCATCTAATACGGGCATAGGTGCCGTCATGCATGCGGGCCAAAAGACTTAGGATTGGTAGAGGGATCCCCATCTCCTCCAGGATTAACCACAGGCGGTCTCGGGGAACCAGGTCAAAGGCGGTCTTTAAGTCAATAAATGCCAAATAAAGACCGCCTTTGCCAATGGTAACCACCTTCCGGAGTAAAACCTAAATGCTTGGTCAACTGTGCCTGTGCATGCCCTAAAGCCTGCCTGAAAAGGGGAGATGATGTTATTCTCCTCTACCCAGAAAAGGATCCTCTCCAAGAGAACCCTGCCAACCAATTTCTGCCCAGCGTCTATGAGACTAATTGGGCGATAGTTGGCAGGATCCTCCCTAGGGCCCTTCTTGTAGATAGGAATCACCTCAGCCGCCTTCCATGAGTTAGGAACAGGTGAACCTGCTAGCAGTGCATTTATCAGAGTAGTAAAGTAAATTGCCCAACCGTCGGGATTGGCTTTAAAAGGTCACCTGGCACACCATCCTGTCCTGGGGCTTTAGCAGATACTATTTTAGCTATTGCCGTAAGGACCTCTTTTTTGTCAACTCTAGTTGGTACAAGCCACCGGGTAACCAACATCCAGAGCACATCTCGAATGCCCTGGGACTCCGGGCAGTTCATTCCCATCATAGAGTTTTGAAAAATGTTCAAACCATTCTCTATCTGTAATATGATTTGGAATTTGGATCGAGTCGCAGCCAGTCGATTTTCTAACTAATGCCCAGAATAAGTTACCATTCTTAGTTTGGCTTGCATCTCTGAGGTTTTCCCAATGGGATTCTTCCCAAGCCTTTTTGGCGGCTATTATAGCTTGTCTATAGTACATCCTGGCCAGCCTGACAGATGCTGGATTAGAAGATTTAATGGCAATAATTAGATTGTTTTTCCTCCTTCTACAGTTACTATCAAACCAATTCTGGGCTGGTTTGATAGTTGCCAGATTCTTTTTGGCTGGGACCGTAAACAATTTGCCAATCTGATCCATAGTGGCAGTATAGAAGGCTTCTACCTCTGCTGGCCCAGCCGCCTCATTACATGCTACCGATAGCCTTAGTGTCTGCGCATCAAGAATACCATCCAGCGCGCTCAGTCTCGGTTCGTCCAGGCATAACTTGGGCCATTTAAGAAATCTATTACAGTTGGATGGTAAAATTTGCTTGGTTATTAGCCCCCTGCTATTTGATGATCTACGCTCCCTTCTATGCCATGGATCTAGCAATGTAAGGGACAGGGGGTTATGGTCACTCTCCACCGATGGTATGATGACCATATCGACCACTGACTTCCAAGCCCTCCTGTCTACCATTATGTAGTCAATCCTGCTCTCGCACGATACTCTATTGTAGGTGTTTTCTCCCTGAGCATCGGAGGTAGTACGGCCGTTGGCAGCTCTTAGACCTGTTTCGATCATTAGAGCATTCAATTGAATGACTACAGGAGACCATCTCCTAACAGGCTTGAGGGTAAGAGACGGGACGCCCCATTGTGCATCATCCTCATGCACTCCAAGAATATCATCTACTGCCAAAGGTTCGAACGAGCAGTTAAAGTCCCCAGCGACCAAGACTAAGGAGTCAGGAGCACACAGCCTCAGCAAGTCAGTTAAAATATCAATGGTCGACGACTTGGCCCCCCCTGGAGTACCTCTTGCATATAACATTAAAGAATTCCCAAGCGGGGGCACCATTCAAACCCTCAATATAGAGTCTCATAATATCCAGACAGGAGGAGGTGTGATGAGTAATCTTAAGGTTAAGGTCAACCCTTACCCATACCGTAAGCCCACCCGAAGGACGGCCGCGTCCAACCGAGGTAGCAGGTACATGGAAGCAAGAAAATCCCTGCTTATGCAGAGGTTCCAAGCTCCATGTCTCCTGGAACATACAAATGTCATACCCATCGATAAAGCTATTCCAATCAGATAACAAAAGCTTGTTTCGCAGACCTGCCACATTCCACGAAACAATTTTAAGGTTGCTGATGTGAACCTTACTGGGGACTAAGACACTTGCAGTTTCACCCAAGGCCTGGTTGGTGTCAATGTTGATAATACTCCCAATGTCCAAGACTATATCAGTAGACTCTAACCCCACTAACTGTTGCGATACAGGTGAGTCTAAGGAGCAACCACCTGAGGGGGAAGAAGAAATACTTGATTCACTTACTACTTCATCGGGTCAATCAACTGCCTCCAGACAGTCATAACGGTTAGGATGAAAAAAACTATCAATATTAAGAGAGGGCATAGACCATTCTCCCTGAGCTGATCTCCTCCCGCTCCGGGGAACCATTGACCATCCATCGAGCTGAGGAGCAAAATGGCCAGGGGGATAGAAGTAAGTTAGTGGGAGGGAATGGACAGTCGTGCCTGTGCTAGGGTATCTCCAGTTGCAGATGTAATCAACAATTCTGGGGTTGTTAAAGTTGATCAGAATACAATCACCCCTTATGTTTTTAGCCAAGTGTCCCACCCATGGTGTCCTTCGGATCATAAGTATTTTACCAACTAAGTGCAGGGGGAAGGGTCTATTGGTATTCAGCCAGTGTACAACCCTATTCCATAATTTTGTGGGGCTTTCCCCCTCATTTTTGCCCAGTTCTGGAACCCCTGCCAGGACCACCACAAATGGACAAACCTCCGGGGGTAGATTTAAGATTTTTTTACCCATATTAAGTTGGATAGTCGGTGCCCCCCCACCAGACCTATCTTGCTCTGAGATCTTCTTGCGTTGACATGAATTATTTACATTGGAGCGTGGTATTTCTTTATCAGTAGGAATTGCTACAGGAACAGGTAAAACCAACTGGGCTGTATTTGCGGCTGCTAGTTCTTTGTTGGTGGCTGGAACGGCAAACTTTACCTTGCGGGTTTTAGACAATTTAGAAACTGAGGGCGAAATTACTCTTAGAGTGGGTCCTACAAGGCCCCTAACATCACGTTCGATCCTCTTTAAATGGACCTTAATCTTGCTCAACCTTTCTTCTAATGGGGCTAAGAGGAGCTTAATAGTGTCATAGATAGCATTAGACTCAACCTCCAGGACCCCTGCCGTACTTCTTGGCTTGGTAACCCATCTAAAACCTGGGTCACCCTGCTAGGCAGGGAGGAGTCTGACAATCCATGGGGGGATTTACAACTGGTTGCTCCACAATAGGTGGGTTTACTTTCCTAGTTTTACGACCTTTATTATTTCTCCTGCCAATGTTATTTACTGTCTGTTGTGTATTTTTTGGAATTGCCCCCGGGTCTTTCCCACACTGTTGCCTAGTATTATACACCTTTGCGACAATAGGCACAGTAGGAAACATTTGGGGGGATAACAACAATGATTCTGAGGCTGTAGATTGACTACTAAGAGTAGTCTGTGACAGATTACAAAGGGGAAGCTGTGGAATCGGAAGTTCTAAAATGGGGGAAGCACTCAAGCCACTATTGGCATTCAAGTTCAAGTTATCAGGAGTCCGAGCGTGCGCAATTAGTCCCATAGAGGATCTTCTTGCGGTAGCCAGTTCATGCGAGACGCGTCGCTCCATTATAGTAATCCCCTCATCAACAACATTGTTCATCTTCGTTATGAATTGGTCCATTGCTCCCGTAAAAATTGCAGCACCTGCTTTCCCCTTTGCCTCTTTAGGCGGCATTGCAAATCTCCCAGTTAAACGCAGATATGTATTTAGGCAATGTACTCACGCGAATATGCTGGGTAGTGTATGGAAGGGGGGTGGCCCGACCCGGTCTCTCCGGTCTTGAACGGGCTTAAACGGGCCCGCCCTTGGCCCGGGCTTCTCCCGTGCGCGACTCGCGGGGCGAGAGGTGTTCCTGCCTTTTAACGCGCCTCCGGGCGCTCTGCTGGCGTCACTCTCGTGCCACAACCGCCGGGGCACCTGGGAGATGGAGTCCCTACGGCGGCGATGGTGCTGGTGGGGCGCGAGGAGCGAAGAGCGGCAAGCCGTTCCCCTCACGGCAAATGGTGATGGCCCAGATATGTGAAATTAGCCGTTCCCCTCACGGCGGCGATCAGGCAAGTCCTCGGTGTCAATGTTAAATTATGTAAACGCTCCCAGTGAGCGCTTCGGCGCTCCTGCCTTTTAACGCGCCTCCGGGCGCTCTGCTGGCGTCACTCTCGCGCCACAACCGCCGGGGCACCTGAGAGATGGAGTCCCTACGGCGGCGATGGTGCTGGTGGGGCGCGAGGAGTGAAGAGCGGCGAGCCGTTCCCCTCACGGCAAATGGTGATGGCCCAGATATGTGAAATTAGCCGTTCCCCTCACGGCGGCGATCAGGCAAGTCCTCGGTGTCAGTGTTAAATTATGTAAACGCTTCCATGTATGCCTCTGGAACACAAGAAACGCTTGGATAGAGCCCACCAGCCACAAGCCTGATCAATGTCCCTCTAGGCCAGAGTCATTAAGATGTCTGACAGGTGCCTAAGAGAGGAAGATGAGAGGTATTAAGAAAACATGTTACAACCTATGCATCTCTGAGGGCGGAGGTGAAGGGGTAGTGGTTTGTCAGCAATGACAGTAACTCATGAAGCTGTAATGCCTGTTCAAACCATTTCTCACTGTTTTTAACAGTTGTATGCACTTACATTCATAAGACTTACTTAAACTTTCTGTCTTCAAGTGACCATTGCCTATTGCAATATTTAGGTCTTGCATGCTTTTTGGTTCAGGAAAAATGTTCATTCACAGGGCTGTCCTTGTCTGGTGTCTTGCAGTTCTTCCAAATGAGATTAACTTGCTTGATAGTGTTTGGCTTGTTTTGCCAACACAACAGCCACCCCTTGAGAAATGTATACACTTTATTAAATATGCTACCGTTTTCAGAGGTGCAAGGCAATCTCTAACTTATTTTGTAGCTGTGAGAACTGTTTCAGGTGGTCGCAGGACAACCATGGGTTACTGGGATTCAATATTGTAAACTGGAATATTTTGACCCCATCTGTACTAAGTCCATCTAAATAACGGACTTAAAACTGGACACCAAGTACATCATTTTAGCACTTGACCATCAGAAGAGAGCCAGAGCTGTCCAGTCTCACTAAGCAAGATGGAATGCACTAGAATTTTAGAACTCAGCAGTGATAACCTTAACACATAATAAGGCTACCACTCCAGGCTGTACCTGTCCCAGTCTATGCAGGAGGCTGGTGGGGCTTGAGTGTGAAGCTGTGGATTTGGGTGCTGAATGTAATATGGTGAGCCAGGATAAGCAGTGCCGGCCTTGGGAATGGGCTAGCTGGATCCGGGACCAGGGCGCCAGTGTTCTGATTGATGCAGCAGGGAGCTGCCTGACTTGGGTCTATTTACCAGTATGCTCGACCAAGCAGTGTCATGGAGGTCTTTACTGCATGAAAAGGCTGGTGGTCCTGAAGCAAAGGGGGCACTACAGGGCCACCTGTTGCCCTGGTGCACGGGGTATAACATGTTCCCCTCTGTGTGCATGCACCCCAGTTTCTGCATGGCATTTACTTTACAGTCCATGCCGTACAGGAGCTGTTTTTGGCATTCCCAAGGTTCACATTTTCAAAGGGACTGCCCATAAAAGCCTACCACACACGAGGAAACTCGTAACCTGGCGGGCGGTGTGCACATGGGTTTGACAGTGCGGGAGCGGGCCGCTCCGACACCACCAAACTTGTAATCTAGCCCTTAATGTCCTACAAACAGCAGCTCATCCAGCCCACCTGGTCTCAGTGTGGTCCATTAAAGACTTCGTAATCAGCTCTTAATGTACCTCATCATAATTGTTACCATCCCATCAACCCCCTGTCCTCCTCCCATCTTCTTCGCACCTACTGCTGGCGCACCGCAAAGCCCGCCTCCCTCCCCCCCAACAAACAGTAAATGTTCTTCCCGCCCAGGGCACTGTTCAGCTCAATATGATTTAGGGCCGGCCCTGAGGGTACGGCCCTAAATCGTGTTCCAATCATAGAAAAGAAAGGCAAAGATAGGAGGCAGGATTTCAGATGGTTTGGGCTGTGTCTTGATAGATAGCAGAGGTAGCAGTGCAGCTGGCGGTGCACTATTGCCACGTCAACTCAGCGACTCACACTGATAAGTATAAAGGAACAGAAAGGTCATGATGGCAGGCAGAAGGTAAACAGCTCATGATTATGTCTAATGACATACACCTTTTACCAATCATGACTTTTAGCAAAAAGTAGTTTGCATTCTGGGACTTGTAGTTTCATTTGCCTCAAAACAATAATATGCGTGAAACTTCTTGCATTCAAAGGGGCAGATTTACAAGCCCCTTGCGCCACTTCTACGTCACTTTTCCCATGTTAAAAATTACGCAAAAGTGGCACAAGGGCCTTGTAAATAAGCCCCAAAGTGCTGTTATTTAAAATCCACAATGGAGCGAATTTGGAGCACATGACATGGAACCCTTTGTCAGCTCTGTACATATCTTTTCTAATAAAAAATAAATAATTGCTGACCTGATGAGAACATAACATTGCCATGAATATAATAAATTGAAAAGAGACACGTGTCATTTTATACACAGGAACAGCAGGGACAGAATTCATACAGGCACAAACAAAACCCACAGCAGAGCTGCCGTGGATTCCTCTCTGTGCAAGTGCAGCCTCCACCCTCTTCAAATTAAAGGCAGACCTCCACCACTCACTTTAAATTAAAGGCAGGCCTCAAGCCTCGCCACGTGTGAAATAGAGCTTCAAACAGAGGCAGGCTGCAGCAGACTCATGTGCATAGACAGCTTGGGAACCTAAAATACAGAAACAGTGCCATTGGACTGACTGCCAGGAAGTCGCTCTCTAGCTATGTATCTATTACAGTATTCATTCTCACAGCATTCTTGTTATTTGTCAGCTTTCACACTGTATTTGTTTGCTATCAAAACATTCCCTTCATTAATCAAGGGTACTTCTACTACCAGTCTGTACGAGTAGATAGCACGTTTAGAGATGCAACTTAAATACATGCTTACATTCACAATATCTCGAACTACAGCTACGGCCTTTACTGACATCTAGTGACCAACTTTTAGAAAGCATGTGTATTTTTTATTCGCTGATCCCGGAAGCAGAATTTACACTATTTTCAACGTGAGTTGCGTGCAGAGCTAACATTCTTCATTCACAGAATTGCATACCCCTAAACTTCACACATTGCGAACATTATGGAGTTTGCTAAGTGTGTTATCTTGGCAAAACTTTGCTTTCTGACGAAATGTCCTGCAAATAAATTTTTTTGAAGAAGAATTTTCCAAGCAATTAATTTTGGCGTTAATTATTCATAGAAAAGTGGGCTTTTGCGAGAGGTTATTTCCTGCAGGGCATGCTTTTCCATAATGTGTTCATATTATAATTCCACAAATTTTACAGAGGAAAGAAAACCTTTGCAACCTTGAAGCCCAAAACAAATATTTAATAAATATTAGCTCTTGTGTGGCCTAGTAGTGCTATATGTGGTGGGGCTGACCTAGGGGTTTACAGGGTCTGCCAATGGGAGCAGCGGGGCCCTTACAACAACGTAAGGAGGGAGGCCTAACTATGCCAAGGCCCCAATAACACACACAGGCAGTCATGTAATTCGTCCGCGCCGTCAGCCACATGCGCAGATGTCGCCGTTTATTTATACTCCCTGGTCCGAGCCTGGCACAGGAAGTTGCTGGTGTAGTGGCCGGGTGTCTCACTACATCCCACCCAGCTATCCCATGGAAAATGTGAATATACCATCAAAAATAACATAGCATAACACTTTGTCTAACAGCTCTTTTCTTGATGTGCTCATATTCTAAATGTCCACCACCAGCTGGATCTTCAGCACAAGAAGTCTTTCGGTCGACTACTGGGTTTAGGGTTTCCCCCCAGTCCAGAATGCTGGCTACCTTGGTAGCTGTCCGATGTCTCCTCCCTTGGCTCTACTTGTCCCTGGATGTCCCCTGCCCGTTCAACAGGGATTTCCTCTTGCTCCTCGCTTAGTGTGTCCTCAACTCCTGTGTTCTCCTCCAGAGGGGAGGTGTCACCCTCATTTCACCCCAAGGGTTCAGACTACGTTACCCGCTCCTCTGGATCTCGGGCCTTCTTGAACCACGATGCGTTGCGTGCTATCTGCTGGGTACCTCTCTGTGCCGTGACTATGGAACCTTTGACTTGTGTCACCTTCCACAGCTCCCGCTCGTACGGCGTTCAAAACTTTGACCCAGGATGCCGGTCCTTCACCACCACGAGATCACCCACTCGTATTGCCGACTGGCCTGGTCATTGTTGCGTCGCCCCTGATCTTGGGTGCGCTCCGTATCCAGCACCGCAGGAGCCTATTGGTCACTCACGGGAATTCTGGCCTGCACAGTCCACTTCATGAGTAAGTCACTTGAAGCACACCGGGTAGTGCAGTGAGGGGTGTGCCGGTAGCCTCTTAAGAATCGGTGCAGGCAACTCTACAGATTTTCCGCCTGGTCCACTCCAATCCTCAATGCTTTATTTAGAGTCCTCATAAATCTTTCTACATCCCCATCAGCTTGCGGCCATTGGGGTGTCACTCGGCGATGCTTAATTCCGTGCTGCTCCAGATATTCTTTGAAATATTGTCCCTGAAAAGACGGCCCATTGTGCGCATTTCTTCGGGCATCCCCAGAAGTGCAAATATCTTCTCCAGCACTGGCTGAGTGAAATCAAACGCAACAGATGTTACCACCTCCACTACTGGAAATTTGGAATGACTGTCTACCATCACCACAGTGTGCCTTCCATCAGGGAAGCTTCAAAGTCCGGACTCACTTTGGTCCAAGGCATTTGGCAGGGCCCCTCTGTGATGATGGGCGCCACCGGCGGATTGGCTCCTGTGATCAAGCATCCGTGGCATCCTCCCACATTTTCCTCTACCATGCGCTCTACCCCTGGGAACCATACTTTAGATCGAAGTCGAGCCTTTGTCTTCTCAACTCCTTGATTACCCTGGTGGGCCAGGTCCTCTGTTCTTTTCCAGAGTTTCGCCGGTATCACCATTCGGGTGCCCCTGAGGATCACTCCATTGCCGGCTTCACTTAATTCCTCTCGGCATCTCCATAGGCTTTCGCTGTTCTCTCTTTCTTCCGCTGTTAGCCTGCCAGATCCCTGCAGGAACCACTTCCACTGATGGTTGTGGAGAGTCTTCCTCACCGCTTGTAAACACTCATCTTGCCTGGTAGCCTCTTGGATTTCTTCTAGGTAGAACGCCTGGGGCATGCCACATCCACGATTTGTCGCACAAATTATTCTGTTCCTTCATCCATCTCTCCCTTGTTCCCAGAATGAAGAGCTAGCGGATGCCTTGACAAGTAGTCTGCCGGATTGTTCACTCTTGGGCGATATACTACCTCAAACCGGTAATGTAGGATCTGAACCACCCAGCGTTCTATCCGAGGGGGACCTTTGCAGGCAGTACCATTGAACAGGGGTACCAACGGCTTGTGATCCATGTTCACGGTAAACGTGTGCCCACACAGATAAATGTCAAAGTGCTGGTATACCCATCAAATTGCAAGTGCCTCGACTTCAGCATATCTCGTCTCCACAGCCGTGAGCACTCTACTGGCATAGGTGATGGGCACCCACTCATCTTGCGTATTCTTTTGGAGCAGAACGGCCTCCAGGCCCACCAGGCTGGCATCCATTACCAGCTCTGTCACTGTCGCTGGTTGAAAATATGCCACGGTGGCTCCCTGTAGCAGCGCGCCTTTAAGTCCATTGAATGCTCGTGTTTCCTCGTCTGTCCATTGCCACAGCACCTCTTTTTTCGGCAATCTCCGGAGCGGTTCTGACAGCATTGCAAGGTGGGGAATGAAACTGCTGCAATAATTAGCCATCCCCAAAAAGTTTCGGACCTCGGATTGTGTTTGGGGAATGGCCGCTGCCCTGATTGCTTCTACCTTTGAGGGATCCACCTGTAGGCCTTTCGCTGAGAATCTGTAACCAAAGAACTCAACTTCATTGGCATCGAAGTCACACTTGGCTCTGTGTAATGTCAGGCCATGCTAGACAAGTCTCTTGAGGGTAGCTCTTAGACGGGTGTGGTGTTCTGCTAGCGACTTGGAGAAGAAGAGAATGTCGTCGCTGACGTTTATCACTCCCACCAGTTCTGACAAGGCCTCTCGCACCGTATCCTAAAACACCTCTGCCACTGCTGATACTCCAAAGCTCAGGTGCTTGAACCGGCGGAGCCCCACATGTGTAGAGAAAGTTGTTATGTAGCGACTTTTCTCCCCTAACACGAGCTGATGGTAGCCCGAGTTCAGGTCCACTTTTGAGAACCATTGTGTCTCATTGATGTTGACACGATTCCATCTATTTGCACCCTACTATGAGTTGCGCCCTCGTTTCAAACTGCCGGTCAATCCCCACACAGGTACTCGCTAACTTCCTCAGACATGCAAAGAACATATTGATGGATTTGTCTTCCTTCTGTTTGGCCTGGGGAAGCTTGAAATGTTCAAAATCCGGATTAACCTGTGGATCAAAATGTCTATTGAGCGCTCTGACAGCCTTCTCATAGTCGTTGCCGTCTCCCATGTCCGGAAGGTCCTGGAAGAGATCGTAGAACTCATCCTCCCCATCAAGAGCATGGTGGAGCACTTTACTGCATTATCTGTGTCTCTGGTGGCCACAAAATAGTTCTCCAGTTGGCCCAACGATTTTCGCCAACGCGGCGCTGCTGTGGCTGGGTCTGATAGCTGGCTGAATTCAGGGAGGAATAAATCAGTCAAAAGGGATACAAGGGGAAAAAAGGCTATATAGGGCAGTCCCCCACTCAACAAATCTGAAACAAGAAGCCCTATTCAGCCTGCATGTTGTGAATCTCAGACACCATAACTCAAGGGGCCATACCTCATATTGGCTCACCAAGCGGCCAGATCAAGCCAATGCTGCGTTACAGGTCCGGACATGCCTTAAGACATACAAACACTGATGTGCACAGGGTACAACACATAAAGAAAATATGTGTGAGAGCAAGGAAAGTACCTCACGGACGTGACACCCGAGGGGGTTCCCGGTCTGTAAATGACTGGTCTACCCACTTCTCATCATCGGTTACTTTCCTTGCTGGGAGGATGAAAAGAAGTGTGCAAGAAGCATGTGCACAAAACAGAATAGAGAGATAAAAGAGGGAGTGTGCAAGTACACTACCTAGTAGGACAGAAAAAATTGTTCAGGAAAAGATTGACAAGTACCTACACCCAACACCAACAAACAAAAAAGTAAAATAGTGAGGTTTGGCTGGCTGAATCGATTTTATTCTGGTGCTGCCAAACTTCACTTGTTAAAAAATGGTTAAATTGATACCATTCAATGTCGTAACTGGACCAACATGTTTCATTGCCTTTTCATTGGCAATTTCATCAGGGCAAATGGGCAAATGGTTGGGTCTCTTATTCTTAATCCTCCATAGTTCATATGGGAACCTGTGCACACATATACATTTAAAAACAACAGAACACAGCAGTGGTAAGATGGTGAGTCAATAGAGGTCTATACATGTATCACACTCAAGCCAGTGGCAGCAACTTGCCACTATTACCTTGTGCTCGCAAATACTGGGTATACCGTCGAGCATCAAAAGGACGGCGTGTCAAAAGATCACGGATCCGTCTTGGGGACTCCTCAATGTGAGTCACCTATATAAAAACACATAACACACCAGTTTTATGCATCATGATGTCCACAGTATTGTTCGATATTTACAAGACACTCGTGGAGCCCAAGGGACACCTAGAGCGTACCACCAGATTAACCAGCGGTAACGACTGTCACAAATAAGTTCAACAGATGACGGTATGTTGCTGGCGTCATCGAGTTGATAAAGTAAAGGTGTGCAACCCGGTGGGGAGATGACTCGTCTGAAAGTTTTAACTGCTCCTTTAACCCATGCCCACACGGGGGTTCCGCTTACCTGCCTGATTTATGCAGTGATTACGGGGAGAGAAACACTCGCCGCTCTAGGAAATGCCCAGGCGGGAGTGCCTACCAGTATCGGTGTAAAGTATTCGCAAATTGGCCGGGACGAAGTGCAACCGCGCCCGGCTACAACATACCGATGCCGAGTCCCTCCGGCGCTTCCGACGTCTCACAATCCAAGCCTGGATTGGGACGCGGAAGTACCCCGGCTGGGACTCCGCCCACCACGCAACGTGGCGGCCATCTTAAGCAAGGAATGAAGTCAGGCTCAGTAATCAACTAACTTTATTCAATAGCAAGGAAAACATAGAACATAGGGCCATATGTTTAATAGCGTGGCGGCCCTCTTTAGTATTTTCGTGATATTATTCATATAGAATTGAAAGCTCGGGACCTTATGTGCAAATTATTATTAAAAGACCTGGTTTATTCAAGCCAATCGGGTGTGCCAGCGATGGGAAGGACAAGCGCCGAATGGGCCGGCATAAAAAACAACCCAGGCAAAGAGTGGTGTAGGAGCAGACTGGAATCATAGCAAGGTCTGAAACAGGGCAATATACCTTGATCCTAAGATTACTACCACTGTCAGCCAGCAAAACTTCAATGCAGATTTCTTGGAGATAATTGCCCAAAGCAGTATATCGTGGCCAAGCCTCAACTCACATAATGTTGGAATACTTGTTACGCGAAGCCACAAATATGTTGTCGGCAAGGTAGCACCGATGTCTACCGTCTGCTCACTTTGTTCCATTCAATAGAGTCGTTAAGACCCTCTTTGTCTGCCTTCTCTAAATAGATCCATCGTGCTTCCTTTCTCTCCAGTATTGCATCTAGGTTGTGCGTGTTACCCACAACCTTCTCCAATACTGTCCATTGTAAATCACTCTGCCCATGATTTTTTTCAATGAAGTGCTGAACCAACCGAGTTGTAAGTTTCCTTGCTCGAATGGTGCTAAGATGCTCCTGAATGCGCACTTTCACTTTACGTGTTGTGAGACCTATATACTGTAACCCACAACTGCAAGTAATCCTATAGATAACGTGTGTGGTGTTGCAGTTACTGAATTTGGTCAGGTACCATGTCTTGCCATTGTGTAGTGTGACTTCTTTAGTGGCGGTGGTCAGTGGGCACACAGAGCACCCACCGCAAGGGTAATGACCCGCCGGGATGGATTTGATTTCTGGATTGATAGTCGGGATCCTCGTATGTACCAACTTGTCGCGCAGGTTGGCTGCCATTTTGAATGCAAAACGAGGGACTGGCATCTTATCGTTAGGAGTATCCAGTAAGGTCCAATGTTTGCGGATAATCTGTCTGATTTTTGTAGACAGTGGGTCGAAAGTGGTCACCACAGGTAAGCAAGGCTGATTGATTTTTACATTACGTTCAAGCAGGGCATCGCGAGGGGTATTCAGAGCCCTCTTGCGTGCATGTTTAATAACCCTGTTTGGGTACTGCCTCTGCTTAAGTCTGTCGACAAGGCCAGCGGACTGATCTACATATGCCGCAGTTGTGGAGCAGTTTCTGCGGTATCGCAGAAACTGACCCACCGGCAGGTTGTCTCTGAGGGAGCGCGGAAGGAACGAATGGTAATGTAGAAGAGAGTTTCTATCCGTGTCTTTCTGGTGGACTGTGGTTGCCAATTTATTATCCTCCACTGATATATCCACATCCAGGTATACTGCTTTACAGTTACTGATTGACCATGTAAAGCGTAAGCTTTCATCAGCTTGATTCAGCCAGTCAAGGAATAGACGTAATCGGTCCTCTGTACCTGTCCAGATACAGAGGACATCATCTATGTACTGTCTCCATTCCTGGATGTTACTCAGGAACGGGTTGGAGGGGTGGTAAATCACATTCTCCTCGAACTGGCCCACATAAATGCAGGCCAGGCTCGGGGCAAATGTAGCCCCCATAGATGTCCCAGACGTCTGTAGGTACAATTGTCCCTTGTACTCAAAGAAATTCCTCGTGAGAGCTAACTCTATACATTGGAGGACAAATGACACAGGTGTGTCATAGAACCATTCCATCGCCTCCAGGGCTCTAGCTGCTGCCACCAGCGTCGCGCCCTGGGGGATGCTGGTGTACAATGATTCGATATCAATCGTAACCAATAGTTGGTTCGGGGGATCAAAAGTCATATCCTTCAAGATGTTCAAGATATCTGTGGTGTCCTGCACATATGATTTTTGAGTGATGACTGCTTTTCTTAGGAAAAAATCGGAAAATTGAGACAAGGGTTCGAGGATAGATTGTATACCAGATACGATTGGGCGTCCTGGTGGGGGGCGCTGTGGCTTATGGATCTTTGGCAAGATGTAGAATGCCGGGACGCGAGGGTTTACATTAATAATGAAATCCGCCTCCTTGGTGGTAACCCATTTCTTGGATACCGCATCTGTCACCAGGTTTTTAATGGTAATCGCGAGTTCCTGGGAGGGGTCACGCATAAGGGGGCTGTAATTGGTGCGGACGGATAGAAGTCTAAGTACCTCCGTCTCGTAGTCGGCGGTGTTGAGCACGACCACTGCCCCACCCTTATCCGCTGGCTTGATGGTGATCGCCGAGTTCAGTTGTAATGCCCTTACGGCTTGCCAATCTTCTCTGGTCATATTGTGGCCCTGATGGAAATGTGTTTGTTGTTCAAGGGCCTCCACTTCATGTAAAACTCGTTGCTCGAACACCGCAACCTCAGGGCCCAAAGCTGATGCTGGGGGACAGAACACAGAAGGGCGGTGTAAATTTGTATCAAACATTGATACCGGGGTCTTCTCTTTATCATGGAAGAATTTATGCAGTTTGATCTTCCGCATCATTTCAGATAACTCAGTTCTACAAAGAAATGGATCGTGCTGAGGTGTGGGCACAAAGCCGAGTCCTTTGTTTAGTACTCTCTTTTCAGTGGTCGTCAGTGTGTAGCTAGATAAATTAACTACGATGTCATTCTCCGGGACTTGGATAGGTGTTTCTGACTCTGTCATTTCTGAAATGTGCGCCCCCTGCTCCGTGTCACACTGGGTGAGAAGGTCTGCCATGTTGGTGGTGTTTTGCCCTTGCCTCTGCCTCTCTGGACCTGAACGCCTCCCCCTCGATGGCCTCCCGAGCCCTGACCTAAAAAAGCTCGCAATAATGCTCCTAGGTCGTCTTCAGGTTTGCCACCTGTAGCAAAATTGACCCGGCTACCAGTGGAGGTGGAGGGGCGATCTGCTGCCTCCTCGTCTTCGCTGCTGGTGTTGTCGAATTGCCAGTTACTAGGTGTGCGTCTGTATCCTTGCTGACACCCTCGATTGGCTTGTTGTCTACCCCTCCTGGACTGATATTGGCCCCTGGGTTGTTCTTGTGGTCTCTCGTAATACTCGTCCTCCGTGTATGGAAAAGCCCACTTATGAGTATGCCGTTATAGATTCTTTTTCAGGCCTATTATTTTCTGATTAACCATATAGGCTTTGTAATCAGCCAGATCGCTCTGGATGCGGGCCAGTTGGTCCTTCGCATCCAACAAGGCACTGTTGTTATTAAGGCTCTCTTCTAATTCCAGAATTTCTACCAAAAGCGCCTCACTGAGGCGTTTGGCGGTGTTAATGATTAGAATCAGCCAGTCACGTGTGCATTTGTTTGCACCGCAGCTCCAATCAAATCGGAACTGCTTGTCTTCCAGAAAGATCTTGGGCTCAAGCCTAACTATAAGACTGGGAGGGGAAGCTCCAGCTCTAAGATATTCAGTCATGAGAGCCCCATGCAGGGCTACGCGAATCTGGCGTTTTTTAAGTGCACTCAGTTTGTCCCATTCTTCCCTCGCCGACACCTCCGCATTCAGAGGGGCATCAGGGAGGGCCTTTACTGCCATGCGGGGTCCTGGCCTACCCCCAACCGCTCCTACGACCTGTGGTGCTGCCGCTGCCTGCTGCGTATTCATGGTAGCCTTTATAGCACTGCTGCCCTGTCACTTGACCTGCTTGTCCCTGGGCTGTCCACTACTGGCACCCTCACCACCTGCAGTCTTTTCAGGGAAGCACTTCTCAGCCTACAGCCACGATCGGTAGGTGTACTCCTGGCAATACTCCCCTTACACCTGTAGCCTCACACTCTTCTGGCAGAGGGGTTTTCTCCTTCACACCCCCGATCGGCAGTCCTCCTCCCCAGCTGTGGCAGTCTGATGCTTCCTGGCACCTCTCTTCACCTGCTTCACTAACCGGTGCTTCACAGCACTCCCTGAGCGCACCGGTCGCACCTTGGCGCTCCTGCAGCACTATGCTCACACTGCCCATGCGCGCCACTGCAAAGGCTGCGCATGCATCCCCACCTTGCCTGCGCGGTCCCCTTACCACGCTCCAATGTTCCCCCGCAGTCTCTAGACTGCAACTCTGCAGCTGCCACCTCGTGCCTTTGCGCCTGCCACCAACGCCGATCTGCGTTGCGAGAGGCGGGCAAGTGTGCGCAAGGTGCAAGGGGCTGTGGTGTGCCCTAGGCCCTCATGCTGGCAGGCACACATACACTGACGCAGGACACACTGGAGGTCTGGTGCAACTGGCCCAGAGCACGTGGGCTCGGCCTCTTTTATTACTCCTGTGTCACCTGACCAGTGACATCAGTGGTGGGTGGGTGTTCAGTGTAGATACAGGCTCAGCACTAGAATGCTGACTTGTGCTGGGCATTACACAAGGGTGTCACGCTCTGCACACCTCGTCACCAATGTGATGGGGCTGTCCTATGGGGTTTAAAGGGTCTGCTAAGGGGAGCAGCGGGGCCCTTACAACAACGGACATAAGGAGGGACGCCTAACTATGCCAAGGTGCCAATAACACACACAGGCAGTCATGTACTTCGTCCACGCCGTAAGCAGCGTGCGCTGACATCGCCGTATATTTATACTCCCTGGTCTGAGCCCGGCCAGGGACTTGCTGGTGCAACATTGTATTGCAGTGGCCGGGTGGCTCACTACACTATACAAAGTGGCACAGGTGCCAGAAGAGGACCGGTTCCACAATCAAAAGTATTTCTGAGTTGAAAGTTAATACACGCGCTCCAGCATCATTGCATCATGTTGCGTAAAATTGAGGATGATCTATGCAAAGTGAGTGGATCGGGGCGGAACCAGCGCAAACACACCCTTGAGTCTACGCAAAGCTACACCAATTAAACTCATGCAAAGTAGTGCGACCTAGCCTTGCAGAGTATCCTACTGCTAAATGAAAACGTGCAAACAAAGGTCAAAAAGTAAATCGTGAGATTTTGCTAGGCATATCATGTATAATGTATGAGAAATTAAACAGATCAAGCAATTTATCCATGGGCGGTGCTCTGCACCGAGAGATATATATTAGAGGGTGTGCCTCGAATATTAAACTCGGAGTTTGGAATATTTAAATGTTTTTTCCATTTCTTTTCTCTAAAATGCTGCGCAGTCCTTGCATTTTAATTAACAGGATTTCTGATACGAAATAGAGCAACTTAATTGGTATCTCACAGAAGTGATGTGGTTGACTATAAACACATTGATGAAGTACTTAAATGTAGTTAATTACGTATGCACCCATTCTCACTGTACAAAAAGAACGAGGGGTTGGCCTAACGGCTAAGGCGCTCGACCTCCGATCTGGGTTCGAGTCTCGGTAACGACGCCAAAAACCTCCTGTGATTCTGGGCAAATCACTTAATCTCCCCGTGCCTAAAATGAAAGTGTGTCTTCATGTAACGTAACTGGTGCTATGTAAAGCGCTCTGATACCTGATTCGGTTCGGGTCTAGTTCGCGCTATATAAAACTCTGCAAAAAAATACGTCTAAAGACCATCCATGATTGTACTTCAGACTTTTTTAATTTACCTCATGTTCTAGTTGTAATACAAACCAGACGGTAGTATCAAGTCTTAAAATGACCAAATCTTTATGTTTGTGTTTAGGGTTCTAAAATCCATTCCCTGCCATCCCCATTTCCAACGAGAAAAAACAAATCTGCAAAAATGTCCACTGAAATCAGGTCTTCTGACAGGATGTATGTCAGAATATTGCGTATTGAAATATCAGCAAATATAAATGTGCTCTAAATCAGACGTATACAAGGATGCCTTGGCACCTAGTGCGAGAAAGGTACATGGACACTCTGAGGGGCATATGCACAAGCCCCTTTCGCCACGGGAACATTACTTTTTGTGACGTTTCTGTGCCGATAGGGGCTTCGCCTTATTTACAAGCAGCATTAAGCCACTTAACGAATCTCTTGTAAATAAGGCCCTCTTTCACGCTATGCTCAACGTGCAAGGGGTGGGCAGTGTGATTCCCGGTGGGCGTTGCACCGCAACACCCAATTGATTTTGACGTTGCCCCCTATTTACAAGGGCAGCGTAAATAGGAGTCATCGCCAAAATTAAGACCAGGGAAAACCTGGTCTTAACTTGGTGAAACGAGGAGAAATGCTTTATTTCTCCTCGTTTTTTTTTTGCTTTTTCCATGTGTGCACATAAGCAATCCTTAAAAAATGACGTTTTGTAACTTTCATTGGGCTTCATTAAGCAGCACACATAGAAATAACAAAATGGCATTTCAGGATTGTTTATGTGCAGGAAGGGACACCTTTCTACACATAATCAATCCTCTACTGCACGCAGACACCCCTGCATTATGGTGCAAGGGTGCCGGCATTGGTGCTACACTGCTAAGTGTAGCACCAGCGCAGGGGGAAATGCAAGGCTGCACCATATCCTTGTAAATATGGTGCATCCTTGCATTTTTGAAGTGGGGGAGTGAGTCATTATGCCATGACGGCTAACGCCTCACTCCGCCAATTCTTTGTAAATATCCCCCCCAATGCCATTTGGGTAGTAAACTACAGCAGTGATTAGGTTTTGAAGAGCCTCCAAGGCATCTTGGTACTTAAGGAACTGCATCAGCTGCACCGTTGATCACTATGCACTTGTTGTAAATATTGTTTCTAAAAATATTGTCCTATCAGGTGCAGATGCATGAGTGGTCCACCTTGAAGCTTGGGAACCAGGTTCGAGTCTGGAGGGGGGCTCAGGCATCCTGTGATTCCTGCAGCCGCGGCCACTGCAGGTAAAAGCGGTGACCAATCTGGCCTGGGGGGGAGGGGGGAATTTCGAGAAACGACCACGATGGATAATTCATTATGCATTTAATTTTCCCTCGTGGTTGTTTCTTGAAATCCCCCCCAGCTGGCCCCACCACCCCACCGCTCTTACCTGCAGCGCCTGCAACTGGATTCTGGTCAAATCACTTAATCTCCCCGTCCCTACAAATGAATGTGTCCATCTGTAACGCAACTGGTGCTCATGTACAGCGCTTTGATACCTTTGGGTCGAGTTTGCGCTATAATAATCTGCAAACAAATTGAAAATCTGCAATGGAGTGATATTTTTGTACACTGTATATAAAACACAACATGTATGTCAGATGGCAATCTGTGATATTCTGGTACCACATCTTTCTTTCAATGCCATATATTCGTTTACTTGTCATACTGGTGTTCTAAATTTGTGGCACTGTGTTACAAGTCTAGTTGTAATGTAGAAAGGGCCACCATGCTTTGCATCCACCAGCTTGCCATGACCCACACATGCTCAGCTAACCAAACCTTCAAGTCACACCACCACGCTTGAGGTGACCTTGAAAATTTCCATGGCTTAGGAACTGCATCAAAAACAACGAAAGAGTGAGGCCCAATGAAGAAAAAAGGAGAATTAACAGCACGAGGAATCACTCTTGTTTAAAAGAACCCTCACTCACCAACCTAGTGCTTCACCATTGGGTCCCCACCAGAGAGGCCGAATGCCTCCCTGGTGTGCTACGACGCCTGAAATACAGCGGAGCAGGTATTCGTGGTGTGATGTGAGTGCAACAGTGAAGATGTGCAGATTAAAAGATGCCTTGGTTTATTCCCAAAAGAATTTGAATGGTGATAAACTGGGTATCATTAAAAGCAAGTAATTCGGATGTTCGCTAGCTGGCTAAATTGACCAGATACATCCGGTTTAAACTAAGTGCAAAAGATTGGTCAACATGTTTCTGCTTCAGAAGTGCAATATGGTGAAGCATTCGTCAGGACCGACCCTCCATGGTGGTAAGCGCACACTTAGGTGCATCCTAACCAGTGGGGGATGTAGCGAACAAACTCACCGTTCATCCGTTGTGGCCTTCAAGATTTCCGAAAGCCGGTAAAATCTGTAAGAATATATAAAAACAAACACAACAATTCATTGAGATCCGAAATACCGTAGCTCTGGTATTCTTGGATCTTGAGTGTTTATTACCTCATGCAGTCGGATACTGTTTTACGCTTAATAGTATACTATGGAAACAAGCATTGGAAATGCAATAGGTCTCGCATTAGGAAAGTTTGAGCTATTTGTCTTGTAAATGACAATTTTTTTATTTATGTGTTGGTTTTGAAAGTAGCTAAATTAATAGCTTTGTCATTTACAATGCCAATAGTTAGAACTTTCGCAAATGTGACACCTATAGCATTTGTAATGCAACGTATGATGTGGTGATGCAGAGGGCAGAAAGGCACAAACAAGCTACTTACTCAGATGGTCAGGTTTTCATAAGCAGCCCAACAAAAACGTCGTTGTGTTCTTTAAAAACGAGTGTGCATAACCTATAACTCTAAAATCTACACTGAGTAGTACTCCAAGAGTGTCAGCGTGCAAGGTTATTTAAAATACCTGTTTGTGTTGGGGAATTGTAAAAGTTCAAACTGTCAAGACGCCAACGTGGAGATCCATGTGCCGCCTAAAATAAACAACATGTGCCGGCATTTAAAGGAAGCTGTTACCGACTAGCAACCATGTACAAATAGTATGAGAGCGAGTGTAACAGGCTCAACTCACCAAGATGAAAATCTACTCGCTGGATAAACCGCTCAACTGCCGAGATGAAAATCTGTCCAGTAAACACGCCGCGATGCGAACTGAGTTACAGACGCATTCATTGCGGTCCACGCCTAATGAGCTCTCAGATACATGGGAATAGAAAGAGGACTCACTGTGGCTGACATATTGTAATGGTGAAATGCCAAATAGTGCAACATGTAAATGCTTCAAATCTTATTATGTGTCAATGAAACTATCAGCACTCAATATACCTACTGACAACTCTTCTAAAACATGGAACAACCGTTGCTAACTCAGTTTGTTACGGTAAACTAAGGTTGGTGTTATATAATTCTACCTAATTCAGCCAATACCGCAAAATATTCTAGATTAAACGGTAAAGTAGGCAATTTTAAATACAATGCGATGAATTAGACTTAATCCAATAACCAATCAGAGAGCAAGTACATAATTCAAATGGTATCTAGGTTACTCAAAAGTTACTAACACCGTGCCTCTTTTCAGTCTAATAAAATGTGTGGAGTATGTACTTGGGTTAGAGGAGTGTCTGTCTTCTCAGTATACTGACGGCTAAAATGACCCACAGGTAATAACGGTGAAAGCCAAAAGTTTCCCAAGCCCCGAAGGCAAAGGACGTTATGCCTGTGCTGCTGTCTTGAGAGTATCCAGTTCAGAACTTTCTTACTTCAGAGAAAGAAAAAAAAACGCGAGAGACGGCCTGGCGGGCGTCAAAGTAAAATGTAAGCAGTGCCATGCGCTGTGGTGATAAGAGGGCGGAAAGTGTAGTGTAGTTCCTATAGTCCCAATAGGCTCTGCGCATTGGAATAATATCTTCAGTAGTGTAGATGTAGGACTGAGGTTAACTAGGTCTCTACTGACTATATTAGACTTAAGTGTTTGCCAGCTAGCTCAGAGTTCACTAGAAACTTTCTCGAATAAGCGAGGAGGAGTTTAACCTCCCTGGATAGACAAGAAGGGATTTAGTTTCTGACAACCATAAAACATGACAACTTTGCTCTCCCTGAATAAGAGTGTATCTCTAGAGTCGTGTGAAAACAAAAGACAGCTATTTCACTCAGTCAATACGTGCGT
Organism: Lissotriton helveticus; assembly: GCF_964261635.1. Classification (NCBI taxonomy): domain Eukaryota; kingdom Metazoa; phylum Chordata; class Amphibia; order Caudata; family Salamandridae; genus Lissotriton; species Lissotriton helveticus. The sequence goes on from NC_136061.1 coordinate 1,503,742,731, forward strand.
ACTTAGTTTCACTAGATTGCAGAGGAAAAAGGGAGACGGGCGTTTTCAATAAAAGGTGTTATTTATTGAGCAGTCTCTTTCCTCATACAAGAGAAATTAATTGCTACAATTGCAATACTTGTAGTAAAGTAAAGTGCATATAGTAAAAGCAGGATTATGAAATAATACTGTAAAAGCATAGATATGGTTTCTTAGCCATATGATACTTTAAAATGGATAAAATAGATACATACATATATACATTGACTAATTGTACTCAACTGGTGCTTCTAACTACGCCTACCCCGGTGTACCTGACCTAAGCCTAATACGTGGGAAGGAGTAAGTAAGTAGCAGTTTAAGTTAAGTTTGTTTTGCCAAGAATCTGACTCAAGAATTCTCTGTAAGGGTTTAGTCAGTTCAGTACCTGGGTATTAGAAGGCAGGAGGGCTGGTATCTCTCTCTCAGGACTCGGTATCCCAGTCACCAGCAAGGGTAGGCTGGAAACACCGGAGGCTGGATTTCTCGGCAAGAGAAAAGACAGCGTCTTTCTCAGCGCATCAAAAGGGAGGGGCAGCGTCCGTGGGCTCTCGCATCAGCTGGGCTCTTCGGAAGTAGTTAGCTGCTCTGCTCCAGGATTACCACCGTGTGTTTGCTTAAGGCAACGTTGGTATATTTATACCTGAAAGGTGCCGGGTTTGACGTAAGGCTGTACATAAGACGTCAATAAAGATGTCACTAAGAACAGGTCGTTCTTACAGTGCTTTACAGGAGTTCTCGGACGAAATCAAAACAAAGCAGCGGGGATTTCCCAGGTTTCTGGAGGCTTGGATTTGTTTAAGAACTCGGTGTGCTTTCTAGGGGGCTGGAGGAATAGGCTTGCTTAATGTGACAGCATGCGCTATGTCTGAATTATGAAAAGGGTTTCTATGCCGTTGTAGGGATATTATTGATTTATAACCGGACAAGGGCAAAGAATAGGAATATCGATTCAGGTACCTAGATAAACACACTACACCCACTCCACGAATTCATGTCCATAATTACTAAACTAAGCAATAGTAAACATAAGTAACGGTGCATGTGTATACCGATCCACCCCAAAATACATTATTTTGCATCTGAAATGGCATATGCGAAATACACGAAAAATGAGTATAGGTACTGTACGCTTTCAAGCAGTGTAATCATTCATTAAAAAGGATGCACATATATATCAGCATGAATGATTTGCGAAAATTACACATGAAATGGCTCTTAATACAGAAAAGAAAAGTGCGAGACCATTCCATCACATATAAATACAGTTATTTGTAAATATGCTAGAGGCTGAGGTAATATATTGTCTCTAGAGTTCCTAAAAATAGAAGCTCTGTTCTTTAAGAATAGTTCTACTTTAAGCAGAGGATGAGTGCCAAAAAAAAGTAAATATTTTGGAATCGGGGAAAAAATAGTTTCGTTTTTCAAGGGAGGAAGTCAAAACAGTTCCAAATACTTTCCGAAGCTTTTGTTTTTCAAAGCTGAAGGCCGAATTCAGAGTCCAGGGAACGCTGAGTGCTCGTTTGCTTAAAAGTTTATTTTTTTTGTTCAGGGGAGAACATCATTTCAGAAAGACTTTCAAAAAAGCAGTTTACCGCTTCAGGTGAAAGTTCGACCAAGTTAGAAAATGCCGCAACTGTGCAGTCGTGAGAATGATTGCTATCATCGATGACAGGATCAGCAGTGCTCACAGAAGGTCGTACCTGGTTGATGCTGCTCTCATCTTGTACTTCACTACCCTTCAATCACAGTGGTGAAGTTTCCAAGAATGCCCTCATCAGGATAGGTAACCGCTGGGGACAACACGATGCATGAGCCTTTACTGGACTTCGCAAAGTATCTGTATACAATGGTACTTTTGATTGTAGTGTGAGACAGACGTCTAACACGCATTCTTCTCCGCACAGCATACATCTTAACACAGGTAAGATACAATTCTGCCATATGGGTCTGAATGAAAGAAACCAGGTCATATTTAGATCTCTTAGCCGGGCTAATCCAAGGACTTTAGTTATGCGGTCCCGATAGCGTATAGCTAGGATCGTTTCTTCCATTGTTGCTGGAGTCTTGTCTGTGACCTGGCTTGCCATAACGAAGCAGGAGTATCAAAAATAAAATGCCTGCTACGAGTCCCAACAGGAGTGGAAGGCCGCCAAAGAGTGAATGGACAAAATTAGGAAAGATGCCCAGGACTGCTTTGAAAGGTGTCAACAGTCCCGAAAAAATTGTCTTAAATACACTCGCGATACCATTCGTATCAGAAATGTTTAAGATTTCATTTAGCATTTCTGCGAAGTGTAGGGGGCAATTTGTTGATAAAAGGTTATGTATCCCTGCCATTGTCCTTGCAACTTGGAGATCATACGTTTCTTTTGATGACGTCAAGTGCACTGGCGTCTGTAGAAGAACAGACTTCATTCTGCTTAAAGTATCAATTCTAATAGAAGAGATTTTCAAACTGGGCCACATTTTTCCCTCCCTGTCTGGAGTGTCGTTCGGATACAATACTTGCATACAGCAAGTGACCCTGGACGAAACGCTTACTAGATAAGCTTTTCCTGGCACCAAGCCACAACATCTGTGGTCCACTATTAGAATGTAGCTCCCGTTCGAAAGCCGTCTAAAGAATGGCTCTATTCGAGTTGCAGGTGTGCCAAGTTGGTGACATGAAAGGTTATTTGAAGTCCCCTCACAGGCCCCATGTAGATTTATACCCTGACACAGAAGTATACCACTTAGTGATTTTTCACAATTATTACCACTAAGAAATACATTCTGTCCTTTATCACTATAACATGTGTGTGTGTAAGGTAATTTCCATGATGACTTAATGTATCCTTTACCCAACCTTTCATACTGGCCTGCCTGTATATACTTTTGGCAGTATCGAAATTGGAAAGTTGTTATCGGAATAGTTATGATTCTGTGTATTATCCATTCAATGACAGGTCGTTCTGACATTGTCAATGGTAATCTCTCAAGTTTTTCAATGCTCAGAATTGTATACTCTGCTCCTTTTTGTGCCAAGCTGATTTGTATATCAGTAAGGTTAAAGATATAGAACAGTGATGTTGTGTTGATTAAACGCCAAGGCACGTAGCCTGAACGCAGATTTTGTAACGTCCAGCCAAGCTGTACAATAGAACGCAATTGGGACTGACCATGTTGTAACATTAGTAAGTCCTGCTCCTTTATATCGATTGCAGAAGATACAATACTGTCCAGTGAATATATTCTGGAAGACAGAGTCATTAACCCATTGTCCACAACAGAAAGTGATTTTTCCAAATTAATACAGTCAATTTCCCGTATTTTCTCTGCTGTTTCAATTTGAGTTACTTTCCAAGCTTCGTTATAAGCTGCATATATAGAGGCCGCTACGAAACGTTTTTGACGCTGTTTGCGCGGTCCCATTATGAAATCACGCAAGTCAGCACCTTCTTTAAGTAAAGTCAAGTGTTGCTTAATTTCTGCCAGTGTGGATGTCTGTAGCCATTCGAGGCAGAGTTTTCCCACACTGTATGTTGTTACTATCCCTGGATGTTGTCGCTGGGAGTATCTAGGGTCTGGCCTGGTCAATTTGAACCCCTGTATTTTGTTCAGGAATCTATCTTGACAGTTATTTGTGTCTGTGGGCCAGATCAACCATTTTTTCCAATCAGGATGTGTTCTGTTTTGGTTTAAAATATGGGATATGTCTATCTCAACATCTGTAGTGCTATTACTATCAGGTGTTGGCTTTGGTATAGACGGTTTGTATAAGTCTTTAATTTTGGCTAGGCCAAGACAGGTTGTTTGTTGAATGGTGCCATTCAAAAATATAATTTGTTCTGGGATCATGCAGCTCTGAATAATGATTCTATACCTTGGACTTGCCAATCTCTGGTACCCCAGATCGTTTTTGTTTCAATGTTATTTTTCCAAAAATCAAAACCAAATGTATTCATTTTTTCAAAAAATGTTTCTGAATAGATTAATTTTGTATTTGTCAGCATGGTTTTCATTCCTGTCTTATTTAACAGTTTGAAATAAAATGTTTCTGCTTCACTTGTGTTAAACCCTGAGAAGTATGGGAATTTCTCATAGAATGTTTTTGAACTACCTTTTGGTGGCGTTGCACAATGTTCCCATTGATTATAATTTAAAACATTTCTAGGTTGAGCAGATTTATGCAAATAATGGTAACCATAGTGGTTGTAGCAGTACATCTGATCATAATTCGATGAACCTTGTAAATAATCATGTTCTGTAAATTTTGCTGACATAACTAAGTCTGACATCATATCATTAATACTTTCAAAGTCCCAATCATCAGAGAATGTACTCGGTTTTACAAAGTCACTTAATGAAACCTTAAATTGATGAGGATACTTCAAGAGCTCGACCGGGCCATACATATCGTAATCTGTTTTGTCCCATGCTACCCCACCGGGTATTGGATTGGCTGTGAAGTTTACTGAAAAAAGTTCTCTTTTCTCGATGTGTGAAGACTTGTGTGGCTTTAGGACCAGGTTGATATTCTGGCTTGCTGTGTCCATTGTAACATATTTTCCCTCAATGAAGTGTCCCAAGCATAGCACCATGATGAGCCAAAGCAGGAGGAAAAGTACACCTAGCACCACCCAAAATTCAATCCATGGGGAAATCAGATAGGTTTCTTGTAGTTGATGAAAGAGTTCTTTAGTTTTGTCTTTAAAAGTTTTTGTTGTCGGCTGTTCTTCAGGTGCGCTCGGATCCTCAGAAAAGTCATCGAAATTGATGAAGTAGCCTGATGCAGTTCTGCCAATTATTGGAATTGCTTCTGGATTTTTCTTTGTTTTATTAGCATAGTCTGTGGCTACATCGTTGTAGACAGGTGTTTCTTGACGAATTGTTGTAATTTGGGTTTCAAGAGGCATAAGTTCCATGGCTTTGTTGCATAGTCCTTGTTGATTCACTGTAGGTTTATCAAATGTGATTAGTCTCTCAGTTTGAACCTCTTGATTTGTAGCAAACTTTGGTGTTCTGCTATTTCTTGGGAGTCCACTTGGCCTACTACTTATTATTGGCCACATGATTGTGGTTTGACCAGGTCGATGGATACAACTCGGTTCTCCTTTTTACCAGCAAGGGGCGGTAGTACAACTGATCTTGTTCCGTTGATAGCTAAGACAGGTACTGCTTTTCTGTAAGAAGGCCCAAATTCCTTCTTCACCGCGATTTTCTCTCTGACCAGATCCCCAATCTTTGGAATCCAGACAGGCCTTGCTGGGACAGGTGGTTTCTCTTCAGTGGCTGTTGGCTGTTGTTTCAACTTTATGTTGCTCAGGTCATTTCTTGTTTCATTTAAGTCCTGTAAAATAGCCAAACGATCTTTGATATCAAAGCATTTTCTTTCTACCACTGAAGTTTGACTATCGAGGTCCTGGATATGCATTCTAGTCCCGAACAATAGTTCGTACGGACTGAAACCTTTTAGAGAATTTCTTGGCAGATTGTTAAGACTACGTTGGACACTTATTAGATGTTTGACCCACCCAACCCCCGAACCTAATACCTTTGCCGTTATAGATTGCTTTATGTCTCGTTTTTTTCTTTCCACCATCCCATTTCCCTCAGGAAGGAAGTGATAAGATTCCCGCAATGCAATGCCCACACTGGTCATGGCCTCCCTATAAGCTCGAGAGCTAAAAGCAGGACCCTGGTCAGAATGTAGCATGCCAATTGCGTCTATGCTGCTTTAGACTCGCAAATCTTTTATAACAGTTCAGACGTCAGCCGAGCGCTGGGGTCTACATTTTAAGTGAAACTAGTCTTAAAATAATTATTAAAGGGACGCATTTTTCTGGGTATTTCGTATTGATATTCTTGTGATATCTAAAAGAAGGGCATTGGTAATACTCAGGGCATTTCGCCACTGCGGTCTCTGTTGCAGTTTTGACAGTAAAATGCAAATTTGTAGTTTTGCAGGCTCATTCCCGGCCACCAGTATATTGATTGTAATTCTTTCAGAGATTCCTTAATCTTAAGGTGTCTTAGACCCTCACCCATATGTGCGTCTGCTATTAATAAGTTTCTCCTGTTCGTGTTTGGAATTACCCTATCCCCCACTCCAGGCATTTGAGCAAAAGGAACGGAGTTTGCATCGATTGCGTATGTATAATTGAGTGGATAGTTGATGGGTAGCGTTGAACAGTCGCCTTTTGATGACGTTTTTACCGCCAGTATCGTTTCCCCGTCAACGTATTTTCCTGAACGCTTTTTTGTAGCTACGGAAGCTGGCTTAGTTGCTTCCGCTGTGGCTGTCTCAGCCAATGAATTCCCTGAAACGTGAACGCCATCACGTTCATGACTCAATGAATGTATCACGTGAGTCTTTGGTAGTTCTTTCTGTAAAAGAACTACTGGTTCCCAAAGCGATTTTTGCTTTATTGTGGCACCTGTGTCATCTTTGTAACCGTTTTGAACCCATTTCTGCAAGTCGTTATTGTATGATTTGACGCAGTAATATGAATTGCACACTATTAGTGTCGGGAATTCGCGATCGGCATTATCTAGCGCCATTTTTAAAGCTATTACTTCAGTTTGTTGTTCTGAATTGTTCTCTACAGAGTGTGATATTGTTACCAGAGGTCTCAATTTACCTCCGCGCCACACGTATTTAACAATCTCGCATGTGGCGTTATAGGCTTGTTTTCCTCAAACCGAGGGTTGTGCATTTCCGTCTGTATATATTACACAGGCGTACTGTTGTATGGGCAGAATGTCGATTGGCAGAGGATATTCTCTTTCATATTCAAGATTTTTTAATTTTTTCATGTTCGGGCCAAAATAGTATTTCACTTTGTCTGTAGCAAGAGAATCTTCCCATTGTATCCATTTTGGATCTAATGCCACCGTAGGTAAATTACATGGGGTTGTTAATGCCTCAAAGGCTGATTCTGCTGTTATGACAGTAATCCGTCTGCCATCAGCTTGGTCTCTTTCTTTTGCTACAGCTGTTTGAACCGCATGAACAATGTTTTCCATAATGCTGAATGTTTTTTCAGCTTCTGTGTACAAATGTGATTTGTATGCTATTGGTACCGTTTCTCCCTCATTAGAGGTCAGGTATGTGAATCCGCATCTTCCTGGGATGACCCGGATCACAAGGTTGCGTGTGTTGTCGCGTGTTTGCAATTTTGTTTTAGCTAACATGTCTGTTTGCAATGATCTCAAAATTTCTGTTTGTTTTTGAGTCCAATTGTTTGTTTTAAAATCTGGTTTTATTAGTTCATAGAGGGGTTTAACCCTCTCTGCATAATTTAGAATGTAAGTTCTTCAGAAATTCAGGAAACCTAGAATTGATTGTAAGTTTTTCAGCGTTCTTGGTGCTTGGATTACAGCACAATTCTCTAAGAAATTATCTGCCAGGCTTTTGCCTTCACTTGATAATTCATATCCTAAAACAGGACAGTTAGATGGGCAATTCGTGACTTTTTAAAGTTGAATTTGTAACCCTCTGCTGCGAACCCAAGTATTATGGTGTTCACTCTTTTCAAGTGAGTATCCAAGTCATCATCTGTTAGATAGATGTCATCGACATAAGATAATGCCTCATCATCATACATTTGTAGTAACTCTGTTACTCTTGCTGAGAATAATCCTGGGCTGTTCTTGAACCCTGTGGGAGTCGACAGAATTTTCTGTGAGCCCATTATTGAGAAAGCAGTCAAATACCTGCTTTCAGGTGCTATATTTTGACAAAAGAATCCATTAGAGATGTCTAATGTTGTTTTGTATTTTTTGCGCACGATGTTATTCATTAGTGCTGCACTGTGTGAGTTTTGTACTGCAAATGTCTTGCAACATGAGTTAAGGTGTCTGTAGTCCAAAACTAGACAATATGAATCGTCTGGCTTGGAGACAGGAAACAATTTGTGAGGTGCATGTTTCAATCACCCCCTGGTATTCAAGTTGATCTAAGATCTCCCTGACCTGTTTTTTAGCTTCTTGCTTAATTGGGTACTGCCTTTGTGCAGTTGGTTGACTTTTTAACTGGATTTTGTGAGGAGGAGAGTCCTCATCCCATCCAACATGGTTTTTATATAATGCAGGAGCTTGGGCTACTGCCCACTTTCTTGCAAGTGTATATTTTTTATGAATTGAAATGTGATTTGAGAAGGCAGGCATAATCATTTCTTCGCCATGAGGGCACTCCCTGACAAACTCTGGTGGCCAGTCTTTTTCAGCTAAAAGGATGTCATAGCCTTTGGAGAGGTTATCCCAAAATAGACCCCTTATTTTCCTAGTCTTATCTCCCTCTATACGTAACGTTATTTCGTATATTTTATGAGGTTTGCTAACTCTGGTATCTGCAGTTTCCACCTGAATGTATTCATTCGTGTCCACTGTCTCCAGATGATTCATCAGGATCTTGCGAGCTATGCTCACTTCTGCAGCGCTGTGTAGCATTGTCTGAGCCCACTCTCTGTTTTTCAGCTGTGTCCTCAGGATCCTCGGCATGTTTGATTACTTTAATGCTGGCTACCTTCTTTTTTGGAAATTGTAATTTTTTACTTTGATGAGCAGGTTCCTTGTCTTTGGACTTGACGTGCTCTTCCCTGTGTTCTGACTGTCCTCTTCTTTCCGATTTCTGCGAGGAAGTCTGAAAAAGATCGAGAGGGCCGTGTATCAATATCTTGATATCTATCAGGTTTCTTCAAGTTATCCCTATTTCTAAGGTTGTATCTTTTCTCAGAGGGCTCCCTCTGGGGAGACTTGTGTCCTTGGTCTGGAGATCTTTCTCTCCGCCGAGGAGACTTTCCTCTGGATTGGAATCTTTTTTCTTTGGGAGTGGATTGTTTATTTCCATCCCAGCTCTTTTTTGGAGTGTTTAAATTATTTTTAATAAATATATTCTCAGGATTTTCAGTTAGTTGGGGTTTTACTGGTTTCCCACCCAAACTATCTCTTCCTAGCTCTTCATAGGATTTTTCTATGATTCTGGCAAGTTCAAATGGTTGGTCTGCTATATCTGTTTCTTTCAATTTCTGGCGGATCGCCACAGATGCTGCTTCTCCTTTTATGTTGGATAATAATAAAGCTGAGACCTGCTTGAAGTCTTTCAGTAATTTCATACCCAGAGTTAAAGCAGGTTCTGGACCGTATTCGTTTTGAATCTGTCTTAGCACATCGGGTATTACCGCCATGGACGGAACACCATGTGTTTTTGTGTAAATGGAAGCAAAGACTGTGCCCCAAGTGTCACAGTCCTCCACATGTGGTGCGATCCCCATTGGAAGGCAGATAGTCAGAATTCTGTGTTTCTCAGTAGGGGTAGTATCCAGAAACCCTGCCTCTATTTGAGTTATTTTTTGTGCTAACCAGAATGGAATTTGTTCCCGTTTTATGGGTACTTTACCCAGACATGACTGTATGTTCTGTGGTGTTATTTTATTTGTGTTCCCCTGATGAGGGGTCAGCTGTGGAATGTTAATAGCTGGTTGAACTGTTGAAGTCCGCATTACATATTGGACTAATTGTCTATGTATTTTAATTAGTACTTTTAGTTGGACCAGAAGTTCTGGTATCAACATTTTTTCGATGTCTGGATGTGGTGTGTAGCTGGCTAGAACCGGCCATGTTGCTCATGGTCTACCTAGTGGACCGAGCCTGGTGATGTGATTATTATGTTTTAGGGCGCCTTTAAACCAGGGCAGGTGCTCTTAGTATTTTAATGGGATTTCCACCTCCTCGAAGGGAGTGTAGTTATCCGGAGGTTCCTCTATTTTGTAATAGTGGAATTCATGTGTGACAGCGTTTGCTGCTGGAAAGTTTATCCATGAATAGAATACCTCTGTCTGCCGATATTCATGTGCCTCAATTACGAATATGACTGTACCACCTCTCGATGTTAGTCCATTTTCTATAATTTTAAGAGTTATAGTTTTTCTTATGTTGACCGGAATGAGTATTGCATTCGGGTCGGACTGCAGGAGACTATTGTCATCCTCTAGGAGACGAGCAGCTATTCTAGCTGCCTCCCTTTCTTCTTCACCGTCTGACATTTTACTGACAGGAAGGTTTTTTGTTGCAGATCAAGTTTCAAGGAAACAAAGATTAGGTGCACAATATTTTGGAACACTGTATCCTTCAACGTTGAATAAACCAAAAACTATACATAGAAATCTCTTTCTACTAAGTTCCGGTGGATTTTAACCTTTGACCCACTCCAGACGTCTTTGGAGTACTTACGGGAAAAAGGGTCTGTGTGAAAAAGCACAACTGAGTTACTCTAACGTCTTGCGTTAGATTTATCGCCTTACCAAACGTTGGGCGCCATGTAGTGTAGTTCCTATAGTCCCAATAGGCTCTGCGCATTGGAATAATATCTTCAGTAGTGTAGACATAGGACTGAGGTTAACTAGGTCTCTACTGACTATATTAGACTTAAGTGTTTGCCAGCTAGCTCAGAGTTCACTAGAAACTTTCTCGAATAAGCGAGGAGGAGTTTAACCTCCCTGGATAGACAAGAAGGGATTTAGTTTCTGACAACCATAAAACATGACAACTTTGCTCTCCCTGAATAAGAGTGTATCTCTAGAGTCGTGTGAAAACAAAAGACAGCTATTTCACTCAGTCAATACGTGCGTACTTAGTTTCACCAGATTGCAGAGGAAAAAGAGAGACGGGCGTTTTCAATAAAAGGTGTTATTTATTGAGCAGTCTCTTTCCTCATACAAGAGAAATGAATTGCTACAATTGCAATACTTGTAGTAAAGTAAAGTGCATACAGTAAAAGCAGGATTATGAAATAATACTGTAAAAGCATAGATATGGTTTCTTAGCCATATGATACTTTAAAATTGATAAAATAGAAACATACATTTATACATTGACTAATCGTACTCAACTGGTGCTTCTAACTACGCCTACCCCGGTGTACCTGATCTAAGCCTAATACGTGGGAAGGAGTAAGTAAGTAGCAGTTTAAGTTAAGTTTGTTTTGCCAAGAATCTGACTCAAGAATTCTCTGTAAGGGTTTAGTCAGTTCAGTACCTGGGTATTAGAAGGCAGGAGGGCTGGTATCTCTCTCTCAGGACTCGGTATCCCTGTCACCCGCAAGGGTAGGCTGGAAACGCCGGAGGCTGGATTTCTCTGCAAGAGAAAAGACAGCGTCTTTCTCAGCGCGTCAAAAGGGAGGGGCAGCGTCCGTGGGCTCTCGCATCAGCTGGGCTCTTCGGAAGTAGTTAGCTGCTCTGCTCCAGGATTACCACCGTGTGTTTGCTTAAGGCAACTTTGGTATATTTATACCTGAAAGGTGCCGGGTTTGACGTAAGGCTGGACATAAGACGTCAATAAAGATGTCACTAAGAACTGGTCGTTCTTACAGTGCTTTACAGGAGTTCTTGGACGAAATCAAAACAAAGCAGCGGAGATTTCCCAGGTTGCTGGAGGCTTGGATTTGTTTAAGAACTCGGTGTGCTTTCTAGGGGGCTGGAGGAATAGGCTTGCTTAATGTGACAGCATGCGCTATGACTGAATTATGAAAAGGGTTTCTATGCCGTTGTAGGGATATTATTGATTTATAACCGGACAAGGGCAAAGAATAGGAATATCGATTCAGGTATCTAGATAAACACACTACAAAAGGGCGGCCGTAGAAAAAAAAACGCGAGAGACGGCCTGGCGGCCGTCAAAGTAAAATGTAAGCAGTGCCATGCGCTGCGGTGATAAGAGGGTGGAAAGGACGGCTGTGGGAGGTGGGAGTAGGAGAGTAGGAGAGTGGTGCAGGCGGGGGGCGGGGAGCGGAGCCTTTGAAGAGACAAAATGTGACGGGCAGGAGAAATGCCTGAGGCACAGCACAGGCTCTCGAAAAGAGAAGACGAAAGCCTTTGATGCAGCAGGGGGCGGAGCGATGCCTTTCAAGTGAAGCTGCTGGCAGCAGATGGCTGGCTTTCATGTGCATGCGCATTTTAGGTCAATGCGCTTGCGCATTGAGCTTGCTTTTCACGGGCACTGCATGGAATCGCCCGATAGTTAAGCTCTGGATAAGCCCCTATATTCTCGCAAGCTCAATGCGCAAGCGCATTGACAGGCGAGACCTAAAAACCTCAATTAGAGTACCCGTGTCAGTGACGATAAATTTAGCACTAACACTCCGTGTTACACACTCCCATGCCGAGGGGTTTGTTTTGTGGGTGACAACCCAGTGCCGGTGACGCGTTATCTATTGTGCACGTTATATTTATGCATGAAAGTGGCTAACTCGTAAAAGTGGGAGTGGTGTTAGAACTCGTGCTTATCAGAAGATTGGCAGTGAAGTTAAAAATAAAACTTAAAGCATGGAAAAGGAAGGGCTTATGTGAAGCAAAGAATGGCTTCACATCATGGGTCCAGGTGGGGGCTATTGCCGCAAGTCAGAATCTGTTAGGGGCAAAGAAAACTTAGTCAGAAGGAAATCCGACCTCGGTTTCCAAATGAGAATGTGCCCCAACCAACTTACTTCTAAAGGTTGCGCGCCCGCATTCCACCTATCAGTTCCGATCTGTGGACCCGAATGTTACCTCAGCATCCGATTGCTAAATTCAAATACCGGAACTGAAACCGATCATGTGTTCGGGGCATGTCACGTCTGGCGTTATACGTCCAAGGGACGAAGGCTAGAACGCTAACCTGCTTACGTGGATATATTGTTTGCCACAAAACTTTATTCTGCAGTCCCGCTGGGCGAAGCGTGAAACTGTGGGAATAATCAATTATTGGCTTGTGATTCGGTAACTTTTGTGGAAAAGGTTCTGCAAAAAGTACAGAATGTCCTTTACAAGGTGTATTCGAAACAAAGTACCGCCACTGTGTTGCTACTTGTATGTAAGCTCTACCCTATATCTTGATGTAAAATCTCAAGGGGGTAAATACAAATAATGTTGACCTAACTCAGCCTAAAAAGACAGTACAGCTAGTATGTCCCCATTAGGAACTGCATCATCACTCATTTTTATCTGCCACGCGTTGGTCCATCCTCTGATGGTGCATAAATCACTGTGATAATTGAGTTTGTCTGCTTTGCTTACCTAAAATCCTGCTTTTTCATAAGCACTACCTGTAGCATTGACAGAGTATTCCTTGTTTCTACATAATGTATGCCTAGGGGTGAGGCCCCTAAGAAGTGGAGCTTTGTCACGATGCAGCAACCAGAAGGGATCTTTATTATTTTGCATAAATCAGAAAGAAGCTTTGGCTTTTTTTTCCCAATACGGGTTGGCATCTATCACAACCTTTTGCACTCTGACCAAAACATTTCTGCACATTTGCCCATTTTATCGCCAAGCTCCAATTTATGTGATTTAAAGTGTGATTTTCTGTGGTACTTTTTCAATTATGATGTCAACGCCCAAGTATACACCAATATTTTGAATGTTTTGCTCCCTATACCCAGTTCACTCAGAGGGTGGATGTTGGAAAATCACAGCACATCCATTCATTTCAAGGCGGTTTGTGGGAATTTAGTGCAGTGCTCAATTTGTAAAAACAAAAGTGCCGGGACTATTGTCAGGAGGCCACTGCAGCTTGCACCACACATTACCCCTGCCATGGTGTGAATGACAGTAACAACACAACTACTATCACACTCCTAAAAGTTTGACAATTCGGACTATTTCAGGCACCCAAAGCTATAAGGATGGCTTAGATGGTAGGTAATAGTCCTTTTTAAAAATATATATTGAATTAATTATTAACTGTTGTGGTGGTCATCTCTAAATTAGCCACACAATGCCACCTTGTAGCAGACTGTCACAAGTGCTGGTGTACTGGCTCAAATTAAGCACTGATTTAGAATGGTGACTGCGGCCTGTTTCTGATATTTTGACATGTATCTGTTTCATGTCAATGTTCGTGTTAATGAATTCTTCGGTAATTAGGTTCTTCAGACTTATTGGGGAACCAGTGCTTAGCTTCATAAAAACTTCTCGGATGAGCTTAAGTGAATTTTTATATGCTAGCCTAAGCAGTGTTTCGTGCAATGTCCTGAGTTATGTATAAGATGTAACTGGCCTGTATGATCTCTAAACATTGATAACATTGTAGGTAGGTATGATCACCACATCCATGTATTTTTCATGCAGCCTCAATTCCCCATTAATCCTGTTTGGGTTCCGGAGTAGCAGGCTATCCACCAAAAAGCGCTACAACACCTCATCAGGGATAGCAAGCACTATATAAATGCAAACCCTTCCCTTTTTTATCCCTCCACTATCGTTTTCATAATCCAAATAATAGACTAAAATGTCCACCGCTCAAATCAAATTAATTTTGTATTTCCCTACTCTAATTCACCACTAATCCTTCTTGGGCTCAGGAGTAGTGTGCTACTAGCCTAAAAGTTCTTCAACACCTCATCAGGGGTAGCAAGCACTATATAAATGCAAACCCTTCCCTCTGTCATCCCTCCACTATCCTTCTCAATCTAAATAACAGGCTAACGTCTGCTCAAATTAATTTCATATTTACCTAGACTAATTCATCACTGATCCGTTTTTGGCTCTGGAATAGCGTGCAACTCGCTGAAAAGCGCTTCAACATCTCATCAAGGGTATCAAGTGCTATATAAATGTAATTGCAATTACAATTACAATTTATAATACATTGTTTGGAAACAGTTGATGTGTTACTATGTCAGAAAAAGCCCATCACCTCAACTTCGCCAGCAAGCACTGAGTGGTTGACACCAGATAAACATCTTCAACCTGTTTGATATTATTTGGATTATGGAGGTTTTTCATGATTTAGAAACTAATGTATCTCATTATATTTTTCGTTATGGCCGTGAGATTGATTTTATCAGCCTGTTAAAATAGAAAATCACATGTAAAATATATTTCTATAAATAAATACATAGAGGGGCTCTGGGTCGGCAATATTCATTCATTGGTCTGCTCAACAATCATTCATATTTTGCTTCCTGCCAATATACTAAATAGCCCTCTTGTACTGTAAGTAACAAGATTTGGCTTTTTAGGCTAATGTGCACATTTGCCTAAAAAGAAGTGCACTTCGGTGCCAGGGCTGGAGAGCCAATATTTTACTTACAAATTATTTTATTCTTTTAATTCTTTATCTTGTTTTATTTTCAAATATTTTTTTATTAAAGTTGTCATGTTTTAAGAAATCACAGGTGCATACATCAGAATACAATTAATATGATTTCAATACAGAGTATCAACCAATAATCATTATTTTTTTGTTTCTGTGTTTTTAGCCATGCTTTTGTTTTTATACTAGTTCTTGTTGTTACAGAAATTCCTTTGTAACAGAATGGTGTAACTGTAGTATTCTGCACACACCAAATAACTTTCTGCACAAAGGATCTAATTTTAGTATTATACAAGACTGAATTAGAAGCAAGCATTGGCACAGCCACAAAGTCTCGACTTGTAGACATACTGGCTTTGCCAATGCTTTTTGGCAATGCTGTGCAGCATCAGAAAAGAAGAAAAAGGGAGAAAAAAGTGCGAAGATGCAGCTGCTGCTGCTGGCTGCACCATTGCTCAGGCAATCCTCTCCAAGGATCCACAAGAACAGTCTTTATATCTAGAGATGGTGTCAAATGCTTAGCAGTGGACTAACCGAGATGGTAGAAACCAGTTACCAGAAGAACAAGGCTTTTCAGTATGAATATGGGAAAAAAGTGGGTCGTCTCTTGATGCATATGATCTCTGACAAAAGGGTGAGCAGTACCATAAATCGGATCTTAGGAGATGATGGGGTTGCATACACCCATCCTCAATTGATACCTGATCAATTTACCCTGTTCTATCAAATGGGTGTATAATAAGCCTGATACAGAGGTGTAACACAGACCCGCAGCCCCCGCGGTGCTGTGGGGCCCCAACATCCAGGGGGGCCTTCAGCACTGCATTTTGGCCAGAGAGCCCCAGATTGAGTCTGGAGGGGGCCCCTCCACGTACCCTGCAGGGTGGCCACTACAACTTTCGTTATGCCACTGGCCTGATAGTAATAACCAGCACATGGCTGTAAACTATCTACAGGAGAGCGGCTTGCCTCGACTTGATCCCCAACAGCAACTTATGTTACAAGAGAAGATTAGTGTCACAGAGCTCGAGGCAGCTATAAATGATTTACCCTCAGGGAAGGCTACTGGAAAAGGTGCAATACCTCTGGAATTGTATACATTATTCACAAATAACATACAACTAATATTGTGGTTTTTGTTAAAAAAAGAGAAACCCACGGAGGATAGGAGTTCCTACCAACCTATCTCCTTGATAAATGCTGATGCCAAGGTCTTCTCTAAAATTCTAGCTATGCGTCTTGCTCCATTCACGCATAATGAAGTCCTAGAATAACAGCATGGCTTCATCCCCAGAAGGGATACTATGGCACATTGTAATACCTCAATTGCTGCATTTGGCGTTGCTGGGAAACCTAAGGACAATATCTGCAGTATTTCTGACATATCTGTAGGCACAAAAATGATGCATTGCTGGAGTTCATCACAAAAGTGACGCAACTCCAGCAATCGGTGATTTACACATGGACAAGTCCAATGTTAAATGTGCCTGCTTCAGTTTTACGCCTGCCATGTGGCAGGGATAAGATATTGATGCATTTGCATCCTACAAGTGGTACAGTGAAATCTCATAGAATTCGCTGCGTCAGTTCTACGACCCTTTCTTGCATCGGAACGCTCCCCTGCATACATTATACCTGGCCCAGGTATAATGTGGAGCAGGGGTTTACAAAGTGACGCATCTACCTAGATGGTGCATTTTTTTACACCTCTGGTGCATCACAAAAAATGACACACTGGCGGTGCAAAAGTGACGCAAGGGCCCATAAATAAGCCTCTCAGTTTATAACATTGGTGCAGTAGCTCTACAAGAACCCAGTCACTAAGGTCTTGATGGGTGTCAACTCCTCTACTACATTTACAGTATGAGGGGCACACAACAAGGGTTCCCACTCTCTCAGCTGCTGATTGCCCTCTATATAGAACCTTACCTAAGGCACCTCATGTCGAACAGAGGGCATACAGCCTGTCATGTTAAATGGTATTGAACTTAAAATAATGCCGTATGCTGATGATATAGCAGTTTTTGCTACCAATCCGAGTATTGCTGTCAATCTTCTATCAAAAGAGGCTGAACAATTTAGCACCATCTCTGGGTACAAATTGCACCTATCTAAAACGCAGGTTATTCTTAACTTTAAATCACCCTCCCTGATAATAGGTGTGGTAGACACACAAATATATCTTGGCATACGTCTGAGTAGTCTTGTGGAAAATGTCATTGTAATTAACTATGAACCCCTTCTGAAAACAGCAATTGCGAAATTGCGGTATGGCATTGGCTTCCCTTGAGCATTCTAGACCGCTATAATATTAATAAAATTAATATATTACCAAAATGTCTTTACCTATTCCGATCAATATCACTGTGACTTCCTGACTCCTTTTTTAAACATCTCGAAGGGGCAGTTAGTAGTTTTATATGGTGTTATGGGAGGGCTAGGCAAGCTATCTGCTTCTTTAAACTACCCTACACACAGGGAGGATTCAAGTTACCGGATTTTAAGTTATGCGTTTGGGCATCATTCACTGGATGGATTCAAAGCTTACTGACTGGAAGTAAACTTGGGCTGACCTCACTTGGGTATCAATTAGCATTAGGCTCGGGCCTCAGATACTCGTTGAACATGTTACTGGACCTAATTACTTCAAAATGGTTAGGTTCAAGGTAACTAGAGATATAGTTCAGACCTGGCATAAAATGTGCATAACATTTTCTAAACCAGCAGTTTATTCTTATACTCCACTGTGGGGCAATCCTTCATTCCCTGACATATTTCACAATATCATTGGGCATTTTTGGGGTCGACTGGGTGTGCATAAATTTGGGTATTTGTATGATATACAGAGGTTGTGGACATACACTTTATTACAGGATATATATGGGCTCCTGCAACACTACTTCTTCAAATATGTACAAGTGAGGGGCTATATCCTAAATAGCTTTAAATTTAGCAATGATTAAGAAACATCTGAACTCCTCACTTGTTATTAGCAGCCCTGTTGGGAGATAACCTCTATCAATATAAGTATGATGTATCAGAAACACATGTCTTATGCTCAGGATGATAGCATACAACTTGTTTTAAAATGGAGTCAATGCATTGTAACTGTGGTTACGGCTGCCAAGATACAGGATGCACTAGCAATAATAGATCAGTCAATAAACTCGTTTAGCCTTAAACTGCAGCAGTAAAAAAAATATATATATATATAAACTATATCACACACCAAACCATATCTCAAAGTGGGGAATGGCTGGAGCCCCTCGGTATTCACACTGCCCCAAGTGACGCCTCTATGTGGCCGACATAGTACACATGGTGAACAAAGCAAACACAAGAAGATGATGAACGGAACACTGAAACTTTTCAGACACTCATCCCCATTCACAGATCTGGGTTGAATCCATCATCGTTCTTTAGCTCACTTCGCCACCCCAGTTCAGACCCAGCTATATGCAACTATCTTGACCCTGTTCCTTATGGGAACAGTCCAGCCTGAAATGTCAAGCCAGGTTTTCCCTGGACAGGAAGCAAGCATCCTGGGACCGGTTTTGGGGTAACACCCCTCATCAGCCAGGCTAGCTTGAATCAAGTGGCAAAGTGAGCAAGGGACCCACGTCTGGGCATACCCTGCCAACTTAGAGCGAACAATCCGTCCATCATCTATGTCTCTTTTGCTTTCTCATACTAAGTGCGCTGGGAATGCCCAGACGTGGGTCCCGGGGTCACTGTGCTACTGGATTCAAGCTAGTCTGGCTGATCAGGGATGATGGATGGTGAGCAAAAGAACAATAGATTTAACCCAGATCTATTGACTGGGGGCAAATGTTTGATTTGCTCTGAATTCCGTCCATCATCTGTGTGTCTTTTGCTTTCTTGCTCTAAGTGCGCCGGGTATGCCCAGATATAGGCCCCGGGCTCACTGTGCCACTGGTTTCAAGCTAGCCTGGCTGATATGGGGTGATGCCCCGAAACCAGTCCCAGGATGCTTGTTTCCCGTCCAGGGACGACCTGGCTTGGCAGTTCGGTCTGGACAGATCCCATGAGGCACAGGGTTGAGACTGATTTGCATATGGCTGGGTCTAAACTGCGTTGGCATGGTGAGCAAAAGAACAATGAATTTAACCAAGATCTATTGACTGGGAGTGAATGTTTGATTTGCTCTGCATTCCATCCATCATCGGTGTGTCTTTTGCTTTCTTGCTCTGAGTGCGCCGGGTATGCCCAGACATGGTCCCGGGCTCACTGTGCCATTAGATTCAAGCTAGCCTGACTGATGAGGGGTGATGCCCCGAAACTGGTTCCAGGATGCTTGTTTCCGGTCCAGGGAGGTCCTGGCTTGGCAGTCCGGTCTGGATTGTTCCCATGAGGCGCAGGGTCAAGTCTGATTTGGATATGTCTGGCTCTAAACTGATGTGGCATGGTGAGCAACAGAATGATGGATTTAACACAGGTCTATTGACTAGGGGTGAATGTTTGATTTGCTCTGCATTCCATCCATGATCTGTGTGCCTTTTGATTTCTTGCTCTAAGTGCGCCGGGTATACCCAGACATGGTCCCGGGCTCACTGTGCCACTAGATTCAAGCTAGCCTGGCTGATGAGGGGTGATGTTCCAAAACTAGTCCCAGGATGCTTGTTTCCAGTCCAGAGAGGACCTGACTTAGCAGTTCGGTCTGGACTGTTCCCAAGAGGCACCAGGTCAAGACTGATTTGTATATGGCTGGGTCTAAACTGGGTGGCAAGGTGAGCTAAAGAACAATGGATTTAACCAAGATCTATTGACTAGGAGTGAATGTTTGATTTGCTCTGCATTCTGTCCATCATCTTTGTGTCTTTTGCTTTCTCGCTCCAAGTGCACTGGGTATGCCCAGACGTGGGTCCCAGGCTCACTGTGCCACTGGATTCAAGCTAGTCTGGTTGGTGAGTTCCCAAAACCGGTCCTAGGATGCTTGTTTCCGGTCCAGGGAGGACGTGGCTTGGCAGTTTGGTCTGGACTGTTACCATGAAGCAGTGGGTCAAGACTCATTTGCATATGGCTGGGTCTAAACTGGGGTGGCATGGTGAGCAAAAGAACGATGGATCTAACCCAGATCTATTGACAGGGGGGGGGGTAAGTGTTTGATTTGCTCTGCATTCCGTCCATCATCTGTGTGTCTTTGGAACTTTAAATGTGTCAAACTTAAAAATAATATTTCCTCACACTTCCTTGCATCTATTTATACCAGACAGGAATGACTGGTAAACAAATTGCTTAAGTAAAGCATCCACTGGGAGCATAATTTTCATGCTGCAAGTCATTCAAATCGATGCAGTGTGTCTCAGTCTCAGAAGAGTGCACTACCAACTGAAAGGTATATAAAATGGAGAGGTTTACAATTTGTATTAGCAGTGGGAAATTTCCCAACACACAATATTCATAAAACAATACCTAGCTCTCGTGATCCCTTTGTACATACTCTTCTTCATTTCACATCGTGATATCTTTTTGGAATCGTAATTTGTATATGCATTTTTTTAATAAATGAAGTTAATCATAAAATATATTATCATGAGTGCCTGCCCATTTACATTTGCTCTTCCTCTTCCATATATTCAACTCTATTGTGTTTTTCTAACAGGTTAACTTATAAGAATTGCACTGATCTTGAGTGTGTGTAGAAAGGGCTTGGTAGCTTTGTAGACTAATGCATCCATTTCAGCAATTTCTTTTAGACCTCAAGACTACAGGTTCATGGACCATTGGGACCATTGAGTCTTTTATCCTTCTAAAGTTGATAAAATGAGTACTGATGGCTAACAATTCACATCTATTTTAACAAGGCCAAGCTCCCTCATGCAGTGAATATATTCTTTATAAATCCACTTGGGGGGTAACCCCCTTCCAGCCTAAAGCCAGGGTAGACTAATCAATACCTTGATGGGCTTCCCTGCATGGGGCGATAGAACATGTCCCTGGCCCGCAACTGCAGGGGCACATTTCAGTTCTGCGCCAATCTTTACCCATGTGGATCCCTCTGTCTCTGCTCTCAGGACCAACTAACCTAATCCATGGGGACTTCTTAGCTGTCCACGGCCAGAACCAGGCCATCTAGGTATCTCTGGTCCTTGCCATCTCGCAGAGTGGGGGGCTGTAGCCCCAGTTACATAGTATCCTTGCTCCACTCTACCTCTGATCAGTGCAGTTCTACTCTGCAATTATTCCCTCAACCCAGGGTCTGCACCGTCAGGTTGACCAGGGGTCATGGGCGAGGTTCTCCTCCCCTACCCCTCCTTCTGGGGTTCCGTACCCTCCTCCTAAAATTGTCAGGGCACTGGTATCAGTCCTCCCACACAATTATCCCACCAGTTCAAGAGTTCTACCTGGCAAATGGTCTCCCTCCAACCAGATGGTCTAATTTGTTTGGAAATGATGGCGGCCCTGAACTCTGTTACGAACTTCAAGGAGCTTTTAAAGAATTCAAACACTCTGATTCACTTAGACAGTTTCATGGCTGTTTCTTCTATAAACAGATTATGAGGTGCGAGATCCAAGGTATTTTCAGACTTAGCTCGACAAATAAGGTATTTTTATTGGGAACACAAGATTACCCTGAGAGCAGAATTTATTCCAGGAATTCAGAATGTAAGAGCAGACTAGAACTCGAGATTCCTGAGAGATTCCAGCAATTGGAAGTTACATCCAGAAGTTTTCGCTCTGATTCAGGATCTTTGGGGCCCAATTCAGAGAGACCTCTTTGTGTGCAGATTGAACTTTCAGGTTTGAACCTATTTCACCTGGAAACGAGACCCAGGGGCTGTGGCAATAGAGGCTTTCCTTTAACCTTGGGGCAAGAACATAGCCTATGCATTTCCCCCCTTCTCCTTAATCCAAAGAGTCCAGTGGAAAGTGAGAGCAGAATCCAGTAGTATCATCCTTGTGACTCCCTTCTGGAAATCCCAAGTGTGGTTCCCCGGAGTGATGGAACTAGCTAAGATATCCCTCTTCTAGTTCCAGCATCCGTGGGCCTCCTTCAGGAGCCAGAAGGAGAGGACCACTCTCTGGTTTTAGAGGGGAAAATGAACCTTCTTGTCTAGAGGATTTCAGGGGACCTAATAGATATTCAGACCATTCATCAGAAGCTTGGATGAATCCTGGGCTCCAAGAACCAGGAAAAGATATAAGGGTGTGTGAAAGAAATGGTGCAGTTGGTGTCTTGAGAGGAGTTTGGAGACCATGGATGTCCATGTTCAACATATAGCAAACTACTTAGCGACCCTTTTTAACTCTTGTCTTATAGGACCATTAATTGTTATAGATCTGCAACTTCATCTGGGCATGCTTTAGTAAATAATCTAGCAATAGGTAGTAACTCTCTAATTAAATGAGTTATGAAGGGCATTAGGCTTAAAAGAACGTTATGATTCCTTGTGAGATGTTAGCCTAATTTTTAAAGTTTTTGTATCTTGGCAAGATAATACCTTTTTGGCCCTTAAATAGATTTCCATGAAATTTGCCACTTTACTTTGCCTGATATTTTTCAAACGTGCTTCAGATATAAAAGTTCTTGAGTTATCAAACAGATTTTATTCTAGTGAGGACGTACATTTCAACATTTGGAATAGAACGAAGACCATGTCTGATTCTGTCTTTTACCCTTTTTTCAATGATTGTGAAAAATTATGTGTGGTAAGATGCATGAAAGTTTATGATAACTAGATTATAGAATTTAGAAAGAATTGAGTTGATCAACTGCTTTTATCATATGTAAAACCCCATAAGCCAGTCTCATCATCAACTCTAGCTAGATGGATACATATCATAATTAGTGAGGCTGGTATAGACCTGTTAAGATTTGGAGCCCACTAATCTAAAGGGGCAATGTCCAGTAACGTTTTCTGGTCAGGAGGATCTCTTTCGGAGATACTTAGAACAGCTGATTAATCACACCCCAACAACTTTGCGACATTTTATTTAAGATCAATAGAACATGTTACCAGTGTAGCTCTCAGCAGCCTTGAACATGCATAAAGGAAGCCTCCAGTCTTGTAATGAAATGACGATTCTCCAATTATTATGCAGAGACAACCTTGATTTCATTAAAGAAAGACAGAGGCTAACATTGACCTACCCTCCTCACCCTATGAGAAGAAGAGAAGGGGTATTAAGGTTTTTTGAGTTTGTAAATTTTGCTAACCTGTAAGTTTCTAAAATGGTTATTACCCAGTGTTACTTTTTCTCCTTTACTTTACAATCCTTTTTTTCTTATTTTAGATAATTCCACCTAGGATTGAGATGTGCATCATGATGGTTTTACAGAACTTCTGTTTCTTCATACTACCAGAGATGGATGCCTCTTACTCTTGTATGTTCGCAGCTTAAGAGGAAGATAGCCCTGTGCAGTGGATAGTTATACTTATTCAGGAACATTCTATATGTTTATGATGTATTAATGTTCTTTAAAGGGCTGCATGTTGGGGCAGCAAATAAAAGTATATGCATAATGTTAGCCTTCGCCTGGATTTAATGAAATAATAAATAGAGAATCGTCATTCTCCCACCAGTTCAGGATTTCTACCCTGCAACTGGTCTCTGAACTCAAGGACCAAACCCTCAGGTTGAACCAAGGCCAGAGGTGAGCACTCTCTCCCCCTGCACCCCCTTCCATAGTTCTGCACCCTCCCACCTGGAGTGGTACCCACAGAAGACAAAATGGTAGGGACACTCCAGGTGAAAAGTTACCTCCTGAACCTGGCTCCCCAACCCAGGGACTACACCTTGCGGCTGAGCATGAGCCTGTAAAGCCAGGACTTCCTGGGGAGCACACCCGCCCCCCCCAAGGGTAACACATACCTCATGTATTGTTTGACAGTCTGCCTTGCACTGATCTCCTGACCCCTGCCCATCTGAAAGTGCGCAAAGAGCCCCCAGCGCAGAAGTGGTGTAACCATGGTCATTCCTGGGGAGCTCTACCCTCAGAGCTGGCCCCTGACCCACTGGTTCTCCCATTGGGGACTGCCTCCCCTCTCACCCCTCCATCTGGGCTTCCACACCCTCCACTCAGGAGTTGTGCTGCCAAACAGAACTGGTAGAACGCTGCTTACAAATGCCCCTCCACGTTCTCCTGACACTAGGAGATCCCCCTCTGTGGCTGATCTTCCAGTCCAGTACAGACTAGGCTACCCTCCTGGCATTCACTCATGGAACCAACCAGGCTCTGGGACTGGGCTGTGGGTTCCATGGGGCACCCCATTCCCACTCCTTCTCCTCTGAGACAGGACGTGGGTCCCTACACCCCTGCCACTACACTGGGACCTATCTGGGCTATCACAAACCTTTCCCACCACCCTCTTTTGGGAAACACTGGAGCAACTCCCTTTAGGATCCCTGCCAAATGGCTTTCCAGATCCTCTGGTACTCTCCCAGGGGTCTGCCTCCTGTGCAAGTTCTCTGGGATCAGAGACCTCACACCACAACAGGTTTTGGCATAGCCCTGGAAAACTACAACAGAACATGTGCTCTCTGACAATCAGATTGAACAGCCCTTCAAAATTGTTTGCTGTGCTACCCGTCACCCAGCCCTCCAGCGCATCACAACATTCTTCCAGAAACACCCCCCCAAGACTGGTGAGACAGTTTCCTACTGCCCCTGAACCTTAGCCCATACCCTTCAGGTGTGACACCCTGTTCCTGGGAACTAGGTACCCCGCTCTGGGATCTGGGAGTGGAACTTTCTACATTGGACACAATATTGCTGCCACCACTGGACTCCATCCTTACTGGTGAATCCAGAACACGGAAACTACACTCAGGGGACAACCTATACTCAAGAGCTAGCTTCTCTCTGACGAAGGCCCTCTCTGCCTCCACCATCCTCTCCTTAACTAAGGCTCTCTCCACTTCAGCCTTTCTCCTTCACAACCAGCTGCACTAGCTCCTTGGCATGCTCCAATCTGAGCCTTTCCAATGCCAGCTAGTGCTCCCTTTCTTCCCTCATCTCCACCAACTCCTCTGGGGACAGAGAAAGGGAGAGGACACTAATCCTGGCACTAGACCCAGCAAGGGACTCCCTCTCCAGAGGGTCCTCTCTAACTACTGGCATCCCTGCCCAGTCATTGTCTCCCTCCTCTTCAGACTCTCCAGAGTCATCGCCCTCCAGGGATATGGACTGAGAACCCTCTCTCTCAGAGTCCTCCCTAATCTTGGGGTCCTCTTCAGCGTCCTCTTCAGCGTCTCCCTTAGAACCCTTAGATCTCTTTTGATGCCTCTTCAGGGTACTTGGTAGTATGGTGCAGCCCCCTACGATAGTCCTTTTGCCACCAGAGCATGACTTCCTGGAGGCTTTGCTGGGTGCCTTCTGCAGTCACTACTGTATTCCTGTCCCTGCAGAACCCCTTTAGCTCTTCCAGACTGTATTCCCACAGATATTGGAAGTTAAATATGGATGCCATTTTGGTAAGGTACTAACAGACACATGCAAAAATAGATTCCTAAGTGTAAGAGCTGAAGCAGGAGTACACAACAAAAATGACTACTGTGAAAAAATCAGGAGAAATCCAAAACACGTGGTTTTCTAAATGTAGAGTTTGTAGATGCGTCACTATGGTACTGCACAAACGCAAGTCCAATCCTCACCGCTGACAACTAATGTTAGTAATAGGGTTTCTGGTTGGCTAGGGTATGCACCTAAGCCAGGTAGAACCCACCACTCTAGTCAGGGCAAGGTAGTTACACACCCAAGATAACCCCTGCTCAGCCCCTTGGTAGCTTGGCAGAGCAGTCAGGCTTATCCCAGAGGCAATGTGTAAAGCGTTAGCGCAACACACTCACACAGCAGTGATACACTAGGCACACCGCAAAAGAGACTCCACACAAGGTTATGTCAGCGTGATGCGTCTCAGCCGGCAACCCAACATCCACAGCCCAGCAGGAGAATCTCAGCACTGCCTTTTCACCCTGGCCTCCTGTCTCGGGACCGGGGAGCACACGGTAGGGGAGGTGTCCCAAACAGCAGCACACACACTGCTGAGGGTGCGCGACTTCCAGCACAACTCCTCTGCCTCAGATCACCACCACCAACAGTGGGGTCCTCACTCTGCATTAGATACTCGTGTGAGGAGGGTGGACAGCCCACTGTTAGGGGTCCCGACGGTCTGGAGGAGGATGCACGCTGGTCTCCAAGGCACACAGGAGATTCGATCTCTGAACAGATTTAGAACTGTGCCCCGGGGGACTACTGAGTGCACACCAGGATGAAATCACTCCATTAGGACCCTGCTGGGGCACTGGGGCACTGTAGAGTAATCACTCCACAAAAACAGGCGAGGACAATTGGGATGGCTTCTACAGCCCGGGGAGATTAATCGGCGCTTCTGCGTGACCTCGCCAAGCCGATCCGGTAGGGCAAGATGTGCTCCCTCCTTTGAGCGCTGGGTCTGAGAGAAGGCAAGGAGCAGCCCTCCATGTGCTTTCTTGCCAGAGAACCACTCGTTGTGCTCAACACACGCTTGTGGGCACCACAGTGGAAGGGAGATACAGCGCTCACCAAGCGCTCTAGATTATCAAGAAAAGGGGCATAACAGCACCCCTTGGGGAGCACTGGGGACACACCAGCAAGGTGCAGGTTGGCAGGCCAGCACAGGGGACCTCCGGGCAGAGCTGCAGTCCTACTTTCAGCCTAGCAAGGTCAGCACCCAAGAGGAGAAAAGTCCCAAGGTGATTCCCGCTGGCAATCCAGCAGCCCTCTGGTAGTATCCAGAGCCAGCAGCATCTGGCTAGAAGTCCCACACAGTGTCTTCTTCTCATGGGGTCACAGTCCCTTTACTTATAGTCCTAGTGTCTTTGTTCTGGGGGCACATTATAATACAATTTTACGTGCACAACACCCTCCATTCACAATCTAAGCACTGGGCCCAGACACACCAAAGGGGGCGGAGCGAGCATTGTGGAAGGCAGGCACAGCCCTATTCAAGTGCAGGTGCTACTCCTCCCACCACTCCAAATGTAGACCAGGACTTTTCAGCTGCAAGGGAACGCTTGTCCCGCTACTCTAAATTCACCCAAGGTCTATTCAGCCTAGCGCTGAATCACCCAGGCAAGGCAGGACACACCTCCACCCCCCTAGGAACTGGCTGGAGTGAATGCACCTCCCCTCTCCCCTGTCAGTCAGAACCAGACAGTCAATACACATCCAGGCAGGACACAAAGACACATAGCACACAGAAATGCCCACTTCTAAATGTGGTATTTCTAAAATCTATACTACTATTATAAAGAGATAACTGTGAACCTTTGAGGCGGGTAAACTGAGGAACCACAGCGCCAATCAAAACACACAATACACCATTGGAAAGGGCAGGGTAAGCAGATGGACATAGGCTATATATCAGCAAAAAATATACGTTACAAGGGCAAAGTACGTTCTTTGCCAAAGTAGTCCCTTGGAAGTAGCGCCATGTCTGAGGTGGGCGTGTGCGTTAACGACGTTGAATGCAGTAGGCGTGTGACGGGGTCCGCCATTTTGGTAAAGTAAACCGGAGCGTAATGTGCGCAACAGCCACAGGGGCCCCTGACTCCTCCTTCACCTTTATGGAAGCCCAGAGCAGCACCAGCCCCAGGTACGTGCCGTTACGTGGCCGCAGCGAGGCGCTGATCTGACGTTTCCGTAGTGGAGGCAGGGCGGTGAAGTTTGGCAGACTGCGCTGGGCCCCAGAGGCTGAGGAGCGGTGGGCCCGCGGTGGGCTGAGGTAGGTGAGTGTGACCCAGTCTTTGGCCCACGGCTGCAGAGGTGGTTGGGGGCCTGGGATTCGGGCCGCGGCCTGCTGCCGGAGGTCTGTGAACGCGGCCTGTGTGCGACTGCTTGGGGGCCCTGAAGGTGGCGGTTGCGCTCCGGGGGACTGCGCTGTGTGCCTGATTGCCGATATACCTGACTCGGAGTGCGGGCGGATCGTGAAGGCGAGAAAGTTGCTGGGACTCAATAGCAGGCTGTTGGAGCAGCATTGAGGAGGTGATTTGGGCCCCACGTGCACTGCGCTTTGTAACGCCCTCGCGCTTTTGCTGCATTAAAGGTCCTCTGTTGACTGCGACTGACATACCCACTGCAACCTTGCGAAACCGGCTGGAAGCTGTTGCTATATGTGCCGGGGCTCAACTACCTGCACTGAGGAGATCGCTGATTTACTAGGGGCTGAGACATTTGAGAGCATAAAATGCAGTATGTGGTTGTGACACACATACATTTTCTACCCCGGACAACGTCGGGACGGGCTGCTAGTAGTAATAATAAATCTGCTTTCACCAATAAGCAGGATTTATCACTTCTATTCCAAACATAACAAACGATACCCCTCTCATGTCAGGAATTACCACTGCAGCACATATCAGGGAATCCCCAATGCAACCCCATGAGAGGGCAGCCTCACAGCAAGGAGAAAACAAATATGCTGTTTGTCTCTACCAGGACATGCCACACAGTTAAGGCACATGCCCTACCTTTTACCTACATCGCACCCTGCCCATAGTGCTAGCTAGGGCTCACCTTAGGGGTGACTGATATGTAGTAAAAGGGGAGTTGCAGACATGGCAACCACTTTATAGGCCATGTCACAATGGCAGTAAACTGTGCTCACAGGCCCTACAGTGGCAGAGTCCTGAGACAGGTTTGAAAGGCTACTTCGGTGGATGGCGCAAGCAGCGCTGCAAGCCCACCAGTAGCATTTAATTTACTGGCCCTGGGAATATGGGATACCACTGTACAAGGGACTTACAGGTAAGTTAAATGTGCCAAAAAGGTGTAGACCAATCTTACCAAGTTTACAAGAAAGAGCACATGCACTTTAGAACTAATCAGTAGTGATGAAGTGCCCAGAGTAAAAAAACTACCAACAACAGGTCAGAAAAAACACAGGGGGAAGGCAAAACATTCTGGGATGACCCTGCAAAAAGGGCCAAGTTCAACAAGGGGCAATGGAGACTTGATAGTATCTATCGGGCTGTAGCTGTAACCAAGTGGCCCTACATGAAATAAAGAGCTTATCTCCTATCCAAGTGGCCATATGCTCTTGTGTGAAGACCCTGCTCTCCAACTACAACAACAAAGCACCAAACAAATACTTTGTTATACTGTTGTATTTAGCTCATGTGGGGCAGAGCTGCTATGTGGCTGATGCCTCTTTCAGAAACATCCTATGTCATCAGCCGGAGGTGAATGTGTGATTTCCCTGTGTTCTGCAGGTTATTACCAGTTACTTCTGACAGGCACAGGGGGCTCCTCTACATTGCTGGGAACATCTAAAAGAACATTTATACTACTTTCCTATGAGAAGAGCCAAAAGATTGGAGCATTAAAGGGATATGTACATCAAAATCAAATCAAAATCAGATCTTGAGATCAAACTCAAGGAGGGAGTAGTAATGCCGAGACACATAATGACGAAAAATTATCTTGTAGCTAGGGATGATGTACAACATGTTGAGGGAAATGGAGAGGGTGGTATCATAGAAGCAGTGAAAGCCTCTGAATGGCTTTCTCCAGTAATTATCACCAGGGGAGTCATTGATGAGCCCCCTCGTGACTTCAGAACGTCACTTTTTGTGACGTTCCATGGTGCAGGAGACTGCTCCATATTTACTAGGCAGCACTAAACCACTTTTTTGGCTTAATGCTGTCTCG
The DNA here is from genome assembly GCF_964261635.1 of Lissotriton helveticus. Taxonomy (NCBI): domain Eukaryota; kingdom Metazoa; phylum Chordata; class Amphibia; order Caudata; family Salamandridae; genus Lissotriton; species Lissotriton helveticus. The sequence continues at coordinate 1,503,772,456 of NC_136061.1, forward strand.
TAAATATAGTGCCCTTTAACACAGTTTTCTGCGTTAAAGGGGCGTTCCATGGGTGTTGCTGGGGGCATTCTCAGCAACATCCATGGCTTTTTGACACTGCCCCAGATTTATGAGAAATCGTAAATCTGAGGCTGCGCCAAAAACGTAGGCCTCCCCTGGGAAGGCGTAAGGGAGGCACAAGTAGGAGAAATATCTTTTGTTTCTTCTTTTTTTCCTTTTTCTATATGTCCTGCATTCTGCAGCACACATAAAAAAAGGAAAAAACATTTTGTGATTGTTTTTGTGCAGGAAGGTTTCCAGTTATCCCCTTAACGAAGGCAGCAGTGCACCATGGTGCTAATTGCCGCACAGCAGCCTATTGTGCGCTGGGGAAAAGGACAGGAATGAGCCGTATCTCATAGATACAGCACATTCCTGCCCTTTTCTTTTGCCGTAGGGCAGCGCAGCAGGAAGGCCTACAGCAAAAACACATAAATGAGGCCACAGGATGGGTGATGAATGTTTGAGATTCTGTGTTGATATCAGAAGCCTCAACCAGAATATAATGTTGATTAGTTTTTCTCTCTCTGAATATTAATCAAATTATGTTGATTTTAAACAATGCAACGTTTTTTTCATGGTTGGTCTAAATATCAGCTTATCATCAGATCAGTTGCAACCCAGTTCCATAACCTTCCCATTGATCATAGCAATGGATGTGGTGTGTCAGTTCACTGGATTTCCATTTAGGTGACATCAGCAGCCTGCGTACTCCAATGTAGGATGAATGTTTTGTGATATCTACATCTGTGGAGCAACAGCGATCGAGCATAATCAGACATTGGAGGACGTATTGAGCATTTTGCAGGAGCTGATCTACTTTATGAAAGGACAAATTCCAAATCCTGTTGGCAAACACATTTCTGTTATTGGAAGGACGTTTGTAAGAAAGGCTGTGGATTAAATGATTTGGGCATAACGACCCACACAAAATGGCACTACAGGTAAGACTCCACTCGAAGTTATGAGGGATAGACAAAGATGTTTCTGCAGTGGATGACTCGAAAGAACACAGAGAAGGTAAAGGTGGCAGAATTAACTTATAAGAATGTATAGTGCACGTAGGGCGGAAGAATGGTCAGAAATGGATTAGGAGAACAGTTGCCCATTACTTTAGAAAAGGCAGGAGAGTGTTGAAAGAGTATTGAGAAAATTGAGGATAAAGGAAGTTGGGGAAATAAGTTACATTAGCTTCATGATGATAAAGGATGAAGAGATGTTGGGGGGTACGCAATGCTCATTCAGAAACCAGAAAATGGTGGGGAGAGAGAAGAGGGGGAAATCCAAGTGAGGCAGGTAACACAAGTGCAACTGAATGACACAGAGACAAACACCCGCCAATAAGATTGCAAGATTACGTATTGATATAAGGTCTTCTTTGCATAGCCTCTTGTGTTTTCATTATTTAAATAGAACATACTGTTGTATTTAGCTTATGCTGGGCAGAGCCATGTGGATCGTGCATCTTTCTTCCATTCAAGTACATCTCGTCCTCTGTGTCATCATCCAGGAATTATGTGATACTTTTTGATGGATTGTTTATTGAGAAATGTTATACTGTGTTGAGAAGAACTAACTGATGCATCTTTCAGAATCTTCTTATGTCATCAGACAGATGCAACTGTGTGATGTCACTGTGTTTTGAAGGTTATCAGTCACTTTGGGGCAGGACTTCGGGGACTCCAAACATTTGCTGGGCACATCTAATAAAGAAGATTTACACTACTTTGTGGATGAGAAAAGCTTTACTTCACACTATACACATTTAGGACAATGCAGAAAATATAGAGACATACAGGCACATGGAAGTGTTGGTCACACTCGTTATGGCATCAGTATGAGGTGCAACAAGGAAGGCCAGAGACAGAAAAATGAGTGGTTTTGGGATGTGGAACAGGAAGACACAGTGTCAAGACCTCATAGAGATGCAACTATTGGTAAGACATTGTACCCTGAGGGGCATATTCTCAAGGAGCTAGCGCCGAGTTAACAGCACTTTATCGCAGCCAAAGTCGCAATAAAGTTATTGCCTTATTCACAAGCTGGTGCAAACAAACCATAGCACCAGTTTACCTGCGATAGCAGCCGCAAATAACATCGCCACAGATGACCCCGGTAACTATCGCTAATGAGATGCAGAATAGGCATTCCCGTGCAAAAAGCCACACAAACACCACTCCGCAACATTCTCAACGACCAGCCATATTGGTGATACGACCACAAAACATGTGATAAGTCACGTTAGCAGCAGGAAACTAACACCTGCCCTGACCTGGTGTAAAGTCGGACGGCAGCCTGCACCACAAAAGGAAGCCCAGGCCAGAGCCACACCTGAAGGGCAACAGATGCCATGGAGCCACTGAACATGCAGGCCGGACACTCAAGAGGGCCACAACACCCACCACCCCCAGGGCCCACCCCCGCACACCTCCCTCCTGGACCAACACTTAGGCAGTGCAGACAAAGACAGCGACCCCATAAAATGCACCAACCTCACAGACCCAACACCAGAGAATGTAATTGCCCACTACAGGCTCAAAGGGACAAACCACCTCCGCATCCTGACCACCATTGGACACCGGCTGATGGTACCAATGCAGCAGACAACCAACATCCCACCTCAGACAAAGATGCTGGCTGTGATGTACCTGGTGGCCTCTGGTACCCACCACCAACAACCATCAGAGTCGGCGGAGTCACACAGCCAGGCCAATCCAAGTCCCTCACAACGGTTGTAGGTGACATCATCAGCTTGGTACCCCACTATCTATACTTCCCACACACTGCGCAGGAACAGCCGGAGACCAAGCAAGGCGTCTATGCCACAGCTGGATTCCCGCACATGTCAGGGGGCAATTGACTGCACACATGTCCCACTTGTGTCCCCTGGCAGCACTGCATACAATAAGCGCAACAGAAAGAACACGTATCCCACCAATTTGCAGGCACTAGTGGACCACCGGCGAATCTCTGCCAATGTCGCCGCCAACCACCCAGGCAGTGTGCATGATTCATACACCTCCGACAGTCCAACATCAACCTACGCCACCAGGATGGCACCCACAGAAAGGCACTGCTCGGCGCCAATACCAAATGAACACACCACACACATCAACTCCACAATCATGCAATTCACAACACAGGAAATGCACACGTCACAAGCTCACATAAAACATGCACACCCACCATACATGACAGCACAACTCAGCCATGTACATCAGCCATCAACGGCATGGCACCTCAGCCACACAATAGCAGAAGGTTGGAAGAGGTGGGGACCAGGCATGTGCGAAGGAGGCAAGTGACCGATGAATTAGAATGTACACAAGGCCAAGTGTGGCGTGGATGTGATGGCCAGACTGCGGTATGCAGACCACACACACATATCCATGTCGACCCACACCGCTGGTGTTTGGAGTGTAGTAGACAGTGGACACAGCAATGTCACCCCAGCCAGTGGGAAAGATTGCCAAAATGTAGCTTGTTATGTCATCCCGTAAGCGTGAGCGGAGTGGGCTGGCCCAGCGTACACCAGGCCAGCGTAGGGGTGTGAATAAAAGGTACGTAACTCTGGGCGTGGTCCTCTTCCGGAATGCCCAATGTCTCTGCCAGGGCGGCGCCTCTCACCCCACCACAAGGCTGACGCTGTCGCCGTGAGCGGGGTTGCCTGCGATACTGTGCGCCTGCTGCACCCAGGGACACTGGTCCCCGAACCAGTCTTACCTGCCCCTGCGCACCCAGGCCTCAATGCCCACCTGCCGACACCGGCGTCTGTCGAAGTGGGCCCACCACATGCCGATGCATGCTCCAAGCTCGGTGCCCTTGACCCTGGCAAACTGCTATGACTGCCACAGCCTCCGCGAGCAAGGCACGCAGGACTCCTTTCTCGTTTACGCTCTCTACCGGTTGACACAGTGGACTAGTAGGTCACACATTTGGAACTGAGTCTTGATTACACTATGGCAGAGGACGATGTTTATGGCTGAGTTTCTTTCACCATACACCCTTCAATGTGGTGCCACCAGGTCTTAGTCGCACATCACAACTGCAAGATTTTGTGGGCCCACGCGGACTACTGCTCTCGGCGGCCTACGCTGCGCTCGAGTAGGTCACAGAATTGGAACTGGACACCGATTATTCAAAGGCAGAGTACATATCATGGCATGCAAGGAGAGGCATAAGAGGAAGATGTGTCGCATTTGGGAGGTGATTGAACACTACTGACGACTGCCCTGGTGTCACTAACTGTGTGCATCGCGAGCCTATGACACGTGGATGTGGGCCACTGCTGACCGCTGCCTCCGGCCTACACTGCGGTCCAATAGGTCACACATTTGGGACTGAGTCTTGATTTAGCAATGGCGGAGTACATATCAGTGTACCGGCATCATCGCAGACAGAATTCCCTCTCAGCCCCGGTGCCATTCCCCGACATTCATGGACACTCTCTGGTCGTACATTGGTGGCGTCTGAGTCTATGGACTGGGGGCTAGAGTTCATCCTCATGTAGCTGATACCGAATTGGTGTTGGCAACGAGGCTGTCGCTTTCCACTCATCAATTTGCTGCTTCCGGATAACATCAGACCTCTGCATCATGCCCTGGAGGACACCTTCCACTGTCTCCCGCAACTCTCCGCTATATACACCTTTGATATTGACGAGGACCCACTCAGTCTGCATGGCCCTACCTTAGTGGACACCAAGTCACTTTCTCGTGGTGGGGTGCCTGTGCCGGCCTCCGTGCATCTGGGGCCACTAACGTACTAGCTCAAGTCAGGGACCCTGTCTGATTCAACATTTGATAGCCTGTGAGACGATGGCCTTGGGGTCGTGAACGCCATGTCACCGCAGGAGTCACACGCCACCATCGCCAGGACCACCTCTAACCGCCATCTGCCAGAGTCAAAATAGTGGTACTGACAGACTAACGGAGTTGCTCACAGCTGTCATGGATGCCATCATCTGCCTGTTACCCTGCTCAGCATTTCAGGTGCCACTAACTCAGTGCACCACAACCCATGGACCGTCACTGATTGAGTTTTGTGCTGTGGAGAGGTTGTCACATCAGGCAGTGTGGCAGACCTGGGATCTGCATCAGGAATATCCTGAAGGGACACAATATAAGACATTTTCTTCACATGAGCGCGCTCAGCTCTAGTGCCCCTACCTCAGTGTACTGCAACTCATGGACACTTCTGTTTGTATGTTGGGTGACCTCTGTACTTGCTCCGGCTCCCTCCACATTGCTCAGCAGTTGTCCCTGTTATGCAGGTTTCTATGTTTCCGTGTCCACTGTTCAGGTTGTTGCCTGCACCAAACACTCCGTGTGGGCTGGCTTACACTCACCCCACACACATCCAGCACAGGTGTCACTGTACATGTGGCCCTGCCAATAACGGGGCTGGGCGAACGTGCCCGTAGTCAGTTTGACATGTTATGTTATATATGATTTATAACGCGGACAACTACTCAGGAGTATCCTGGCGCGGATGGACTGAGGCCGAGAGAACAAAAATAAAATTAGTTAGAGGGGCTGGAGAGATGAGTTTTAAGAAGTTTCTTGAAAACACGGAGGTCCTGAGTATGTCGCAAAAGGCCGGGAAGGCTGTTCCATAGAATGGCCACCTTTACTGACCACGATTGGCCGCCCATACTAGAGCGGCGAAACCGAGGAATGGCCAGTAGGTGAAGAGAGGAGGAGCGGAGCGAGCGGCCAGGCCTGTAAAAGGCCACGCGCTTCCTAATGTACAAAGGTCCAGAGTCATACAAGGCTTTATGGGCCATGGTCAAGATTTTAAATTGGACCCGCTGGGCCACAGGTAACCAATGAAGGTCACTTAGAAGTAGCCTCGCGCTGGATCGTTTGGCGGTGTTGAATAGGAGTCTGGCCACCGCATTTTGAATCAGTTGGAGTTTTTTCATGAGATAGTCAGGGATGCCAATAAGTAGGGCATTGGCGTAATCCAGCCTGGAAAGGATAATTGCCCGAGCCACCATTTCCTTTGCTTGCTGTGGTAACAAAGGGAAGAACTTCCTAAAAATCTTAAGAGTGCCGAAGCAAATACCAGTAAGTTTTCTAATATGCTCGGCGAACCGGAAATCTTCCCCAAACCATATCCCTAAGTTCTTGGCCGGGCTACCCACTGACCGTGGGTATGGGAAATCCGGTGGCCACAAGGCCTCTCTAAACAGCGGGGGGAAATTGCCATACAGCAGTATCTCCGATTTTTCTTCATTACACTTGAGATGCGCCTTGGCCAGCCAGGTAAACAGAGCAGATAAGCACCTCTGCGCATCCCCAGTGCCCAATTCAGATCCTTTCCATGTAAATAGAAGCTGTGTGTCATCGGCATATGCCATGATTTTGGCAACCAGCCCCTCTGCCAGGGCAATCAAAGGGGTCATATAGATATTAAAGAGTAGCGGGCTCAAAGTAGAGCCCTGCGGGACTGCCGTTGTTAGCTTCCTGGCAGAGGAAGAGAAAGGAGGCATCCAGACCTGTTGGGAGCGCTCCTCCAGAAAGGATCTCAGCCAAGCCCACACCGCCCTCGAGACGCCAATGGAAGAGAGCCAATCAAGGAGAAGCTGGCAGGGTACCGTATCGAAGGCGGCAGAGAGGTCCAATAAAATCAGAGCCGCTCTGCCGCCCCCGTCCAGGCACTCCCTAATTGCTTCCGCTACCTCAACCAATGCCGTCTCCGTGCTGAAAGATGTTCTAAAACCAGACTGCGCTGGGTGGAGTGCCCCAGATGTTTCAACAAAAGCCTCAAGTTGACGGAATACCACTTTTTCACAAACTTTGGCCAGTGCCGGGAATAAGGAGATAGGCCGATAGTGTTTCTTTCCTTTTTCTTAGGGTGACACGACTTTCAGATTTCTGTTGTACGATGTTTATTACTTAGATAAATTATCACATCAAATATGGGTTAGTCTAGCTATCGTCCTTTTTCCAATTCTCTGTGGGCACAATCCTTACTTTCTCTTTTTAGTGAGGCAATTAACAATGATGGTAGATTTTTATTTTTGGTCCATTTGTGAATAAAGTATTTTGTGTATTATAGATTGGTTGGTGATAAGCTCAGTTAACCTATTGTCCTGAGGATGACCATGTACTAATGACAACGATCGAAACGCTGTCGACGCTATTGTGGCCACAACTTAAGGAGGACACAGTGCTTTGTGTATAGGAGTTCTTGTATGGTTTTAGAACTCTTATGTCCATGTAATCTCTATGTGTTTGCCACTTGTCTGGTTTTTTGTATATGTTTTGTCATGGTTTTGTTATACCGACAACACGTCTGAGTCTTATGTAACCTTTTAAATCTAAATAAATTTTGTATTTTTCTATAATTACACGCATATTTCCTTCAGAATTACTTTTCTTATGGGCCAAAAACTTTTATTATTCTTTCATTTTTCTTTCTCTGTATAACTTTATTGTCCTTATGGTATGTTAATGATTGTTGTACATTCTGACCCTTTGTTTGGAAAAGATAGTTAGAAGGCAGCAAGGGATCAGCCGTTGCTTTTTTAAGAAGCGGGAGAAGTTTAGCCTGTTTCCCTTGGGTAGGAACCTTTGCAGAGTACAGTGAGCGGTTAATAATAGAAGAGACTTCAAGATAAACACTCCCAGCTACCCCCGCTAAAGCTCTAGCTGGACATGGGTCCGATAGAGAGCCCAACTTTAAAGATTTGAGGATGGCAAGAATGTCGGAGTCTTCCGCTGGCAAGAACTGGGAGAATAGGGGGCGGGTAGAAATGTTAGACTGGAAAGCTGTAGGTGATGAGGTTGGCTGTTCCCTTACATCGGACCTTAAGCTATCTTGAATAGATTGAATTTTGCTGATAAAAAAGGAGGAGAGCTCCTCACATCACTGAGGGGAGGATGGAAGAGGTTTTTGTTCTGTGCTAGAAGACATAAAACTTCTGACGATTGAAAAGATCTCCTAACTATTATTATTAGCTTTCAGAATTCGCTCTGCGTAAAAATCACTTTTAGCTTTCTTGACAGTAGCATAATAGACCCTCTGAGGTGCCCGAAGCACTAATTTAGTCGCCGGACAGTAGGCAGCACGCAACTGGTGATCCAGTTTCTTACAGCCCAATTTTAACTCTTTTAGGTGCGCAGAGAACCATGGATTCGAGGGGGACGATCTATGATGACAAGTAGCTGAGAGTTTGGAGGAGGATTCAACCCCCTGACCAACCCAGGTGTTAAAACAATCCACCGCCTCTCCAAGGTCATCTGCAGGAACCAAAGGGATGTTAAGCAAGGCCTCGGAAAAGGTTGGACTGTTAATCCTCCGCCTAGCGGGGACGAGGGACGAAGGTAGGGTGGAAGAGGGAGACCCCATATCCCAGGAAAACCTAATAAAACAATGATCGCACCATGTCACTGGGAGGGGGTCCCGGATATGCAAATCGATATTCGAGCAAACCAAATCAATCAAATGGCTGCCTGAATGAGTTGGTCCCTCCACCCACTGGGTCAGTTGCATGAGGTCAAATAGATCCAGCAGAGCAGCTGAGTCAGAAACCTCTGGGGTGTCTAAGTGAACATTAAAGTCACCCAGGAAAAGAAATTTAGAAAAGCGCAACACACGCGTCGCAATGATGTCTCCGAGAGTCTCCAAGAACGCTCCAGGAGGGCCAGGCGGCCGATACAACAATATGCCCCCCAGAGTAAAGGGTGAAAGTGAAGTCCAGCGCCTCCACCTCCGTCAGTTCACTGACGGTAGAGCAGGTGAAGGCCCAGGCCTCCCAGAATATCACCGCCTTTCCTCCCCCTCTCCCCGTTGTGGGGTCCACGCAAGCTATGTGAAACCCTCGGGGAACAGCAAGTTCAATTACCGGTGCACAAGAGTCACCTAACCAAGATTCAGTAATAAACAGAGCATCAAGTTTATTGTCTAGCATAAGCTCGTGGATATTAAGAGCATGTTTAACAATTGGACGAGTGTTGATGAGGCCAGCAAAAATCTCATGTCCCTTATCAACTAGAGTACCCCCACCAAATAGAATCGTTGTCAAAACAAAAGTTACAGGTGGGGCACCTGCTGGCGAGGTTAGGCAGCACATCCCACCGACTATTACCTGCACAGGGACAGGGGTTCAGTGCCAGCAATTCCTCGCGGCCATAAGTCTGTTTACCATGCAGGTCAGCTGGCCACACACCAGCAGCATAGCCACGGGCCACGGGCACTCCCGGGGCGAGGACGGGCGCAGACGGGCTTGCCTTAGGCGCACCTTCGGCGCGCCAGCGGCGCGCCCCCGCTGCGCCCCCGAGGAATCATTGGCAATTTATATAACTTCACTCCCCCAGCTAGAGCGCTAACCTGCGTTCCAAAGTGGATCCAGGACACCCAAGATGGCGCCCTGCCCTCCACTCAATCGCCACTGGAAGCCGTGGTGGACCAGGGCAGGGACAGCGCACCTCCTTGGCTCAAAAACAAGGGTAAGTGTGAGCCCCGTATTGGGGAAGCAACACTGCGTTATAGCAGCAAGTAAACCAGAGATCAGCTAAATGGAGCAGCAATGTGGAGGAAGTTAAAAAGATTAGGTATTAAAACAGATAATAACACACAATCTTGAATGTAGTCTCAAATAAACATTGAGCGTGGAACAGAATTAGCTAAGAGCCCCAACAGCCAAAGTCCAAGCGGGATTCGAGCAGGAACTGTCACTACCTGCCACTACCTGCTCTAGCCGACATGAAATCTGCATGTGTCCCTGTTCTCTTGTATGCATGAGGGCCCGGGCCCTGCCACATTACTATGTGCTGTGTACAGCGGATGCAACCATGTCACCGCAGGCAGCAGGTTGGAGTTTGGAGATGTAGCTTTGTCGAGAGCCACTCAATTCATAAGGGGAGTGGACTGGGCCGTCGTACGCAGAGTGAATGTGGGTGTGTGAGTGATGTTTGCGTTCCCCTGGGCGTGGTCCTGTACTGGGTATGTGCATCTGCATGTGTAAGTGGCAGTGTGGGTCTCCTCTGTGGGGTGTAGGTGGTCCCTGAAGGATATTGGACACCCACGTCTGTGATCTGGTTCGCCTTCCATGGGTTCGGAACACACCCGCACTTGTTTGGCCACCTCCTTTTGGCGTTCTGACACTTGGCATTGGGATGCCATGTGTGGCTCGGTGAAGTGTTGTTAGCCAGCCGTGCTTGAGGGTGCTGCCTGCTGTGTGGTTTGTTGCAGGGTCTGTGTTTTCCTGTGCATAGCTTGGCTGCCCTGGTCCTGGTGGTGGGTTGCGTGGGATGTCCATGGGCTGTTGTAGGGCGTCGGTGTCGATGATGTGGTGGTCCTCTCCGCCATCACTGATGTGTGGTCTTCTCTGCGCTGCTGGAGGTGTTGTGTGTCCTTCTGCATTGTGAAGGGGAGATGCATGGTGACATTGTGCTGGCGCATTGTTCTTGTTTACTTGCAGACTGTATGACAATGTACATTGTGACTGTTTGGGAGGTGCAGGATTTATATGTGGGACCCTGTACATTCGGACTACATGACGGATGTGAGGTTGTACGCCTACATTTCCATCTCACAGTTTCCGGCTCTGTCAGATGTAGTAGGCCTGTTTCTGCATGTGTGCGGATCCAGTTGTGTCCTCTGTTATGCAGAGTCATGTTTGCGCATTTTACCACATTGTCGTCAATATGGGTGTGCTGTTCTTGCTATGTGTGTGTGCTGGAGTGTGCTTTGCCGAACATGGACATGATCCTGGGTCATTGTGGGTGTGCAGTGTGCTACACCTCGTTATTCCATTGTGGCCATCTCCCCCCATCCCCCCAGTCCTTGGTCGTTACTCACCCTGTTGATGTTGTGTCAGGTCCTCCCGAGCTGTCTCCGCACTCCCGACTCCTTGCACCGTCTCCACATGATGACTGTGGCCTCCATTTCCTCCATCTTCCCATGTGGCGATGTACTCCCATTTCCTGTCACCGTTGCAGCCTTCCTGTTGGCAGCGGCTTTGTGCCTGGTTAAGATTTTCACATCAAGACAGCGCCTCTTGGCCTCCGCGACACTCCGACTGCATTCCTGGTAGTCTAATTGTGGGCTAGTTGATGGTAGTGTTCTGTCGCCTCCGTGACGCCGATCTGGTTTTGCTGCTGTCTGCAACCCGTCTTCCTCTCCCTCTTCTCCTTGGCCGTCCCCGTTGTTCCTTGCATGTGGTCAGTGGGGGTTGTGGGGTTCGCGTTGGCCTCTGCGCTCGGTCAGGGTGCATCCACGTTGTTACGCACTTTGGATTGTTTTTGGTGTGTTGTTTCTGTGGTTTTTATAGTGCATTTTACCGCTGCTTTTTCTACTGCGATTGGCCTCATCACAAGATTTTTTGCGTTCGAGTTTCGCATTTTTGCGGCGTGGCGTTGATTTTAACGCGGACATTTGATGTGTTATCTGGAGGCTATCGCATGGTACCGCCCTGTTCAGAATGCTTGGTTAGCACGGCATACTTTTGCAATGGTATCATACATTCTTGAGAATATGCCCCTTGTATTGTAATAATCATGCACATTAAAGAAAGGAACATACAGATATGAGGAGTGGTCTGGCCATCAACAACTGCCAAATAGCCTCTGCTTCATAGGGGTTGCTGTACAGTGAACTGATCACACTTGTTCAGTGTCAACCCAACAAAGATAGGACCCTCTGGGTATTAGGGTGATCAATTATTCATTCAAATTCTTTGGGGAGGACTTGGAATGAAGTACTCCTGCACCAGTTCATTGTATTCTCCAATCTATTAGTAGAAAACCCGAGCACACAGAGTACAACCACCTTTGCTATATTCCAATCCCTGTCATCACATTCTATCACATACAGAACTCCATGACATAGGACACTACAGACCTTGTGATACTAGACACCACATATATCCCTTCTTTAGAATAAATAACATTCTGTCATCTAGAAATATAATACTATCTAGAGGTATTTTTACAGAATCAGTAAAATAGGGCCCCTACATCACAAATACCCATTTACCGGTCGGTAACGGCCGAAATCGGCCGTTACCGGTCGGTAAATGGCCACCTACATCAGGCCCTATGTCTCCGTATAATGCTATACCTGAACATAAAATTCGGCAAATCTTTAGAAAGAAATTGAGACCCATTATCACTTTATAAATTTATCGGTATGCCTTCTCGCTGGAGCTGATCATCAAGAAATATTGTAATAGTAGAGGAATCCACTATCTCACTCACTATTAAATCAAGCCATTTTGAAAATAAGTCTACCAACACAATGATGTATTTGAGAACTCCACTTTGATCTTGCACAGGTTCCAGTATTTCTGTGCTTAAAGCTTCTCAAGCACTATTAGAGCACTGCAGTGAAGACAAAGGGGGTCTGAAAGTTACTAAACTTTTATCTGCATTCAGGTACTCAGTACACTCATGCACCAACCTTTCAACCTCCTTTATGAAGCCTGGCCACCAATAATGTAACTTGATTTTTGTTTTACGTATGATAATAGCTAAATGACCATCATACGATATTTCCAAGACCTTCCCACTTATACATAATGGTGGAACCACTTTAATTTATCATAGAAGAAATCCATCTTCTTTCCAAGATGAATCTTTACCTCCCAGAAGGGTCTTATGTTCTTATCTAAAAATAACTTTTTCTGATTAACCATTATGCACATAGGCCCAGATGTAGGTAAAATAGATTTACCGATTTTTAATTACCGAATTTTACCGATTCGGTAATTAAAAATCGGTAAATCTAAGGAGTGGATATGTAGGTATTCCAGATGTGCTGGAATACCGATTCTGAAGAATTCGGTATTTACCTATTCGGTAAATACCGAATCGGTAAATACCGATTTGCACAAGGATGCAGGGGGTGTCACTTTGACACCCTCTGGCACCCCCAAAACAGGCTCGGGTGCCATGTGGCAGGCATACATGCCCTAAGGGCAGGTCTGCCTGTCACATGGCATAGGTGTGCATGCACACATGTGCATGCACACCGGAATCGGTATTTTACCATCAAATTGGATTTGATGGTAAAATACCGATTCTGTAAGGCCTCTGGGACTCTGAAGAGTCCCACCTACATCTCGGTGCCTCAGAATCGGTAAATTTACCGATTTTTTATTTTACCGAATCGGTAAAATTACCGAATCGGTAATTTTACCGATTCGTTAAAATAATGCCCCCTACATACCTGTCACCCATATACCGGTCGGTAACGGCCGAAAATACCGATTTTCGGCCGTTACCGACCGACCTACATCTGGCCCATAGTCCTTAACTCAACACAAAATTGTATCCACATTTTATTAAGTGTGGCTCTACCTAAAAAACCTGCAACCATGTTGTTGGATTCAGGAAAATATTGCACCTTGAATGTATAATTAACAATCTTAGATACAAAGAGCCTTATCTAATCATAGCTTTCTCTAGCCCTTCAATCATGAGTATTTGAGTGAGGGGTTTGTGATCTCTGTGAACTAAGAAATTTGAACCGCACACATATTGTCAGTATTTCTCTATTTCCCAAACACATGCTAACATCCCCATTTCTATTGTTGACATTTTTTTCTCAGCTGGTGTTAGGAATCACAAAGAACATTATACGGTATTCTCTTGGTTATCCTCACCAACTTGTGACAGAACGAATACGAATCCTCGCCCCCTTGCGTCTATAGTTACAATAGCTGTGGCTTTGAAAGTAAACCCATGTATGGTAATGAAGAACAAATGTTATTGTTTATACAATCAAAACGATTTTGTAAATTGGCATTCCATTTAAATGTATTAGATTTTTTGAGCAATTGCCAAATTTCAAATGTTTTGTTTGCAAAATATTTCACAAATTTGGCATAAAATTCAGCAAATCCCAGAAAGGATCTAATATCATCCTTTGAAGTAGGTGTGGGAGTCTTCCGAGTAGCATTAAATAAATATTTTTTGGGCAAAATCCCACACTCTGGCTACCTAAATATGTGAGGAAATTTACAGCAAAAAGATATTTTGTGATCAATGCACTCAAACCCTTATCACTCAACACTGCCATTACGTCTCTCACTCTTTGGTCACGTTCTTCTCTACCCCATGATCAGGATATAAATTTGAAAAAAACATAGGGGCTTATTTATGAGCCAATGCGTCACTTTTACGCTGCTGGTGCATCACATTTTGTGAGGCTTCAGCGGCGTAAAAAATGCGCCATGTTGCGCCCTATTTACAAAGTGACGCATCTAGGCAGATGAGTCACTTTGTAAACCCCTGCGCCACATTATACTTACGCCAGGTATAATATATGCAGTGTGGGCTTACCCCCAAAAGCCTTGTGGAAGTGGCGCATTCAAATCTATAAAATTGCAGTGCGCCACTTCAATTTCTTATGCCTGCTGTGCGCAGGCCCTTTCACATGGGTCTTGCCCCATGTGAAAGGACACACTGCTAGAGTTGCGTCTGTTTTCAGACACATCCCAGCAATGGAACTGTTTTGCGCCGACAAATATGTCAGTAATACTGACATATCTGCCATTCCTTGTGACATGATGCGTCATACAGCAAATATGATGCATCCATCATGTCGGAAAGAGGGCGCACTGAGGAGTGACGCATCACTGTTTTCACACAGCGATGCGTCATTTCTCATAAATAAGGCCCATATATCTCTTGATGATCCTCAAACAATTGGTATATTATGCGGTGGAAAACTGCTGCGGCAGATGCCAACTCAACCGGCATGCATTTGTACTGATAACACCCAAACGCTGTTATAAGCACAGCCAAATGCTTACTTTTGGGATGGAGAAGTACTTGGTAGTATGCTGATGCTAGATCTAGGGAAGTAAACCTAGTAACGGCTGGTGCAAGTAAACGCAGTGGGGTGGGGCAGAGGTCAACATACGACAATAGGAAAAATAAAAAAATAAATAAAACCACTCACCCTAGTTTCGCCACATTGCATTTTTCCTTTTCCGTCATATGTCGATGTCCCAACTCTGCCCCCGCCCCACCCTACCACATTTACCTGCACTGGCAGTGGCTCAGTAAACCATTTGGCACCATTTGTCATCCCCAGAATTTCATTTAGCTTAGGTAGGGGAAATGTATCTATGACAATGTTTTGATTTAGACTACGCAAATCGATTTAGACTACGCAAATCAATACATAGTCTCACCTACCCAGTAGCTCGACGGGCAATTACAAATGGAGTCAACCATTCACTCACATCAATGCTCTCAATGATGCCTGCTCTCTCCAGCTTGTTTAATTCTTCCTTAACTGAGTTCTTTATACAAAATGGTGTGTTCCTTACTCTGTGAGTGTCTGGTATACTGTCATCCTTGAATCTAATTTTCCAACCTGCCATGAAAACACTCTAGAGTATTCCTCCTTCATTTGTGACATAATATATAGCCTTACTATCTAACAATAGAGCCTGTTCTTGGCTGTTGGGGTCTAGTATGATACAAAATGTCATCTGGTCCTTCCATCCTAAAACTGATAGTTCCTTCTCAGTTACATACGGGTTCCTTACTGCCTCTCATAAATTCAAATTTAACCACTCTATACTCGGCCATGGGTATCAGTTCTCCTGTAGAACGTTCAGGATGAAGGTCTGTTGGGATTAATTCATCTTCTAATGACTCCTTGAACTTCTCATCCCATAACAACTGGTTTACAATTGTGTAATGGGACCCTGAATCCGCTATAGTCTCTACAGTGACACCATCCAAGGTGAGAGAGCATAAATGTTTGGATCTGTTGAATTCACCCAGCGCTAACACATTTGTTTCAATGCACAATACCCAATTTATATAATTATTACTTTCTATCATTAGACAATCTTTGTTCTGTTAACATTTTTACATTAGCATCAGGATTTTTTTCTTTTTATGACACACTTTGGCAAAGTGTCCTGTATGCCACAAAATCATTTTTATTCCTTTGCGGGATAACGTCTATCTTTTGCAAAGTGGTCCTATCTACCACATCGGTAGCATGAATTCCCGTTGTCTCATCCTCCTTTCTACTGTCATTTTTTTGCACTATTCTTTTTTGTTCATCCTATAGGACGTTTTTACATTACACACGCTTTCTCTTCCCTTTGATATTTCCAGCCACTTTTGCGCATCCTTTTGATAATTCAGCCTTTTTACTTATGGCTATTGTTTCCTTAACATTTAAATCACCATAAGCCCAAAGTCGCTCCTCAACATTTACATCAATAGAATGCATGACTATTTGATCTCTGATTAGTTCATCGTGAAGATTGCCAAATCTGCACAATATAGCCAGTTCTTAAAAATCTGTAACATAATCCTCAATTGATTCCTGTGCACCTTGCTTCCCATGGAAAACAATTGAATCGGTATATAAAGATACAAATGAAAGGTATGATGTGATGATCAAGATCCTATATTGCACTTTTAAATACATCACTCTCTGATGGTGCACACATTTTTTCTCCGCTTGTTCATACACTTTCAATCCTTCAGGGCCTAGTGTGTGTAATGGGATCCTTTTCCTTCTATTGGGTGGTAATTCTTCTTCAAGATCATATTCTATAGTGGCAATATAATTAAGAAAATAAGCTGTCCATTGTTGCCACTTCATAATTGATTTCCCCGGCACAGGCAAAAAAAGCTTTGGAGGAGACAAGGTATATGACTGTGCACCTATGTTTTCTACAGATAATGCTGTTTACTCAGTTATTTAATCATGCAGCCACCCATAGTGCCTTAGCGTTAAAGACAGAATACTCTATATAATAATCTATAATACTAAATACATACAGTCATAATGTGTCAGTACTTCATCTTCACTGAGGTGAAATAAAGGTTTCCAGCGTACAGAGGTAATAACCCCCAAATGGCAGTGTGTTGTTTATGCTACACCGCATCGAATACCCCCAAACCACCTGCATGCAATGTGATGCGCGAGTCGTATGTAGGGCATATGGGAAAGTGGTTATTAAGTAGGGAGGCTGGCTAGGCTACACTATGCACTACCTTCATGTTACCCCAAATAGGTCCTTTGGAGTCACACTAATAAATCCTTAGCTCAGTCCTAGTCGTGTAGCACAGAGCAGTCTGGCTTTAGTAGGGGATAATGTGTTAAGCGTTGCAGAGTATCAACATGGATGATAAGTAATTGCCACAATACAAAAGAAATCCAACACCAATTAAAATTTAATAAGGGATATATTTATATAAATTTAGATACCCTAACAAACACAATTGGATGAGTATAACCGGACTTATGAAATTTAGACGGAAAAATAAATCAGTACATTTAACTGTTGCAAAACAACTTTCGGTCAATGGGAAAACACACTAGTGACACTTGGTCACTTGCAGGTTGAGAGCAGTGGAAGCCATTGGGGTGCAAGGTGATACTCCGACAGAACCAGACTCCGACACTCATTTGAATTTTACCTGGGTTGTAGGGCTCGGGTGCAGAGTGGTGCTGGCTCCTTTACTTTTTCAGTCATCTGAGGCCAATATAAATGAGTAACCAACCTGTCCCAGGTTTTGGTTTGTCCCAGTTATCCATGTAGGGGGAGGTCATGGGCTAAGGATAGAATGAACTCTGTACACTCGGAGGACCACCACCAATCTGGCTGTCCCTGGGTTGGGGTCCCTGACCTCAGTGTACTGGAGCCCATCGTCCCAATAGATCCTGTGGGAGTCACTGACATCTCTTTGTTCTTGCCTTTCAGCCCCCTGCTCAAGGCCTTCAAGGATAGGGCAAGTCTTTTGTCATTGGCATAGGTTCTCTCTGGATGGTCCCCCTGCGTCCAGGAGTTCTGCCAAGTCAGACCAGGCTCCCTCAGATGCCGTTCCCTTCTCAGGCACCAGGGCATCTCATCAAGAAGAACTCTCCCCTTGGTCTTGTGACCTCTTTAAAGCTGGCTGGTCAGACCTTTTGCTCTTTCTCTTGCTGTGGTTGGTTTGAGCCATTATCCCAGGCTCCAAACTCCCATAACTCCCAGTTGTGCTGACTGTGCTCTCGTTGGCACACACACCCACTCAGGGAGACCCATAATTTCTGCATGAGCCCTCCTTTCTACTTCTGCCCAAACAGAAGTTT
Organism: Lissotriton helveticus; assembly: GCF_964261635.1. Lineage (NCBI taxonomy): Eukaryota > Metazoa > Chordata > Amphibia > Caudata > Salamandridae > Lissotriton > Lissotriton helveticus. The sequence goes on from NC_136061.1 coordinate 1,503,790,558, forward strand.
CCAGATCAATTCCCAACAGACACTCCTCTGGGATGGCAGGGGACACAGCCACCTTCTTTGGGCCAGTAGCCCCTCCCCAGTCTAAGCTTACCATGGCCATTCAATGCAGCTTAGTCTCATTGCCAGCATTGCTCATCTGGTGACTAACACCAGGTATCATTTGTTCTGAGGAAACCAGTATAGTTGCCACTGAAATTGTCACCTATATCCCTCAGAGACTTTAGCTGAGTCTTATTGATCTTTGGTCTTTATCTACACTTATCCATGCTTGTAGGCAAGACTGCCAGGGATTCAATATATACCCCACCCACAGACACTAAGGTAGCCTCTGTGTAACCTCTGGCCTCTTCAGGGGACACTTCCTTCCCCACTCCTGTGCCAGTCAATCCCTTGGACTGTCTACCATTGGGGAACTTTTTGGAGCATGCTGTATCTCCTTGTTTATGCCCTGGCTGATGAGTCATGGCATAACCCTAAGCCTTTGTAGGGTCATAGTTCTAGGGTCCCATTTCTTACCCTGATACCCCCTATCTTTGGACTGGGATTATTATTAATATTAATTTTTAGATCCATAAGGCGCACAGCTACCCAAGGGTGTCCCAGCGCCGCCCATCAGGAACCGAAAAGAAATGAGAAAAGACGATAGAAGATTAGATTCTACATATTAAACAACCAGGTTTTTAGGCACTTACGATAATTCTCATGTATGGTTTCTGTCCGAAGTGACATAGGAAGGGAGTTCCACAAGGAGGGACCTAGGTAGGAAAAGGACTGACCGCCCATACGTGACAACCTGGTCTTGGGCGATGAGCCTCAGACCCACCCTCTTGAGGACAACTTTGGGGGCCTTTAGAGAAATTCTTTTTATCCTTTTAGTTGCTCACATCTTTCCCCTGCTGAGAAGTCTGAGCACCCTTTTTCCGGTCACTCCCACCATGGGCCCTATTGGACACCCTGGTTCTGACCCATTTGTCAGCTATGTTCCCCTTCTCCTTGGGAGAAGACAGCTTCAAATCCACCAAATGCTGATGCAATTTCTCTGTGGTGCAATTAGTTAAAATGTGATCTTGCATAATTAAATTGTATAGCCCATCATGTGTCCAACTCATTGCCTTTTATCTATTCTGCTAGTGCTTTCACTGAGGAATCTACAAAGTCCACCTATATCTGGTAGAACCTTTATGGGTATCCCTAACTTCACTCTGTACTCTTCTGTGGTAAGACCACAGTTTCCTAAATGTGATTGTAGGACTGAGCTACATCCTCATTAAGGGTCAGACCTTTATGCCTGCCCTTGTTTAAGAATAACTCTTAAAGTAGAGAGCCCCAGTGCTGGTGACCTATCAATCTAAATTTGCAGGCCCTCCCAAAGGCTGCAAACCATTTGTCGATGTCATCACCATCAATAAACTTGGGGACAAACCTTTTTCCCAATTTCCAACAATTACTTTGGAATGGGGTCTACACAGAGCCCTAACAATTCAAATTTTTTTTCAGAAACATCTGAGAAAATAATTTGGGTATAATGTAAATAGTGAATTTGTCATGCAAAGTGGTACTGCAAAACACAAGTTCCGGATCCCACTGCTGTAACACCAATGTAGGAAACTGGGGCTTTATGTAGTAAGGCTGGTTAGGCTTCACTATGCAATACCTTCATGTTACCCTAAATAGGGTCTTTTGATTCACACTAATAAATCCCTAGCTCAGCCCTGGTACTGTGACAAAGAGCAATCAAGCTTTACTAGAGGAACATGTGTTTTGCATTTCAGAGTACAAACATGGACGATAAGTAATTGACACGACTTGAAAGAAATCCAACCCCAATTTAGAAAAATAAAGTCAGGCATCGAGTTGAAGGGGTTTCAGAGTTCACTCGAGGTGCAGCGTCCAGAAAAGGTAATGGTAGCCAGGCTGGCCTCCAGCAAGCCTTGGTAGTAGCAAACCCAGCTTTTGGTTAATTCGAGTTCCTGGAGTCCGGGGGGAAAGAGTAGCCACCTGAAACTTTCTGGAGGTCAAGACTGCATTTCCTACAATGCTCTAGCGATCCCTCGGCGGGCCTGTTGGCAAGTGATTCTTTTGTTTCTGGAGTGCGATTTGTCTGCGGGCTGCAGGGGATTATTACCCCTAGTCCAAGAGAGTTCTAGAGTTGCTTTGGCTTGCAGAGGTGTTTCTCTTTCATTTGAAGCCAGACTCTGGTCCAGGACAAGTTGTGCAGTTGCAGGGTGGCTGTCACAGGTGCAGAGTATCACACTTTTGCTTTGTTCATGTCCTGAAGTTGCAGTGACGGGTCTCCTCTTTGTCCTTGGTTTCCATTCAAGCAGATCTAAGGTTCAGGTGCCAGGGGAGCCCTTTAAATTCTAGATTAGTGGTATGGGGGCTGTTAGTCAACAAGCTACTAGCTCCAGCAGTTAATCCACACCTGAGGTGACCACTTCCTGTGCAGGGTGGAACCTTTTCTACTCATAAACCTCTGTTCTGTCACTTTTAAAAATGGCAGAACCCTTCTTCGACTGTACAGATCAGGTAGCCCACCTGAGGGGCGTTGTTAGACTTCTAGGGGTGTACACTTTCTGACAACCTATGTGTTCCCGCATGCCCTGGTTGCAAATTTGCCTGGGGCAGGGTGTTGACTTTTTTCTCCTCTGCAAGGAAGCCTGGTTGCATATCAGATGCAGTGACGGCTTTAAAGTTCACTGCCTTGATCTGCCTCTACACTAGCCCTTCTGCCAAAAAGGGAAGTTGTAGTGTCTTGCAAATTAACAAAGTTGGAACTCTTTTGGCTCTTGATGAACTCTGTAGAGCTATGGCATATATCGAATCGAGTGTACTGCAGTGAAGTTTGCTTTAGAATGTTGAGTTCACAGTTACATGCAGATGAATAGAGATATGTATTACTAAGCTCTGTGAGTGGCATGGTCATTGGCTGGTACCCTGGCTGTAAAAATGCTACAAATGGCGACGAGATAGGGGTTAAATAACCCAATGATTGAGAGACCTCTCTCAGAGAGTTTGCCAGGCTCCAAGCAAACTGCTCTTGTGTGCCACATGTGCTGTCGTCGAAGTATGGAATCGATGTTGAAAGCGAGTGGAGTCAAAGCACAGTTTTAGGCACTGTGAAGCAATTGAAAGCCAAAGCATTTACAGAGAATTTACACGTTGTTGGTTGAGAGCCTGTTGGTCCGGCCATACATAAAGGTCCCACCCTACTACACAACACAGAGCTATACCTAGCACAGAGTTATAACGCTGGGATTACAAGTGCTGCCATGCAGAGATCAACCAGGTGCCAAGAAGAGTACAAAGCGATAGACAACATGCAAGATAAGGTTATAATTTGAAAGTGATGAAGCTAAAGTGCACACAAAGAGATATAAAAGAATAAAACAGTTAGTTACTCACCAGAACCTGAGTAAAGTGGGCCAATACAAACTCAGCGCCAGGTGCTGTCACCCAAGCAGAGCACAGGGTTGTGCATACTACGCTGATGGGTCCTGTCAAGCTGACTGAAGTGTCGTGAAGGTGGTCAGAACAGGAACATAGCAGCAATGCTGCCGCTTTCCTGAAACCACCACCACCGTTAGATACCACCAAAAGGCAAAATATTGGTGACTGATGGAATGCTTGGATTGATATATTTGATGATTTCAGTTATGCACTTGAAGAGGCTGATAACTAAACGATTATCCAATATTCCAAAAATCTTGGTGGTGGTAATGTAAAGGAAGTCACAAAGAAAATGCCTCGAACTGACGAAGAATTCACATTCCATCAGATTAACGAAACCTTAAATCTAAAGTTCAATCGAATGCCAAATGTTGACAATGAAAGATATATTTTTTGTCAAAACGACAGAAAGTTGGCAAAACAATCAATGAATTTCTAAAGAAACTTGACACACTCATCAAACACTGTAAGTTCAATTAATTTAATGATGAAAACGCCATACTTCTCAAAGTCATTGATGAATGCTTATCCATTTAATTCAGACTGCGAATGCTGAGAGAAACGTTGAGTCTGGTACAAGTGTTGACGGCTGCTAGAGCTGAAGAGCGTGCTGAATAACATGCTGCTGACACTCATAAATTAGTAATGAGGGTGAAAAGCAAGTCAAAGCAAAAGACTGAAGGACACAAGGTGATGTCTACATGTAAAAAGAAGTTATGTTTTAGATGTGGAATTTTGTTTCCACAGAAAGGCAAATGTCATGCCATTAGACAGACATGTAAGGACTGTGAGAAAGAGAACCATTTTGTAACGGTGTGCAAAGTAAAGGGAAAAAAGAAGTGCATCACAGCATGAAGACAAAATGGCCACCTAGACATTCCAGAAGCAACATTCAACGTGCACTCACAAGGCCCAGCGGAGAAGTGAGGAACAACAAATCGATACTGAACTAATTAGATTGTTATCTAGATCATCGCCAAACAGTTCATCCATATCAATAGCAAGTGAAAGTGAAGTAGATAGTTGTGCCGTGTTGATGTTTACTTCAGTAAAGCATGCGCATGTAATAATAGTCGCATTTGAATAAAAATTTCATTCAAAGAAAGGTCGACATGCCAAAGCACCAAAGTCATTCAAACAGTGTCCAAAAATTACACTGAAAGTAAAATGGTTATTTGATACCTTTAGTCATTGACAGTGGTGTGCTGATAAACATTATGCCTGAAGAGAAATATAATGAATTGCATCCCATACCACAACATATGCTGTTGAAAACCAAAGTGTATACATGGGCTACATCAACACCCTAAACATTCATTGTTCATTTATAGTGATGATGAAATAAAAGAAAACAAAGGTGTAGGCACCCATCCATGTACTTCAAGGGACAATGTCTAGTGCCTGTTAACTAAGTTCAGCACAGCTGCTAATATGGAACGGTTTTCCGTGAACTAGAACATGAATGTTCACCATGAAACAGTAAGTCATATCCCTTTGTTGTTTCATGGTTTGTGAAAACTTAAGACTATGAAAGTAAAGTTGCATCTTAATGAGGACATCTGCCCTACTGCTCAGAGACATGGGCAAATTGCTTTTCATTTACAAGATGCTGTGGGAAAAGAACTTGAATCGTTACTTAAGCATGATACCTTTGAGTGGTCTACTGGTCCAACGTCATGGTTTTCTTCCATCGTGGTAATGCCCAAAAAGGATAATGAAGGACCGGCACACATATGCGTTGATATACGTCATGCAAACAAAGCAATTGAATGAAAACGACATCCAGGTCCCCACATTGAGTGAGAGGGAATATCAAAAATACAGAAATGTCAAAGATGAACTGTCCATACTGAAGGGGGAGTTATTTTTTGAGGGATGACAATCTTGATTCCAGAGAGTCTGAGGAAAAAAATTATTGAAATGGCCCATGAGTGACATAGGGGAATCATTGCCACAAATGAGCTGTCCGAGACCGAGTCTGGTTTCCATATCTCGACGAGCGAGTTGAGAAATAATTAAAGGCCTGTTATCTACGTAACTGCCTTGCTAAACTGCCTTGCTAAAAAGTTACTCAACACACCCTAAAAATCTCGAAACTCTCGAAGCATGCCTGGGAGAGAATAGCCATTGATTTGTTCAGTCCACTCGACAATGTACATCACCTGATGGTGATTGTGGACAAATACTCACGATTTCCATTAATTGATGATCTCCCATCCACCACTGTAGAACGAATCATTGAGAGACTGGATGGCATCTTTGCAACATGAGGTATTCCAGCCAGCTAAAATCTGACAATGGCCTGCCTTTTTTGTATAACAACTTTTTATTGAATTTTTAACCAGGTTGAGTCAGTAGTGCCCAGTACAAATATATCTTGTAACATCAAGCAGAACAGCAATGTGCATTGATATTTTGACCTTAATCATCACATAGGTAGGACAAAAATACTTCTACAATCCATACCCTCGTATCCTCACATCATTCTTCTGTCCAGTTCCTCTCTTTCTTGTCAGCTTCCCATACCGTTGGCAGACAAAGGGATGCTTGGGCAAGGTTCCAGATGCATACCCCTAGCTTCAGCCTACCCCTTCCATATCTTGTAGTGTTTCTGGGGGTGTTCTCTTGCCTTGTATATTGGGGCCTTCCAAACCCATACAAACGTCCATGCCTTTGGCCTCCCCCCAACTGCTGGGGCATCTACATCTTTCCAGGCCTTTACAAAATCCCTCTTGGCTACCAAGAGGCCGAGCCAAAGGAGTGCTTTCTGAGATTATGTGCCACTCAACTCGTCTATTACATGAAGTAATATCAATTTTGGATCTCTTGGAATACTCAAGCCCAACACTCTCTCCAATTTTCCTATAACCCCTTCCCAGAAGGGAGAAAGGACAGGATAGTACCAAAACGTATGGGATAAATTCCCTGGAGAGCTCCCGCTCCTTAAGCACCCTCTGTTTGATATCACTCCCATGCAAGAGAGTCTTGCCCTTTTGTAATATACCCGGTGAAGAAGTTTCAACTGTGTAAGTCTAAACTGTGAAGCTATGACAGCCTCTTTGGGAGCCTCCTGGGCCTCTCTCCTATCATCATCCTCAAGTGCTCCTATCTCTTGTTCCCACACTATGCATACCCACAATATAGTGTCTGGGACATTCCTCTGCAACATCTTATATGTCTGAGATAGCTTATGTTCTTCTGTGTTCGTGAGGAGGAGCTTAGCCTCAAGTGATGAGAACACTGGCATTGCAGTTGTGCCCTGAAGTGTCGGCAGCAACATTCGTCAGAGGTGCAGATACCTAAAAGCTGTGAGCGATATAGATCTTATTCCTCACGTAGCTCCTGAAATAATTTCAGCACACCATCATGCAAAACATCTCCCAAAGTTGAGATTTCTATATTGTCCCATGCCACGAGGCCCAGATCTCTGTACTGGGGTAAATGTATGACAGTGTTCTGCATTCTGTCCATCATTTGTTGTTTTTGCATTTGTCACCCTGAGTGGGACGGGTATGCACGGATGTGGGTCCCGTGCTCTCCATGCTGCTGGAGTCAAGCTATCCTGGCTGATGAGGGGTGAAACACCGAAACCGGTCCCAGGATGCATGTTTCCAGTCCAGGGAGGAAGTGGCTTGGCAGTTCGGGCTGGACTGTTCCCATTAGGCACAGGGTCAAGACTGATTTGTATATGACTGGGTTCAAACTGGAATGGCATGGTGAGCAAAAAAATGATGGATTTAGGCCCAGATCTCTCTACTGGGGTGAATGTATGACAGTGTTCTGCATTCTGTCCATCAATTGTTGTTTTTGCACGAATCCTTGCAAGGCCACAACTTGTCGAAGATATGTTCCTCTCCACAAACGTGTTTCTAATGTTAGTCTGCCTGATCAGCCAGGAACCTTGTTGGACACAGCCCATATCCCAAGTACCACCCCAGTAGCAATGGAAGAGATTCAGGCACATCTGCCTCCATATAGCAGGAGTGGGAGACCCTGCACAACCATAGCTCCCCCCTCAAGGGCATATGCCGGGTCCCCAAACGCCTCAAACCACCTGTTATTGATAATAATAAGATGGGATGCCCAGTAATACAAGTGAACATTCGCTGTGGCTACTCACCCTTCAAACATACGCCTGCAACATTTTTCTAAGGAGATGCGTGGTGGTCCACCCACCCAGAGCAGCATCCCCAACACTGCATTGATTTTCACAAAGAAGGAGGGGCAATTGTGAAGGGGTGATTCTACAACTGGTATAAAACCTGCGGTAGCGCAACCATCTTAAAGATGGCTGAGTGTCTCAGCAAAGACAATGGAAGTGCATTCCAAAACTTAACACATTTTGTGACAGTTATTCCATCTGTGGTACCAAGTTGGCATCAAACGAATGTTGTGCGCTCCCAGTGATAAAGACTCCCACATATCAGAATCCTGAGATTGAATCAGTATTGGAAAAGGGGGCATAGTAGGAACACCCCCACCTTCAAGCCATGGTCTTGGAGTCTCTCTGGGACACCACCATGCAAAAAAAGAATTAAAAAAAAATGTTTACCGCAAGGGTGTAATGAACTCACGGTAAACATTTTTTTTCCAAAAACCACAAGTGCAGGCTCCCACACTTGGGTTTAAAAAAGCCCCCAGGTTGTCCAAGTCCCAGGGGCATATGAAATAGTATTCAGGGGCTGTGCGGCCACCCCTGCAGCCCTGGGGACGGCCACCTCCCTGGGGCAATAAACTTATAGAAAGGCCGGGGCCTGAGCGGCCCCCTAGCAGCCCTGGGGGCAACACCTCTCCTGGGCAATGCATTGTAGAAGTGTGGGGGGCCCATGCGGCCCCCTGCAGCCCCTGGGACTGCCACCTCCATGTGGCAATACATTTATTGAAATGTGGGAAGGCTCAGTCCCCTCCCCTAAATTTTTTTTTTTAACATTTATTCAAAGCTGGGCCCTGGTAGTTGGGGTCCTTGGGCCGAAATCAGCCTAGGTTGTGGGGTCCACTCATCCCACCTCCCTTTAACTTATTTAGTAAAACATTTTTTAAAGGCTGGGCCCCAGGGATGGGGGTCTCTGGGGCTGAAATCAGCTTGGGGAGGTGGGCCACATGATCCCCCTCGACCATTCAAATTAGTCCTGGCCCCAGGGGATGAGGTCTCAGGGGTCAGAATTGGCCCAGGGAAGGGTGGCCATGCGGCCCACACCCTGAATAAATAATTTTAGAAAAAAGAATTTCAAGTTGCCAGAGTCCATGTCCCCTCTCTCCACTAGTCTGCAAATGCACCTCCTGGCGCACTACTGGTTGGTGAATGAAGTGCACTTTACTCCTGAGGGTCCTTGGGAACCTCCTACCTCTCCTATTACCTCCAGAATTTTCCACACTGTGGGATTGATAAGAGGACTTTGGAGGCCATGCCCCTTTCACCACCACTCTGCAAATGCGCCTCCTGGCACAGTACTGGTTGGTGGATGTAGGTCCCTTGGATGCTGAGGGACCCTGGGGGTCAAAAAGACCTCCTGGTACCTCCAGTAAGTCCTCCACAGTGGGATTCCTGAGAGGCGGTCGGAGGCCCCAACTCTTTCTCCACCACTCTGCAAACATGACTACTACTACTAAAAAAAAACATAGAAATTTAAAAAAGAACAAAGGTTACTGGGACGTTTTAGTTAGGAATTAGCATTTAAAAAAACATAGAAATTCACTGGAAACACAAAAGATTACAGGGACATTAAAATTAGGAAATAAAAATAAAAAAACCTTAATAAATCACTGGAAAAAACAAAGGTTATAGGGACATTATAGTGTGGCTCAGTTTTCACTTGTTCAAAACCAGTGAAATTCAGTAGTTATAGTTAGCTGATGCACTTCTTCTGACCTCACATATTACATCACTCATGACAAGATCAGTGACATCACTGATGACATCTCAAATAACGTCACTAAAGACATCACTGATGACATCATCCATTGACTGTGAGTGTTTTTTAAAAGTTTATGAGTGCTATATATATATATACTCCAAACTTCCCCAGTGTGCTAGTGCACAGACAGGAACACAGACGCAAAATATAGCCGGAATCAGACTTCTTTTCAATTAATTTATTTTCTCATGCTGGTGAAATGGTGCATGCCTCAGACGTGTTTCGGACACGAGGCTGTGCCCTTGTTCACTGATACAACGAGGAGGCTACCAAAGTGATTTAAAAATACCAGTTACGCGCCATTTCTCATTTAGCAGTAAACATCAACAGAGGACATTATTAGAAACAGTCTCCATATAAAACGGTTCGGCCATTTTGAAGTGTCCAACAATGAATGTGAATCTTCTCTTGACTGCTACAACATATACATAGATCATACGGCAAATTTATAAATTTGGTAATTCCTAAATGCATCGACTTCTAACCTCAAATGATGTTAAAAATTCGCAAACTTATAAAAATTTTATAAATTGCAAAGTGCCAGATATCAATTTAGTCAAATATGCAGATTAGGACACAATGTTGATGGACCCTATAGGAATTAAAATGTGTGAATATATGATTTTAGCCCATCAAATCAGTATATATATATATATATATATATATATATATATATATATATATATATATATATATACAAAAATCTCTTAGTGCAAATACTCTTTACATTTTTGTTATAATAAGTGCAAATATGCATAGCTTATTTGAAACGCCTACCTGGCATACTATGCCTTAGGTATGTTGTTACAGGAAATGCATGTGCAAAAATCGCATAATGTAAACACTTAATCCGTACTTACTACTTCTGTGCAAATACGCAAAGAAAGCCAATGTAGCATGATCCACTAGGTATCATGTCTACAAAGCTTAAGTGTGCAATGCTATATTACAATGATATATATATGAATGTAGAGCAACTATGTTTTTCTATAATTAACATTGTGTAATTATTATAACTCTAGTATATAGTTATGCAGCACATGTGGATACATTATAAATTAAGGTGGAGATGATGTTATCTGTACTATCATAGAATTACAGATAGCCCTAGCCCTCTATAAATGACTGTACCTGATTTACGCGCAACCGGAAAATGTAACTCATAATATAGTGTAGTGCTCAAAAAAGTGGTCATTAAATTAACAAATGAACTTAAACAAATGATCATCACCATTAATGTGCTTGTGTGATTTAAAAAGATTAAACATGGGGCAATGAGAGGGGCATATTTTCTGATGGATATAATACAACCTATATTACACACTGAAATAGATAAAATAACATTTGTGTTTTAAGACTGTGGGTACTGTTCTAGGTCTGCAATCATCCAATCATGGACATTTGCACAAGACCAGGGGTAGAAGAAGGCAAAAGATATTTACATAATCTGATTTATAGCCGGAAAGGACTTATGGCAAATTGTATGAATTTTTTTTTTACAAAAAAAGAGAAAAAACTATTCTATAGAAAATTATTTAAGTCCTCCCCCATGTTCAGGCCTACTGGTGTTTTGCTATTTAGATTTACTATGTATCTCGATTCTAATTGTCTAAGGCATCTCTCTCTGTTGCCCCCTCTTTTGTTTACAGCCACTGCATCTTTCACAAAATATTTTAAATGAGACAAGCCATTGGCATGGATAGCCTTGAAATGTCGATCTACCGGATACGTCGGATCCGAGTTGACAATCGCTCTTAAATGCTGCAATATCCGTGCGTGTACTTGCAATTTGGTACTTCCCACGTAGGACATATTGCAGCTGCATCTCAACACGTATACCGCATATTCAGTGCGGCAGGTGTAGTGGGCTTTGAGGGCTACAGGGACGCTAGAAAAGGGAGTTACATAGGATGAGGTATTGACCCCGAATTTACATGCTCGGCAAGAGCTGCATTTGAAAAAACCCTTGCGAGGGGACAACCAGTTACCAGATCTACTAATTTCTGGACTATTGGTGACCAGATCATTGCGCATGGAATATGCACGCCTGAACGTGACCGTCGGTGTTTCCGCAATTACCTCCTTCAAAACCTGATCTGTGAGGATGATAGGCCATTGTTGTTTGACAATTTTGGTAATTTGTCTAGCTTGTCTACTAAATCCTGTAATTAATCTATTTTCACCCACATTCGTGCCTTGCGCATTGGTTTCATGCGTGTCTCTATTTGGGTCCAACAGGGAAAGTCGATTCTGGGCATTGGCCTTCTTCATGGCTAGGTCTAATCGGCCCGAATTGTAGCCCCTAGCTAACAGTCTGATCTTAGCTTCCTGTTGGTGCTGTTCTCTTGTTTCGGGGGTACTACATGCCCTGTGTATCTTAAGGAACTCCCCAAATGGGATGCTGGCTATGGTGTGTTGTGGATGAAAACTGCCTGCATGCAATATCGTATTGCCTGAAGTGCTTTTTCTATACAGACTGGTCACAATCCTACCGTCCTGTATTTGAACATGCACATCTAGAAAATTTGCCTCGTTAGTATCTATATTGGCAGTAAAATGTAGATTTAGTTCATTTTTGTTGATGTTACTTACAAAATCAATGGCTTCTGTTCTGTTCCCTCGCCAGATGATGAACACATCATCTATATAACGCCAGTATTTGACAATGTGATCGGCCCATGTTGTGGCGAAGTTCGCCCTGAGGACATATTCCTCCCACCAGCCAACGTGGAGCCCCGCGTAGCTGGGGGAGAAACATGCCCCCATAGCCACACCTCTTAGTTGTTTGTATACACAGTTGTTAAACATAAATACATTGTTATGTAAGCATCTGTCAATCATCTTAATTAACATCTGGTTGTGGCAATACATTTCCATGGGTCGTTTGTCTAGAAAGAATTTCGCTGCCTTCATGCCATCGGCATGGGCTATACTGGTGTATAATGTCGATATGTCCATAGTCAAAATTAGAAAGTCTTCAGACCATTCACAGTCATTTAAAAGATAAAGGAACTCAGTGGTGTCTTTTATATACGCTGGTAAAGATGTAACATATTCTTGGAGATGAAAATCAATATATTTGGAAGTATTTTCAAAGGTGCTGTTGATTGATGAGACAATAGGTCTTCCGGGTACTGGTGTCTCTTGTTTGTGTACCTTTGGAATAAAGTAGATGTTGGGAAGGATAGGAAAATCATTGTTGAGAAACTTATATTCGTCTTTTGAAATGAGGCCTTCTCTTTTCCATTGGTTGAGATCCTCTCTATATGTTTTATGAATGCTTTTTACTGCGGCTATATCGATTTTGGAGTAACATTGGTCATCATTCAGATGTCGATATGCTTCATCCACATATGCTTTCTTGGCCCAGAGTACAATATTACCTCCCTTGTCGGATTGGTTGATAACAATGGTGTCGTCATCCTTTAATTTCTTCATCAGGGTAGAATATTGTCTCATTTGTTTGTTGGGCGGTTTGCAGGATTTAATTGTATTGAGATGCAGCTTCTTCAATTCCTCCGTGATGCGATCTGAGTAGATATCGATGGCATCTCGTGGCATACTCGGAATAAATGTGGATGCCGGTTTGAAAGGACTCTTGGAGGGTTGGCCAAGATTAATCCCCTCCATATCCGCTGCCTCCTGAGTACTGCTTGGATTGGATGTGTCACTGCGTAATTCATGCATGGTTCGCATGAGCCCAGCATCTTTACCTTGAAGTCCTCATTGTTCAATAGGATTATTCGAGTTTAATTCTTTCCTTGCCTCCAAACTGGTCTTGATGGCATAATATTTCTTTAACTTGATTTTACGGATGAATTTAAAGATATCGATGCGTGTGTTACAGTAACTGAAGTTGCTTTCGGGGCAAAATGATAGGCCTAAAGACAAAAGTTGTTTCTCTGCTTGATTTAACTCCGTTTCGGTAAGGTTGATAATGGTATTTTCATTTGTCAATTTTTTCTGCTTCCAGAAACGTTTTTTCTGTTGCCTCCCTCTTCCTGTCGGAGCATTTGTGACGCTGCCATCTTCTTGCATTTCTCCTTTGCTTGTTGCGCCGTTTAGATTCCTCGGGCGTAACGATAACTTCCTCTGCATTCTTATATATTCTATTTCTTCGGCCAGGGTTAGTTGCCCCATATCCCCTCGTTTTGAACCTGGGAGGCTATCATCGGACTCTGTTTCACTGGGGACTAAGCTAGCATCGGACGCAGACATGCTAGAATCGCTGGTTGCTGGCTCCATATTGTGTATCACTGGGCCTTGTTTCGCGGTTCCCCCGCCCTTCTGTTTACGCAGGTGATCAAATTTCCGTGCAAAAGTAAAAATTTGCCCTAGCTCGTAATCCTGTTGGTCACGGGCAAATTTGAAAGCTTTCCTTGTTTTAATGACGCCTTCTTGTTCCCGCAAACGTTCTTCCATTTCTTTTGTACTTTTACCAATAAATTCCTTCTCATTGGTATACTCACTTTTAGTTAGTTCCTCATTTATACGTGAGATTTCTTCCAAATTTTTTTGCCTATCAATCCTGGCGTATTTTATTAATAGGCATACCAGCTTCATAGAGGCGTCCAAGTTGCTTTCTGCCCACTCCTTTAATAGGAGCGGGTTAGGATTTTCGAAACTTGGTACTAACATGATTCACAGTCCGCGTGGGACTCTTCCCACTTCATGATATTTCTCCAGGGATCGGATCTCCCACCATTTTTTAAGCTCACTGCGACTATTTTTCTCCAAAGCTTTCATTAATGATTTAACATCCGAATTGCTACCAGTCTCTGTACTTTTGTTAGCGCCACCTCCCTGCCCCACTTTCGGCAAGTTCAGGAAATTTCATCAGCTGCTATCTCTCTCTCCCGTTCCTCCGACATTGCACCACAGTTGTTATTTCAAAGATATAGTATTGGAGGGCTATTATTTCTCCAGATAATCACCCTGTGCTGATGTATGCGGCACCTTCCGATCTGCTCAAATATCGCAATTGTGTAGCTCACCGCACGAGAATGCTACCGGTTTCCGTCCTCCGACTGTCACCTGAGAGCTCCCGATATGATGTTTCAATTGCTGTGTCGTGATATGCAGGGGGCCGACCGCCGTTGCTCCACACCAAGTTGGTTTGTAGCGCGGTCAGCCTGCTTGTGGGGGAGGGGTCCGTGTACTTCAGGAACAAACCACATTCTGATACGAATCGACTCCAAACTTCCCCAGTGTGCTAGTGCACAGACAGGAACACAGACGCAAAATATAGCCAGAATCAGACTTCTTTTCAATTAATTTATTTTCTCATGCTGGTGAAATGGTGCATGCCTCAGACGCGTTTCGGACACGAGGCTGTGTCCTTGCTCACTGATACAACGAGGAGGCTACCACAGTGATATATATATGAACAAGAGTTCCCAAATGCTAGCGGAACGCTGTTGCGGTGTGCTTAACACTAGCCTTTGGGAACTCTTGTTCATAATCATCGCGGCCCCAAAGCCGTGAGGAATTGCCCCGCCATTGAAAAAAGTGATGAGACTGAGTGGACATGGATCACCGGCCCATAGGCAGCGCAACAGCTTTGCAATTAATTTCAACACTGCGGGCACGGAGCCCACCAGAGGGTTTCTATTGACAATAATCACTGGAACAAAGCAGCACCCACCTGAGGGAAACAACGTCAAGCACACCACAAAACCCAGCATGCAACCCACCAGAGGGAGTTAAATAGTACCTATTAGAATGCCTAATTAGGCGGAAGGTTTTTAAAGCATGCTGAGTGACGCTTGTAAGCCACTGAACTCCAGAAAACGCCCATGAAGAAGGAGCAGGAGGCTCCGAAACCGGTCGGCGTGAAAGGACTGTGCCCGCATGTTGATGTTTCCTCCAAATAAAGGTTCCTTCGGACAAGCTGTTGCGGTGTGCGTTCCACTAGCCTTTGGGAACTCTTGTTCATAATCATCGCGGCCCCAGAGCCGCGAGGAATTGCACCGCCATTGAAAAAAGCGATGAGCCTGCCTGGGCATGGATCACCGGCCCGTAGGCAGAGCAACAGCTCTGCAATTAATTTCAACACTGCGGGCACAAAGCCCATCAGAGGGTTTCAATTGAAATTAATCACTGGAACCAAGCAGCACCCACCTGAGGGAAACAACGTCAAGCACATTACAACACCCAGCATGCAACCCACCAGAGGAAGTAAAATTGTACCTATTAGAATGCCTAATTAGGCGGAAGGTTTTAAAAGCATGCTGAGTGACGCTTGTAAGCTGCTGAACTCCAGGAAACACCCATGAAGAAGGAGCAGGAGGGTCTGAAACCGGTTGGCGTGAAAGGACTGTGCCCGCATGTTGATGTTTCCTCCAAATAAAGGTTCCTTTGAACAAGCTGTTGCGGTGTGCGTTCCACTAGCCTTTGGGAACTCTTGTTTTTATATATATATATGTGCATATAGTTAGTACTGTTCTGAACAAAAGCTGTTTCAGTTCGGTTAGTTTAATAAAATCTGTTTTTAAAGTAGGTTTTGAAGGTCAAGTTGAAGTTTGGGAGTTGTTTTGTGTGGGTGGGAATAGACATTGCCACAGGAAGTTACTCAGTTTGAAACAGTAAGGACAAACGGTATGCCAGCTCATATTCTGTAGGAGTGCATGTTATTGAGAAGCAGATAAGTGCTGTTAGAAGGCTGTGTGAATGTTGGGCTGATTGTGGGAGTTGGCATGGTTTTAAGAGAGCACGCAAGATTGGGGGCTGTAAACTTAGAAGTGTTGTGCAGTTGGACATTCTTGCATCATAATGAATGAGTGCCATTGTGGTCGCACTTTTCACCTGTGAGAAAAAGTTCTCTATCCTCTTTAAGACAGCGATATGTAAATGGGAGAAACCACTGCTCGTGAATAAACGCGGTTCCTTATATAATGACATGCAACATGACAAACAACATGTACACCTAGCAGACACAACGATAGTACGTACTGTGAGAACCGTGGCTAACCATGTATACAAACCAAACATGGCATGGCACCTCTGCCACGCAATGCAGAATGCGGGGAGAGATGGGAGCAAAGTATGTGCAAAGGTGGGAAGTGATTTTCTAATATAAAATGTTACAATGTAAAGTGTTGAGGGGATGTGCCGGACGGACTTGAGTATGAAGAGCACAGACATGTACATGTGAACATACAGTTATGCCAACAACAAATAGCAAGGGGTCAACTTATATGCAAACCAAGCTAATTACTATGTAGTGATGAAGGAAAGGTTAAAATAATGATATGTGCTACTAAAGTCACGCATAGGGTCTCCCTACTTTGTGAAAAGATTCCCATCAGTCACCACTCGGATCCGCCCTTCATCATCTGGGATCATTCACACCTGAAGGTAGAATAACGTACCCACTGCGGACTGGCAGGTGTTGAAGCCTAGACCTACATGTGGGACCCAGTGATTGAATTTCAAATTATATATTCGAGGGTGACTGAAAGCAGTGCTCTGAAAGTGGGATAAAGAGTGAGAATACGTGAATGTGAATAACAATAAAATTGGGTCGAGAAGAGAAAGGAATTTTTAATGAGCTTCTCTTCAATCCCAAAGTAATAAAAAGTGCGTAGTGGTCTAAACAAATAACCACAAATAAAGATGAAAGGTGGCATGTTTCTGCAGACTAATTAGATCCAGCTGGTATCTTGCTGCTTCCTCAGGACCATTAACGCTACTGCTTTGTGAAAAAAAAAAAAAAAAGGTAAAATATCACCTGAGATACAATGACAACATCCTTCTCCTGACTTCATAGTTCAACAGGATGTAAATCCATTCCCAAAGAGACACAAACATAGAAAATAAGTAGAATGCATAAAATTAAGTATAGATCACTGTATTGAAACAAATCTTTCATCCAGACAGTGATCTAATTAATGACTAATGTGTCGTATCTTCAATTTATGTACAGTTCACATCAGTCTACAACACATCAGTTGTAAATGCTCACTTACCCATGTGGCAGGAGAGAAAAGCCCCACCTCACCTTGCTGCAGCGCAGGTAAAACGGAGCACCGCTCTATGTAGCGAAAGTAGATAAAAAGAAAGTTAGGACACATAGAAGTGTCACTTCATTCGTACCACAGCTATCAAGTATTCAACCATTCCAAGAAGTACCAAAGTTTATGTCAAAGTTTTTTATGTTCGAGGAGACTGTCTACTTGCAGATTAGCGGGACTAGTATGGGCAGCGTTTTTGCCCCTAGTCTCGCTAATCTGTACGTACACAGTTTTGAGCAGCAACAGGTGCTCAATGAAATCAATCCCTTCCTTGGATGTGTGCGTCTATGGAAACTTCACATAGACGACATCCTGGTGGTGTGGCGAGGATCAGTTGATGACCTTAAGAACTTTCACGAGTGGTTAAACAAGAGGAACCCGTTCTTGAAATTTACCATTGAGTACAGCAAACAACAGTTAGCCTTTTTGGATCTGTTGGTCACCTTTACACCTACTTGTTTACAAACAGAGATCTATCGTAAACCAACAGCCAGGAATTCACTATTGAGCTATGAAAGCTTTCATCCGAAAGCACTTCGTGATAACCTGCCATATGGGCAATTCCTCCGAATCCAACGGAATTGCTCAACTAAATCTGCATTTGAGGAACACGCTAAGACTCTTGAAAAGCACCTGATTGAAAAAAAGTATCCTAAACGGCTGATCAGGTCCTCTAAGAAACGAGCTTCAAACAACAACAGGGAGGGCCTATTAGAACTATTGCCTCCAAAACCGGAACAAAAAAGGATTATGTGTGTCAACACTTTTAGCACTCAGTCTAATCAAATTAAAAAAATCGTGAAAAAACACTGGGCGATTCTTAATACTGGGAATGACAAGGCTAACTTACCACCTCCGTTGTTCGCTTTCAAGCGTGGATGAAATGTGAAGGACCAGCTTGTCCACACTAGACCGAAAAGTAACATTCCCCGCACTATAGGGACATTGTGGGATATGCCTTTAGTTACTAGTCACCACCCTTGCGGTAACTGTGCAGCCTGCCCTCAAACATCTAAATCCACACAAATTGACATTGGCACTGACCGTCCTTGGGAACAACGACGCTTTACAAATTGTAACAGCCAAAAATTGATCTATCTCATTATGTGCCCTTGCAATAAGAAATATGTAGGGATGACCACGCGTAAAGCGAAAGTAAGGATTTCAGAGCATAAGAGTTCAATTAGATGTTCCAAACAAGCGACGAGACTCACCAATCATTTCATTGAGGTTGGACATTCACCCACAGACCTAAAATGGACTGTCATTGAACAACCGTTGATCCCATCCCATGTGACTGATGTCAGTAATTTTTTATTCAAAAAAGAGCAACGATGGGTCCACAAACTGAAGTCTGATAAGTGTGGGTTGAATGAAAACATCCCATGAATGTCACTCTAACAATTAATGAATGTGAATCTTTGGAATATTTCTGATTCACTGAGTGTAGTGAAATACTCAACACACCCTGTTCCTTACATGCTGTTGTTACAAGCTCACTATACAAGTAGTGTGCAGCCATTGCCTAATAAAAACTGAGATGGAGTACAGCATCTATACATCTGACCTTGCTACATGCTGCCTAATCTCTCTTTATGCTAGTGTAGTGCAGTTGTTGTCTAACAACCGAAAAGATGGCATCATTTATATCTTAATGCGCATACATTGGCACATTCTTGACACTTTTTTAACCCTTCTTAAAAAGGTAATATATCCTCTTGATCGTGCCGAGAATTATAGAGAATATGATTCTAGAATGTCACAAAAGTAAAAGAAATACACTTAGCATGCACGATCTGCGCATGAATTGGATTCTGCAGTTTTGGGAACTACGTTTCCCAAGGTCCCCCGCGAGTCACATGCCGCTGACGTCATGCATGCGTATAAGATACGGGCATATAATGAAGTTTTTCGCGCCGCGTCGGTACCTCCCACGACAGCCCAGAGGGACGCCCGGGGTACCGACGGACAGGTGAGCGCGTAAAGCGGGTCTGAGAGTGAATTCTGTTTGGTACTAAAGAGACGGAATTGTGCTTGTTCTTCATGGAGTACTTGTTAACTGCTCGTGACCTTGCAACTTGTCAAGTAACCGTAAAAAATACCGGCATTGGGAATTAATGAATCTCCGCTGCTATAATCCATGCCGGCTCTCCTATTTTGGCATACCAATCTCTCGCTTCTTAACTCGTAATTGAAAAGACCTTTGATGGGTAATCAGAAGCGGAAAGGCTACACGATGTGTATATACCATTAAAAGTGCAGCTATTGGTGTCATTGCGTATCTAGTCTACGCTTGGTGTTCCTATGTTTTTTAAAAACATGGGCTTTTGAGTTGCAGCACTATTAAATACATGCACACCATTGATAATTTATTTATTTAAGCGTGCTTACTGAAACTTGCATGAGGCAGAGTATACAAATGACTGTCTGAAACCCACTGCCTTTCGAATGAGCGCGTGGAAAGCACCACGTATACTTCTTTCCATTAAACGCGATTGGGATGATTCTTTGACATAAACTTTGGAACTTCTTGGAATGGTTGAATACTTGATAGCTGTGGTACGAATGAAGTGACACTTCTATGTGTCCTAACTTTCTTTTTATCTACTTTCGCTACATAGAGCGGTGCTCCGTTTTACCTGCGCTGCAGCCAGGTGAGGTGGGGCTTTTCTCTCCTGCCACATGGGTAAGTGAGCATTTACAATTGATGTGTTGTAGACTGATGTGAACTGTACATAAATTGAAGATACAACACATTAGTCATTAATTAGATCACTGTCTGGATGAAAGATTTGCTTCAATACAGTGATCTATACTTAATTTTATGCATTCTGCTTCTTTTCTATGTTTGTGTCTCGTTGGGAATGGATTTACATCCTGTTGAACTATGAAGTCAGGAGAAGGATGTTGTCACTGTATCTCAGGTGATATTTTACCTTTTTTTTAAATTTTCACAAAGCAGTAGCGTTAATGGTCCTGAGGAAGCAGCAAGATACCAGCTGGATCTAATTAGTCTGCAGAAACATGTCGACCTTTTATCTTTATTAGTGGTTATTTGTTTAGAACACTACGCACTTTTTATTACTTTGGGATTGAAGAGAAGCTCATTAAAAATTCCTTTCTCTTCTCGACCCAATTTTATTGTTATTCACATTCACGTATTCTCACTCTTTATCCCACTTTCAGAGCACTGCTTTCAGTCACCCTCGTATATTTAATTTGAAATTCAATCACTGGGTCCCACATGTAGGTCTAGGCTTCAACACCTGCCAGTCCGCAGTGGGTACGTTATTCTACCTTCAGGTGTGAAGGATCCCAGATGATGAAGGGCGGATCCGAGTGGTGACTGATGGGAATCTTTTCACAAAGAAGGGAGACCCTATGCGTGACTTTAGTAGCACATATCATTAGTTTAACCTTTCCTTCATCACTACATAGTAATTAGCTTGGTTTGCATATGAGTTGACCCCTTGCTATTTGTTGTTGGTTTAACTGTTCATAGGGATAGTAGCATTGCTGGGTCGTTAAACTGTCCCTAGGACCCTCTACCCCTCTGTTTTGTTAACATACAGTTATGGTCTATTGAGTGAAGTAGACAGTGGACGCAACCATGATAGTACAGAAAACGATTACAAAAACATAGCGCGTACGTGCCCCCTCCCTCCCCAATTCTTTAGCGTAGTGGGCTGGCTCAGCGTACGCAAGGCTAGCGTAGGGGTATGAATAAAATGCACGTTTGTGTGGGTGTGGTTTTGCTCAGGAATGGCAAACGTGTCTGCCAGGTCTGCGCAGCTTACACCTCCATGAGGCTGAACCCGTGAGCGAAGGTGGGTGCGTGAGTGATGTTCTCAGCCTGCTGGTATCCAGAAATCGTATTGGCTGCTGCGACACACATATGCCCCACAGTTCACCTTTTGCTAGTGCATTATGTGAAAGAGGGCCCACCACGTGCCGGCGGAAGCTCCTGGACCGAGGTCGGAAGGTTCCTGAGATCAGCGCTGGCTACCACAACACAGGTACCCAGCTCCCAGCCTTAGGCCCAGCACCGTGGAGTGCTCTGTATACTACTAATACAGTAGTCCAACAGGTACCAACAGTGGAACGGCGTTTTGATACCCTAGTGGACGTTGTTAGAACTGTATCTGGGAGTGGAGATTAACCCCTTCCGTGCGGGGCTGTTTCCCCCACTGTGCTGGGTAGGTGGGGGGGGGGCGCACAGCGTCCCGGTGCTCATGACGAGGTCAGCTTGTCATCACCACGCCCGTTCCAATGGAACGCTCAGCACAGCAGGGGAATTAACCCAGCGGGTGAGCGTTCCATTTAAATGGTGCGGTCATGACGAGCTCAGCTCGTCATGAGCACCGGAGCACCGAGGCTTATGACGAGCTGACCTCGTCATGAGCACTCAAGGTGTTAAGGTACTCCTTTCGACCAGGTGCAACCCACTCTAGGTCCCAACAGTGGAACGGTGTCTTGATCCCACAATGGACAGTGTTAGAACTGCATCTGAGAGTGGAGATGAAGGTACTCCCTTCAACCAGGTGCAACCAACTCTAGGTCCCAACAGTGGAACGGTGTCTTGATTCCACAATGGACGATGTTAGAACTGCATCTGAGAGTGGAGATGAAGGTACTCCCTTCGACTAGGTGCAACCAACTCTAGGTCCCAACAGTGGAACGGTGTCTTGATCCCACAATGGACGATGTCCGATATTACCACCTGCTTGCTTTTCACAGAAATCCCTCCATTGAGGTGCATCACACTCTGTGCTTCCGTAGTTAACTGCTGCAAATGATTATTGGGCTTGGCTGATGGCAGTCGCTGGACTACATCGTGGTACAGCAGGTCCGAACAGTGAAACGGGGTCTTGATTTTATGATTGAGGATGTCAGAAGTTAAAGTCTGTGATAATTTGTATGTACCCCCTCTGACCAGGTGCAACCAACTGTAGGTCCCAACAGTGGAACGGTGTCTTGATCCCACAATGGACGATGTTAGAATTTCATTTTAGAGTAGAGATGAAGGTACTTCCTTCGACGAGGTGCAACCTACTCTAGGTCACAACAGTGGAACGGTGTCTTGGTCCCACAATGGAAGCTGTCCAATATTACTTGTTGCTTGGTTTTCATAGAACTCCCTCAGTTGAGGTGCATCATACTCTGTGCTTGCATAGCTACCTGTTGCACATTATTATTGGGCTTGGTTGACTGAAGTTGCTGGACTACACTGCGGTAGAGCAGGTCCGAACAGTGAAACGGGGTCTTGATTCTATGATTGAGGATGTTAGAAGTTAAAGTCTGTCATAATTTCTGTGTACCCCCTTTGACGGGGTGCAACCAACTGTAGCTCCCAACAGTGGAACAGTGTCTTGATCCCACAATGGACGATGTTAGAACTTCATCTGAGAGTAGAGATGAAGGTACTCCTTTTGACGAGGTGCAACCTACTCTAGGTCACAACAGTGGAACGGTGTCTTGATCCCACAATGAACGATGTCCGATATTACCTGCTGCTTGGTTTTGATAGATGCATCAGACTCTGTGCTTGCGTGGCGACCTGTTGCACATGATTATTGTGCTTAGTTGACACCAGTCGGTGGAGTACACCGCGGTAAAGCAGGTCCGAACAGTGAAACGGGGTCTTGATTCTATGAATGAGAATGTCAGAAGTTCAAGTCTGTGATTATTTCTGAGTACCCCATCCGATCTGGTGCAACCAACTCCCTGATTTCTAATTCAACAGTACGTGGCTGTGAGGCGTTAATGAACAGTGCCTCTGGCCTACACTGCTGTCAGCAGGGCTCACAATTTAGATCGAGTGGCGATTGTTTATTTACAGAATCCAGTAGTCAAGTAACTAGAACGTCTATTGAAATATACACAATATCCTTTTAGTATACTTGCTTGAAGAATTTTTTTTAGATGACTTATAGGTTTACTACAATGACCAAATTCATCTTGCAAGTCCAAAGGAACACTGACTAGTCTACACTGTGGACAGCAGAAATCGATATTCGAATTGTTTTGATTTATTTATTGTAGAGTGTTTTGTAATTGATATTGTTGTATTTTGTGAAGAGGAAGTGAGAAAAAGTATTCATGGTTGTCTGTGTGAGTACTGCCTTCAATTAACACTGCAGACAGCAGTGTTCACAATTCAGATCGAGTTGCTTGCGAAGATGACGCAGTCCTGTAGGAAAAGACATTGCTCCAGTGCGCTCTGTCTGCACCATGCATATTTATCCTTACAGGCTCCGCACACGCTTTTTGTTGCTTTGCTTATGACAAACTGAGGAGCTCAAGTCCACAATATGTATCTGTGGGTCCTTGATGACTGCTCTCTCTGGCCTACACTGCAGACAGAAGTGTTCACAATTCAGATCGAGTGGTGTTTGTTTAATTACAGAATCCAGTAGTCAAGTAACTACAACGTCTATTGAAATATACACATTATCCTTTTAGTATACTTGCTTGAAGACATTTTTTTAGATGACTTATAGGTTTAGTACAATGACCAAATTTATCTTGCAAGTGGAAAGGAACACTGAATAGTCTACATTGTGGACACCAGAAACCAGAATTCGAATTGTTTTGATTTATTTATTGCAGAGTTTTCTGTAATTTATGCTGTTATATTTTGTGAAGAGGAATTGAGAAAAAGTATTCATGGATGTCTGTGTGAGTACTGCCTTCAATTAACACTGCAGGCAACAGTGTTCACCATTCAGGTCGAGGCGGTATTGTAGATGAGGCAGTCCTGTAGGAAAAGACATTGCTCCAGTGCGCTCTGTCTGCACCATGCATACGTATCATTACAGGCTCCGCACAGGCTTTTTATTTGGTTTGCGTATGAGAAACTGGGCATCTCAAGTCAATGCCACATGGCTGTGGGCCCTTGCTGAACGCTCTTTCTGGCCTACACTTCAGACAGCAGTGTTCACATTTGAGATTGAGTGGGTATTGTAGATGACGCAGTCCTATAGGAAAAGACATTGCTACAGTGCGCTCTGTCTGCACCACTCATACGCATCATGGCTGGGTCAGCACATGCTTTTTTGTTGCTTCGCGTACTGCAAACTGTGGAGCTCAAGTCAATGACACGTGGCTCTGGGCCTCTGGTGACCACTCTGTCTGGCTTACACTGCAGACAGCAGTGTTCACAATTTAGATTTAGTCGCTATTGCAGATGATGCAGTGTTAATGGCAACAGATGTTGCTCCTAGTACGACCCGCCCGCAGCACGCGTCATCACTGGCTGTGCACATGCTGAATGCTTTTGATGTGGCTATGTGAGTGCACTAGAACTGATGGAGTGTTTATGATATAATCTTTTTGTGTATTATTTCAGATCTATTGGTTGTGTCTCAGTATACCACAATTTGTGGTTGTTTTACGATAGAATTTTTTCTGTATTATTTCACATCTACTGTCCCTACCTTAGTGCAGCACAAATTATTGGTTCTTTTAATATTGAATCTCTGTGTGTGTAATCTAATGATTACTGTTGTAGTTGATGCTACCAGCAACCATTCCCTCAGAGCTGCTTTACACTCACCCCACACGTATCCAGCACAGACGTCACTGGATATGTGACTCTGGTAATAAAAAGGTGTTTAGCGCACGTGCCTGTACCCCCTTCCACTATCTATCTGTGTCCGTGTGTTCATTATCTATGCATGATACTGCCTCTGGGCCCTACTACATTACATTGTGCTGTGGACAGCATATGTAACCATCTTACCTCTGGTAGTGGAGAAAACTTCTATCACAGGTGGAAGGCTACTTTACTTAGTATGAATATTGATGAAGATGATTGTTGCATGTTGTGTGCAGTGTAAGATATGTGTACATTGCAAAACGTTTTTAAAAAAGCTCTCTAAGCAGAAGAGGTGTGTCTCATCACATGCAGTACAGAGATTGACTAAAATGAGTGGCGTTTTCCAACTGTTACAATGGGAAATGTTATGAACTAATGAAATGCTTTTTTGTTATGGTCACATGGCAATGGCGCACCCAGAGCGCAAGGAGACCACACTCGACGTGATTTTGAGAAAATATATTTACTATAATATAAGTTTATCACATTTAGAAATATATAAATGTTTAAAATATTTTTCATTATCACTTGCTCTCATACACACTTTAAAGTTATTTAGATATAGTTTTGAGACATAAAATGTGGGAATGGCTTATGCAGCGTAACACCGTACGTCTATGACGTAACACAGGATGTGGCAGCGTGCACTCGTTGCATATGCAACACACAGCAGGCGCGGCCCCATACGTATATGACATACCGCGCAGCTTGGTAGTGCGTACCAGTTGCACACCAAAGTAGCTGGTGGCGCGACGTCATATGTATATGTTGTTACGTGGGACGCGGTGCCACAAACCCGTCAGATACGAAATGCGCATCCTTTAAATGTGGTGGATAGGATTCGCGTGCTGATCGAGCTTGGTAGACTACCAGTATGGGACTGTAGTTTTCTAAAAAAAAATAAAAAATGATATGCATATTTTTGGGGGAAGATATAAATCATTACATCATTTTTAAAGTTAAAAAAAGGATAATAGAGTTGCAAAATATTAAAAAACAATTAGAAAAAATATAGGTTTTATAAATATTAAAATATGAAATTAACATTTAAAAACCCTTTGAAATTCACTGAAAAAAAACAAAGGTTTTACAGACGTTATAGTTAGGAGTTAGCATTTAAAAAACCTTAGAAATTCACTGAAAAAAACATAGGTTTCAGGGACGTTATAGTTGGTTGGACATTTGACTCATATAAAACCAGAGAAATTCGCCAGTTATAGTTAGTTGAGCTAACTATAACTCGCTCGCCCGCAATGCACTGCTGATGACGTCACATATTGCATCACTCATGACATGGTCAGTGACATCACTGATGACATCTCAAATGACATCACTGATGACATCACTGATGACAACATCCACGTGATAATCTGATGCACATACTGATACTCTAATATACACTTTGATGCACCCACTCTAAAATACAGACTACTGTTTTGGAAACCATACAAACAACAATGCCAGATACTACATACCACCGACTATTCCCTAGGTCTATACACACATGCAGTGACTTATACATACAGTTACTCTTCAATACAGTACTATAATATGTACTCATGCACCTATACATACAGTCACACTCTACTACTCATCCATAGAGTTACTCACACACCTAGTCAGTCATGCAAAGAATGAATTACATACTCATTTACTTATGTATACAGTTATACACACCAACTGAGTTATGTATACACACACCACATCACTCATTTATGCAGATACTAACACATACTTACTGTCTTATACAATCACTGATACAAGCAGACACTCATTTATACACCCACTCTTTAAATAACTATAGTCATTTATATACTCCAACACTCACATATACTGCCTTAAAACATATGTAGTTCCTCACACATATACCAATGAGACATTCATTCACTCACCAACACACCCATACACACACTAACTCACCCCTACAGTCCTTCCCAGATGCACTTTTGAATCCATACAACCAGTGAATCACCCACTCAGACATCTGTGCACAGAGTTACACCCCCGTCCACTGACCCACACAGACACTCAGGCATCCATACAGATACTCAGACAACAAATTCTAAATCTTATCAACATGTCGTTGTCAACTGGAACGATTCCTGCTTCATGGAAGCAGGCGGTAGTGACCCCTATTTAAAAAAAGGCAAATTCCGATCCACTCTTGCCAGAAAATTATCGCCCCATATCTTTATTGCCTTGGATGGCTAAAGTCACCGAAGCCCATGTCAACTCGATCTTGTCAGAACATCTGGCTCGTAATCAGATACTGGATCCCAGCCAGAATGGCTTCCGGCCAGGACACAGTACCGAGACTGCTTTGCTTTACATCATCGAGCATTTACGCCTGGTGCTTGACTCCGGACGTACGGCAGAGCTCCTGCTATTAGATCTGAGCACTGCCTTCGATACTGTGTCCCACCAGATACTGATTCAACGCTTAGAGGAAGCTGGAGTAGCTGGTACTGCCCTCCAGTGGTTTCGATCCTTTCTCTCGGAGCGAACCTTTAAAGTGGCAATACCACCTTGCCAATCCACCACCTATCCCTTGGATCTGGGGGTCCCACAGGGATCCTCGTTGAGCCCCACCTTGTTCAACC
Source organism: Lissotriton helveticus (assembly GCF_964261635.1). Taxonomy (NCBI): domain Eukaryota; kingdom Metazoa; phylum Chordata; class Amphibia; order Caudata; family Salamandridae; genus Lissotriton; species Lissotriton helveticus. Next base: position 1,503,818,129 of record NC_136061.1, read on the forward strand.
TCTATGTGAAACCGCTAGCTGCAGTCGTCAAACAGTGGGGTCTGACAATGACCTCATATGCGGACGATACGCAGCTGGCGGTGACACTTAGTGGAGACCCTGAAGTGGAGGCCCCCAGATTCCGAGCGGGTCTTGTGGCTGTAGCGAGCTGGCTTCGTACCAATTGCCTTCAGTTGAACGCCACCAAAACTGAGGTGTTGGTCTTGGGGAAACATGTTGAGCTATGGGGAAACCAGTGGTGGCCTCCAGAGCTGGGCATTATTCCTATCCCAGTTTCCGAAGTGAAAAACCTAGGAATCTGGTTGGATTCTGCGTTCACCTTCATAGGCCACACGAAGAGGGTTGCAGCCACCTGCTACGGAATCTTGCGTGGCATAAAGCCGGTCCTGAAATACTTTGACCCCCCGACCCGGCAGCTCGTGGTCCAGGCATCAATTCTATCCCGACTGGACTACGGGAGCTCACTGTTGATAGGGGTCAATCAGGCCGAGGCAACTAGGCTTCAAAGGGTTCAAAATGCCGCGGCACGAGCCATTGTGGGTCTTCCCAGACATTGTTCTGTGTCAGATACCATCTCGGCCCTACATTGGCTAACGGTCAGACAGCGGATCAAGTTTAAGGTGCTCTGCCTAGCCTTTAAAATTATGAAACTCTCTTGGCACTTGCCAATTTGCTTATGCCCTACATCCCTTCGAGATCTCTAAGATCAGAGGCTCTTTATCTAGCAGTCTGCCCCCGTTTTAAACTCAGCAGAATGGGTGGCCGCTCGTACCGGGTGCTTGCGGCAGAACTGTGGAACTCGCTCCCGGTACACATTCGAGCTCTGAACGATTTATTCACCTTCAGGCGGGCCATTAAAACTTTCCTGTTTTTTGCTTCCAATTAGCTGCCTCTTGTTTTCTTTTCCCTTCCCTTTGTGTGTTATGTTATAGTACCTGTCTAGAGCGCCAGGACGCCCCTTTGCTGGGGCATCTGTGCGCTATAAAAATACAAATAACATAACATAACAAAAATAACATAACAAATCAATAACCTATATAGACTGTCATCTAGCTACTCACCACCCCATGCAGCCGCTTATACACTAACTGAGAGACTAATACAGAGTTTCACACAGTGTAGTCACTAACCCATGTATTCAGAAGGACACGTTCAATCACTTAGTTACACAGTCAGTCACGCACCTACTAAATAATCCATTCATGCACTTGTAAATCCACTCATTCTTTAATACATGTTGGCATAGATATATATGAAAAGTATTTAAACTTTACAGAAACACACATTCATTGGATGATGTCATCAGTGATGTCATTTGAGATGACATCAGTGATGTCACTGACCATGTCATGAGTGATGTAATATGTGACGTCATCAGCAGTGCATTGTGGGCGCATGAGTTATAGTTAGCTCAACTAACTATAACTGGCGAATTTCTCTGGTGTTATGAGTCAAATGTCCAACTAACTATAACGTCCCTGAAACCTATGGTTCTTTCAGTGAATTTCTAAGGTTTTTTAAATGCTAATTCCTAACTATAATGTCTGTAAAACCTATGGTTTTTTCAGTGAATATATATATTGTATTGGTGAATCACTGGGTGTACGAGTCCTTGTATGGATGATTCAGTGGGTGACTGTATAAGAGAGTGATTAGGTGCCTCAGTGAATGTATGGAAAAGTGACTGGTTGTGTGAATGTCTGTATCAGTCTGTCAGTTGGCGCCTAAGTGGCTATATGGGTGTGGGAGTGGGTATGTGAGTGACTGTATGGGTGAGTGACTGGTTGTCAGAGTCCCTGTATGGGTGTCTGTGTGTGTGTGACGTTGTGTGTGACTACCTGTATGGGTGAGTAAGTGGGTGAGTCAGTAGCTGCATGGGTTATTGAGTGCATGTGTGAGGGGCTGTCATGGCTCTTTCTTATATATTAATGCTGTTATACCGGCAAGAGTCACGCACAGATGCACACAGTATGAAACACTGCAACCTCTGATTTGAAAATAATTTCATGGGGCAATTATGATGTGTTATTATTTGACAGCGATAAAGACAGGAATTTTCAAATATCTTACATTTGTAATATGCAAAAAAGAAAAATGCTGAATTTTTCTAAATTAGATTTTTATCTTGTAACCTGTTTTTTTTTCTCATTATTTATCTTGTATATCTTAAAACGATACTTAGTGTATAATAAAATGTGATACATAAACAATCTGGCAATTGAAGACTGTGACCGTCATGCTGCGCAATATGACTTTTATGTTTACTGGTTTACCTTCCCTTTTCGGAGTGATTGGCTTGCAACTAATCACTGAAGTGTGGGGTGTGAGCTTCTATGTATTCCCAACACTGGACACAGAATCCTTCTGTATATATTCAACGAGATCTACACCCATTTGCTTGCACCGGCCCCTTTGAGGTGGATGGAACCGGTCTTGTGCAGGATTTCCTTGTTTGGGAAAAAAGTAGCAGAGAACTCTGGGAAGTTTTCAAGTGTAGGTGTAAAGCAGCTCCTATATAGAGCTCCCTCAGCACCAGCAACACTCTAGATTTGCTCACCTCAAATGCCTGCTTTTCTATCAAAGCCATTAAGTGTAGGATTGGCACAGTGCCATCCACGCCGAGATTGAAAGGGACAAAGTCTTTTGCCATTTCTACAGCAAAGTCTTTAAGCATAGGACTAGCACAGTGCCATCCATGCCAAGCTGTAAAATGACAAAAGCCTTTTACCATTCCAGGCACAGTATTACAGCTTTGAATTGGTAAAATACCAACCAAGCCAACCCGAAATGAATAAAAGCAACCCCTGACACATGTTTTGCTCTAATTAGAGATCTTCCGAGAGGTATAGCCTTGTCCAGACAAAAGGGAGCACCCAGTATAAGTCAAAACAATACACTTTTCAGGCATAGAGTGACAAATAAATTATGCAAAAAAGAAGCAGAGAACTCTGGTTAGTTCTCAAGTTTAGGTGAAGAGAAGCTCCAGTATAGAGCACTCTCAACACCAGCGACACTTTACATTTGCTCACCTCAACTCTCTGCTTTTCTATCAAAGTCTTTAAGCATAGGATTGGCACAGTGCCATCCACGCCGAGATTGAAAGGGACAAAGTCTTTTGCCATTTCTACAGCAAAGTCTTTAAGCATAGGACTAGCACAGTGCCATCCATGCCAAGCTGTAAAATGACAAAAGCCTTTTACCATTCCAGGCACAGTATTACAGCTTTGAATTGGTAAAATACCAACCAAGCCAACCCGAAATGAATAAAAGCAACCCCTGACACATGTTTCGCTCTAATTAGAGATCTTCCGAGAGGTATAGCCTTGTCCAGACAAAAGGGAGCACCCAGTATAAGTCAAAACAATACACTTTTCAGGCATAGAGTGACAAATAAATTATGCAAAAAAGAAGCAGAGAACTCTGGTTAGTTCTCAAGTTTAGGTGAAGAGGAGCTCCAGTATAGAGCACTCTCAACACCAGCGACACTTTACATTTGCTCACCTCAACTATCTGCTTTTCTATCAAAGTCTTTAAGCATAGGATTAGCACAGTGCTATCCATGCAGAGATAGAAAGGGACAAAGTCTTTTGCCATTTCTACAGCAAAGTTTTTAAGCATATTATTAGCACAGTGCCATCTATGCCGAGCTGAATAACAACAAATGCCTTTTACCACTCCAGGCACAGTATTACAGCTTTGAATTGGTAAAATACTAACCAAGCCGACCTGAAATGAAAAAGAGAAACCCCTGACAGGAGTTTCATTCTAATTAGAGCTCTTCAGAGACGTTTAGCTTTGTCCAAACATAAGGGAGCACCCAGTATAAATCAAAACAATACCCTTTCAGGCATAGAGGGATGCATAAATTATGCAAAAAAAGTTGCAGGGAACTCTGGGTAGTTCTCAAGTTTAGGTGGAAAGCAGCTCCTGTATAGAGCACCCTAAATACCGGCAACACTCTAGATTTGCTCACCTCAAATGTCTGCTTTTCTCTCAAAGTCTTTAAGCATAGGACTAGCATAGTGCCACCCACGCTGATACAGAAAGGAACAATGCCTTGTGCCATTTCTACAGCAAAGTCTTTAAGCATATGACTAGTACAGTACTACCCAAGCCGAGCTGTAAAACGACAAAAGCCTTTTACCACTCCAGGCACAGTATAACAGTTTTGAATTGGTAAAATACCAACCAAGCCAACCTGAAATGAATAAAAGCAACTACAGACACATGTTTTGCTCTAATTAGAGCTCTTCAGATAGGTATAGCTTTTTCCAGACACAAGGGAGCACCCAGTATAAGTAAAAAGAATACCCTATGCTTACAGACTTCGATAGAAAAGCAGACATTTGAGGTGAGCAAATCTAGAGTGTTGTTGGTTTTAAGGGTGCTTTAGACAGGAGGTGATTCCCACCTAAACTTGAGAACTACCCAGAGTTCTCTGCTCCTTTTTTGCATAATGTATGCGTCCCTCTATGCCTGAAATGTATTGTTTTGATGTATGCGTGTGTGTATGTGTGTGTGTGTGTGCGCATGTGTCATGCCCTTCTTCCGTGGATGTCAAAAGATCCTCCTTGACACTGAGGTGCTATCCCTCCTCATCTCCTCTCTTGTAGAACTTTCTGGGCTTTTTGCTTCTAGTGGGATCTCCAAACAATTACACCAAGTTAAACTCCCTACATTACCACCTCCTCTATCCACTGCCTTTGTAGGTCTGTGTGCCTTTATAATACTTTATGAAGTATTTTGATTCTCCCTTCCAAGATTCCACACCAATCTTCACTCACATCAAATTGTTTACCTGAGGTGAGGCACACCCTGATGTTCTGACATGTCTCTGCTGATACCTTTCTTCCTTCACCATAACCATCACCATCTCCCAAACCTCAACATCATTACAAACTTTCATCCTTCTCCTGGAAATCCACCTGGGACATTGACTGACCACCCTCCTGGGACAAACCTATGATTACAGTACTCTTCCTATCCACAAATACAATGGTATCTCCCCAATGATTGAATGTGGGGTAGATCTGTAGTTCTAGAGCATTTTCCTACCACATTTCCACCCTCCATTCTAAGCCACTTTTTTCTGATCAACGGCACATGTTCACTCAAAACTCGTTTGAAACACTCCACCATCTTATTTTAGCTGGAATAGTACAACTTCGTACTGTGAAGTTTGATACCATGCATTCCCAAATACTTTTCCATACTCTTCTATGTAAATTGCAATCAATTGTTTGTCGCCACACACTCCGGGTAACCATCGCGGACCAGGCATTCTGCAACAAATTCTGTCACATCCTTAGTTGTGAGCTGATTCATAAACCTAGCTTCTGGCCATTCTTCCTAATAATACATTATCACAAGAGCATATTTCCCAGTCTCTTTCCACCAAATGGCTCACAAATGTCCCTTGCTCCTTTTTGCCCCAATATTGTGGACAATTCGTTTGAGACAGTGGAAGTCACTTGAATCATCTGAAATTTGTTTGAAGAGTGTACAACATACACTGGATACATCTCTCACTCGGGCATGCATGCTCAGAAATCACACCCAGCCCTCCACTTTATGGAGAACATTCCATAATGACCTTGATGCAATAACGTAATAAGTGTTTCCTTAAAAACAATGGGGCACCAAAACCTTCTCTAATGCATTGCATGATCAGTCTGTTCTCCTTGTCCTACCTAGGCTAGGCTTCCATTCCTCATCTGTTAACTCACTGTAGCAGCTCACTCCCACACTTGCAATTAATCAATCTTCCTCATCCGTGCGCATGCCTTTGATCTCTATTGAAAACTGTGATAAGCAAAATGTGTTTACATTTGAACATATAGGTACCAACTTTAAATTAAATGCAAACTCCTATAAGTGAAACACCTATTTTTTTTCTAAACGCTAAGTGCACTTTCTACCTCACTGGGTAGTCAAAAATATCAAACAAATATTTGGGATCGATATGCATCCCAAATTAGTTTTGAATCACTTAACTGCCCACAAACAAGCTAATCCTTCTTTCTCTATCACCCAGTACCTACACCCCAAACCCTTGAACGTGCTATTAGGAAATGCCACAACTCTTTCAATACCTCCCTTTTCGTGCATTACAACAGCTCCTAAACTATATATCACCTGGATTAGAAGGTGCTGCCTGACCGTGCCTGCCCTTCTTACCTGTGCCCAGTCCTCTCGAACCGTGCTCCTCCGCTGCTCAGGATGGATGTATGACGTTACAACGCATACTTTTACAACGCATACCTTTACAACACATTTTTTACAACGCAACATCCATTACAACGCATTCCATCACAACGCAACATCCATTACAACGCATTCCATTACAACGCATGCCATTACAACAAATTTTTAAAACCTACCTTTACAACGCATTCCATTACAACGCATACTACCTTTACAACGCATACCATTACAACGCATAACATTACATTGCATGTATGGTAAGTATTGGATAGTGTAGGGGTAAGAAGTACTATTCTAACTCCAGGGGGGTGCAACAGTAGGGTGTTGGATAGTGTAGGGGTAAAAAAACCTATTATAACTCCAGGGGGGTGCAACAGTAGGGTAAGTGTTGGATAGTGTAGGGGTACAAATTATTATTCTAATTCCAGGGGAGTGCTACAGTAGGGTAAGTGTTGGATAGAGTAAGGGTACCATGCATTGTAATGACATGCGTTGTAATGGTATGCGTTGTAATGACATGCGTTGATGTGGTATGCGTTGTAGTATCTTGCATTGTAATGGTTGCGTTGTAATGGCATGCGATGTAATGGACGTTGCGTTGTAAAAGTTTCGTTGTAATGGTAGTGCATTGTAAAAGTTGCGTTGTAAAGGTTGTTTCCCCTCAGGATTGAGACACGTCTGCCTCACAATCTTGCCTCTCCCCTCTGCCTTGGCTGCTCTCACTTGTTCACTCTTGCTTTTGCTATTCTGTTCCTTTGCTTTTGCTCTTTTGTTTTTTGTTCCATATGTCCCTTTTGCTCCATTTCTCTCACTTCGATATTTTTGCATTCACTCTTGCATTCCTTTTCACCTTGTGCTTTTTTTGCTCTGTCATTCTTGATTTGACACTCTTGCTCTCTCGCACTCATTTTCACCTTGTGCCTCTTTTGCTTTGAACCCTTGCATGCTGTTACCCTTTTGCCTCTTTTTGCTCCTTCACTTCAGCTAGCTCTTGCATTTTTGTCCCCTTTTTGCTCCATGTCCAATTCCAACTCTCACACTTTCTTCCCATTTCCCTCACTTTTCACACTTCTCTTCCTCCTACGCTTTTCTCTTTTTGCCTCCTTCTGTGTCCCTTCGGCCCTCTGACACTTTTCCTGCATTTTCTCGTGCAGATCACTTGCCCGTTGCTCCATTGTTTACCGCTGTTTTCTCAGTCCCAACCAGCAACCACCCTAAAAACTGCCCTACAGTACTGACCTCCTGGTTCTAGATCCATCTTTGGAAACACTGTTGCGAACTGCTGCTTGACTCCAACTCCTTCAGCCTCCCCAGTTCTTTCACCTTCTACCCGTAGGATCACACCGACCAGAACACCAACAACCTCCTAGAAAACCTCAACATTCTTTGAGTCACATAATGAATGAAGGACCCCAGCCACGTCGCCCGATGTCTCCATGACCCTGTAGTTACTAATGCAGCCAAAATCACATTGATTAAACACAACTCCCTCATTTGGAGCAACCACTCACCCCCCTGTTTCGACCCTCACCTTCGCATCAACATGGAACCGTACCCACCAAAACAACCAGACAAACCTAGAACAAGATCCCTAAGGAAAACTGTACCACAGAACTCCAAACCAGTCCCCTGCCACACCAAGTTGCCCTCTCCTGATCTATGACCATCTTTAACTCCTGGATCACCGCTTGCGCAGACACCCTGATGCCGCTCAAAACCAGTGCTACCTCACTGATCAGACCACAAACTAGCTGGTACGTAAAGGACATACAACTCGTCAGACCACCACTACAAACAGCTGGAATGCCAAAGGCAACACACCCATGATTACTGTGGAAAAGTAAATTTTGCCATGTTCTGTGTCCCTACGCCCCATCCATCATACGTTATGTATGCATGATCAATATGCATATGTTATTCCCCATTCTGATTAAAGACACAATTACAGTTGTGTCCACCTCTAGTATGTTAGTTTCCAGTCCTCGTGAATACTACGAATATCAGGCCTATGTAAGTAATGTTGCCACGTTTCTCAGTGTGCACGTTATTTCATTATAAAGTCCCCGTTTCTAGGCCTCAAAAGGGCCCGGACCACAGATTCAGCTCCTGTCTCCTGAAAGCCTCGCTGAGGAGCGATACAGCCCCCACCTGTATCCTCGACCTTTCACTTACTTCCTGCCTAGCAGTGCCCGGTGCACCCCGGCTCTGCCTCTGAGTCTGCCAAAAGTATGTTATAGTTCCTGCTATCAGTTCAGTCCTCCTCTTCTGCATTCCTAAGCTACTGAACTGCATCAATAGTATCCGTCATTGTCTAGCCTTCTCGTCTCCATGTTAGAGAAATACTGTATTTAATGGTCATTTTATATTCATCACGCACTACATGTAGAATAATGCATGCACCAGTCTTAGAGTCTGTTAGCTTTTCCCCTCATGACTTCTAGTTTATATCAACATGTTCCCTAAACATTAGATACTAGATAGGATTAGGTACATGTCGCTCCGACCCTCCAGACTTTAGTCTCTGCTCCTAGCACAGAGTTCGCAGCCCCCAGCTTCTCCTAGTAACACGTCATTGCTAGTTTTCGCGCACCATTAGGTTAGAGGTCCCGGCTCCTAAGGTAGCCCCCCTCCTATGTGTCCGCCTATTCATGACATATTCTGTTACGTTCGCATCACATGTCTATGTATACTCCCCGTTACACCCACTTTTACTGTTATCTCTCGCGACTGTTACACGTCACGCCTTCTACTCCACCCACTGTTACGCCTACTGCAATGTAATGCTATGTGTTGGCGCTATGTATATATGCCTGTATCTTGTTATTGAATGCTGGCGCGCTCATTCCAAGCTCATCCCTGACCCAGCCCCAGCAGCTGCTGGGCATCCTTTTCCCCTACTGGGTCCCAGTTGTCCTGCTGGGCCCTGTCATTCTGCTCATCCTATGCAGGTTGTCCTGATCCTGTCCTTGTGCTGTAATAAACCTGCAGAAACTCCTACTACCTCGAATCTTGACTCTTATTTATTGAGCTATCTGTTATTCATTCAAGCATTCAAAAATAGGGTATTATTTATTTATTTACCACATAATGGCGCCCGAACAGGGACTTGCCCTTTCCCCACGCGTCGGTGAAGCCACGCCGACCCCCTGACCCTCTGCAGTCGTGACGGAACTCTTCTGGCCAAGTGCAGATATTTCTGCTTCAAGTATCCCTCAGGCCCACGGAGGAGACGGAGGAGGCGGTCCAGCATCCGAACGAGACGGTGGAGGAACGCGGCGAGTCCCGACCAGAGCCCAAGCCGAGAGTCCAAGGTCCGAGGTATCCGGAGGTCCACCCGTAACTGAAGTCCGAAGTCCGAAGTTCGTCGTCGTAGTCCAGTCCCGAGGCCTTCCGTTCCGTACTGCCCGGTGAGTACCATTGCTGGGGTAGTGTCTCGACAGGGTCAGTCTAAATTGACTCTGGTCTGTGGGTTGGTGGTACCCAAGCCCGCAAACGAAGTGTTCACCTAGGTGGATACGGGTCTTGATGCGTTCCTTTATGGGACCGGTATGTTCCGTACTGTTACAGCAGTGCATCCAGTAACTCTAGTCTGTTCCGTTCTCGAGAATTCTGTTCTGTTTTTGTTTTCAGTATTTTCAGGTAGTATTCTGTTCGAATTGTTATGTTATGATATTGTTTAATGTATTCCTAATGTCGTGGTATGCCTGAATTGTTTTCCCAATTGTTATTGTTTTTCGTGTATTGTATTGTGTTCCGATTCAAGTTTAGAATGCCGCTCTTTTCCAAGTTACGTCAGTTAAAAACTAGAAAGGGTCTGCTAGAAGCAGCCGTTCCTGTTCCGCCTAGGGACAGTCCAGGTCACTTTATGTATCAGAAACATGGCATAAGCGCCATATTGTATTTGGATTTATGGGTAGAGTATACCAAACAGTTAGAAGAAAAGTATAGATGGCCCGTATCGGGTACATGGGATGCCGAATGTATCATGCGAGTAGAAGAAGTATTATGGAAAAAGAAAGCCAGACAGTCACAGAAAGATGCCATCGAGTTATGGCGTAAGGAAGCGCATAGAAGAACGGAAAAGGAAGTCAGAAAGTCAGAGTTATGTAGAGAATCCCAAGAACGAGCCCAAGAAAGAGAATTGATCGAGATAGGTGAACAAGTCAAAACCGAACAGTCAGACAGACAGAGGCATGCCCTTATTAAGGGTATGTATCCTCTCCTTGCCGAGGGTTTGCCAAAAGTGACCCCGGAGGCATCCAGTAATTTCCCGCTACCATTAGTTCCGACCAAGCTACGTCACAAACCGACCGCAGCTGATATTTTCATTTCGTCCTATTTGGATGACACAGTCCCAGAATATGCAAATCCTGTTCGCGCTCCACCAGTCCCTGTAAACCAGGCACTTCCCGCTCTTCCAGGCACCGGAGTACCTGTTACGGTACCCCCGGGTCAGCCCGCCATACAAGTTCAGCCCACGTTACCATTACCGACCCTGCAAGCACGAAGAATGTCAGTCGACGATTCTAGTCTAGGGGCCGCAGGAGGAGGTCCTCCTCAAACCCCGCCGCCACACAAGCGTTTGTCAGCACTTGAATTACATGCTCAAGCGTCACAGCGTACTCCCAAGAGTAATAAGTCTGTCGCAGAAATCAGGCAAGCCCTTAACGAATGTGTTTATGATCCAGTTCCAGGCGAAAATACTATGGTTTTATATTCCTTGCGTGTAAGAAGGGTGACCGAGTATCTAGTCACCTTGCCGAATATGAAAGAAGATCTAGACAGAATATATCGTTTCATCCGTACAGGGGATGATCCAGAAAGTATTGGCGAGATTATGTCCCAAAGGAAAGCCGAGATTCAGCTCATGATATTAAAATTCCTGATCAATTGCCTAATAAGAGAACAGGATTACCAGTCTAAAGATCCCGTCGACATGAGAATCCTAACAAGGTGGAGTGATAATATAGCCGAGGGTAAGCACAAGACCATTAGTGCTATGGAAAGTATGTACAAGAAAATTCGTAAAGAAATAATAAGGTTACACGAACAGCGTAAAGCAGCACAAGTAAGCGAGAAAGAAAGTGCCTCTGATCCTGAGGAAGAAGACGAGACTCCCGTCAGAATAGCGTATGTAGGAAAATCTAGATTTCCAGATCGCCATTTACGTCCAGAACCTAAGTCCATTTTTCATCATCCAGAACGAGAGCCTTGCTCTCTAGAACAGGAATTTCAAGCTACCGATCACATTCTGAAATCACGAGTCGGTTATAGCGAATTAAGTACTATGCATGAACAAGAACTAGCCCGATCAACAGTCCGATGGATTACTGATTCTACCACTTTTCCAGACGAAATAGTGGCACAAATGTTTCTGAAACTGCCCCCAGCCGAGCAACGATTGGTGGGTACGTATATGATCCAGCACCTCATTACCCTGTATGAGGGTCAACATTCTGATCCAGGCCCGTTACATGATATCCTGAACGAGTTACTCCAGTACAGATGGAGAGGTCTAGGTACCGATTTAATTAGTGTCATTCTAGAACAGCGTCACAAGTATAGAACGTTCCTGAACCCGCATTTTGTTCATGTCTCACCCCCAGAAAGTAAACCATTCTATATAGACAGACAGAATCCGTTACGAGAAGTCCACCCAGTCCAAGGGGCGGGTGGCGACATGCAACGAGTGTTTGTATACACTCCGATATCAAAGATGGAACTCCTCGAAATGAAGAAATTAATTCCCTGTCATGACAAAGATCCAGCAGGGTTCCATAGAGAATTAAAAGACATGCTCCGTATGGGAGAATACACTTACCCAGATATCATTAAAATGTTAAAAGTTCTGCTACCCGCAGGGGTGTATGAAAAGTTAAAGGAAAAAGAATGGGAGGTGGGAGAGAAAAAGATCGATTGGACAGCTCTAGAAGCTGAAGACAAGGCACGAGTACCAGGTACCGGTCTCGGAGATAAATGTAAAGAATTACCAGAATTATTGATTCAAGTTTTACCCAGATTATTGACAACTAGAAAAGAAGACTGGGATGCAATCTCAGCCTGTAAACAGAAACAAGAAGAGGATATTAGTGATTTTTATTCGAGATTCGAGAAATGTTTCAGTATTAACAGTGGTCTCAAGACAAGTAGTGAGTCATACCCTCATCTTTTCGTTACCAAATTAGTCGAGAATTCAAGTCCACAAATTAAAAACCGAGTTTTGAAAGTCGAAAGCACCTGGCAAGCAAATAGTCCGTCCCAGATGCTCCAGATGCTCCAGTATCACCAGAATAGAATCAGAGAAGAGCAAGAACACGAAAGAAAACGTATGAAAGACACGAAAATGAAAGTGCTAGTTGCACAATCTATTCCTCAAGACAGTCAGAAGAGGGGTCCGAGTCAAGCCAGTCATCCTGCGGCTCCCGTTAAAGGGAACTGCAATTATTGTAAACAGCCAGGTCATTTTATAAACGAGTGTGCAGTTCTGAAGCATAATATAGCTACCGGTAAGACTAAAGAAAGACCACGTCCGCCGAGACAAGAACAAGTTTCACAGACTCCTCAGTCACAACATGCACCACAGACAGTTACAGTACCGCAGCCTATTGCTGCAACACAGCACGTTACATCGCAGATGTACCAGTATGCACAGTCTGAGTATCCAGAGTACCAGTCATATTCATGAAACAGCCTAGAGAGGGAGGTAGGTTTGCCTCTCATCGAGATACCTGTAGACCAAGAAGGTCCCTATGTTCATAGCCAAGTATTAGGGAAAGACAGAAAATTTCTGATCGATACAGGGGCAAGTAGGACCACAATTAGTCATGCCGAAGTTCCAGGGGCTCCGCTCTCAGGCTCAAGAAATGTTTCCCTTGGATTTTCAGGAAAACCCATAGTTAATGAAATATCTCAGCCAGTTACTCTAGAAGTAGGTCCATTGTCCCGTACTACTGATCTGTTACTTACTAAGTCATGTCCAGAAAACCTGTTAGGTATTAAGACATTGAAAGAATTAGGTGCAATTATTTGTTGTTCCCCAGAGGGAATACGTCTGTTCCTACGTGACTTTAAGGGTCACTATGTATTACGAGATTTTGATTCAAGATTGTCTAATGTTCCGCAGCATTTATGGGCGCAAGGTCCAACTGATGTAGGTTACATGCAAATCACACCCTATCGTGTGACTCTTAAACCAGGTGTAGTGTTACCACGAATCAGACAGTACAGATTGCCACCTGAGGCTGTAACAGCCTTATCCAAAATTATTGACGAACTCATGGTTCAAGGAGTAGTTGTAGAAACTGACTCCAATGTATGCAATTCCCCGATCATTCCTGTTATGAAACGTACTGATCCGAATGCACCCCCAGTATATCGATTAGTGATTGATTTACGAGAGCTTAATAAATGTATAATTCCTCAGTACCCAGTTGTTCCAGACATTTCTTCTCTGTTAACTGCCATTGATTCCGAAGCCATGTTCTTCACTGTTATTGACCTCAAGAATGCATTTTTTAGTGTTCCAATTCATCTAGACAGCCAGTTTCTTTTCGGATTTAGTTTAAATGGAAGGAGCTATATGTTTACACGCGCTCCTCAAGGTTTCACAGAAAGTCCTAGTATTTACAGTCAAGCACTCAAGAGACAACTAGACAACATTCACATGCCAACTGACACTGCCCTGCTCCAGTATGTCGATGATCTACTGATCACAGCCCGTTCTGAACGTGCCTGCGAGCGAGCATCCCTTACAGTTCTGTATTTTCTAGCCGAGATGGGACACAAGGTGTCACCTTCGAAGCTTCAATTCTGTGTCCAGCAAGTGGTATACTTAGGACACTTGCTGTCCAAGAGGGGTAGGCAGTTGACACCCGACCGTATCCAGTTAATAGCGAGTCTTCCCCAGCCCAGAACCCAGAAGGAGGTACGTGCTTTTATCGGCCTTACTTCTTATTGTAGACAATGGATTCCCCAGTATGCATTTCTAGCCAAGCCACTGATACAGTTAACGACACAGGAGGCAGCCGTATCGACTGTCCTCCCTTGGACACCTGAACATACACTTAGTTTCAACGAGTTAAAGAAAGCCCTATGTCAAGCTCCAGTTCTAGCTACACCGAACTACAGTAAGCCTTTCACACTTTTCGTTACAGAACGCGAAGGTACAGCATTATCTGTTCTCACACAAGATCAAGCAGGTCAATACAAGCCCTGTGCTTATTTTTCGAGCACATTAGATCCAGTCGCCCAGGCGTTGCCTGCGTGTCTCAAGTCAGTTGCAGCCACAGCACTAGCTATCAGACAAAGTGATTCCATGGTTTTAGGACATTTCCTGACAGTACAAGTCCCACATTCAGTAGAAGTTCTTTTAAACCGAACACAAACTCAGCACTTGACAATTGCACGTTTAACAGGTTATGAATTGACACTGTTCCAGCCACACATAGAAATTAGACGCTGCAACGTCCTGAATCCTGCTACACTGTTACCATCAGTCAGTTCAAATCCAGACACACATGATTGTGTGGAAGTAGTTAACATTACGACAAAGCCAAGACAAGATCTGACAGACATTCCGTTACCAGATCCTGACCTGACACTTTATGTGGATGGTTCATGTATGAGAACTAGTACAGGAGAACTAGTCGCCGCGTATGCAGTGACTACTGACACTGAAGTTATTGAAACACACCGTATTGACACTCTGTCCGCTCAAGCAGCAGAGCTAGTTGCTCTGACACAAGCCTGTATACACGCCAAGAACCTGAAAGTTAATGTTTACACAGATTCACGTTACGCATTCGGAGTTGTACACGACTTCGGAGTGCTCTGGCAAGAAAGAGGTTTTATGACTTCTCATGGAACCAAGATTCAGCATGGTCTCCTTATTCAAGCTCTGTTAGATGCCATACATTTACCGACATCTATTGCTATCATGAAGTGCAAAGCACACACGAAAGTTACAGACATTATTTCCCAAGGTAATGATTTAGCAGACCGCACAGCCAAGCTTACAGCACAGACACCAGACATTCCAGTTAATCAGACACAGACACATACTCCAGATCCAATTACATGCATGACAGTTAAGGACCCTACTCGAGATGTCATAGATATCCAGTTACATGCTACTCCCGATGAAATCAAGAAATGGTCTGTACAAGGAGGGGTCCAGACAGATCAAGGATGGTTAACGAAGGGTAGAGCCACATGGTTTCTCCCCGATTCTATGGTTCAAGTCATCATCAATACCGCACATAGTCCAGCACATTTAGGAGAAAAAGCTATGTTAGACAGTATCCAGAATATTTGGTTCAACAAGCATTTACGAGCTGCAGCCAAGCAGAAAGTCCGTACCTGTATGATATGTTGTCAGTTTAATCCAGGTAAAAGCGTCCCGGTGGAACAAGGTGGTTTCCAGCCCCCTGACCACCCTTTTGAGGTCCTCCAGATGGATTATATTCAAATGGAGCGATGTCGAGGTTTCAAGTATGTCCTTGTAGTTGTATGCGCTTTGTCCAGATGGACAGAAGCCTATCCAGTCCCAGATTACACAGCCGCGACCACTGCCAAACAGTTGGTTCGTGAATTTTTCCCTAGATACGGACTCCCTAGAGTCATATATTCTGATAACGGCCAGCCATTCTCATCAGAACTCATGAGACACGTTTCCCTGTTGTTAGGGTACCAGTGGAAGTTTCATTGTGTACGCCATCCAGAAGCAGCTGGACTAGTAGAGAGACATAATCAGACTCTGAAAATCCGTATAGCAAAAGTCTGTAAAGACAAAGGTGTAGACTGGTTAGTAGCTTTGCCAGTCGCTCTGTTCTACATGCGCATGGTCGCACATTCCAGATCAGGTCTGTCCCCGTATGAGGTCGTATTCGGCCGCCCCCCTAACATGTGGGGTACTCCTAGACCCCGAAGTATTACCGATGTTTCATGTAATATGCTGACAGATTACCTAGCTTCCTTGATGTCTGCCCTCAACTCATGTCGTTCACAGGTTGCCGCCGCATTTCCAGACAATACCGAGGTGGCACCGCACGAGATCGTTCCAGGATCGATGGTTCTCGTCCGCAACTTTGACAGAACAAGTCCGCTGGAACCACGTTGGAAGGAACCACGTCAAGTCCTTTTGACCACCCGAACTGCCGTCAAGCTAGAAGGCAGGAAGGGGTGGATTCACCTCTCTCATGTAAAACTTTTCAAAGGACCGAGAACAGACTTTAAAGACATTACCAAGAACATTTCCCCGGACTCAAAGGATTGCCAGAACATTGTTTTAAAGGACTGTCCCGCACCAGACTTTGTTACAACCCCTCCCTTGTTAGAGAAAACTCCGCAACAGGAGTATAAGCTAAAGCTCAGGTCTAATAAGTCAGCCAGCTTGATTGTATAAGTCCTCCCCTAGGTGAAACGGTTAGACTGTTTCTGACATGTATAAAATAGACCCCCATAGTGAGAGAGTTAGTCGCAGTTCACTACAATGCATCGTTTTTCTGAGTTTCATATTATTTCTCAGTCTAATGATTTCCTGCACCAGCTACGCATTTTTTCTGTATTTACCAGTTCTTCATGTAAATATGTCTGCTAATGCTACAGTAGAACACACGTTTAGTGATCTGCCTCCTCACGAATATGCATACCGCCTTGCCATGCGTAATAACACATTCATCCGTATGCTACATTATTCACACCAGACCAGCAATGCCACTAATTGTTGGGTGTGTGGTCGACTCCCCCCTTTCCAGACATCGAAGGGAGTTCTGCCACTCTTTCCTTATCCATTCTCACACAATGGTTCGTGTGGAGCATGGTTCACGTTAACGTCATCTTCAACAGATATGTCTTTTCTTAACAGTACATGTTTTCCAGACAAGCAAGGTTTCCCCCACAGAACAGGTTTAGATTTAGAAAATGAGGTATATAATTTAGGAAATTATTCGTCGAATTTCATGGTCCTGAATGTTCAGTCTGATACTACTCCAGACTTACCTGCTATTTCAGTACTACCAGTTAAAGGCGAATTATGTGTCCGTAGTTATGGTTCTGTACATATAGGTCATAGTGAATGTACTACTGTTATCCAGTATAGTGACAGTAGGAAATCTATTTTTAAAGCTTCACGTCATTCTTATTTTGTTTGTGGTCAAACTGCATATGTCCGTCTGCCCCTCGATTGGGAGGGAACCTGTTACATTGCCTTCCTACTGCCACCTGTTTTTCTAGCCCCACCTGATTATCATAGGAATTCTTTCTTAGTACACACTAGACATCGAAGAGAGTCCCCAATTGTCGATCAAACTGAAACTACTCTAGAACAGTATACAGATTTCAATAAAGGATTCTTCTTTTTCATAGGACCTGTCCAGAATAGTAAACTGATCCGTAGGCTAACAAGAACCCTTGAAGCTGTAGTAAATGAGACTGCCTCTGCTCTAGGTAACTTAACCGAAGAACAATCTGCTATGAGATTTGTCGTTTTACAGAATCGTCTCGTCCTTGACGTCATACTGGCCGATAGGGGCGGGGCCTGTAGAATTCTCGGATCCAGTTGTTGCATTTTCATTCCAAATAACGCGCCGTCTGTTTATTCAGCTATAACCAGACTCCATGAAATTGCCCATCTGCTACATCAAGATCCAGGCACCTGGACATGGTCCAGTTGGTTCTGGAATGTAATTTCCGCATGGGGATGGAAAGTCCTGTCCTTTCTAAGTATTGCAGCAGCGATCATATTTAGCTGCTGCCTCTGTATACAATGTGGCCCTGCGATTTGCAGCATGTGTGCTACCTCTTGTATTCCTAGTCCCAAGCCCCGTTCTAAATCCCGTTCCAAGACAATTCGAGACGAGCAAATGGTACTGTATGAAATGATAGACGGTATCATGAATATTGATGTTTCCTGATGTAAACGTAGTGACAAGGAGGGAATGTGGAAAAGTAAATTTTGCCATGTTCTGTGTCCCTACGCCCCATCCATCATACGTTATGTATGCATGATCAATATGCATATGTTATTCCCCATTCTGATTAAAGACACAATTACAGTTGTGTCCACCTCTAGTATGTTAGTTTCCAGTCCTCGTGAATACTACGAATATCAGGCCTATGTAAGTAATGTTGCCACGTTTCTCAGTGTGCACGTTATTCCATTATAAAGTCCCCGTTTCTAGGCCTCAAAAGGGCCCGGACCACAGATTCAGCTCCTGTCTCCTGAAAGCCTCGCTGAGGAGCGATACAGCCCCCACCTGTATCCTCGACCTTTCACTTACTTCCTGCCTAGCAGTGCCCGGTGCACCCCGGCTCTGCCTCTGAGTCTGCCAAAAGTATGTTATAGTTCCTGCTATCAGTTCAGTCCTCCTCTTCTGCATTCCTAAGCTACTGAACTGCATCAATAGTATCCGTCATTGTCTAGCCTTCTCGTCTCCATGTTAGAGAAATACTGTATTTAATGGTCATTTTATATTCATCACGCACTACATGTAGAATAATGCATGCACCAGTCTTAGAGTCTGTTAGCTTTTCCCCTCATGACTTCTAGTTTATATCAACATGTTCCCTAAACATTAGATACTAGATAGGATTAGGTACATGTCGCTCCGACCCTCCAGACTTTAGTCTCTGCTCCTAGCACAGAGTTCGCAGCCCCCAGCTTCTCCTAGTAACACGTCATTGCTAGTTTTCGCGCACCATTAGGTTAGAGGTCCCGGCTCCTAAGGTAGCCCCCCTCCTATGTGTCCGCCTATTCATGACATATTCTGTTACGTTCGCATCACATGTCTATGTATACTCCCCGTTACACCCACTTTTACTGTTATCTCTCGCGACTGTTACACGTCACGCCTTCTACTCCACCCACTGTTACGCCTACTGCAATGTAATGCTATGTGTTGGCGCTATGTATATATGCCTGTATCTTGTTATTGAATGCTGGCGCGCTCATTCCAAGCTCATCCCTGACCCAGCCCCAGCAGCTGCTGGGCATCCTTTTCCCCTACTGGGTCCCAGTTGTCCTGCTGGGCCCTGTCATTCTGCTCATCCTATGCAGGTTGTCCTGATCCTGTCCTTGTGCTGTAATAAACCTGCAGAAACTCCTACTACCTCGAATCTTGACTCTTATTTATTGAGCTATCTGTTATTCATTCAAGCATTCAAAAATAGGGTATTATTTATTTATTTACCACATTACAACGACAGAAACATCTACAAATCAGCCCTCTGGTACTACCATCAGCAACTCAGATCCAACAATTGCTCAACTCTGGCAAATATATCAAAAACAGCTCTAACATCACTGCGAAACTCGTCCTTGGCATCCCCTGGCAAGAACACATCAGCCAACACCTACCAAGACTCCACTGGCTCCCCGTGGAGAAATGAATCACCTTCAAAATCCTCACCCACGCCTACAAATGCCTACACAACAACGGACCCAAATACCTCAATGACAGAATCAACATTCACGTATTCAAAAGAAACCTCTGATCTTCCAAACTCGCACTGGCCGAAACCCCGCGCATCCACAGAGCCAGAGCAGGCAGAAGATCCTTCTCCCACATCGCAGCCAAGACCTGGGACGAGCTACCGGCAGACATCAGACGCGCCCCCTCCCTGAACACCTTCAGGAATACTCTCAAGATCTGGCTCTTCGTCTGAACAGATAAACGGAACACCCCTCCCCCCCTCCAGCGACTCGAGACCCTCACGGGTGAGTAGTGCGCTTACAATTCCCCTGATTGATTGATTGATTGATTGATTGAACAACTCTAAAGTACTCTTCTCCATAATGAAGGAATTCACCTCCACATCTCCAGCTCCATGATCGTCTCTCCACCCTCCACAGGGACTCAGCACCCAACTCTCTCACTACTACACCATCAAAATCAGCACAATATCCAACAACTTCGCACTTCAACTGGACCTCGTCACCCTCGCTGTCCTCCAACCGGATGAGAAAAACACGCCAGCTGCCCTGAACTGCTTTCCTAAAATCACCCCACAGGAACCTGCTGCCACTATGCATTCTGTCCAATTGGGTACCCCATCGGCCCCTTGTTCCCTTCATATTCACTAAAGGACTCAAACCCATATGCACTGCTTTCACTTTTATCTCAACTACTCTCTGACTACTGCCACCTTCCTGGATGCATGGAAACACATCACCATCCCATTGTTGTATAATTCTGTACAAAATGTATTATGCTTTGTCATTAATGTTATTATTTATTTTGTTGACAAAAGAAAATTATTTCTTAATTTTCTTTTTGATGTATACTCATGTTGGTAAATAAAAACAGGTTACAAATAAAAAAAGGAAACCCATCACCATCCAACTGCTACTGGAAAAGCCTTGAGCTGACTTGAAAACAATGGCAAATTACAAGTCCATCTCCTTGCTACCATACCAGGCAAAAGTCTTGAAAAAACTTATAAACAAATGACTAGCTGACCCCCTCAATGACAGCCACCTCCTGCACCCTTCCAAAATCCCCCAAAAACCTAAAAGCATCTTACTTTTATGCCCCCATACATCCCCATTTTTTTTGGCGTAAAAGAAACATTTCAACATTTTTCTCAATCTATTATTGGGCTGTTTGCTTTATCATTTGCTCCATTCAGTATTATCTGCCTTGCTCCTTGTGCTCCTTGTGCTCATCAAACCTTTTGCTCTTTCTTTTGTGTTCAATTCCCACACATATTTCAAGGTATTTTCCATTCTTTTAGTACTCTGTATTTCTCTGTCCAGGGAAGGTTCTTTAACACTTAGTAACTTTTTTCTCCTGTTATTAATTGTTAGTTTGTTCTTTATTATGTCCTCAGGAAGGACCCTAAACCTATGCTAGGAAGCTAAAGTGTGCAACACATTCACATGCAGTTCAATGTTTTCACTAGAAATTGCTCTGTCGAGAAACATTTGTGATGTTCAGTGACTACTTTTACTGTTGCATTGTAGTTTTTTTCTAGCAGCCACTTTGCAATCTCATATTTGTTATCCTTCACTTCCATATCATCATCACTCAGTGTAAATCTGTCTCATATAAATAGTTGTTTGAAAACCGTCTTGCTCTCTATGTCCAAATTGTGCCATTGTAGAGGAAATTTACATATGCTCACTAATACCTCACCATCTCCCACCTCTTAGTAAGCTTCAAATGCATCTTTCCAATCCTTCCAAAGCATGCCAGGTTCCCCATCAGTTTAAAGGAGAATTGGTGGAGACACTACAGATTCCATGCTGTGAATAGTTCTGTAAGAGTAGCGTCTTCTAACTTCAATATGCAAAGGTCAATGTTAGCACATGTAGTACATCAAAATTACAAACTAACATACAAAAAGTTGTCACTTTTGGATTAATGACAAAACACAATACATTAAAATAAAGAGGTTGGTGCCACTGTCACCTAAGAAGTAAAGATTATTTACCTCCGCTCTTTACAGAATGTTTCAAACTATTATGCCTTTGTTTGTCTTTGGTATCCTTGCATACATCAATATTATCCACCATATCTAGTCTTCATGTTATATGAATTTTGGGGTCTATTTACAATCTGAATTTTGTTGTACTCTTAGTAGTTTTACAGTAGTACTACTAAAGTATTACAAAATACTGTCCATAAACCTACTAGTGTTAATCTTCAACTCCACTTCTTCTATCTTTTCTATAGACAGATCCTGACATGTGTAAGTTTACTGCTGAGGGCCTGATTCTGATGCGGTAATGAAAGCATTCCCACCTAGGGCCTGATTCTGATGCGGTTAGGAAAGCCTCCTAATGGCATTTGCTCCTTCCAAATCGGATCGGGAACGTGTCTTCCCGACCCAGGGTCCAATTATGATGCGGTTAGGAACATATGCTCCCATTGAAGTCAATGGGAGTCCAACCAAATCGTATCTGGAAGCATCCGGATGCATCGTACTCCGTCTGTTGGACTCTCCCGATCCGAGTGGGTCGGAAACTATTTCCAAACCGATTTGGTGGGGAAGCTTTCCAACCGGCATAAGAATCAGGCCCTGAGTAGTAATATCATGGGGACCATGGGAAGTAGCTGGAGAAAGGGACATACTTACTACTAAGGCCCTGATTCCTATGCGGTTAGGAAAGCATTCCCACCTAGGGCCTGATTCTCATGCGGTTAGGAAGGCCTCCTAATGGCATTTGCTCCTTCCAAATCACATCGGGAACGTGTCTTGCCGACCAAGAGCCCCATTATGATGTGGTTAGGAACATATGCTCCCATTGAAGTCAATAGGACTCCAACCAAATTGTATCTGGAAGCATCCAGATGCATCGTACTCTGTAGTTCGGACTCTCCCGATCCGAGTGGGTCGGAAACCATTTGCAAACCAATTTAATGGGGAAGCTTTCCTACCTGAATCAGAATCAGGCCCTAAGTGGGAGGGAGTTAGTGAGGAGTAAGGAGGGGCTTGGGGAGTTAAAGAAAGGATTAGAAAGGGACATCTACCCACAAATGAGTAAACCCATTGCTATTCACAAATTGTACTTCTAAAGTTACCACAGCCAAAAAGGTACCCAAATTACTTCTGCTCAGAGCTGGAATAAGTTCAGCTCCCAAATGACCAAGCCTTGGCACTGCAACACTCTCCCAAAGAAATAATGCAGGCCGGGACTTAAAATAAAACCCTATTGAAAATAATGGTAAATAAAATGAAATTATTTAAAAAAATTAAAAATATAAATAAATGTAATTACATTTATTGAAATTTTCTAAAAAATCTAAAAAATAAAATATATTATGTATTTACTTATAAAATATTTTTACTAACGTTTTTCAATTTATAAATTAGTATAACATTAATATTTATTAAAATGTAATAAAATAGTATTGGAAAAGCTAAAATTCCTGGAGACAAACAAAGTGGCCTTCTACGACATGCATATGCAATATAGGGACTATAACATGCATGTACACATTTGTGTGCTGATGCCACCAAATTACAAGGCATACATCGTTCCCTGACCTTAGGGAAAATCTAATTAATACATTTAAAATTAATTAATTTGACATTATACTATCAAAAGGAGTATAAAGTCGTCATATAAAGTGGCGTTCATATTTAGCTGTGACTAAGCCGGTTTGTTTGTAGTGAATGCGAGCCACTTTTCCTATTCTATACACGGTTATATGGATGCTAGGGCAACGTGTTACTAAGGTCGTGTCCATGAAGTGTCACTTAGGCATGTGGGGTCGTTACCCAACCCGATAGTTGTGACAGGGGCCTCCTGTGCTTACAGCTTACCGGTTTCGCTGAGCAACATTTTAGGTTGTCTGTTGTGTAGAGGGTGCTTGCTGTGTAGCATTTGGATGCGCAAGGGCTTTGAGGATATCATCCCAGGATTGTGCTATGGGGTACTTTCGCAACCCTGCCGTTTCTTCCCTGTGAAGGATAGTGCTTTCCGCCTGCGCCCACACCTCTAAGGATTTTATCCAGCTGAGCGCCTCCGGGGGATCCTTATGCTTCCATCTCTTAGTGATCAGTCTTTTTGCGGTTATTAGGCCTAGATCGCGAAATCTAGAGCTTACTTTATTGGCTTTAGCTCGATTATAAAACCCAGGATACAGACCTCCCTTGTGTTAGATGCCTCGGTTTTAGTGCAGTTTGTCAGTGTCTCTGTTATCATGCGCCAGTAGGGCAGAAGCAGGGGACAAGACCACAACATGTGCAGGAAGTCAGTGTCTAGAAGCCAGCATCTCGGGCCATTGGAGGTGTTGATGTTAAAATATTTATTTATCTTATCCGGTGAAAGGTACGCTCTATGTGAAATGTACGTTTGTATAAGCTTAAACTGTGAATTGCGTGGTATGTGTGTGGCGCTGGCTAAGACATGTTCCCATTCTTTGTCGGTCCATGATCGGCCTCTATCCTCAGCCCAACGTTCACAGAGTCCCTGTGGTGGTTTTGATACATGGATATGCAGGGCCTGTACTAGCCAGTGGATCACATGCGACCCTTCCCCCATGACGAGCAAATATTGCAATAACTGATGAGTCGGCGGCTCAATTGTCAAATCTCCCCATGCTAGCATCAGCGTCCATATGATGGCCGTATGAAGAAGGAACTGACCCACCGTATACCACTGTCTGACGTCAGGGTCGCAAAGGGTAAAAGAGCACCGTCCACGTATAGGCCTCCTAGTGTCTCCACTCCTGCCTCAGTCCAGGATGTCAGCACTACATCCATCACAGTGTCTCTGCCTCTGGGCGTCCCGATAATTGGCAGTATTGAGGCAAAAGGGGCCGTATCTTTCGTAAGTTGCAGGCTCCTCCGGTAACATCTATGAGCCAGTTCAATATGTATCTGCTTCGGGTGGGGAAGTTTCGCCAGCAGGTGAAACAAACTATAAATTTAAGTCTGCGTCCATGATGATGACTCATCGCTGTATCTGTCAAGCTCTTTTGCCACTCAACCATTTTGTGACCCATTGTAGCTGTGCAGCTAGGTAATAGAGTTCCAAATGAGGAACTGCCAAACCTCCACGTTCAGGTGGCACATATAATTTCTGCAATGCTATTCTGGGCCTTCCACCATTCCAGATTAGGCCGCTGATTAATCCTTCAAGTTCTCGAAATAGATGTACCGCAACATACACTGGAAGGTTCGCAAAGTAATACAATAGCCTCGGCAGTACTGTCATTTTAATTAGGGTAGATACGACTCATCACATTGAGCGGTAGGGTCTTCCAGAACTGCATCTGCGCCCTGGCTGAGGAGATGGCGCGTACTAGGTTACCCTCCAGTATGTCTGCTGGGGACCTATAGATATATACGCCTAAGTACCTGAATGTGGTCGGATACCAGGTAAGCGCAGTCCCGTTGATAATTAAATCAGCCTCAGCCACGTCTTTGTGGAAAGAGTAGATACCCGATTTAGCCCAATTTACCTTGATGCCCGACACTGCCTCAAAACTACGGAACAATGTGGATATGGCCGGAGGCATAGCGACTGGTGAAATAATTCCAGGTGTACAGTTACCTTTTGAATATGGTCTGGTGAGTTAAAATTCAGGTACATATTTACATGTAGCGGAGAATGATGAAGTGAGTGAATTTATGGTGCATATTTACATGGTGGTACAAGACACGGAATACATTTTACTTGTTAGTCATGACCTAGTAGGGAGAATTTCATTTGCAAATGTACTTGTTATTTTAGAGACTGCTGAGGTGTTGTTTCAGGCATATCTTTGCCTGTGAGTTTAGGGATGGTGGGGCGGCAATACGCACCTGCAGTCCTCTGGTCAGTCTGGTCACTAAGGGCCTCATTTACACGTTTTTGGCGCAGGGCAGCACAGTAAGTCTCTTTGCTGTGCTGCCCTGCATCAAAAGGAAAGGACAGGATTGCATCATATTTATGATTATATGCGCGTTCCTGTCCTTTTCCACTGCACTGGTGCCGTTTTGGCTGCCTTGTGCCAACGCAGACACCCTAGCACCATGGTGCAAGTCTGTCTGAGTTGTAGGAATGATTCATTTTGTGCAGGAAGGGACACCTTCCTGCACAAAAACAATCAATGGAGGCATATTTCTCCTTGTACGTGTGCGGCAGAATGCACACGCGAAGAAAGAAGAAAAACGAGAAGAAATAAAGGAATTTCTCCTTGTTACGACCTCCACTCAGGAGACATAGGATTTTGACGAATTCCCAGGTTTCCATGTCCTAGTAAATATTGGAATGCATCAAAATCCATGAGTGTTGCATGGGAACACCCACCGCAATGCCCATGGATGCAGAGTAAGTGTGACTTGCACTTCTTTGCCTTACTCCATATCTATGAGGCCATGAAAGCCACGCAAAGTGGATTTGCTTGGCCTAGTAGATATGAGTCTGCAGTCTATGTGTGTCAAACAATGTAACGCACTGGTGGCGCAATGGGCTTGTATTTAAGCCCCTGAGTTTAAGCGTGGGTTGGGTTGCTTTACTAGCTACTATTGACCGGTCCATAATGCGATCAGATCACTGGATGTCTTTGCTCTATAAGGACGGCATGGCTGTTTTTCGGAGACGCCTTAATTTATAGTGTTGTGCCTCCAATATCCAGAGGATGTTCCATGAGCCAAAGTCACACGCCCTGTTTTGAATACACACTTGGCCAGAAGGCCGTTCAGGGAGGGAATCCGCCAATGGAGAAATTATCCACCCTCCTTATCGTTTTATAAAGTTATTAAAAGATATTTTGATAAGATAAAATTGCCGCATTAATCGCAGTCCACCCTTTCTTTGTGTGGCAGTGATAACTTGCAAGACACTATTGAGAAGGAATGAAAATCGAAACTCTGTGTACATAAATGATGGGTTGCCAATTTTGTGAAACTAAAAATAAAATTCCTTTATCACTACATGCGCTAATGAGAGTTCCATGCAGTCTTCTGCCTTACTTTTAATTGTGGGTGTAACAAATGTGGAGTACCTGATTGTCACGACCTCGAAGGGAGGAGGAAACTGGATAGCAGAACGCTAATGGCTCGCCTGGAATGACAGGAATCCCCCTCACACGCCTAGAAGCTGCAGGCGGCTGGCCCTAAAACAACATTGCTGTCATATAATGGGTTAAAAGTAGGGTGACCAGATTTTGAAAAACAAACACCGGAAAATTCCATAGAAGAAGAACTACTATTTTGCATCTACCGAGGGACAAAGAATAACTTAACTGGCAGTGCTCGTCAACATATTAAACACATATAGCGACACAATGCAGCCAACCTTTACACACTGTATCATCTATGGGAATAAAAAAACCTTCTGGTGATGTCAGCTAATTAATCCTGTACCATTTCTCATGAAACCTTCCTTCCTTGTATGTTCCGTTGACCTTTTCTGATAATGTGCACATATTCAAAATTTTCTGATATTTGCCAGGAAAGATGACGAGCAGTAGGAACTTTACTGACAAAAGCCCGGGTCCCTGGCACCCTATTTACAAGGGAAATAACTGCGGTCATTTGATATAACTGAAAATACAAGATGGCTTCCCTTCATCCAACCAGATCTGCAATGGGAAGACTGTTGTCCCTCCCGAGCAGTTAAGGGGACCTTTTCAGTGCCCTTAATCTCTCAAAGGAGGGTCTGAGGACCTCTTTTCCAGCAAGTCACACTGTTCTGCCACAGATGACCAATGACTGTACGTCATTAGGCGTTCTATTAAAAGTAGCAGGTTGGGCATTACTGCAGCCGCAGGCCCTTCCTGTCTGTCACTCTGATGAACTCACCAGTTGTCCCAGTGGATGCAAAGGAACGGATCTCCAATCATCAACACTAACATTCCCAATGATGAAATAACTGACTATTTCTAGGAAATGTCCCACAAAAGATTCTAGAGGTTTTGTACAATCATAGAGAGCTGACATGATAGAATTTCTTTGTCCTATCTTCCTGTTGATGGGGAAGTTTTTGCTGGAGGTGCGCTCTAGATAGGTTCAGACTGGGATGGAAAACAGACCCGGGCACCAAAATAAAAGTTGCCCCATTGGCGAATGAGAAAGCTAAAAATGTGGTGCATGTTTGGATATTGGAGCACGCTGTATAAGTGCTTTGCAAGGTATGGAAGAGCGCATGGGTTTGAACTTGCTATGGGAAATGTTTGCTTTAGTATCGGGGAAATGAACATTAAAAAACAGCCCATCAATCCACAAAACTGCCCACACAGTGAACTGTCACACCAGCCTGCCTGATATCCCTATAGGCACCCGCGGCCCATGCAGGTAAGAGTGGTGGGCCCAGGGGGTGGGGGATGATTTTCAACAGATGCAGAGAGAAAATGGATTATTTATTTAATTTCCGCTTGTGGTCGTCTATCGAAATCCTTCCCACCCGGCCCTACCGCGCTTACCTGCACAGGCCGCGACTGCCTATAGGCCAGTCCGACCCTGGCTCTAGATGGACAAAACGCGACAAGTTGGAAGCCTACAGTAACTGGGCATTTGCTCTGCGTGGCCCTGTCTGTAGGGGAAGTGGGTTCATTTAGAAGCAGCCTGTGTAAGAAGAGCAATACTCTTCCAGCGCCTGGATATCCTCACAGATGACAAGAAGCTCTACAAATCAACTGATTGAACTCAGCGTTGCTACTTGCAGCTCTTATGAATTAACCACTATGACTAGAGACTTGTTAACAGTGTGTCTGTCATCAGGTTTTGGTGAGTTTATGTCACTAACTAAATTCAAAGCGCTGTTTTCTGTCAGGAAGTGAGGCTTTCCGAGTCTTGGCTGGAAGACGGAAATACAAAGACATGCAGCAATCCTAGAAGCCTAGATTCAGAAAATGAAACTGTGGTGGTGACTGAGTTTGACTGACTAACCAAGGTATGGTTTAATCACTTATTCCACACATTTAACCCTTCTACCCTACCGCGAAAGACATCGAAATGATGTCCAGAGATCTGTGAAAGTGAACCCTTGAATCTGATCTCAAAAGTGAGCAAACACAGAGCGAGTAACCATAAGAATGTCTAAAGCTGATGTGGTGGAAACAAGAATGCGCCTGACAAGCTCAAACAAGTTCTTACTGGAAGCTCTGAAGCGTGTCTCGAACCGCATTAGTCAGCTTCTCTGATATTTTCTTTTGAGAGGTTGTCTGTCTGCCTGCCTTTTTTGCTCTCTTTGTCTACTGAAAGTGCTGTGAGTCTTTCATCGCTCTTTTGTTGCAGCCCTGTCCGTATGTCACCACCCCCTTGCCTTTTTCCCTTCACAGGAAGCTCTTTCGTCCTAAAAAAGACACACTTTTAGTGGTTGCCCATGTCAATGACTCAACATTTGTTCTCCTACCTCTTCTCAGATCTTTTTCCATACATTAAACTAAATCTACACAATGTCATGCATTGCCTCTTCGCGGAGTTTAATGAGAGAGTTCATAATGTTCTTGCAAGTTTAAAAACGTTCTAATTATACTTTCTGGTAATTTGAACACCAACTGAAAAAACTTCTTTCTAAAATACAGATTTTTGTTTGTTTGAGAAGAGTACCCGTGTGCATATTCAGTGGCACAAAACTGCCCAGTACCTGTTTATTTGGTCAAGGGAACAGCAGGGATTAACTTCCTTGATGCATGTTTCAAGTATGTGTAACCCCAGCAAAAAATAAAAAAAGCCTCGACATAATGTTGTACATGCACCTGGGCATTTAAAGGGCTAATCAACTTTAGCACATTTTCAGAGGACCTTCAGTGTTCACTTTCTAGCTGAGCTAACTATAACTCGCACCCCCGCAAAGCACTGCTTATGATGTCACATATTACATCACTAATGACATGGTCAGTGACATCACTGATGACATCATCCACATAATCTCTGATGCACGTCCTCACACCCTAATATAACCTTCCATACACGCACTCTAAAATACAGACAACCTTTCTTGAAACCATACACACAGCAATACCAGTTATTACATACTCACTGATTCATAGGTCTATTCAAACATCCACACACTCACCCACGCAGTCACTCATCAATACAGCCACTGATATATGCACTCATACACCCATACAGACACACACACACCACCACTCACCTATACATTTGCACCTAATCTAGTCAGTCACCCAAAGAGTTAATCACACTGCCATTTACTCACCTATACAGTTATACACACCACCTTCACTTATTCATACAGATACTAACACATACTTACTCTGACCTTCCTGAAGCCTTCAGAAGCGGTCGCTCCCCACGCAGCTCCCCGCACTGCTGTGGTATGTTTGCTATTAATTCTTTTATCGTAGCGCTATGTTTGTAAAACGTGCATTATTGCCTGTCTGCTGTTCTCTTTAAATATTTATAGTAGCGCTATATTTCGAAAGCGCGCATCCAGTAGCATTGTATTGTGCTTGGCTGCCTTAAGCTGAATAATTTCATTTTGCATAGCGTTAATTTAAGGTTGTATTTTGATTTGTGCATAGCGTTTATTTAAGGTTGTGCCCCAATCCAGTTTCGCTTTTGGCCTGCAGCCATTTTGTTGTTTGTTGTTGTGACTCCCTGCCCGGACCTCCACCCCACTACCACCTCCCAGCTGCTCCTCCCTCGCCCCTCCCTCCTCCACTACCCTCTTATGACAGATGCATCTGCGCACAGCGGTCGCGCCCTATGCGCGCCGAAGGTGCGCCAAAGGTAAGCCCGTCTACGCCTGTCCGCGCCTGAACCGCGCCCAGCGCCAGACCCCCTGGCTCCCGCAAATTCCTCCCCGCTCGCATAACATACGACGCTGCAACCCTTTCTGCCCTTAACCCCGGCCGCCCACCTACCTGCTACCAAGCCGCCCCAGGACACACCCATGGACCCTTCACCTGCCACTCCTGCAAGTTCAACGGCATCAGAACCCAAACCAAATCCACAAACTCCAAACAGAGCTCCGACTCTAACCAACTAAAGTGCATCCTGCTCAACACCCGCTCGGTCCACAGACACGCCATTGAACTCTGGAACCTACTCGACACTACCTCACCGGATGTCGCCTTCCTTACAGAAACCTGGATGAACGCATCATCAGCTCCCGACATCGCCATAGCCATCCCGGACAGCTACAAAATCATCCAAAAGGACCGCACCAACCAAACTGGAGGAGGCATCGCCATCGTCCAAAGGAACACCATCCGCATCACGACCAGTTCAGACGGCAACCTCACAACCGCCGAACACCTTCACTTCCAGATCCTCACCGACCCCAAAACCACACTCAGAGGCACCCTCATCTACAGACCTCCAGGACCCCGCACACAATTCAGCGAAGACATCTCTGACTTCATCAGCCCACATGCCCTCCCTTCCGAGAACTACATTCTACTGGGAGACCTCAACTTCCACCTGGAAAAGAAAAACGACAGCAACACCACCACCCTTCTGGACAACATGGCCAATCTTGGACTCAAACAACTTGTTGACACCCCCACTCATTTAGCCTGACACACGCTCGACCCTATCTTCACCTCCAGCAAGCACATCTCCTTCGATCACACCACAGCGCTCCATTGGACGGACCACAGCTGCATGCATTTCAACTACAAAAAGACCACGACTCACAACCCCCCACAACCTATTCCTCGAAGAAATTGGAACAAAATCACCACCGACCAGCTCTTCACATCGCTCCACCAAAACCCCCCAGCCAAATCATCGGACCCAAACCAAGCAGCCACTAACCTCACACAATGGATCACCCACAGCGCCGACGAATTAGCCCCCTTGAAAAACCATCTAACCAAGCAAGGTAGCAAAAAAGCCCCCTGGTTCAACGATGACCTTAAGAAATCCAAGAAGTTCTGTCGTACTCTCGAGAAAACATGGAGAAAAAACCCAACCACTGACAACCTAGCCACCTTCAAGAACGCCACCCGCAAACACCACCAACTAATCCGATCCACCAAGAAATCAGCAATCAAGAATCGACTTGACAACAATACCCAAAACAGCAAGGAACTATTCAACATCGTCAAAGAATTTACTAACCCCACCGCCGGCACCAACGACATCACCCCCTCCCAAGACCTCTGCGACTCTCTATCTTCATTCTTCCACAACAAAATCGCCGAAATACATAACAGCTTTGGAAACCTGTCCGAAAACCAGTCCACTCCATCCACCTCCGAACCAAAACCACACTCTAACAACCTTTGCGCCTGGAACCCAATCACCACCGAAGACACCATCCGCCTGATGAACTCCATTCACTCAGGATCGCCAAACGACCCATGTCCCCACCACATTTTCAACAAAGCAGACTCCATCATCGCTCCCCATCTCCGCGATGTCATCAACTGTTCCTTCAACTCCGCTACCTTCCCGGAAAACTGGAAACATGCCGAACTCAGCGCCCTTCTGAAGAAACCCACAGCAGACCCCACCGAGCTTAAGAACTACCGCCCCATCTCGCTCCTCCCATTCCCTGCCAAAGTCATCGAGAAGGCCGTCAACAATCAGCTCGCCGCCTTCCTCGAATACAACAAATCCCTTGACCCTTCGCAATCCGGCTTCCTAGCCAAACACAGCACCGAAACCGCCCTCATCGCAGCAACAGACGATATCCGAACACTACTGGACAACGGAGAAACAGTTGCCCTCATCTTACTTGACCTCTCCGCAGCCTTCGACACAGTCTGTGATAGCACCCTCCACAACGCCTCAGCAACGTCGGAATACAAGGAAAAGCATTGGAATGGATCATCTCGTTCCTCGCCGGAAGAACCCAGAGAGTCCGCCTTCCCCCTTTCAAATCAGAGGCCACCGAAGTCATCTGCGGCGTACCACAAGGATCCTCACTAAGTCTCACCCTCTTCAAAGTATACATGAGTCCCCTCGCATCCATCGCACGACAACACAACCTCAACATCATCTCATACGCAGACGACACCCAGCTGATCCTCTCCCTCACCAAAGACCCAAACTCCGCCAAAACCAACCTACACAAAGGAATGAAAGAAGTAGCCGAGTGGATGAAGAACAGCCGTCTAAAGCTAAACTCGGACAAAACGGAAGTCCTCATCCCCCTCTGCCTGGGACGACTCATGGTGGCCACCGGTCCTGGGAACCGCACCCATACCTACGGACCACGCACGTAACCTGGGCTTCATCCTTGACTCCACCCTCTCGATGACCAGACAAGTCAACGCCGTCTCATCATCATGCTTCAACATCCTACGCATGCTCAAAAAAATCTTCCGTTGGATCCCCACCGAAACAAGAAAGACGGTCACCCACGCACTGGTCACAAGTCGACTGGATTACGGAAACACCCTGTACGCCGGAACCACAGACACACTACAGAAAAAACTCCAACGCATCCAAAACGCCTCAGCCAGACTCATATTGGACATCCCTCGGCAAGCTCACATTTCCGGCCACCTGAAAGACCTCCATTGGCTCCCTGTCAACAAGAGAATTACGTTCCGTCTCCTCACCCACGCACACAAAGCCCTCTACGACCTAGGACCCGAATGCCTCAACACGCGACTATCCTTCTACACCCCCTCCCGTCAACTACGATCGCCCAATCAAGCCCTCGCCGCAATTCCGCGCATCCACAGATCCACCATGGGGGGAAGATCTTTCTCCTACTTAGCGGCCAAAACCTGGAATTCTCTCCCCACCCACCTCCGCCTTACACAGAACCACCTCTCCTTCAGAAAGCAACTTAAAACTTGGATATTCGACAAGTAAAGCACCCCCCCCCACCCCACCCCCCAAGCGCCTTGAGACCCTCTGGGTGAGTAGCGCGCTATACAAATTGATGAACTTGAACTTGAACTTGAACTCTCTTACACAATCACTGATACAAGCACACACTAATCCATACAGTCACTCTCAGAATCACTCACTCTCACATGCAGTCACTTATATAGTTCAACACTCACATATACTGCCTTTCACATAATTATTTACTCACACATATTCCACTGAGACATCCATTCACTCACAAACACAGCCATAAGCACACTCACTCACCCATACAAACCCTTGCAGATGCACTCATGAACCCATACACCCACTGAATCACCCACTCACACATCCATGCAGGGAGTCACACACACCCAACCCATCCACACAGACACCGAGGAACTTGCACAGGTACTCAGACAACCAATCATTAACCCATATAGACAGTCATGTAGCTACTAACCAACCCATGCTGCTACTTACACACCAACTGACAGACTGATACAGACATTCACACATATTAGTAATTTACCCATACATTCACTAACACACGTTTAATCACTCACTTATTCAGTCAGTCACATACTGACTAAACCATCCATACAGACACTCATACACACCCTCATTCTTCTAATACACCTTGGCGTAATTATATATTCACTGAAAAAAAACATAAGTTTCAGGGATGTTATAGTTAGCTGGACATTTCACTCTTACAAAACCATAGAAATTCGGCCGTTATAGTTAGTTCAGCTAGCTATAACTTTGCGCACCCGCAATGCACTGCTCATGACGTCACATATTACATCATTCATGACATGGTCAGTGACATCACTGATGGCATCACTGATGACATCTCAAATGACATCACTGATGATATCACTGAAGACATCATCCAGTGACTGTGTGTTTCTGTAAAGTTTAAATATGTTTTATATATATATTCCAAGGTGTATTGAAGAATAAGTGGGTGTATAAGTGTCTGGATGGAGGATTTAGTGGGTGCATGACTGACTGTATAAGTGAGTGATTAAATGTGTCTTACTGAATGCATTGGTTAGTGACTAAACTGTGTGAATGTCTATTAGTCTGTCTGTTGTTGTGCAAGCTGCTGCATGGGTTTGTCAGTAGCTACATCAGTGTCTATATAGGTTATTGATTGGTTGTCTGAGTATTTTTTTGGGAGATTGAGTGTGTGTGTAGGTGGGTGGGAGGTGTGTGACTCTGTGCATAGATGTGTGAGTGGTTGATTCACTGGGTGTATGGGTTCAAGAGTGCATGTGAAAACAGCTGTATGGGTGCGTGAGTGTCTGTATGGGTGTGTTGATGAGTGAATAGATGTCTCAGTGGTACATGTCCAAGTAACTACATATGTAAAAGGCAGTGTAAATGAGAGTTGAAGTATATACATGACTCTACATGATAGTCAGTGATTGTGAGACTGGCTGTATGGATGAGTGTGTACTTGTATCACTGATTATATGAGAGTAAGTATGTGTTATTATCTGTATGAATAAGAGAGGTGGTGTCTGTGTATAATTGTATTGGTGAGTAAATGGGAGTGTGATTTATTCTTAGCATGACTGACTAGGTGTGTGAGTAACTGCATGGATGAGTGTGGTGTGTGAGTGTCTGTATAGGTGTATGAGTGCATTTGATAGTGTTGTATTGATGAGTGACTGCATGTATGAGTGACTGTATGGATGAATGAGTGGATGTGTGTGTAGACCTACGAATCAGCGAGTGTGTATGTAGTAACTGGTATTGGTGTGTCAATGATTTAGAAAATAGTCTGTATTTTACAGTGGGTGTATCAAAGGTTATATTAGAGTGTGAGGTGCTGCATCATATTTTCATGTGGATGATGTCATCAGTGATGTCATCAGTGATGTCATTTGAGATGTCATCAGTGATGTCACTGACCATGTCATGAATGATGTAATATGTGACGTCATGAGCAGTGCAATGCGGGTGCACGAGTTATAGTTAGCTGAACTAACTATAACAGACAAACGTCTATGGTTTTGTAAGAGTGAAATGTCCAGCTAACTATAGCCTCCCTGAAACCTATGTTTTTTTTCTGTGAATTTCTATGGTTTTTTAAATGCTAATTTCTAACTATAACGTACCTGAAACCTATGTTTTTTTCAGTGAATTTCAATGTTTTTTTAAATGCTAATTTGTAACTATGACATCCCTATTAAGTCGCCTTGAATTCTGAAGGTCCCTGGTGGGCAAGTAGCCTACCAGGTACATCCAGTAAGCACCAGAGACCTGAGTTTCAGAGCGGTGTTCTAAGGCCACACCCCTTTTTACAATACGCTGCAAACGCTGCTTATGGCACACTGCTGCTCAGAGGATGAAGTCCACTTGTGTCTTGAGGTCCTCAGGACACAAGAGGACCTCATCGCCCCACCAGCAGTGCACCAGAAGCCGCGTTTGCAGAGTGGTGTACAAAGGGGCGTGGCCTCCGAGCACCTCTCTTCAACACAGCCCTGTGACATATACAAGAGATACCTGGTGGACTAGTTGGCCCCCAGGGACCCTCAGGATTGAAGGGGAATTAATCTCCCAACTTAAAACGCGCCACAGGGTGCGTTTGCGGTGTGGTGCAGGGAAGGGGGCGGGGCCTGGTGTGACAAGTGTGCAAACACCCCCTGTGGCGCGTTTTAAGTTGGGTGATTAAGTCTCCCTGAATCCTGAGGGTCCCTGAGGGCCAACTAGCCCACCAGCTACCTCCAGTAAGCGCCACAGAGCTGCGTTAAAGAGTGGTATATAAAGGGGGTTTTGCCTTGGACCACCACTCTCCAACGCAGCTTATTGGAGGTACCTGGTGGGCTAGTTGGCCCCCAAGGACCCTTAGGATTGAAGGGGACTTAATCCTCCAACTTAAAACGCGCCACAGAGTGCGTTTGCACACTTGTCAAATCAGGCCACGCCCCTCCCTGCACCACTGTGCAAACGCTCCCCCCTGGTGTGTTATACATTGGGGAATTAAATCCCCTTGAGACCTGAGGGTCCCTGGGGTCCAACTAGCCCACCAGGTACCTCCACTAAGCGCCACAGAGCTGCGTTGCAGAGAGCTGTAAAAAGGGGTGTAGTCTCAGACCACCTCTCTGCAAGGCAGCCCTGTGGTGCATACTGGAGGTACCTGGTGGGCTAGTTGGCCCCCAAGGACCCCCAGTATTGAAGGGGAATTAGTTCCCCAACTTAAAACGCACCACAGGGCGCGTTTACAGACTGTTGCTGGGAGGGACCTTCGGCACAATGCCAGTCTTTTGTTTTAATTTCTTTTTTTTTAAAGGGGGGCTGCGTGGCCCCCCTTCTTTTTCCTTTTTTTGGACCCTGGGGACCCCCTCCCCCAGGGCCTGACTCCTTTTTTAAAAATTATATATATATCTGAACCAGAAGGGGGCCTTGTAGGCCCCTCTCTCGTGGCCAATTCCAGCCCCGGGGACCCTATCCCCTGGGGCATGGCCACATGTATTAACATTTTTAAGGAGGGGGGCTGCGTGGCCCCCCTCCTGAGGCTTCTATTGGCCCCAGGGACCCCATCCCCTGGGGCCGGCCTTTATTTATTTAATTTTTTGGGGGGGGAGGGAGGCCTCGTGGCCCCTCCCGGGCTACTTCTGGACCCGGGGACCCCATCCCCCGGGGCTGGCCCTATCCATTGGGGATCGTGGGGGGAGCCCCAATGCCCCAAGGTCCCGCCGGTCCCCCATGTCCTGCAGGAGCCAGCATTGCTTTTCCACATGGGGAGCTGCTGACATGCAGCTCCTCGTGTGGGAAAGCAATTTGCTTTGGATTTTGGAAGAGAGAGCAGGTTTTCCTACTCTCGCTTTCAAAATCCAAAGCAGTGTGGCTCCCGCCCTGCCATAGCAAACAGCAGTGTCCTGGGGTGCGCACCTTGGGACACTGCAGGAGCCGGCCCTGGGGGGTGGCGATCCCTTAGGGCCATCGAGGGCTCCTGGAGGGGGCCCCCCTCCCTTACAGCTTAAACCCCTGGAGAGGTGGTGGTCCCCAGGGCTCAGGGGTCCATAACGGACCCCCATTTGACATTTTTAGTACCCCAGGGAGGTGGCAGTCCCCGGGACATGTGGGGTGGCTCAAGCCCCCCACACAGGTTTAATAATTTTTTTTAAAAGAAGCCCCGGGGGTGGCGGTCCCCAGGGCTGCATGGAGGTAGTGTGCCCCCGTGAATATTTGACAAAATCCCTTGGTGGTGGTGGTTCCTTGGGCTTGGGGGGGCCTTGGAGGCCCCCACAAATTAAACATGCCCCGGGGGGTGGCGGTCCCCAGGGCTGAAGGAGGGCCACGTGCCCTCCCACATATCACAAACATAGCCCCGGGGAGGTGGGAGTCCCCGGGCCTGTGGGAGCCCCTACGGGCCCCCGCTAATATTTTTGTTGCAATCCCCCAGGACCTGGCCCACCCGGGGGCCTCAATTAAAAAAATGTTAGCAGATTTTGTGACCCCCAGCACGAATGTTTGTTAAAGTAAGGGTGTTTCTACCCTGCCCCCTTTTCTTTTTTTTTTACCTTGGTTTTACTGTTTTCTTGTGACTCGGTTCAACCGAGTCACAAGATGGCTGCCAACACTTCCTGGCTTGGAGTGTTGGCAGCCAATCACAGTGAAGCTCGTGCTCGGGAAGAGTCGCGACTCCACCGCGTCCCTAGATATCGAAACTTTTTCTTTTTCAAATTTCTCAGAAACTACTGAACTAATTCACACCATTTTTTAAAAAAGGGCTCTTTCTACCTTTTTGGCAAATTTGGTGTAATTCCGTTCCGTAATTCGGGCTGTAGCTGTGTCTAAAGTTTTTTCTCAGCCCCCGCTTGTCGAATCACCCCGAAACTTTCAAGACAGGAGCTGACTGGAGCGGGCCACTAGTTTTGATAATTTTGCGAACACCGGCGCCAAAGATATTGAGAAATCAAAAAACGCTTTTCCTATGGAAACTAGGACCTAACTATAACTACCTACTGGCGACTGCCAGTAGGTAATATAAATATATATATATATACGACAGAGGTCTAGAAGCATGCAGGTACTTCCTAAGTGAAAGATCGATCTCATATCTCTTTCATACTGAGATGTTAATTGAGATGATGT
Organism: Lissotriton helveticus; assembly: GCF_964261635.1. Classification (NCBI taxonomy): domain Eukaryota; kingdom Metazoa; phylum Chordata; class Amphibia; order Caudata; family Salamandridae; genus Lissotriton; species Lissotriton helveticus. The sequence continues at coordinate 1,503,856,610 of NC_136061.1, forward strand.
CTACCTGTCTCAAACAGAACTATTTTCTCTTCGATAATAAGATCTACCAACAGACCCTTGGTACAACAATGGGGACCTGTATTGCTCTACCATTGCAGGTCTCTATTTGGGGTACTGGGAAGAGAAAGTCCTCTATGTATAAAGAGAAGGCAGCTATGTGGGTCCGCTACATAGCAACATCTTTTGCATTTGGGATGGAACAGAAAATGAAGCACAGGATTTTGTTAATGAACCGAATACGAATGGTTTTAACTTACAGTTTACCTTTCAATGGTCTAGAGAAACACTTGAATTTTGAGACTTGAGACTCACTATTCAAAATGACAAACTAGAGAGTACTTTATTCAGGAAAGCGACCGCGGGAAACAGTCTCCTACACTCGAGAAGCTGTCACTCTGCATCGTTAATTAACAGCATACCAATGGATGAGCGCCTTAGAGCAAAACATAATTGTAGCACAGTAGACAGTTTCCAGAGAGAAGAAAAAGTCATGACCAAAAGATTCCTCAAGAGAGGATGTACGCAGTCAGTCATTAATAAGGCCAAAAGTGAGGTGGCCAAAAGATTGAGAGAGTCTCTGCTGATTGAGAAAGTAAAAGATAATGAACAGGCTAAAACCCAGAAGATAAAGTTCATTACAACCTATAACAGACAGGCACATGAGGTGCATAAAAGCTTAAACAAATGTTGGCCAGTATTAGGAACAGATAAAGAGTTATCAGACAGCATTCAGAGTTTTCCCCAGATCACTTATAAGAGAGCAAAATCCCTTAAAGATACTCTATGTACAGCAGTCTAGTCAGGGGTTACAAAAATGACAGGAATACAGGGATTTTTTTACATGCAGGAATTGTAAAGCCTGCAAAAATAGTAAAAATAAAAAAGAGTGTATGTTGGCACCAGAATGTAAACCATTTGTAATCACAAAACATACCTCCTGTAACACTGAGTTTGCTGTATACGCCCTGTTCTGCCCGTGCAAGAAGGCATATATAGGGAGTACCATTCCAAAGCTAAAAAGAGAATACTTGAACATCTATGTGCAATTAAGAATGGTGACAAACAGTATCCTATTGCACGACATTTCCAAAGTCACCATGGTCAGAATAACAATGTTCTGAGCTTTGTTGTGCTTGATGCAATAAAGATTAATGAGAGAGGAGGGAACAGGGTGAAAGAACTGCGAAAACTCAAATCTAAACTGATTGTGCAATACAGGACTCTGACACCGAGAGGTCACAACTGTGATGAAGAACTTTCTGTACATTTGGGTTAGTCAATATGGAACTATTGTGTTTTCTTTTTCTGGTATGTCGGGCGTTATTCTACTTTTATGTCATATAAGTAATTTGAAGGAACCAGTAGAGCTGTGTAAATATAGAAACATATCTAAGGGTAGGAAATGCTGCAAATGTAAAATGAGCGATTTGTGTTTTAATATCACTGTGGGTAGTTTTTGTTTTTTGTTTGGTGTAATATTTTAAACATTCACACTATGTATTTGTATTTTTTACAGAGAGAGATCTTAACGAAGAAATGCTGGAGAGCGAAAGTATCTATTCCCTTGCTAGAGCCCACTAGGGCCCAATAACTATGATTTGAATTATGGCATTGTTTTTCTTATGCCCACTTGGTCTTTTACACCTACTGAATTTATAGTACATCTGTTTTCTTTTCCGAACCTGGACATCGCAAGCAGCAGTCTGCTGCCCACGGTGAGGATAAAGTGATTTCAATAAAGTTTATTGAAGACACGAAGGGAGATCGCTAAAGCAAATGGCATGCAGGATGCAGCCCGCCCACTGTGGCAAAATGCTTTAGTTATGATATTCCGATGTGTAAAAATGTTATTTATACTGATTAGGAGTATTTGGGCTCCGAAATTTTTAGAACACCGTGTCTTCTGCTAATGCATTGAAAGACGTTTAATAACAACAAGTGTACGGCACATATGTTTCACCTTATCTCTCTATATATATATATATATATTGAAAATGATCTGTTAAAAGACTGAAGTGCCTAACTTTAAAAAAATCAATATCTAGTATTGTGCAGGGAATTTAAAAACAATAGCCCTTAATCTGAAAGTAGGAGTGAGTAAACTCTGTTTCACATGTAGTCTATCTTCGTGTTCTACCAAATGTTTGAGGTCATATGTTTATTTAAATGTTTTGTAATTAAACCCACGGCACTCGTGAACAAGGGATTTGTCCCGAAACGCGAGTGAGTTGCCCATTTTTTGCAGATTTTGCAATTAAATAACGACTGCTGAAAAGTTTTCGTGTTGTCCGTGGCTGCTGTTTTCAGAATTGTCATACAGCGTGCATTCGTCTATATATATATATATATATATATATGTATATATATATATATATATATACACATATACATATACATATACATATACATATACATATATATATATATATATTACCTACTGGCGGTCGCCAGTAGGTATATATAGTTAGGATTTTTTCTCTATGGGTTTTTTGAAAATTCTATGTCTAATAACTTTGGCGTTTGTGGACGGAATCGGCTGAAATTTTCAGGAAAATGGCACATTTTGTTTCTGAGCAGCCCTTGAAAATTTGGGGGGGGTTCGTCCAGTGGGGGCCGAGAAAAAAGGGGGGTCCCAAAACGTGTTTTTAACATTGAGTTTTCCATAGGGCGGTTGGCCTCACTTTTAGCCCGAACGGCTGAATGGATTTGCACGAAACTTGGCAAAATTGTAGGGACTGGTAGCCCGATGTGCCTTTTGTAGGTCTCAATATATGTGCTCCAGTGGATTTTGAGAAATTAACGTTTAAAAAAAGATATATATCTGTAACAGCGGACCGGTTAGCGCTCTGGTTCGCGGACTTTTCGCGCAACGGAGCTTTGTGAAGCGAAGCTGATTGGTTCTCCGGCGTCTGTCAACATTCCAAACAGTCCGTAGCGGCCGCCATCTTGTCTCTCGGTAGGATCGAGAGACAAGAGGAGGTCAAAACAAAGGGGGAAATAACTATAAGGGGGCATAGTAGATCCTCGCTGACCCCCTAGGTTTGATGTGGAGGTTTTAAAAGGGCCCCGCGGGGCAAAAAAAAAACAAAATAATAATAATCGAACGGCTGAATGGATTTGCACGAAACTTGGCAAAATATTAGGGACTGGTAGCCCGATGTGCCTTTGCTAGGTCTCAATATATGTGCTCCAGTGGATTTTGAGAAATTAACGTTGAAAAAAAGATATATATCTGTAACAGCGCTCCGCTTCGCGTACTTTTCGCGTTACGGAGCTTTGCGAAGCTGATTGGTTCTCCGGCGTCTGTCAACATTCCAAACAGTCCGTAGCGGCCGCCATCTTGTCCCTCGGTAGGATTGAGAGACAAGAGGAGGCCAAAGCGAAGGGGGAAATGACCATAAGGGGGCATAGTAGATCCTTCCTGACCTCTTAGGTTTGATGTACCATTTTGCCAAGTTTGGTGTAATTCCGTTCAGCCATTCAGGCTGTAGACGTATGTAAATGTCCTATGGAAAATTGCATGGGGAAAACACATTTGAAAGTGTTGAAATTTAGAACCAATTAAAATGTTACTTTGGTTTTGTATTTGTGTGTGATGAAAGTTAATTGGTTATGTATATATGTCAAATGAGAGGAAACCACAGCCATTTTGTGATACTACTGTCTGAGGTACATTTGTGAGGAATTTTTGGTGGTGAATTTCTGGTGTTTGATTTACACAGTACTAACACTTCTGCTACTTTTAAAAAGGTGAGTTGTTAATTTGTAAGGGGAACTATGTTGTACACTTGAAGATAATTTGAAAAATGTTTTCTGTTATTTATTTGCAGTCCTTCTGTTATACTAAATACTTGATGAAGTTAGTTTTATATTATGTATTACTAAAAACGATAAATGAAAGTGATTATTTTTTTCTGCAATTTACAGCAAGCAATTTCAAAATAAAATGGCTCACAATGAAGAGACCGTGGCAATTTCTTTTGAATTGTCCACTACATTGATTGAAATTGAGAGCACCAATAATGAAATATTGTCACAAGGAGGACATGACTTGTATGATTCCATTAGATTGATTGAAATGGACAGTACCAAGAATGAAATATTGTCACAAGGAGATGACTTGAATGATTCCACTACATTGATTGAAATTGAGAGCACCAATAATGAAATATTGTCACAAGGAGGAGATGGCTTGTATGATTCCATTAGATTGATTGAAATGGACAGCACCAATAATGAAATATTGTCACAAGGAGGAGATGACTTGAATGATTCCACTACATTGATTGAAATTGAGAGCACCAATAATGAAATATTGTCACGAGGAGATGACTTGAATGATTCCACTACATTGATTGAAATGGACAGCACCAATAATGAAATATTGTCAGAAGGAGGAGATGACTTGAATGATTTTTTTGATCAATCTCTTGATGGCGAATTTATCGAGTGTTTGGAGACCATAGAGTTACAAGAATCATCATTGCAGACTTTTAATGAGGAGATTCCAGATGAGATGATTGAAGAGGAAATTACTGATGAGGACATGTTACTAGTTGTTTCAAATTTAGAAAATTCTGAAGAATAAATTTATATTTAGAAATCAAAAATTGTTTGAGACATTATTTATTTTTATTTTTAATTTATGAGGTTGTAGCGAAGTGATTGTAGTATAAAATGAGACTTATAGTATAGAGTGCAACATTTTTATGTTACATGGTAAGTTTACTCATATTTACTTCCCTTCTGCCACTATATTATCTCCAATGTGTATTTGACATGTCTTCTTCATCTCCGGCCTCCTTTCTCTCACTGTGTGTCTCCGATGCATCTTATCGCTGGTATTTTGTGTAATTACAGAAGAGAGTAAAATAAAATAGTTCGGAACGTGAAAAGGGGGCAAAGTAGAGTACTCCTCACCCCCTAGGCCTTTTTAGGCGGTCCCAAAAGGATCAGTTTCTGCTTTCCTGAGAGATTATGGTATGAGTTCCATATACCACAATAACTTGCATTACAACATGCAAGATATCTATCTCCTATTACCAACTTTTGGAGATATTCGCGCTAAGCGCGAATATCTCCAAAAAGTAACACCTGCCCTGAGCAGTTCTTAGCCATGTTATCCAATGGGAGGTGGATAACATGGCTAAGAGTATTAGCTCGGTAATGCATGAATATCGCTGAGTTTTTAGCGATATTCATGCATTGCGGCCGTTTATTATCGCATTTGCGATAAACCTTGATAATAGTAAGGTTTATCTTCGATAATTTCTGACGATGCTTAGTGGTAAAAAATTGGTTGGTAAGCATCGTTAGCGATAAATATCGCTTAACTTTGGTAATATGCCCCAACGTCTGTTAACGTTCGATTCGAAGGAAATGAGGAAGTGTTGAAAAACATTGTCTGCGCCATCTTGCCTTTTTTGAAATGCCACACTTTTGTCGTGCACGGCAGCCATTTTAGATGTCTTGACCAGACCCACTCTCTGCACGCTGTCGATTCGTAGCATGGCTCCTCACCCTCGTAAGCATCTCCCCCAGGCACTGGTCACCACCGCTCTCTGTCTTATGCATGGGCAATAAACCTTCCCCCATCTGCGCTGCTCTTCCCTGAGAATCACACTCTGTGCCCGCCCGACACCTCCCTTTCGCCCTATTCACTACCGCACCCTCTGACACTCCTCTTCCTCTGTGTCCGAATGTCCAGGCCGGTCCTAGGCTATCAGCTAGCCCTGCAGATGTAGTTTATGGCCCCAGCTGTAAAGAATCACCCCTCTTCAAAGGAGTTATAGTAGATCAAGGCCCACACCCGATGTGATCCGTCACAGCACACGCGTTCCTACTATCTGAAAACCATCCTGTATTGTGATTGGGGAGGGGACCGAGCCTGAAGCGGAAGATTCCAGGAATGACTCTTTGTACATCAAAGTTTTTACAATTATGTGTCACATTAAAAATATATAGCACTCCAACAAAGTAGTAGGAATATAAAACTTTAATAACATATAAATATATACAACAAAACAAAAACAGTAAAAACATTTAAACAACGAAGAGACCGTGGCAATTTCTTTTTAATTATCCAATAGATTTATTGAAATTGACAGCACCAATAATGAAATATTCTTGTCAGTAGCGGTCTGTTGTGCGAATAGTTCCAAGGCAGCAGAACGCGCTGAAATCTAGATGGCACGAAAGTGATGTCTAGTAAGTTGCCGCCCAGCAAAAAACGGCGTGGGGCGCCGCGGGGGTGAGTGAGTCCAGTAGGCACCACAGCTATTCTTACCGGCATTGCAGAATTACTGCTGGGGACAATGCCTGTGCTGTAGCAGGGTCACAGCAGAAACAAAAAGGATTCTGTTGAAGATGTTGTTGGTTTTCAATTTGAAAACAGTTCTGGTGTCAACTGCTATGCTAATGTAGTGGTTAATGTTTTGTTTTCTCTAGAAAATGTAAAAGAGGGGGAGGCAGTCCAAAGTTCCGTTAAAAGGGCAAAGGAAAGGATCGGTGGTTTGAACTATCAGTCAAAAAGGGGAGGGGGTGCAATAATTTTTCCTACCGGGTCACACTGTGCTTTCACCGGAAGTAAGGTCTGCAGGATTGTAGTAATTCAAAGTGAGGCTGGCGCCAGCATGGGAGCGCCGACGTCCCGCGGATACAGTTTCGTCACTCCACGGGCGATCATGGCAGTCATTCCCCATCGGGGGTCGGAGACTCCCGCGGCTCCTCTAGAATCTTCAAGGTCGTGGAGGACTACGGTGGTGGAGTTAACCAGTGACCGGGCCATTTCTTTATGTTGGGCCCGCTCTTGCCAGGTCGACCGCCATTTTGAGAGTTCGGCAGCTACCGGCGATCGCGGGGTCACATGAGCGGACGGGCTCCACCCTGCCGGGCGAGACGTTGCAGCATGGCCACAGTGGAAGAACCGTTATCTAGGTCGTTCCGAAACTGTGCAGCACTGTAGTTGTTAGGATGCCACCGCCTGGAGCGCTGAGGGTGCAGCTGGGAAGCCTCCACCTGGGGAGGCGGGAGAGGCCTGTTCGCACCGTCTCTCCCTCCCAGTGCACCCCACGGCGTCTCGCTTGAGATTTGTTATGGCCGGACCAGGCGATGAGGACGAGGGGGGGGTCGGAGGCATGTGCAAGACATCCCCCTCCAGTGTTGTCGCAGCCATTATAAAAGAAAGAAGTGTCCCGTCCGTCTTCGGGCCGGGCTTCCGGTGGATGTCGGCCGGACGCCCCTGGCTCTGGCCCCATGAACGGGTTTCTTGGTTTATCGGCTGCAGCCGGATCCCGTCGGCCTCGGCCCCCCGACCGTTGGTGGTCGGACCGGAAGAGCATGTGGCGGGACTACCTGCAACTCTCAAGGGCCACCGCGGCCGGACTGGGAGAGAGAGGGGAGGGTCGAGGAGACATTCCCCCCCCCTGCAACTGTTCAGCGTTGTAAAGGCAATCCCCTGGCCGGGTCCCGCTGGTCTCGGCCTCTCCTCCGGCTACACCCTACGTTAGGATCTCCTGGCCGAGGCGTGGCAGCAGGACCTGCCTTATATGGGCTGCTCCCGGCTGGGCGTAGCCGGAACCCTGCCCCACCTTGGAAGTTTCCAGAGTGGGGGTGGATGTTCTACTGACTTGCATTTTCCCTAGTCTATCGATTTTTTTGGCGTGGCAGGCGGTGGGACAGCGAGGGGTGATTTGGTTTCTCTTACTGTTTTTCTGGTCTCTCACCACTGGCATATTTTAACGTTTTCTTGTTTCTAGGACATTAATAGGTTTTATCATTACGTTATGTTATCGTTTCTTTGTTCGTTGTTTAATAAAAGTTCATGTTCATCAGTGGCCTACTGATTTTCGTTTTCCTATTTTTTTCTTTCCAGGTTGTTTCATGGTAAAGTTTCTGTTAACAGGATACAGTGATCACTTCGTTATTATTGCATATGTCCTTTTCACTAGGGGTGCTCTCTGGTCGGGCCAGATGACGTATCTCTAGTAAATGGTCCGGGTGAAAAAGGTGCATCAATCAGTGGGGAGTAGATAGGCATGACAGATTACAACGGGGGAGAACGGTCCGCATTACGTACCCTTTCACTACTTGCAAAGATTTTCCTACGTTTATTTGCAAACAGGGAATACCTCCAAAAAGAACTAATTCCCAAACAGTCAATGTTCGGACAATCAATCAATCAATGAGGAATGAAATAGGTACGACGTGTTAAAGGCTTGCGTTACCTACCCTTCACTATCTGCAAAGGGAGATAGAATATTCCTATTCTTCCTCGTTTGCAGGTAGAGAAGATCGTTAAGAGAATTAACTTCGAACAATTCAATGCTCGATTGAAACAATCAACAAGGGGTACTGTGAACACAAATGAACGCCGCTTATATACATACGCATTGCTATTTTCAACAGGTTGTTCCTAATGTTTCTATTTTAGCGAGGTCAAAAGAGATCCCATTAGTGGCCTACTGATTTTGCTCGATTCCTTTTGTTTTTTTACACGATTTTTCGCTATCTGCAAAGACTAAACAGAGTATTGCGACTCTGTGCTTGTTTGTAAATAGAGAATGAACCAAAGAGAACAATCAATCAAATGGAGAGAGAAGCAGGCACGACGGATTACAAAGGGGGAAAGGGCTGCGTTAACTACCCTTCACTATCTGCAAAGAGAGAGTACTCCTAATAGAAATGAGGGGTGGGGGGCAGCAATCAAAGCAGATCAGTGTGCATAAACACGAAAAAAAAAATTCTTACCACGTACTTGACATTCGACAGCTTATGATATTTGCTATTAAAAAACCATTGAAATTCACTGAAAAAACCATAGGTTATAGACCATATATAGTTAGGAATTAGCATTTACAAAACCTTGAAAATTCACTGAAAAAACCATAGGTTATAGACCATATATAGTTAGGAATTAGCATTTAAAAAACCTTATTTTACTCACACAAAACCATTGAAATTCCATATATAGTTAGTTGCACTAACTATATATTGCGCACCCGCAATCCACTGCTGATGATGTCACATATTACATCATTCATGACATGGTCAGTGACATCACTGATGACATCACTGATGACATCTCAAATGACATCACTGATGACATCTCACTTGACATCAATGATCACATCACTGATGATATCATTCATGTGACAATACAATGCATCTCCTCACATTTTAATATAACCTCTGTTTCACCCAGTGTTAAAAACAGAGTATAATTTTTGAAACCATTGACACACCAATACTAGTCACTACATACGTACTCACTGATTCCTACGTCTACACACACATTCACTCATTCACCCATACAATCATTCATACATACAATCACTCATGTTTACAACACAATCATATGCACTCATACACCTATACAGACACTCACACTCTGCCACTCATCCATGGAGTTACTCACACACCTAGTCAGTCCTGTAAAGAATCAATCACACTTCCATTTCTTGTCTATACAGTTAAACATAGAGCACCTTACGTTTTCAAACATATACTAACACATACTTACTTTCTTATAGAATCATTGATACAAGTACACATTGATCTGCACAGAGTCACACACCTCCCAGCCAGCCACACACATACTCAGTCTCCCATACAAATACTTGGGCAATCAATCAATAACCCATATAGTTACTCATATAGCTACTGACCAACACATGCAGCAGTTTACAGAACAACAGACATAATGATGCACAAATTAAGACAGTTTAGTCACTAACTCATGCACTCAGTGAGACACATTTAATCACTCACTCATACAGTCAGTCACGCACCTACTAAATCCTTCATCCAGACACTTCTACATCTACTCATTCTTCAATATGTAAAACATATTTAAACTTTTCAGAAACACACAGTCACTGGATGATGTCATCAGTGATGTCATTTGAGATGTCATCAGTGATGTCATCAGTGATGTCACTGACCATGTCATGAATGATGTAATATGTGACATCATCAGCAGTGGATTGCGGGTGCGCAATATATAGTTAGTGCAACTAACTATATATGGAATTTCAATGGTTTTGTGTGAGTAAAATAAGGTTTTTTAAATGCTAATTCCTAACTATATATGGTCTATAACCTATGGTTTTTTCAGTGAATTTTCAAGGTTTTGTAAATGCTAATTCCTAACTATATATGGTCTATAACCTATGGTTTTTTCAGTGAATATATATATATATATATATAGCATTCTTAAACTTTTTAGAAGCACTCAGTCACTGGATGATGCCATCTGTGATGTCCGTTGAGATGTCATGTGTGATGTCATCAGTGATGTCACTGACCATGTCATGAGTGATGTAATATGTGACGTCATCAGCAGTGCATTGCGGGGGCGTGAGTTATAGTTAACTCAGCTAACTATAACGGCTAAATTTCTCTGGTTTTGTATGAGTGAAATGTCAGCCTAACTATAACGTTACTGAAACCTCTGTTTTTTTCAGTGAATTTCTAAGGTTTTTTAAATACTAATTCAAACACAATATTCTAATAGTAATTTATACTTTTAAATTAAATGCAGTACATTTTACGGGTGCGCCACTTATACGCGATGGGTGAGCGACCCCTACGCGACTCCATGTGACATAGAAAGAGAGCTTTTATTATGTTGATTACAAATGCTAATGACATTGTATAGTTGAAAACTTTATTTAAATGCCATTTTCAAAAAATGTGCCTAACAGCAAGAAAAAGGCGCGAAGCCGAAACGCGTCCTGTTTTGATTTAACGGATTAATAAACCCGTTTTATTTTCCACTAACGGAGTGCAGTCGGTTCTTTTGGTTTTTTGGAAGAAATTGGAGCGTGATATATATATATATATATATATATATATATATATATATATATATATATATATATATATATAGCAGTCTTAAACTTTTTAGAAGCACTCAGTCACTGGATGATGCCATTTGTGACGTCAGTTGAGATGTCATACGTGATGTCATCAGTGATGTCACTGACCATGTCATGAGTGATGTAATATGTGATGTCATCAGCAGTGCATTGCGGGGGCGTGAGTTATAGTTAACTCAGCTAACTATAACGGCTAAATTTCTCTGGTTTTGTATGAGTGAAATGTCAGCCTAACTATAACGTTACTGAAATCTGTGTTTTTTTCAGTGAATTTCTAAGGTTTTTTAAATACTAATTCAAACACAATATTCTAATAGTAATTTATACTTTTGAATTAAATGTAGTACATTTTACGGGTGCGCCACGTATACGCAATGGGTGAGCGACCCCCAGGCGACTCCATGTGACATAGAAAGAGAGCTTTTTATTGGTTAAAAAGCTTTTCATTCTCTTAGAGGGTGGAACCAACACCCGTTCCAGTCCATTCATTTTGGGTGTGTCTCCTTGTTAGACTACTTTTTTGTAGGCTCTGGAAATTCTTCATTTTATTTGGTGTTCCAACATTTTTTCAATAAAAAAATAGCATCAGCTTTTCCTGAAGAGGAGCAGCAGGAGGAGATGGAAGAAGTGGAAGAGCCAGTCGAAAACCACACAGAAAGCATAAAGTGGGCCTTTTTTTATTGTGCCGGAGGGAGAGAAGAAAGTGAATGCTTGAAAGGTGACCTGCAGCATCTGCCACAAAGTCCTAGCCAAAGGATCCCAAAAAAATATTAGTGTGGCACTTCTTCGATGAAGAAACACCTAGAAACAATACATCCAACTTGTCTTGCACGAGAGATGATGGAACAACAGAAGAGGGACCAAGCTGCAGCTGATGAGGGTAGTCAACCATCTACCTCAGCAGGTGTTGTACTCACCACTCCACAAATCCAGATAGTCCCAGAAATTGCGGATGTTGAAATTCACTGTCGCAAATGTTTTAACGACTCTTTGCATTGGAGAACTGTCCATTTAAGCAATGGTTACTCTTTTGAAAGCACATAAGTGCTAAAGAAATTGGGGGGTTCTACCTTTGTTCTTAAGAAACACATAAGTTGGACTGGTTAATTTTTACTTTTTAGTCAAAATTGTTAAAAAAAACCTTTTCTCATGGAACCACCTATATTGGTTAAAATTAGAAAAATTGTATGTAGTGAAAGTGATTGCTTGCATAAATGTGTGTGTGATGAATGTAAGAATTGTGCATAAGTAGTGTCTCAGTGAATGAATGAGCGCATGCATAATACATGAGTGAATGAAGAAGTGAAAGAGTAGTGCTTGAGTGATTTGATATATGCATGAGTAGTGGCTGAGTGAATGAATGAGTGTATGCATAATGGCTGAGTGAATGGTTGAGTGTAAGCGTGGTGTCTGAGTGATTCCATGAGGGCATTGGTAGTGCCTGGGTGATTGCAAGAGTGCAGAGGTACTGTATGAATGATTGGTTGAGTGCATGGGAACTGCCTGAGTGAAAGGATGAGTGCAAGAGTAGTGCCTGAGTGATTGCATGAGTGCAGAGGTACTGTCTTGGTGATTGGATGAGTGCATGGGTAGTGCTTGACTGAAAGGATAAGTGTAAGGGTAATGCCTGGGTTACTGCATTAGTGAATGGGTTCTGCCTGAGAGAATGAATGAGTGCATGGGTAGTGCCTGAGTGAAATGGCTGAGTACAGGAATAGTGCCTGAGTGATTGCATGAGTGCATGGGTAGTGCCTGGGTGATTGTATGAGTGCATGTGTACTGTCAGGCTGATTGGATGAGTGCATGAGTAGTGGCTGTGTGAAACAGAGTGTAAGGGTAATGCCTGGATCATTGGATGAGTGCATGGATAGTGCCTAAGAGAAAAGAGGAGTACATGGGTAGTGCCTGAGTGAATGGTTGAGTGCAAGAGTAGTGCCTCAGTGATTGAATGAGTGCATGGGTAGTGCCTGGGTATTTGGATGACTGCATGTGTAGAACCTGAGTGACTTTATGAGTGCAGGGGTAATGCCTAGATGCTTAGATGAGTGCATGAGTAGCACATGAGTGAAAGGGTCAGTGCAAGAGTAGTGCCTTGGTCATTGGATGAGTGCATGGGTAGTGCCTGAGAGAATGGATGAGGGCATGGGTAGTTCTTGACTGAATGGTTGAGTAGAAGAACAGTGCCTGCGTGATTGCATGAGTTCAGAGCTACTGCCTTGGTGATTGGATGAGTGCATGGGTAGTGCTTGACTGAAAGGATAAGTGCAAGGGTAATACCTGGGTTATTCCATTAGTGCATGAGTTGTGCCTGATAGAATGGATGAGTGCATGGGTAGTGCCTGAGTGAATGGTGGAGTGCAAGAATAGTGCCTGATTGATTGCATGAGTGCATGTGTAATGCCTGTGTGATTGTATAAGTGTAGGTTTAGTGCCTGGGTGATTGGATGAGTGCATGGGTAGTACCTGCATGAAAGGATGTGTGCAAGGATAATGCCTGGCCAATTGGATGAGTGCATGGGTAGTGCGTAAGAAAAAAGGTGAGTGCATGGGTAGTGCCTGAGTGAATGGTTGAGTGCAAGAGTAGTGCCTGAGTGATTGCATAAGAGCATGGGTAGTGCCAAGGGTGATTGCATGAGTAGAGGAGTAGTTCCTGGGTGTTTGGACGATTGCATGTATAGTACCTGAGTGACTTCATGAGTGCATGGGTAGTGCCTGAGAGAATGAATGAGTTAATGGGTAGTGCCAGAGTAAATGGTTGAGTACAAGAATAGTGCCTGAGTCACTGCATGAGTGCATGGGTAGTGCCTGGGTGATTGTATGAGCGCAGGTGTACTGCCTGGGTGATTGGATGAGTACATGGGTAGTGGTTGTGTGAAAGGATGTGTGCAAGGGTAATACCTGGGTCACTAGATGAGTGCATGGGGAGTGCCTCAGAAAAAAAAGATGAGTACATGGGTAGTACCTGTGTGATTGCATGAGTGCATGGGTTTAGCCTGGGTGATTGCATCAGTGTAGGGGTACATCATGGGTGATTGGATGACTGCATGTGTAGTTCCTGAGAAACTTCATGGATGCAAGTGTAATACCTAGGTATTCAGATGAGTACATGGGTAGTGCGTGAGAGAAAGGTTCCAGGGTAGTGCCTGGATCTTTGGATGAGTGCATGGGTAGTGCCTGAGAGAATAGATGAGTGCATGGGTAATGCCTGTATGAATGGTTGAGTATAAAAATACTGCCTGAGTGATCGCATGAGTGCAGGGATACCGCCAGGGTGATTGGTTGAGTTCATGGGTAGTGCTTGACTGAAGGGATGAGTGCAAGGGTAATACCTGGGGTTTTCCATTAGTGCATGCGTTGTGCCTGAGAGAATAGATAAGTGCATTGGTAGTGCCTGAGTGAATGGTTGAGTACAATAATAATGCCTGAGGGATTGCATGGTTAGTGCCTGGGTGATTATATGAGTGTATGTGTAGTGCCTGGGTGATTGGATGAGTACATGGGTAGTACCTATGTTAAAAGATGAGTGCAAGGATAATGCCTGAGTGATTGCATGAGTGCGGAGGTACTGCCTGGGTGATTGGATGAGTGCATGGGTAGTTCTTAACTGAAAGGATAACGGCAAGGATAATGCCTGGGTTATTGCATTCATGCATTAGTTGTGCCTGAGAGAATGGATGAGTTCATGGGTAGTGCCTATGTGAAAGGATGAGCACAAGGGCAATGCCTGGGTCATTGGATGAGTGCCTGGGTAGCGCCTAAGAAAAAAGATTAGTCCATGGGTAGTGCCTGAGTGAATGGTTGAGTGCAAGAGTAGTGCTTGAGTGATTACATCAGTGCATGGGTAGTGCCTGGGTGATTTGCTAGAGTGCATGGGTACTACCTGGGTGATTGGAATAATGCATGTGTAGTACCTGAGTGACTTCATGAATGCAAGGGTAACACCTGAGTGTTTAGATGAGTGCATGGGTAGTACGTGAGTCAATGGATCAGTACAAGGGCTGTGCCCTGGTCACTGGATGAGTGCATGGGCAGTACCTGGAAGAATGGATGAGTGCATGGTTGGTGTCGGAGTGACTTCATGAGTGGAATGGCAATACTTGGGTGCTTAGATCAGTGCATGGGTTGTGCCTGAGTAAAAGGATGAGTGCAAGGGTAATGTCTGGGTCACAGCATGAGTGCATGGGTAGTGCCTGAGAGGATGGATGAGTGCATGGGTAGCGCCTGAGTGATTGCATGAGTGCAGGCATAGTGCATGGGTAATTGGACGAGTAGTGCATGAGTGAAAGGATGAGTGCAAGAGTAGTGCCTGGGTCATTGGATGAGTGCATGGGTAGTGCCTGTGTGAATGGTTGACTATAAGAGTAGAGCCTGAGTGATTGTATGAGTGCAAGGGTTGTGCCTGGCTGATTGGATGAGTGCATGGGCAGTGTGTGAGTTAATGGATGAGTGAGCAGTTAGTGGCTAAATGAAAAGCTGAGTGCAACAGCACTGTCTGGCTGATTATATGAGTGCATAGTCAGTAATGAATAAGTATACAGATAGTCCCTGTGTGATTGCATGAGTGTATTCATAATATCTGTTTCATTCAATGAGTCGATGGGTAGTCCCTGGGTAATTCTATGAGTGCAAATATTTTCTATGTATGCATCTGAGAAGCCCCTGGATAGGGTGTTCAATAGACACCTGTCCTGTATAAGGAAGGGTAAATAACTTGCAATTAAAGCCCTTTTATTGGTCTATGCACTTTTGTAAAAAGTAGGTATGATACTACTCCTCAGAAATATGATGATAAGTTTCAAATAATGTAAAGGATGAACATTATTTATATTAGAAACAAATAAAATATCATTACATTTTAAAAAACTTGCAAGTTTAGCATGCGTACTATATATTGTATTCTTACCTTTCAAGTAATTGAATACATTACTCAGTAGAACTAATTTAGAGTAAAATTATTCTAAACAGCATTACAGCTGGTTTCAACCTTCAACAGTAGCTACTATAAAGAAGAAAAAGAAAAACTGTTATCTAATGAAAATATATTACAGAAATTATAATATCATATTTTTAAGAACACAACATAAATTTAGAATTGCATAACATGTTCAGTTTCCCTCTTTTGCTGTTCTCAAATTCCATTTACCTTCACCATACACACTGATTTCAATGTAGTATCATCATTGAACAGTGGGGAAAAACAAATTGATAATTTCCTATCTACACTTTGTTAATTACTTCCTTCATCTACATTAACTCAATTATTTATCTCAAATACATTTGCCAAAATGTGGACTCTCATTTACATCTGGTACAATTAGACAACAAATATACACACTATTTGCTTTTGAACACAATTTTCCAAATGTAATATTAATTACCGCTAATAATATTCCAAACACAAATTATAAATACTAATAGTTTGCAGTGCTGTCTACTTTCTGTTTACATCTTCTGAACAGGCCGACTGATGTAGTCAAAACTTTGGCTGCAGAAATACCACATATGAATTTGGTAATTCATAAGGCATTCCAGGTTTGAATTCCAAGTGGACATCATTGCAAAGCGTGCATCCTTTTTACACTTTAAATAAACAGTATAGTGTCCAGATGTTGCAGTAAGTTCTTCATGAAAAATAATAGGTGCTGTTGTATAAGTTCTTCCTAAAATAGATATTTGACTTGCTTTAAAAAAAATTGTTTCCAATTTTCTTCCATTTACTCTACATCGTTGTAACATTAAAATGAGATATTTTCCAAACTTTTCTATATGTAATGTAGACAACATCTACAATGTGAGCATCTAATATCCTGATTTGCTGTTTTTATCAATTTGTTAAAAAGTACTGATTCGCAGTCTGGTATTGTCAAGTTTAGGAATCGCTCTGTTTGTATTTCAGTGGTAGAAGTAAATGAACACTCTTCACACTTATGGTTTCACTAGTAATTTAGTCTAAATATGTTTTCAATGTGTATTCCTTCATGTTCTAATACTCCAAGCATAAGCATTAGAAATTCTTGTGCGTTTTGTTGTTTGTTGAGAATAAATGTCAATGAACCAGTACATATATTTAAAAGATGCTGAATGCAAGAAGCAGTATACATTTTAGTTCTGCAATTTATCAACTGTTGAAATACTTGATGTAGTAAAGAATAGAATCTTTTTTCACGATTTTCCATGATTTCATGATGAAGATGTGGTAAATGAAACACAACATTCAGAATCACATTACCATAACAGTTGATACCTGAACTGTTTTCTAACTGGTATCCTATAATATCAATAACCCTTTCTGTTTTCTTTTCTTTATGCTTCAACTTTTTCTTCAGTTGCTCTCCTTTTTTGAACCTCGGTTGCATCTTTGACATATTTCCGTTTTGGAAACATTGCACGATCCTCATACATGTGATATTCACCTAAATCAGGAGCATAAAGTCTTCTTAAACGATTATACTCTCTTAAACAGTTTGCATCAGCACTAACCTTTTTCTTATCTAAAATCTATCAAATACAAGCCAGACAATGTTCTTACTCGAGACAATACAACGTATGGCATTCCCTCTTTGAACACCGTACTTTCAATATTTACAAAAGCTCTATCTATACGTAAACCTTGAGATTTATGAATAGTTACTGTATATGCTAAAGACAGAGTAAACTGTTGTCTGCGAACATACAAATCTTTCACAAGAAAAAAATGTAGAACACAATGCCCAATTAGTTTTACCTCCTTAATCTGATCAAATTTTATAATCAAAAATTCTACTCTACCTCTAGTCTGAAAATTTACAAAATCAACAACTTTTCCCATTGCTCCATTTACTTAACCTTCTTATACAGTCAAATTATGCCGCAAAATTACTCAACATTTTATACATACATGTAAAGTCTTTTCTAAGGCTGTGGTTTTAGAATCAGACGTTTCCAAAACATGCAATTTAGCCTGTAGTTTCTTTGTAAGAAGGATAGTTACTCATTTATCAATAGCTTCAATTTCCACAATTTGTTGTTTTTCCAGTTTCAGAAGTTGTTGATTAAATGCAGAACTCTCTTGCAGTGCAGGTATTAATCAAATCATAGGCTTGTTTTCTCGAAGCATATTATATTTTACTTCAGCTGCAGTGTTTTCAGTTGTACACAAGTTCCTTAGTAGCCGACTTTATTAAGCGTGTTTACCATGTTCTATCAAGACACCAATTCTTATGTCTTGAAGAATATTTCCATAACCTTCATCACTTACTTGTCGCATATTCTTAACAAGTTCTGTATATTCAAAATGCAACCACATGTTCACATTTCCAATACTTCCCAAGTATGTCCTTGTGTCTTCATGGACAAGCATTTTAAAAACAGGTTATCTTTACAGGAGTAAGTTGTAGTAGGTCTCCGAATACAATTAAATCTTTTCCTCCAAATAGAACATCGTAATCTGTTTTTTAAATCTGTTGCATTCTTAAATGTACAAAGACAAGCATTAGGTTTGAGACCATGCTCACCTCATCAATGATTAAATGTTTCATTTTCTTCAATACTCTTGAAACTTCTAACAAGCTTCTCCAGATAGCTTCTGATATTACAATTTATTATCATGTTCAACACGTAGCATCAGTAATCGATGTTAAGTAATCCCTTTAATGTTGTGTGCTGCTAATCCACTTGGAGCTGTTACAACACAAGATAATTGTGATTTTGTAGTTTTGTGTAGATAACTGGTCAAAACATTAGTTAAGAAACTTTTTTCTGTTCCAGCTTGACCACTGATGTACAATAGAATAGGTTAAATGATGAACATTGGTATTCTTTTTTTTATGCAGCAAGCCATGTTGTATCTGTTGTTTGACTTGTAGATATATTTCATTTTGTTCAATATTTAGCTGTTCTTCTAACTTTTCCTACTGAATATTATCCTTTTGTGCTTGTTGCATTGCAGTTTCTACCTCGTACATGGATATTGCTGCTTCATTTTCGATAATTGGTTGTCCCAGTGGATCTTGACTCACTGGACCAGAACGTTGACTGCCTTGCAAACTTTCACTAGCTATTTCAGCTCCAATAGCACTTTCTTGTTCAATCTCATCATTTACAATTTTTAGATAAGTTGGGAAGATTGTGCACTGAATGCTATCTTTAGTTGCATTAAAAGAATCTTCATAGCAGTCAAAATCTCCAAGTAATTCTGTTTCACTACGCCAAGGCTTGAATAGTTCCAAAAGTGCTTAATAGAAAAATTCTCTCTTATCTGGGCATTTGCAAGTGATTTTTCTATGGTTAATAAGATTTTCCTTTGGCTTGTTTTACTAAACACCCGTCACATCCAATTACTGCATATTTCTCTTCTTTTGTATTTTCTGTAACTTTTCTTTGAAAGCTGTAATGTTGAAGTATTTCATACAGACATAGGTTTTCAAGATGTGGACTCCTTTTTGTATAGTATGTATCCAACATATTAGTTTTAACAATATTTGCACTTTTAAGGTTCATTCTGTGCTAAGTATTCAATTTCTTGTAAAGATTTCAATACTCTATTTCGTGTGGAGGCACGACATAGACTTACCCAATTGATTCCTCTTGACTTTGAATATAAACTGGCAGAGCTCTAGAGATCCAAACATTCATAGGATCCAATCTCTCAATGGGAAAGCATTTTCAAGCTAAAGCTGTACAATTTCTTGCTATGACTCTTCTCTGCTGAAATTTCTTCATACATTTCTTTCATCTCTGTGTTTTCAGATTTGGTTATATATGATGTGACATAGTGAGCAACAGCAATTGAATATCCATGTTTGCATTCCACATTTTCAAAATAACTGTATTGTAATCATTAATGTACTTTGAAGCTTCTGTTCTTTGTGAGTTGTATGTATTCTTCGGTGATTTCTGAGTTATTGTATGCCTTACTACTGACAAAAAACTATTTACTCTTCCTTTAGAAATTATACGACGTGGGAATCCAAAACGACATTTTGTATGAAATTTCCCTTTACACTTGTATTTGCGTCAAGAGTATTTCCCACATCGATGACTTTGAAATCGTAAAACTTGATATCTGAAGCTCTTTTCTCCTCCATCTCTTGAATGCTACTGTTTGATGAAAGACAAAACAGTTTCATCAGTATCAGTTCCAAATTTTGGTGCATTCTTTATCCATAATAGCATGTGTATACGAGGAGCATCTCTGGCTTGGTACACTTTTCGCCAAAATATGAAATGGGACACCCATCTTTCATCTCATAGCATTAAACATTAGTATCAACTGTATGTACTAATGTGTTCTCTTGAAAATAGCTTTCTTCATTAAAGAAAGGCTCAGTACCAGAGCGTGCTTCCATTCGACAGTAAATGTTTTACAAAAGTTACTTCTATTAACAAGTCTTTTTCTTTTTCTTTTCTCTTCTATAAACACCATTGTTTTATCCAATGTTCTCATTCTCTTCAATATTAATATAAACAATTTTTGTTTCAATTCAAAAGCAGTATCTTCTACACTTTCAATGTGTTGCTTCTTCTTATAAGCTTCTGATCTTCTTTTATACTTTTTACAATCTTTTAAGAAATTTTGAATAACTTTACTTCTATACATTCTTATACCTATTTCTTTAAATGGTTTTTGCCTTATAATATGAGTTGTTTTTCCAAAAACTAATTTTTTTTACCATTACAATTCGTCTTTTCCTTCTGGTTTGTTTGTAAAACTTTTCTTTTTCCATTCATTATTATTGACTTTCTTTAATCTCTCTACAACTGTTTTAATAAACTGTTTAGTGCTCTTATCTGAAGAGATTTTATCCTGAGTAACATTGTGCGATTTTTCTAATGCATTCTTTTTACTTTTCTTTAAATAGTACTGCTTTCTTTGTTCTCTTCTCTTTTCATAATGTCTTGCCATCTTCAATTCATGATCCAAATAAAATAAATTTCTAAAAAACAAAGAACAGTTTCAATAGTTTGTTACATCAATTAACAATTTAAAATGAATTACAAGTGAATATTCATACTAACCCCTAAGCAATTACATACAATTACATTGCTATTCTCTTTATAACTAAAACAAAAGTGCAGAAACAAGCAAGAGAACTGCAGAAAGAGGAAGAAATGTGCTGAAAGACAAAGAAAAGGAACAGAAAGTAAAAGAAAGGTTCAGAAAGAGCCAAAAGAAATGCCCAAAGAAGCAAAACAGCTACAGAAAAATGTGAGAACTGCAGAAAGAGGCAACAGAGTGCAGAAAAAGACAATAGGGGTGCACAAAGAAGCAACAGAGGTGCACAAACATGCAAGAGAAGTACACAAAGAGGCAAGAGGGATGTAGAAGAGGCAAGAGAGGTGCAAAATAGATAAAGACAGGTGCAGAAAAAGGCAAGAAAAGTGCAGAAAGATGCTTTAGAGGTACAGAAAAAAGGACAAATATATAAAGAAGCAACCTACATTCAAAATAAAGCAGGAGAAGTGCAGAAAGAGGCAAGAGAACTGCAGAAAGAGGAAGAATTGTGCAGAAATAGGCCAGAGAGATGCTGAAAGTGTCAAGAGAGGTGCAGAAACAGGCAACAGAAATACAAAAAGAGGGAACAAGGGACAAGAAAGAGGCAAGAAGAGTGCAGAAAGAAGCAACAGAGATGCACATAAATGCAAGAGATGAGCAGAAAGAGGGAAAGAGGTATAGAAAAAGGCAAGAGAGGTCCAGAAAGGGACAAGAGACGTAAAAAAACAAGCAAGAGAGTTGTAGAAATTGGCAAGAGAGGTACAGAAACAGGTGAGGGAGGTGCATAAAGAAGGAAGAGGGGTGCAGAAGGAGGCAAGAGAGGTACAGAAACAGGCAACAGAGGTTTAGAAACAGGGAAGAAGGGTACAAAAAGAGACAAGGGGAGTGCACAAAGAAGCAACAGAGGTGCAAAAAAAGCTAGAGATGTGAAAGAAAGATAAGAAATTTGTAAATTTATGGGGTGTGCGTGGGGAGCACTCCTACTCTTGAATACTTAAACTTCTAGTCCAACGGTGCTATGACTAATAAGGGTTGTCACTCCTTGGTTATGCTTCTGTCTCTTTATTACAGACAATACTCTACATATATCAACTACATTAAGGTATGACGACACACATTATATTCAGAACAAGTTATAGCAACCATGGGCACACACAACACTTATCATGCTATTATATATATTTTCTCTTTTAGAAAGGCCCCTGAGGAAGGTACCTCGGGTACCGAAATGCATCGTGCTCGCGATTGAGTTGTGTCATGTGTTAATATTGATTGGATTTGTTGAAAAAGATATTGTGATTACTGATCTCATGTATAAACTGTGTTCTAAAAAAGATTTATGAGTGACTTATAGCATGTGATTGAAAACATGAACTTTGAAGCAAATGAGAATAATTAAATGTATGAAAAATTGTTTGTAATAATCATTGATTAAGTTGGAAAATAGAAGAAGGTGTGAGATAACACCACGTGAACAGTGCATGACTGGACTAACCCACAGGCTAGTCTTAACCCAATGAAAGATAAGAGACATACAGAAAGAAACAAGAGAGTTGCCAAAATGGGCAAGAGAGATACAGAAAGAGGTAATGGAGGTATGGAAAGAAGCAAGAGAAGTGCAGAAACAAGGAAGTGATATCCAGATACAAGCAAGTGAGCTCCAGACACATGCAAATGAGGTGTAGAACAAACTAAAAGATTTGCAGAAAGAGTCAAAAGAGGTAGAGAAAGAAGCAAGAGAAGTACAGAAAGAGGCAAGAGAAGTACAGAAAGAGACAAGAGAGGTGTAGAAAGAGGCAAGGCAACAGCAGAAGGAGGCAAGAAAGTTAGAGAAACAGGGAAGAGGGATGCAGAAAGAGGCAAGAGGGGTACACAAAGAAGCAAGACAAGTACAGAAAGAAGCAAAAGAGGTGCAGAAAGAACAAACAGGTTCAAAAACAACAAGAAAAGTATAGAAACAGGCAAGAATAGTGCACAAAGAGGCAAAAGAGGAACAGAAAGGGGGAAGAAGAGTACAGAAAGAGACAAGTGAGCTGCAGAAAGAAGACACTGATGTGCAAAAAGAACTAACAGAGGTACAGAAAGAGGCAAGAGAAGTACAGAAAGAAGCAAGAAAACTGTAGAAAGAGACAAGAACAGTGCAGAACGAGGCAAAAGAACTGCAGAATGTGGCAAGAGAGGTGCAGAAAGAGGCAAGACTGGTGTGAAAAGAGCCAATTGAGGTGCACAAACAGGCAACAGAGCAGAAACAGACAAGAAGAGCGCAGAAAGAGGCAAGAGGAGTGCAGAAAGAAGCTAGAGAGATGCAGAAAAATGTGAGAGTGGTACACAAAGAGGAAAAGGGTTGCAAAAAAGGCAAGAGAGGTTTAGAAAAAGACAATACACAAACACAAAGAATATAGGGCTAGATGTAGGTAATTAAAATTTACCGACACTAAATTATCAACGGTATTTTAGAATCGGTAAATGCAATGTAGGTAAAAATTCGGTATTTTTTGCTGATTCGGTAAAATTCGGAATCTGCCATTCGGAATTTACCGAATCGGTAATTACCGAACTGGTATTTACCGAAACGGTATTTCTCATTCATTCCTTTGGGCCTTTTGGCCCATAGGAATGAATGGGAAATACCGATTCAGTAAATACCGAATCAGTAAATACCGATTTGGTATGGAGCAAATAAAAGTGAAACTGAATCAGGCAGCCAATCAGGTGCTACCACCCTCCCCCTCCCTAACAGGAAGTGGCTACACAGGAAGCTGCAAGTAATTAGAAGCTTCTGGAGAGGCAGTTGGAGCTGAGCTGAGTCCCTGAGCCACAGAAATAGTTTTGCGCTTTTAAACTGTGAAAATGTCAAGCAGCGTTGAAAAGGAACAGCCAGAGAGGAAGAGGAAAATAAAATTTAGCACCATGGAGCTGCAGGTCCTTGTGGAGGAAGTGGTGAAGGAACACCAGAAATTGTTTGGCAAGCTGTCCCTGACTGTGGCTGAATCTGCCAAAAGGAAGATTTGGCTGGACATTCAAGCAAAGGTGAATGCTGTAGGAGTGACTCCAAGGGACATAGATGACCTGAAAAAGAGGTGGTATGACCTCAGGAGCCTGACCAAGAAACAAAATTCCTGAGCACCACAAACAGGCAAACAAAACTGAAGGAGGGAAGAACCGTTCACCCCCCTGACTGACCTGGAGGAGCTGGTGGGGTCCACCATTGAACCAGAGAGCATCTGTGGACTGGGAGATGGAGACAGCTCAGCCAGAGCTGCCACCAGAAAAGGTATGCCGCATGCACAGCAATCACCCCCACCCCATCAGCCTTCCCTTTTCCCTATGTGGCAAATTTAATGCCAGTCCAGTAGAGGTAGCACTATACAGAAGAAATGCATTATGGGACATATAGTCAGTAAATGAAAGACCATGCCATACAGCACAGCAAGCAACAAGTTAGGCAAATCATTTCAGACATAATCAAGAGCAGGCAACATGTACAGTGTTTAAGTGAGAATTATTTCATTGTAGTGGCTGTGAGGCAGTAGCACCGAGCTAATGTACGCTTATATGTCCACAGGCGAGACATCTCGCAGGCATACCAGGGAGACGGAAGGCACGGCACCAGAGAGGGATGACAGCCAGGAGCCAGGCCCAAGTGCAGAGAATGTCACAGAGGACTCAGGTGCACCAACTACACATATAACACACACTACATAGAAGGGGGTCCAAGGGCTAGCTTAAAGACTCAAATTAGATACATGCCCCTAATTACTATGTTTATACACAAAAAGAGTATCTAAGAGTCAAAAAAAGAAGGAAAAGAAAAGAAAAGAAAAGAAACAAGCAACAGCTCAATTCATCAACAAGCCCATGGCAAACCTCTAAAGAAAAACACACCACGTGATATATTAGAAGTCAAATTGTGCGTGTTGACTGGGGAAATCAGACCCAAGGGTAGGTGGAAATATTCCCATCAGTTGTCGATCTGTGACACCACTTTATCATCATGTGGGTTTCTCCTTACCCAGGAGTTGATGTACTCACAGTCACCAGAGTATGAAAGAGACTGCGAGAACAAAACAACTATGATGTCTACGAAGTTTGAAGGGTCAGTGTGGGGAGACAACTGAAAAAAGTAGTGCAAGAAAAATAGTGATAAACTAAAATTGGATGAGACTGAGTAGAAGTGTGAGTTTAATGATTTCTCTCAGCCCTCCAAGATTAAAAACACTGTTTTTAGCAAGAATTGGTCAACATGTTTCTGAATAGATGGATACTACCAATGCATTCGTCAGGACCTAGTCGCTGCTACTGCTTTTCAATGAGTGAAAGGAAATATTTATTAAAAGGGAATTACATCACCTGTGTTCCAGGTAAAGTACTCCACCACAACCTAAAATATAGAGATGCCATAGAAAAAGGATGAAAAGAGACAGAAAGTGCATTTAGAATCATGTGTTGCTTGTATTTCATTATAAGGATTTACATATATCCATGTTGCACCACTCACCCAGTAGCTGTGGGGATGGCGCCTCACCTCACCTGGCTGCAGCTCAGGTACTGAGGAGCACCGCTCTATATCGGGAAAGAGAACTCACAGTTAACACTCCATTGTGAATACGTCCAGAAACAAACCTCTCAACCACAGAAACACTCGTGCAGGGGTATTCCCTAACAAATTCATAAGACCACGAAGTATCGCAGGCAGTTCGTGGTTATATATCAATTTAAACCAACTTATATCATTGTGCTCACGATAAAATAGTTGGTCTTCTGTGTTTTAACAACAATCATTGATGTTAGAAATTAATTAAAAACTCCTCCTTTCACAATACTGTATTAAAAAAAGGACTGTTTGCAAAAGTCGAGTGATATTACTTCAGGTACAATCATTACAGATACCGTGAGGCATGCTGGTATCCGATCGTATAGTATCTGTTAGGACCGATACAGTCAGATCCTCACTGTTAATGATGGAGCACAAGCGGCAAAACGGCAGGATGTTACATTGTCCCCTCTGCTATCTCATAAATCTTAAGCAGCACTGTGTCACAACCTCGTTAAGAGAAAGCACCCTTTCTTCGCATACCAGTGATGCGCAGCGCCCCTTACCTCTCCGTCGGTGTCTCCCAGCGTTCCTCTGTGCTTACTGGGGAGGCACCGAACGGAACGTGCAGACGGTATTTACTGGAAGCGCCCTTCCGCACATGTGACCGGGAGGGGGTTATGAGAGCTGTAGTCCTCATGTTGATTTAGACAAATACAAAAGTCTGCAAATTCAGAGGCACAGGCCCAAGCGCTAGAAAATATATAAGTGTGATAACATTTGGTATTTTCTGAACGCGCCCTTCCGCACACGTGACCAGGAGAAGGTTATGGGAGCTGTAGTCCTCATGTTGAAAGTATATCAGTGTGATGACATTTAGTATTTACTAGACGCGCCCTTCTGCACATGTGACCGGTAGAGGGTTATGGGAGCTGTAGTCCTCATGTTGATTTAGACAGATACCAAAGCCTACAGGTTCAGAGGCACAGCCCCAAGCGCTAGAAAATATATAAGTGTGATGACATTTGGTATTTTCTGGACACGCCTTCCGCACACGTGACTAGGAGAAGGTTATGCGAGCTGTAGTCCTCATGTTAAAAGTATATACGTGTGATGACATTTGGTATTTACTGGACGCGCCCTTCTACACATGTGACCGGGAGAGGGTGCTGTAGTCCTCATGTTGATTAGACAAATACAAAAAGCCTACAGATTCAAGGCACAGCCTCATGCCCTAGAAAACATATAAGAGTGATGACTTGTGGCAATAGTGATGACTGACCAGTAGATGTTAGTGCTGGCATTATCGGTCACTGCAAGATGTCATATTGGAGTGCCAAGCTCTCACCTATAAAAGCATGTGGGCGTGTAGGGACGAATGTATTTGTGATGTCTTGTGACAAGGATAATGGTGATGTATTCTAATCTATACACGAAACAGTGGGTATTAATTGTGACAATATTTGGCACAGCTGGATGTTCTGTTAGAGTGTCAAACTATATTATATCACTCATTACTCTATTCTATAGCGACATCCAGGGTATTGGTTCATTTAAACCCTCTTTGTCACTGTTGAGTTTGTAAACCCATTTCTGTTCCTTTTTGAATAAAAACTTGCTCACATCTGGACAATGGTCCGGAATCGTGGGTTGTTCCAACACAGTCCAAGTGAAATCATTTGGACCATGACCTGATTCCAAAAAATGTGCAGTCAGACGAGTCGCCTGTTTACGGCATCGCACTGTACTTTTGTGTTCACAGATGCGCGTTTTTACCCTCCTTGTCGTCATCCCTACGTATCTCTTGGGGCATGGGCATGTAATGAGATAGATGGTATTCTCACTATTACAGTTGGTAAATTTACACTGTTGCCATGGTCTACTAGTACCAATGTCTATGGTTGTCGATTTACTAGTCTGAGGACAAACAGACCAGTTCCCACAGGGGTGATGGCCTACCACCTGAAGGATCCACAATTTATTGCCAATGGACTATACTTACCAATAGCCCGCATACATATAATAATGTTAATAATTCCGTCGGCAATGGAGAAGGTTCAATCGTTTATTCATAAAATACAAGCCATGGCAGGGGAGCCTCAGTCTACATGACCCTCGGAGGTGCGCAGAGGAGACTGACTACATGTACAAAAAACAAAGCATATATACGTTTCATGTATTCAAGATGACACCCTACAAGGAAAGATACAGTCTGTCAGTAAGCCAAGAGGAATGCCCATATAAGGCACAATAGATTGCTATTAGCCTGGGCCTAAGCTATTCCGGGGGCAGGTCAATGAGGTGCCTCCGTGTCTATCTGTAGCCTGGGGAGTACAAAACAACTATGATGTCTACGACGTGAGTCCCTTGCTCACTTGGCCACTGGATTCAAGATAGCCTGGCTGATGAGGATTATGAATCCGAAACCGGTCCCAGGATGCTTGTTTCCGGTCCAGGGAAGACATAGCTTAGCAGTTCGGGCTGGACTGTTCCCATGAGGCACAGGGTCAGACTGATTTGCATATAGCCATGTCTGAACTGGGGTGGCTGAGTGGGCTAAAGAATGGTGATGGATTAAACCCAGATCAGTTGACTGGGGGTGAGTGTTTGATTTGCTCAGGCGCTCCGTCCATCATCCCCTTTTGTATCGCTTTGTTCGCCCTAAGTGTGGCAGGGTATGCTCAGACGTGAGTCCCTTGCTCACTTGGCCACTGGATTCAAGATAGCCTGGCTGATGAGGATTATGAATCCGAAACCGGTCCCAGGATGCTTGTTTCCGGTCCAGGGAAGACATGGCTTGGCAGTTCGGGCTGGACTGTTCCCATGAGGCACAGGGTCAGACTGATTTGCATATAGCCATGACTGAACTGGGGTGGCTGAGTGGGCTAAAGAATGGTGATGGATTAAACCCAGGTCAGTTGACTGGGGGTGAGTGTTTGATTTGCTCAGGCGCTCCGTCCATCATCCCCTTTTGTATCGCTTTGTTCGCCTTAAGTGTGGCAGGGTATGCTCAGACGTGAGTCCCTTGCTCACTTGGCCACTGGATTCAAGATAGCTTGGCTGATGAGGATTATGAATCCGAAACCGGTCCCAGGATGCTTCTTTCCGGTCCAGGGAGGACATGGCTTAGCAGTTCGGGCTGGACTGTTCCCATGAGGCACAGGGTCAGACTGATTTGCATATAGCCATGTCTGAACTGGGGTGGCTGAGTGGGCTAAAGAATGGTGATGGATTAAACCCAGATCAGTTGACTGGGGGTGAGTGTTTGATTTGCTCAGGCGCTCCGTCTATCATCCCCTTTTGTATCGCCATGGTCTACTAGTACCAATGTCTATGGTTGTCGATGTAGAATCGCTCTACACGTCAATTCCCGAGACGGAGACACTCAAAGTTATCAGTAATCTCTTACAAACTAGAGATCTACAATCTGTGACACCTGTTTCTTTCATCATGTCCCTGGCTGACCTGGCGATGAAAGAGAACTATTTCAAATTTGAAGACACTACCTACCTACAAACATCTGGGACCAGCATGGGTAGTGTCTTCGTACCGAGTCTGGCGAACCTCTATGTTCATGTGTTTGAACAGACTGAAGTTCTTACCCACAGCAACCCATACTATGTATCGCTCCGAGTTTGGAAGCGATACATAGATGACATTTTTGTGGTTTGGCGGGGCTCCGAATTGGACCTTATGGAGTTCCATCAGTGGCTGAACTCGCGCGATATCTTTTTGAAATTCACAGTGGAATTCAGCAAAACCCAACTACCCTTCTTAGATCTGACCATCATTGCCACTGCAGATGGTCTAAGCTCCGAACTATATAGGAAGCCCATGGCCATAAATGCACTCTTGAGCTATGAAAGCTGTCATCCGAGAGCACTTAGAGACAACTTGCCTTTTGGCCAATTTTTAAGGGTCAAAAGAAATTGCTCTACAAAAGAGGCATTTGGGAAACACTCTGCTAAGCTGACTGAACAACTGCGAGAGAGGAAGTATCCAAAAAAGATAATACGCCAGGCCAAAAAGAGGGCGTCGAACAACAACCGTGACGCCCTACTTGAGGCAGCAGTACCCAAAGAAAAGACAGAAAGGCTAACATTCGTCAATACCTTTCATACCCAATCAAACCAGGTCCAAAAGATTGTGAAGAAACATTGGTCCATTTTAAACACCGGTGGGGATGGTTTGCCTATGCCCCTGTTTGCCTTCAAAAGAGGGCAGAACATAAAAGACCGGCTCGTACATAAGCGACCTACAAACAAAATTACTAGACAAGTGGGAACGCTATGGGATCTCCCTCCGGTGTGTTGGGTTTGAATTTTCGATACCATACATTATTGGCCTAATGTAATCTCGTAGTTATATAATCACGAAGTAAGATGTAGTATAAACCGTAATTGCAATTTTTATTCGTTCGTTCCTATTGATATAACTGGAGTCAATTTGTTTCGTTTCCTTGTGTGCCCGTGTTATTTCCCTGAAATCACGTGATCACCCTCGCTGTTCGAAACCATGATGGCGGCTAGGCCGATTATGATTGTTAGCTGGTAGCTCAGGAAGGCTCAAGGTCATATCTGCCTTTCTTGTGGGATGCGCACATTCTAGCAGAGCCAGTTCCTGTACTCCCCAGGCTACAGATAGACACGGAGGCACCTCATTGACCTGCCCCCGGAATAGCTTAGGCCCAGGCTAATAGCAATCAATTGTGCCTTATATGGGCATTCCTCTTGGCTTACTGACAGACTGTATCTTTCCTTGTAGGGTGTCATCTTGAATACATCAAGTCAAGTCAAGTCAAGTCAAAAACCACTTTATTCGATTTAGTTAAAAATCATAAAAGCATTCTACAAGAAATTTAAAAATAGACAATACAAATTCATGAGAGGTTACATACATCAATAACAATGTATATATACACAGTTTAAAAACAGTTAAAAGAGAAATAAATATTAAGCTAAAATTTACAGGTACAAAGAATACATTTCATCCTTCAGTGCAGAACCCCAATATTACATTTTAAGACGTCTCCTCCTGAACCTAACAGCAGCAACAAGATAGTTGGCCACGCTAAACATGACCAAAGCTGAATCCAACATTTGGAGATACAGGAGGGCTAGTTTTGCCTGGTGGAAGGCTTTGTCCTTCAATAAAGGTACCAGGTATTTCTGTCTGGGAGCAGTATAGAAATGACAAAACAGCTTAAGGTGCATATTATCTTGCGGTGAAAAGTTGTCGCAACTACACACAGGTGCATCCTCCTGCTTATGCCAACCTTGACTATCACAAAGAACCGTATAAATCTGGTTAAACCGGAATTTTACCAGAAGCCACCTATGAAAAGGGATATTAACAATGGCGAAGTACGGTTGTATAGCAAGGCAGGCAATGGTCAAAAAATGGGCTCTAACCGTGGGTTTTGTAAGTTGGCGTTCCTCCCTCTCCACGTTTTTCAATTTGGAGAAGTTGAGCTTGACCCAATCTAAATCAGATTTCCTTAGACCCTGAGGGGCCCAAAAAATCTCCGGACGACCAAGGTCCAAGGAACACTTATAGATGTATGATAACCATGCAATACTTTTAGATTTATCCAGTTTTAAACAGTCCCCCAGTATTTTATGGTTTAAACCTAGGTTGTTATTGGTCCAGGTCCTAATCCATAACAAAATAGGTGCCATTTGAAGGATATCAGTGATATACCCTAAACCAAGCTCCTGGTGAACTGAAAACGTAGCTGTTGATTGGGGTAGCCCTAATATAGATCGAAGGAACTTATTTTCTTCCCTTTGAATAGATTCACAATTCACATAGCCCCACAGGCCTGAGCCATACCTGGCTATTGCCACAGATTTTGCCCTATACAAGCTTAATAGAGCACCAGTCGGCTTCCCGCCCAGTCTCCTAGAAAAACTTAAAATAGCATTTGCCGAGCTCCTAACTGCTTTAGTTTTGGCTGTAATTTGAGGAGCCCAGCTACCCTTGGTATCATAGATTACACCAAGGTAAGTAAATATTTTGACATTAGTGATCACATCACCGTTACAATAGAACTGTTTGGTGTTATTTTTAACAGCCCCAAATGCCATAATGTGAGATTTGGAATTGTTTACCACTAAGTCAAGTGAAGACATAAAATCACTAAAAGCATTTAAAAGTCTTTGCAAACCTAAATGGGTCCGAGCTATCAAAGCAGCGTCGTCCGCGTACAGGCGAACAGGGATGCGAGTATCCCCTGCACGCGGTGTATCCAAGGTAGCAGTTAAAAGATTCTTCTCTAATGAATTTATATAC
This sequence comes from Lissotriton helveticus, assembly GCF_964261635.1. Taxonomy (NCBI): domain Eukaryota; kingdom Metazoa; phylum Chordata; class Amphibia; order Caudata; family Salamandridae; genus Lissotriton; species Lissotriton helveticus. The sequence continues at coordinate 1,503,888,285 of NC_136061.1, forward strand.
AGAGTGAACAGCATGGGAGCAAGAATGCAGCCCTGCCGCACGTCCCTGCTCGATTTGAACCAAGCTGTGCGATTGCCTTCTTGGTCCATTCTAATTGATGCTTTTAAATCCTTGTGGAGTTCTGCCAAAAAGTGCACAAGGGGAAGATCAAGACCCAATTTTAACAGCATGGTCCACAGCCGGGCTCTATTGACCAAATCAAAGGCCGTGGACAGGTCCATAAAGGCAACAAAAATTGGCCCCTTTTTTGCCGTTGTGTATTTTGAAATTATTAAATGAAGATTTAAGCATTGGTCCTCTGTTCCTCTACCTGAACGAAACCCATACTGGGCATCTGTTAAAATATCCTTATCTAGAGACCAACTGTTAATTCTTGCTAGCAAAACTTTGCCCAAGACCTTCATGGAAGAATCCAATAAAGATATAGGTCGAAAGCACTTGGGGTCGTTTCTTTGGCCCTTTTTAAAAATTCGGACTATGATTGAACATGCCCAGGTTTTTGGCAAACCCCCCTCAAGCACACAGTTAAAAACATTAGCTAAGATCTCCGCCCACATCCCTGGGTTTAGTTTGTAGAGATCCAAAGGGACCCCGTCTGGGCCAGGAGCTTTATTAACAGCAGAGCCTAATATCGCAACCTCTACTTCAGATCTACTAAATGTTAACTTAAGAGGAGAAGTTGGGGAACAAGGCATTACAAATGCCTCAGCTATTTCATTTGACCCATATATCGTTGAAAAATGTTTAATCCACTCTGCTTCAGGGATGTTTATTTCAAGATCCATGTTATTTGACTGAGCAAATAAGGGGTTATTAATTATGGACCAGAATTTGGAACTTTGTTTAAGGGTGGTGGAATCCATTAAAGAGTCCCATGCTTCCTCTTTGATGGCCTTTTTTCGCGACTTGACCACCATAGCGTATTCTTTTCTCAACTGTGCCACCAATGACCTATCTCTGGGAGATTGTTTAAGAGCCTTCAGCAGAGCCGAGTGTGCCTTGGAGCATGTATGATCGAACCAACCAAACGCTGGAACAGGGCCCCTCCTTGGTCTTGCTGTAAGCTCTTTTTCTACTCTAGCACAAATTGCCTCGAAGGCACTAACTACCTCCTTCCCCCCCCTCTCTAAGTCCCTACATTTCTCGAGTTCTACAACCATATTTTGCTCAATTAGACCAAGAAAGTCCTCAGGGCAAACTTTACACCATTTAAGGCGCCTTCCCTGGTCTCTACTCCTTACATCCCTTGTAGAGGTGACCCTCAAGGTCCCTTTACTCAAGCCAGAGAAAGCGTCCAAAACTAACAGCACCGGGTTATGGTCGCTAAACCCGCTTACAATTGCATTATAGAACAAAACATGGCGTAAGAGCCCCGGGGACACGAAAAAGTAATCAATGATCGATTCACTTCCCCTTGCATTATACGTGACCACACGCTTTTTTGGGTCTGAAAACCCTGGTTCAAATAAATCATTAGATGATAACAAGTTTTCCATTGCCACACCCTTGGGGCTATGCTCAAAATGTGGCAAAGATGTATGATCTGGACCGGTATCATCTACAATCTGACAATGTAACCCGCACAAATGAACATTAAAATCTCCCATCATAATTAGTTGAACAAAAGTGGTTTGTTTTGACATATAATTGGTTAAAAAGGAAGTTAAACCTTCTAAAACAAAATTAAGGGGCCCCCCATGCATAGAGTTATAGCAGTTTATTAACACAATCTTATTCTTATCTGCCAAAAGAATTTCCACCAGCTGAAAAAAGTATGAGGAAACAGGGATTTCCTTGACAGCGCCTGCCATTTTAACTGAAACTAAAAGTAGCAGACCCCCTCTATCCCTTCCCGCCGTGGAGCTCTGCGCGTTAACAAAGAATGAAGTATAACCATCCACCCAAAAACCATTTTCTTTTGACCAAGTTTCCTGTAAGGCAACTATATCATGTTCCTTCAGCTTTTGTATCCAAATCGGGTCCACTTGTTTTGCCCGCAGGCCCGCGATGTTCCAAGATAGTAACCTGATGTTCCCCCTGCCCGATTCTAAAGGGTCGTTTATGGCAGTACTAGCAGTATTACATGATGCAACAGTCACTGCATTGTCCAAGCGTGGGACAATCAGGCTATCGTGCTCAGGCTCTAGTCAGTCAATCTCTATTTGATCAGCTAGAGCCGTGAACCTATTTGACAATGGTAAATTGTTAGGAGGAATGATCCTTACAGAATTAACTAGGCCACCGCCCCTAGGTGGCTTTGTCACCCATTCGTTAACAAACAGAGGCGAAATAAGTTTGTCTTCAGCCCAAGCATTATCAGTGAAATGTGACATATTATTCTCACCCTCACCTGGCCTATAGACTCGAGGGTAAAAAAAGCCAAGGGGCATTGCTCGAACACCTTTGTCTACCGAGTCCAATGGGGAACCATCCCAAAAGAGACGGCTGGCGACATTTCTAGATTTAAAATTAACAATTACACAATCTCCAACTACCTCTTTCTTGCTTGTGCCCACCCAGTTAACCCTTCTGCCTGTTACAATATTGTCTGCGATGTTACTTTCTCCCGTACAGTTCGCATTACACCATTTTTTAACATTCTTAAGAAGAGTATCATGATGTTCTACCACCCCATCTGCAAGTTTAGGTACGTTCACCAGGATTGCTACAAATGGTGTTGCATCAGGAGGTAGATTCACTGGGGGAACCCTTCCAGCCCAACCCCCCTGCGGGCCTCTCGACCTTACTGTGGGATTTACACTGGGAGCAGCCTCCGTCAAGGGAATATATATCCCATTATCCACTTTCCCTTTTTTTAAAACAGGATTATCAATGGCCACTTTGGAAGTGACGGTGGGTCTATTTGTAGAAGGACCATCAGTCTTAGGGACAGAAACCTGCGCAACTGTAGGACATGGCGCCATGGATGTAAAAGAGGAAGGGGCCCGGGTATTAAGGACATCATTGATGCGGTCACACCTTGCCACAAGTCCCTTAACACAATCCTTCAGAGTCTCAGTGATGTCAGAGGCAATCTGGATTAATGCGGCTTCAAGTCTTTCTGTAAAAAGTTTTTCTAGTAAGGACGCGATGCCCTCCTCAGTGACGTAAATTGGACGTTGGGCCCCAGGCTGGTCTGTACTTCCTAAATCCCCGAGGCCACAGGAAAAGATGGTATCACTGTTTCAGGCAGAACCGGAAATGGGAGAACTGTAGAAGCTTGTGGCAAAATGGGTCAACAGGACTCAATGATGACCCTAGGTTCCAGCGGGATACAGTTGATAGTAGAAGTATTAGATGTGTTAGCGACCACTGGGCTAGTAGCAAGACCCAGCTCACGCTCTGACTCTGCAATCTGTGTTGATAGTTCACCCACTTTTGTTGTTAGGTACGTAATAATACTAGTGGTATACTTAGGCACCTTAGCTTTTACTTCACCTGCCGCTGATGACACAGATTTGCGCTTACTCATGATGAAAATGATATGGCCCGTCCCGTCCCTGGTCGTCCTTGGACGGCCTTAGACGGCCCGCCCTCAGCCCAGGCTCCGCTCGGCGCCGCCCGCGCACGTCCGCGACGCGGAGAGAGCCGTCTCCTTTTGTGCGCCTCCTGGCGCTGTGTGCAGGAAGTGGGCGGTGATTTCAGCCGGGCAAGCTGGGAGTTGTGGTCCGCTCCGCTCCGCGGCCGTGCGATGGTGCTGCACGACGGCGGGGGCGACCACAACGTCAGGGTCCCAGCGGCGCTGTGGGCACGTGAAGGTAGGTGCTGCGTACCACGACCCCTCCTGGAGCCGGTATAGGTTTCTGTATGTCCCCCGCTCCACTCCGGGAGCCGTCTCCTTTTGTGCGCCTCCTGGCGCTGTGTGCAGGAAGTGGGCGGTGATTTCAGCCGGGCAAGCTGGGAGTTGTGGTCCGCTCCGCTCCGCGGCCGTGCGATGGTGCTGCACGACGGCGGGGGCGACCACAACGTCAGGGACCCAGCGGCGCTGTGGGCACGTGAAGGTAGGTGCTGCGTACCACGACCCCTCCTGGAGCCGGTATAGGTTTCTGTATGTCCCCCTTGAATACATGAAACGTATATATGCTTTGTTTTTTGTACATGTAGTCAGTCTCCTCTGCGCACCTCCGAGGGTCGTGTAGACTGAGACTCCCCTGCCAGGGCTTGTGTTTTATGAATAAACGATTGAACCTTCTCCATTGCCGACTGAATTATTACCATTATTATATGTATGCGGGCCATTGGCAAGTATAGTCCATTGGCATTAAATTTTGGATCCTTCAGTTGGCGACTCCGCCGGGACTCCGCGATAGGGTCGTCCCCTCCTATAAACAGGGGTGGCGGGACAGGGAGGAGTTCTAGCCGAGTGGGTGGACAGAAAATGAATCCTGATTTGAACCACCCGTTTGCGGTACAAAAACAAGTTTGTTCCACCCTCGAGCCTAAGTTCCCTCCCAGCTGCTGAAGATCCTACGCCGGAGTCCTACGGGCTTAACCCGAGAGAAGAACAGACTGTGTCGGTCTGTCTAGGTGTCGGCAGTGGAGAATTCGCAATCGACCTGAGTGTCCTAGGTGAGTGATTTTTGAAATTGGATAAGACTCATTTAGGAGGTCTTTTTGGATATACAGTTAACTGTCTTTGTTTGAAGGTGGCCGGGGAAGCGGGACCACGAGGGAATCGAGGGACCTGTCGTTGCGGCGAAGGGGCTGCATGAGCAGAAATCCCTTGGACTTGTTTTGTGTTTATTGAGAACGCCTCGGATGCCTTAGCAGAGTACGGTGTTGCTCGTTTGGCCGAATTCTCTCTGGGAAATCTCTGGGAGCATCTGGGTAAGCTAGAGGTCTGGAGACGTGTCTAGATACCCGGCCCAACCAGAACAGGACCATGGGATGGCCTATGAGAGAGTTCGTGGTTCGCCGATCTGAGGGTCTCGGAGCATTCTAGTGATTGTCTCTTTTGTGAATCTGTTGGTCTAGAATTCTTTTGAATCGATTCCCCGAACAGGAGTCGACGGGCTCTGTTCGTATTTGAAGACGTCATTTGCATTTGCATAGGTTGCGATAACTAATTGCCTTGCACTGCTTTGCAGCACTTTATTGAGATGATTGCGTGAGTGAACGCTATGAGGGGGCGCATCCTAACTGTGTGTGCGTGATTATATGTGAAAGAGTGAATAGAAGAAAGAACGATGTCGTGTTTTAGTAAATTGTGTTTTGGGTGCTGCTGTCGAAAGGGAACAAGGCTCGAAGAAAGACAGCCTGCCCCTCCCGAGGGCAGCCCCAGTTTCGATATGTACACCAAGCATGGCTTACAGCCAATTCTGTTTAATACTTTGTGGAACAAATACACTAGGGACAATTCGGATTTACAATGGCCTCTCACTGGGTCTTTTGATGAGAAAAAGATTAATTATATACAGAACAAATTATTCATGAAGAAAAGTCGTCAGTCTATGTTTGATTCCTTGAATTAATGGTTAAAGGAGGCAAAGAGACGACGAATCAGGGAAGAGAAGCTGGGAAAGATGAAGTCAGGTCAAACGGTCACACAGAAAGCAATAGCGTATGATAAGGAAAAGTTGGAAAAGAATATTGAACGAATGGATAGACAGATCCGGTTGGAAACTGATAAAAGTTATGTGGCCAGACCAGAGACAGGGGATGAATTCGAGGAATTGCTGGAAGCCCGACCACCTCCCCCTTATGCTCTGCAAGGCTTGTATCCGGCTGTGCCTGTGGTACGAGTTGATCAAGCGGGTGCCGTCTCAGCCGTCCGACCTTTGTCGGGACTGACCGCCACAGCCCCCGTCGGTAGATCGGGACCCGATATTCCGATTTCCCCTCCTTCTCTTCGACCAACTACCTCACCCTTAATATCCCTTCAGCCGGACTCGGCTGTTCCTTCTCCCCTGCACCCCGTATTCCTTTCTCCTCCGACCCAGACCACTTTAGAGCTCCGGAATCTGGTTGGCCCAGGGGCCACGCCCAATTGACCGATGTCTGACTTGAGTGATCAGCGAGCTTTCACTCGGTCGTTGTTGGGACAGGAGGAAAGGAGAGCTATTATAATTCAGGCATCCCAGTGGATGCGGAACCCTATTTATACTTTGGAGGATATTTGGAGTACTATGAAGGATTTTGAACCTGTTGCGCAACAATTGGCTCTAGAGAGCATGGTGATTCGATTGATCTCCCTATGGGAACAGTGTTTTGAGGAAGGATTACCTCCTCAGATACTGCGTGATATCAGGGACCGGGCTCATAAATTTCATCTCCAAATCGAGGAAGTGTATCAAAATGTAAACACCCTTCTGCATTATAGGGAAAGGATGCACCGAAAGAGTGCTGAATGCGGGGCACAGCATCCTATGAGAGAGGTACATCCCCTTTTCTTTCCGGAGCTACCGGAAATAAGGGATAATGGGGGCGCGATCACGAGAGCACGAGTGGACGCTAGACTTCAGGAACAATGGGTTTACACCCCTTGGAAACGAAGCGAGGTCCTTACGTTAAAAGCCCAGCTCCCTGACCCCCGTAAAAATCCTACTGCTTATTATAAAGAACTGACAGAGGCTGCCAATTCGGCTATTATGACCATAGCTGACATCGAGCTATTTTTTGGTCTCCTAATTCCAGTGGATATTTGGAGACAGATACATGATACAGACCACGTTCCTGAGTTGGGAGGAACTTGGACTCAATTGAAGGATTGGGATAAGGAACGGAAGCCGGGTGAGAAACCCCGGGATGAAATATTAGCAGTCCCAGAGAAAATTGTTACCTACATGCAGACTCTTCTCCCTCCCAGGAAGGTAGATTGGGGTAAATTGACAGCTTGTAAGCAGAAAAAGGATGAGAGCGTGTTAGATTTCTTTACTAGGTTTGAAAAAGTGTTTATAAATTTTAGTGGACAGGACCTTTCTACTGAGGGTGGGATTCGATTATTTGTAAATAGATTCGTTACATATTTGCTTCCCGAGGTTATGACTCGTCTCCAATCGGCAGAAAGCACATGGACTACGGCTGCACCCTCTGTCATCCTTAGCATGGCCCAGTATTATGAACATCGAGAAAATGAAAGTAAAGAGAAATCAGAGAAAAAGGCTAAAGATTTAAAAACTCAGGTGCTACTGCAGCAAGTTAGAAGAGGGAATGGTTCGGGAAGGGGGGTAAGAGGTTCCTTCCAGAGAGGACAAGCAACGGGACAAGGGAGAGGAGGCCCGCCAAATATTGGAATAAATCAGTGTTCTTATTGTAAGGAGGAAGGTCATTGGAGAGTAGATTGTCCTCTGTTATTGACGAGGGGTGGACCTAGTAGGGGACGAGGAAGAGGCCGAGGGAATGCAGATCAGAATAGCATGAGAAGAGAAGAGTCACAACGTGAAGGTTCTCGGAAAAATTATTTCGATGACCCACAGAATAGACAATATTACAATGAGATTTATCAGGATGACGGATATGATGCATGAGGCAGCCACGGACAGAGCGGGGGCCATATTACTGTACCAGTTGACCAAGAGGGACCTTATGTACAATGGAAACTGTTGGGTACATCGGGAAAGTTCTTAGTGGATACTGGGGCGATGAGTAGTTCAGTCGCTCGTTCACTGGTCCCAGGGGCAGCTCTGTCTGGCCAAAATAACATATCTGTGGGATTCTCTGGAATACCGGTAGTGAGCCCCATTTCAAAACCTCTGCCTTTTACGATAGGTCCCATTTCCATGCACACCCCCTTCCTTCTGACTTCTAATTGTGGTGAAAACCTTATAGGGTTAAACATTCTAAAAAGATTGAATGCTCGTATTTATTGCTCCCCTGATGGTGTTTATTTGACGATGCAGAAACCACCTGTAAAAGAGGCCCAATACTTTGCTAAAAATGAGACGTTGCCTCCTGAATTCTCCACCATTCCCCAGACACTGTGGGCAACTGGGGACACCGATGTTGGTTTGTTGAAAATAGCTCCTGTGTCAATCACCTTGAAACCAAATGTGCAGCTGCCTTGCATTCCTCAGTATAAGATTTCACCAGAAGGTGAACAGGCCTTGTTACAAATCATCCATGATCTAGTTGACAGAGGGGTGGTGGAAGAGACGGCTGCTAATGTCTGTAATAGCCCTATTTTACCGATTTTAAAAAGGACCCCGATTGATCGTGCCCCTGATTATAAAGCTGCCTATCGTTCTGTGATTGACCTACGAGCGGTCAATAAAGTAGTCATTCCCCAGTACCCAGTGGTACCAGACATAACGACCATTTTGACAATGATTCCTCCGACGGCTCAATATTTTTCTGTAATAGATTTAAAGAACGCCTCCTTTAGTATTCCAATTCATCCTGATAGCAGACATATCTTCGGATTCTCATTAGGAGGCCGAAGCTTCCGCTTTACGCGCGCACCCCAAGGCTATACAGAAAGTCCTAGCATTTATAGCCAGGCTCTAAAAGCAGTACTGGATGAATTAATTTTGCCTGCAGGCAACACAATCATCCAATATGTGGATGATATTTTGGTGGCTTCTGACATGGAGGACGGTTATAAGGAGGCAACAGTAAAATTGTTACATCATTTGGCTGTCAATGGAAATAAAGTCTCCTCTCTAAATTTCAGTACTGTCGACAGGAAGTGACCTACCTCGGCCACTTACTGTCGAAAGCAGGGAGACGTCTAACACCGGAACGAATATCTGTGATTACTAACATGTCTGTACCCATTACTCAACGTGATGTTCGTGCTTTTCTTGGTATAACTTCTTACTGTCGTCAATGGATTCCTAACTATTCACTTCTCTCTAAACCCTTGTTGTATTTGACCACCAAAGATGTGCATGAACCCCTACCCTGGACGGATGAATGTCAAGAAGCCTTTGACTCTTTGAAATCTGCTTTGTGTTCTGCACCTGTCTTAGGTACCCCAGATTACCGAAAACCTTTTTCACTTTACGTGCACGAGGTGGACGGTTGCTCCCTTTCAGTGTTAACACAGGATTTCGGTGGAAAACAGAGACCCTGTGCTTTCTTTTCATCAGTATTAGACATGGTCGCTCAAGCCCTCCCCAGTTGTCTGAGGGCCACTGCGGCAGTAGCGGTGGCCATCCGACAATCAGAGGGTATTGTTTTAAATACAGAACTTACAATTCTGGTGCCACATGCAGTAGACATTTTGTTAAATAGAACTAAGACCCAGCACCTTACGAGTGCTCGTTTGACAGGATATGAGTTAACTTTGTTCGCACCACACATTACCATCAAAAGATGTGCTACACTGAATCCAGCCACACTATTGCCTCTCCCTTTCGATGCTGAAACAAATGATGTTCATGATTGTATATTTAGAACTGAAGAAAAAACTAAAGGTCGCGTAGACCTTTCTGACATCCCCTTACTAGAACCCCAAGGAGAGTTGTATGTGGATGGTTCTTGTTTTAAATTACCAGATGGCACGACTACAGCTGCATATGCCATTACAACCTTAGAGACGGTAGTGGAAACAGCTAGGATTTCACACCACTCAGCCCAAGCAGCTGAACTAATAGCACTGCTACGAGCCTGTGAAATTAGCGAAGGTTTAAAGGTAAATGTTTACACAGACAGCCAATACGCCTTTGGCGTTGCCCATAGTTTTGGAAGGCTGTGGAGGGAGAGGGGTTTCTTTACTACACATGGTCAGAAAATTCAACATGGCCCTTTGATTGATAGTTTACTGCATGCCCTGACTTTACCAGATAAGGTTGCCATTATTAAATGTAGTGCTCATAAAAAAATCATTGATTCTACAGGAAAGGGAAATGCATATGCTGATTCGGTAGCAAAAGAAACTGCACAAACTAAAATGACTCCCATGTTCCCTAGTGCCTCAGCCCGGTGGGTGGCAGAAACATCTATGTTTGCTAATATCATTGAAAGTGTGAAAGAATTACAGAAGGAAGCCACGGTAGATGAGATACAGAAGTTGGAACACAAAGGGGGACAATTGGATAAAAATGAGTGTTGGGTAGATCGAAAAGAGAAACAACGTTGGTTACTCCCCAATGCATTGGTATATGCTGTGGTGACCATGGCCCATGGTCCAGCACACATAGGAGCAAAAGGAATTTGTGCAGTGTTGGATCCAGTATGGAATAACCCCAACATTCCTAAAACAGCCGCCCATGTGGTCAAATATTGCACAGTGTGCTTACGTTATAATTCGGGGGGTAGAGAGACTGTCCTGAGTGGAAACTTTGCTCCCCCATCCTTACCCTTTGAAGTGCTTCAGTTTGATTATATAGAGATGGAACGAGTGAATGGCTTAAATTATGTACTGGTGGTGGTTTGTGCGTTCAGTAAATGGGTCGAAGCCTACCCCACCAAGGAAGCTACTGCAGTGGCTACTGCTAAGGCTCTGATTAAGGAATATTTTCCCCGCTTTTGTTTGCCCCGAATTATCTGGTCTGACAATGGCACACACTTTAATGCTACCCTGGTCCGGAGTGTTTGTGGTGGATTACAAATCAGACAAAAGTTTCATGCCGCCAGACATCCTCAGTCGGCAGGCCTAGTCGAAAAATACAATGGCATACTGAAGTTAAAAATGTCCAAGATATGTGCTAGTACAGGATTAAAATGGCCTGATGCCCTGCCCTTGGCTTTATTGTCTTTGAGAACCACCCCACACACACGAACGGGTTTATCTCCTTATGAAGTGATATTCGGTAGGCCCGCCAATGTGTGGGGAGTCCCTAGGCCCAGATCCTTTAGAGATGTTGACTATCCTTTGATGACAGATTATTTATATGCATTGACTAAAGATCTGCGTTCTATTCATCAACAGGTATCCGAGACATTGCGGCCACTACCAGAGGGTCCAGGTCATCGGTTGGAACCCGGCCAGTGGGTCCTGGTGAGGAACTATCAACGGAAATCATGTTTGGAACCGAAATGGTCTGAGCCCTACCAGATCATACTGGCTACAAGGTCGGCGGTGAAGGTGCATGGGCGCAAACACTGGATTCATGCATCCCATCTGAAGCGCCTACCACTTCCTTTACCTTTTGATTTGCAAAACCGTGAAGGAATTCCTAGCCAGGAAGGAGAGTCGCTACCAAGCTTTGTGCCCTTTTCTGAAGCTTGAGAGAAGGGACAGACAAGCAAAGCATTGCCCATAGGTGACGAGGTAGCGGATAGGACGGCGAAGGCTGTTGTTTCTGATATATCATTGGGATCAAATACCTCTGATGCTCCCGCAGCTGAGTTGTTTTTTGACCAGGAGCAACCTGGCCGTTGTAAGTACAACCTGCAACCCCGAAAACAGCACGGTACCCCAGCTCTTCGTGGGAAAAGATAGGGAAAGACTTCATTTGGAAAACATTAGATAGTTTTACTGGGGTACTGAGCGAGACACTGGACTGAACTCGTTGAGAGCTTGGAACATTGTGCTAAGAAGCTCTGTTCAGAAAGAAAGACTGAGCTGGGGGTCGCGGTTGTCTTCTCAGACAAAGGAGATACTTTACTTTTCCCATCTGACGGATGAAGAGAGTCTGCCCGTGAGGCTCTGAACGGACACGGGAAGAAGATCCCCTCTGGTGGCGTGCGTGCTTTGTGGATACAAAGATAGTTTTTGGACTTATAGAGAGGGACCGAGTTAGAATTTGGACTTATAGAGAGTATGTTTCCCTTTGCTCGATTTGCGATGGAGGATGAAAGACCTCTGGCCCCTCGTCGATATGTGGATAATATGCATTTATTTTCTGGATGGTCCACCAGAGTGAAGGTGGCATTCATTGCTTTTATCGTCATTATTACCATTATTATGATGTGTGTATTCATATACTTAGAATTTCAGCACCCAGCACAGAAATTGTTAGGAACTACTGTTGCCCCGGAAGAGCATCTTTTCTATTCTTTGCCCCCTCACAAGGCCCGACACAGAGAAACCTATATGAAAAATGCTTTCATTGAAATGTTACACCAGACACATAGTACTACGAACAAAACGTATTGTTGGGTGTGTGGGTTACTCCCTTCTGTTATGCATCAGCATGAATTGTTCATTTCTCTACCAATGTCTTATTTAGCTAGTTGTGAAGCCTGGTTTCAGTTGCTATCCTTAATGTATTCACATTATGTAGCTGAACCGACAATTTATACTGAGAAAGATTATGAAGCCATTTTAAAGTACATAGATAAACATCAAGGATTTGATGCAGCAGGAAATGGAGGAGAGGGTTCATGGGACCCGAATGCTTGCATGAATGTGTATACAGATTATAAAAATGTCACATGGCTAATGGAAGAAATGCAGGATTTTGACCTTTTTAATGACACCATGTATTCCCAGCATTTTAAGGAAAGGAACGTTACCAATGATAAGGCCTTACCGATTCCCATTATTAATACTACTGCACCCTTTTGTATACAGGGGAGGGGACATGTTAAGGTAGGAAAGAGCAGATGTAATTACACCTACACGTTACAGATATATAGCACCCCACCTATGATCACTCCACCGGATGTATATTTCGTTTGTGGGGAGAATGCATATACCTGGCTTCCCCGGGGATGGGCCGGAAGTTGCTATCTTTCATTCCTCTACCCCCCTGTGTACATTGCTCCGCCCGATTATCACCGAACTCATCAGTTGGTGCAGAAAGAAGCAGTAGTTAGCCGAAATGTTAGAAGCTACGACACTGATAGTACTGACCAAACGGACACTTCCCTCCAACAATTCGAAGATTTTGGTAAGGGCCTGCTCCCTTTCTGGGGACCTATAATTAATAGCCGCAGCATCCAACGCTTGTCTAGAATAGTTGAGAACGCGGTTCAGACCACTACTGGGATCCTGACTAATATCACTGTAGAGCTTGCTGCGACGAGGCTTGTTTCGCTCCAGCACCGGATGGTTCTTGACGTCATCCTCGCAGATAGGGGAGGAGCCTGTCATGTGATCGGCAGCTCTTGCTGTGTCTATTCCAGATTCGGCCCCTACCATTCATTTAGCTATACAGAAATTACACCGATTAGCAAGTGAAGCCCATGTGGATAACGGCACCTGGTCCTTTAGTAGCTGGTTCTGGGGTCTGTTGGCCACATGGGGTTGGAAAATATTCATAGTTCTGGCCGGAGCCTTTGGAGTAATATTCACGTGCTGCATATGTCTTCAGTGTGGCCCGGCTTGCTGCTCGTTTTGTGCAGATAGAATGACATCCGCTTTAAAATTCTCTCGGCAGGTAAAAGTCGAGAAGCAGATGATTCAAAAGGAGGTATCAGATCTCATGCAGATCGATGAGGGAATTTTTGTAGAATAGTATTGGCTATAGTAGGCCAAAAGGGCCGTCTGTTGGGTTTGAATTTTCAATACCATACATTATTGGCCTAATATATCCAATGTAATCTCGTAGTTATATAATCACGAAGTAAGATGTAGTATAAACCGTAATTGCAATTTTTATTCGTTCGTTCCTATTGATATAACTGGAGTCAGTTTGTTTCGTTTCCTTGTGTGCCCGTGTTATTTCCCTGAAATCACGTGATCACCCTCGCTGTTCGAAACCATGATGGCGGCTAGGCCGATTATGATTGTTAGCTAGTAGCTCAGGAAGGCTCAAGGTCACATCTGCCTTTCTTGTGGGATGCGCACATTGTAGCAGAGCCCGTTCCTGTACTCCCCAGGCTACAGATAGACACGGAGGCACCTCATTGACCTGCCCCCGGAATAGCTTAGGCCCAGGCTAATAGCAATCAATTGTGCCTTATATGGGCATTCCTCTTGGCTTACTGACAGACTGTATCTTTCCTTGTAGGGTGTCATCTTGAATACATGGAACGTATATATGCTTTGTTTTTTGTACATGTAGTCAGTCTCCTCTGCGCACCTCCGAGGGTCGTGTAGACTGAGGCTCCCCTGCCAGGGCTTGTATTTTATGAATAAACGATTGAACCTTCTCCATTGCCGACTGAATTATTAACATTATTATATGTATGCGGGCTATTGGTAAGTATAGTCCATTGGCATTACATTTTGGATCCTTCAGGTGGTAGGCCATCACCCCTGTGGGAACTGGTCTGTTTGTCCTCAGACTAGTAAATCGACAACCATAGACATTGGTACTAGTAGACCATGGCAACAGCATAAATTTACCAACTGTAATAGTGAGAATACCATCTATCTCATTACATGCCCATGCCCCAAGAGATACGTAGGGATGACGACAAGAAGGGTAAAAACGCGCATCTGTGAACACAAAAGTACAGTGCCATGCCGTAAACAGGCGACTCGTCTGACTGCGCATTTTTTGGAATCAGGTCATGGTCCAAATGATTTCACTTGGACTGTGTTGGAACAACCCACGATTCCGGACCATTGTCCAGATGTGAGCAAGTTTCTATTCAAAAAGGAACAGAAATGGGTTTACAAACTCAACAGTGACAAAGAGGGTTTAAATGAACCAATACCCTGGATGTCGCTATAGAATAGAGTAATGAGTGATATAATATAGTTTGACACTCTAACAGAACATCCAGCTGTGCCAAATATTGCCACAATCAATACCCACTGTTTCATGTATAGATTAGAATACATCACCATTATCCTTGTCACAAGACATCACAAATACATTCGTCCCTACACGCCCACACGCTTTTATAGGTGAGAGCTTGGCACTCCAATATGACATCTTGCAGTGACCGATATTGCCAACACTAACATCTCCGGGTCAGTCATCACTCTTGCCACAAGTCATCACACTTATATGTTTTCTAGTGCATGAGGCTGTGCCTTGAATCTGTAGGCTCTTTGTATTTGTCTTTTCAACATGAGGACTACAGCACCCTCTCCCGGTCACATGTGCAGAAGGGCGCGTCCAGTAAATACTAAATGTCATCACACTGGTATACTTTCAACATGAGGACTACAGCTCCCATAACCTTCTCCTGGTCACGTGTGCGGAAGGGCGCGTTCAGAAAATACCAAATGTTATCACACTTATATATTTTCTAGCGCTTGGGGCTGTGCCTCTGAATTTGCAGACTTTTGTATTTGTCTAAATCAACATGAGGACTACAGCTCCCATAACCCCCTCCCGGTCACATGTGCGGAAGGGCGCTTCCAGTAAATACCGTCTGCACGTTCCGTTCGGTGCCTCCCCAGTAAGCACAGAGGAACGCTGGGAGACACCGACGGAGAGGTAAGGAGCGCTGCGCATCACTGGTATGCGAAGGAAGGCTGCTTTCTCTTAACGAGGTTGTGACACAGTGCTGCTTAAGATTTATGAGATAGCAGCGGGGACAATGAAACATCCTGCCGTTTTGCCGCTTGTGCTCCGTCATTAACAGTGAGGATCTGACTGTATCGGTCCTAACAGATACTATACGATCGGATACCAGCATGCCTCACGGTATCTGTAATGATTGTACCTGAAGTAATATCACTCGACTTTTGCAAACAGTCCTTTTTTTAATACAGTATTGTGAAAGGAGGAGTTTTCAATTAATTTCTAACATCAATGATTGTTGTTAAAACACAGAAGACCAACTATTTTATCGTGAGCACAATGATATAAGTTGGTTTAAATTGATATATAACCACGAACTGCCTGCGATACTTAGTGGTCTTATGAATTCGTTAGGGAATACCCCTGCACGAGTGTTCCTGTGGTTGAGAGGTTTGTTTCTGGACGTATTCACAATGGAGTGTTTACTCTGAGTTCTCTTTCCCAATATAGAGCGGTGCTCCTCAGTACCTGAGCTGCAGCCAGGTGAGGTGAGGCGCCATCCCCACAGCTACTGGGTGAGTGGTGCAACATGGATATATGTAAATCCTTATAATGAAATACAAGCAACACATGATTCTAAAAGCACTTTCTGTCTATTTTCATCCTTTTTCTATGGCATCTCTTTATTTTAGGTTGTGGTGGAGTACTTTACCTGGAACACAGGTGATGTAATTCCCTTTTAATAAATATTTCCTTTCACTCATTGAAAAGCAGTAGCAGCAACTAGGTCCTGACGAATGCATTGGTAGTATCCATCTATGCAGAAACATGTTGACCAATTCTTGCTAAAAACAGACATTTTGTTAAATCTGTTGTTTTTCAAGTGTTTTTAATCTTGGAGGGCTGAGAGAAATCATTAAACTCACACTTCTACTCAGTCTCATCCAATTTTAGTTTATCACTATTTTTCTTGCACTGCTTTTTTCAGTTGTCTCCCCACACTGACCCTTCAAACTTCGTAGATATCATAGTTGTTTTGTTCTCGCAGTCTCTTTCATACTCTGGCGACTGTGAGTACATCAACTCCTGGGTAAGGAGAAACCCACATGATGATAAAGTGGTGGCACAGATCGACAACTGATGGGAATATTTCCACCTACCCTTGGGTCTGATTTCCCCAGTCAACACGCACAATTTGACTTCTAATATATCACGTGGTGTGTTTTTCTTTAGAGGTTTGCCATGGGCTTGTTGATGAATTGAGCTGTTGCTTGTTCCTTTTCTTTTCTTTTCTTTTCTTTTCTTTTCTTTTCCTTCGTTTTTTGACTCTTAGATACTCTTTTTGTGCACCAACTACACAGCCACCATCCCAAGACCCAGAAATGTCTCCACATCTGCAGGCGTCCCCAGAACGTTCAGGATCCCCTCTGCTACTGTCCTCACCTGATCTGCCTGCATCACTGCCTCTAACAACACCTGCATCACAAAAGAGCAGGAGGCATGTAGTTGCCCCACTAGTCCAAATGGAGTCATCAGCAGATGACAAGGAGGGGGATGACGCACAAACCTTGGCTGGGGAAGGTAGCCCTGCCACACAGCAGTCCAGTGCAGAGGTTGGCCGTACAGGTACCAGACGCCGCAGGCACAGAGAAAGCATTGTAGCAGCACATGTGGAGGGTCCCAGTGTCTTCCGTGGGCTTGAGGGTAGCATGGTGAAAATCCAAAGGATGCAGAGGAAGGCCATCCAGTCTGTGCAATGCCAGATGAGTAACCTAAACACAAATATGGAAGATATAGGGAAGGGTATCAGAGAACTGGTTGATGTGAACAAGGAGATGGCTGCAGGGATATGGGACATGACACAATCGGTGCAGCTTCTGTGCAGAAAACTTGACCAGGACATGTTAACAAGGAGCAAGGAGAGGCAGCGTGCGCAGCAGCAAAGTAATGCAATAAACCGTCTGGCCACAGCCACTTCCCTGCTATGCAGACGATGCATTAACTTGGAAGAGGGACTCACACACAACAGCAATGAGGTGTCTAGGGGCATTGCTAGGATGACCAGTGCTGTAGAGGTGCTGATAAATGCACAGACAGCACAAACTGCTGCTCTGGATGTACCAGAAAGTGAGGAAAGCACCAGTAGGAGCAGCATGACAAGCCCCCTGGTTGTTGAGACACGGAGGAGCAGCAGGCGCCATGGTGAGCCAACAGCCCAAACGCACAGTGAAGAGAGCCAGCCACTTACATCTGGCACTGGTAGGCATGGGCGGAAATGACTTGTTCAGTAAATGGGGAAGTGACCCAGGACTACCATTATTAAATGGATGATATTTGTGTTGCACATTTGTGCTTTTGAATACCTGCGTAGTGCCAAATATTAAACTACGTTGGGTGCAAACTTCACCTGTCTGTGCCTCTTTACTTACTTAAAAGTAGTTGCGTGTGATCTCTGCCCATCTGTGTCTGCCATCTGTTGGTGTCGCAACTCCTGCTGTGTTGGGTTTCAGGCAGTGCATGTTCATCATCATGGTCCTCATAGTCGCTTAATTCCACCTCGGTGCCCTTCTTAGTGGCAAGGTTGTGCAACATTGCACAAGTTGCATTCATCTTACAGCAGGTGATTGGTGTATACTGGTGGGCCCCTCCACTTTTGTGTAGGCAGCGGAACCTGCTTTTTAACAGCCCAAAGGTGCGCTCCACAATGTTCCTAGTAGATTTGTGTACCTTGGTGTATTGCCTCTGACTGGGGGTTGAAGGGTTGCGGTAGGGTGTCAGGATGAAAGAGCGGACGGCATATGCACTATCCCCTATTTGAAAATGAAAAAGACATTACTCACATGCACACATACACATACATCTGCAATATCTATCAAAGGAGTGTCACACAGTGTTTTACCTAGCAGGTACCCTTCGCCAAATTCCCCCGCTGTCAGGCATGTGTAGATCCCACTGTTCTGAAAGATGTAGGAGTCGTGGGTACTTCCTGGGAACTTGGCCACTTTGTCCGTGATAATGTAGTTTGCATCACAGATTACCTGTACATTGATTGTGTGTGTTGACTTCCTGTTTCTGTAAATGTACTCTGTGGCAGCAGGTGGGCATATTGGGATGTGGATGCCACCAATACAGCCGATGACGTGTGGGAAATGTGCAATTTGATAAAAGTCAGTCTTGGTCTTGAGCAGTTCCGCGTGAGCTTCAGGGAAGCATTCTCTGCATCATGGCCTCTAGGAACTTCCTGAAGAAACGGGACAGGCAGCTCTGGTACACGCCACCTATCGCAGCAATCGCACTCTGGTAGCTCCCAGAGGCAAGCAGGTGTAGGCTACAGAGCACCTGCACATGGGGTGGGATGGCGTGCGCCCTTGGGAATGGGTGCTCCAAAAGTGGGTGGAGGTCCCTGATCAAGTCCAGGATGGTGTGGGGGTGTAGCCTTTACCTTTGCAGGATCTCTGCCTCAGTTAGTTGAAATAGCGTGATCCTCTGCCTGTACACTTGCTCCTCCCTTCTCCAGACCCTCTCTCCTGCTGCCTGTAGCCGTTGCCGCCTCGCTATCACGTAGAATGCCATTCTGTTCACACTGTTGCATTTTGGGCCCTTTTTTATAGCCTGCACCTGGTTACCACCTGCTTTCAATCCATGGTAAATACCGACTCTTAAATACCGAATTTCATGCATATTCGGTATTTTAGAGGTTACCTACATCTCAAAAGTTATTTTTTTCCATTTCTTATTTACTGAATCGGTAAAGTTACAGATTCGATAAATTTACCTATTCGGTAGTTTTTTTGGCCCCTACATCTCAATATCCAAATACCGGTCGGTAACGGCCGAAATTCGGTATTTTCATCCGTTACCGACCGATATTTGGCTACCTACATCTGGCCCCAAGAGAGGTGCAGAAATTGGCAAAAGAGGTGCAGAAAGAGGTGAGAGAGATGTAAAAAGAGGCAACAGAGAAACAGAAAGAGGAAAGAAGGGTGAAAAAAGAGGCAAGAAGGGTGCAGAAAGAAGAAACAGAGGTACAAAAAAGGCAAGAGAGGTATAAAAACGGACCAGAGACGTGCAGAAATAGCAAGAGGCATACAGAAATTGTCTTGAGATTTACAGAAAGAGGTAAGGGAGGTGCACAAACAGGCAAAAGACGTGTACAAAGAAGCAAGAGAACTACGGAAAGAATCAAGTGAACTGTAGGAACAACCAATTCAGGTGCCGAAAGAACCAAGAGAGGTGCAGAAAGAACCAAGAGAGGTGCAAAAAGAGGCAAATGAGGTACAAAAAGAAGCAAGAGAAGTGCAGAAAGAGGCAACAAAAAGAGAATAAGGAGGCAGGAGAAGTGCAAAAAGTGGCAAAAGAGATATAGACAGAGGCAAAAGGGATGCAGAAAGAGGCAAGAGAGGTGCATAAACAGGCAACAGAGATGAAAAAAAGGGAAGAAGGGTACAGAAAGAGTCAAGCGGAGCGCAAAAAATAAGCAACAGAGGTGCAGATAAAGGCAAGAGAGGTGCAGAGTGTCAGGATCCGCACCTGAGTTCGCCGTGGAATTTCGCGCCTACCTAAAACCTCAACTCCCAGAAGGCCATGGGAGGATAGGCGAGTGGTTTTAACGACGCACGGCACTCACGCAAGCGCGCGTAATTCTGAGTGCCGAAGTTTGTTCCATCCGGAGGTTGCCGTGCAGAGAGGCCGGTTTTGTAAGCTGTTCCAGACCCCAAGGCTTGGTGAGTTTATGGAGCAGAGAGGTGGCGGTGGACGAGATCACCACGGACGCTGATGCTCATAGTGCTTTGGGGCAAGATTTCCTTGGTATTGTTCGTTCTGTGAAAATAAATACTTGTAGCGCGGCTGTGCTTTTGATCAACGCTTTGTGGAATCAATAGACGGAGTAAGGCGGCGGTGAAGTAACCGCGGACGCCAAGGCTCAAGGCACCATATTATTTCATTTGAAGGATAACCTATTTAGCGCTTGTTGCGTGGAACTTGGGAATTAGTTTCTCGGACAGAGAGGCGACGGTTGTACCAATACCGTGGAAGCCTTTTCTCTTATATTTTTGTGGAGCTAACTGCAAGGGCGGCGGTGATGTAACCGCGGTTTTGCTTTTGACTTTTTACATTTGTCCGAACCCATTCTTTAGGAAATAAGGCCTGAGGCGGCGGTATGCTACACCTTGGAAGCCCCGCCATAAGGGATGCACTTATTTCATTCTGGATTGTACCTGCAGTAAGATATCACATTCCTGGCATTTCTTTATTTCATTTTCTTTTGAGGACATTTCCCCCCCCATAGAACCGGTGAGCTAGTATGCATACTATAAGAGCTATATAAGTTGAATGTCTGTTTTTGAATGTGTTCCACATTAACTCCTGTTCTTTTGGATAATAGATCCTATTTTTTGGAGTGCTCTGTTATGATGGAAGTTCCAAATAGAGTATGCTGATCTAGTTGATATGTGAGGTATGCAACATCTTTTAGCGAGATCTATTGAGAGTAGTTTGTATATGTGCTGTGTTTTTGATCTTGTTACTTTCTTGTTCCAGGTTCTCATCCCCGCTGTCCCTACCCTTACCTATTTCTCACCTGATAACCCGAACACTCTGTTAACTATCAGTCAGAGTTTTGGGGATGTCGGGAGGTGGACCCATATTTGCATCATCCAGATCCTGAGGAGTGCTGATTCTGACACAGAGAGAGGCAAAGAGGTACAAAAAAGGTAAGAGAGGTGCAGAAAGGAACAGGAGACGTACAGAAAGAAGCAAAGAGGTGCAGAAATTGACAAGGGAGGTGCTGAAAGTAGCAAGAGGACTGCAGAAAGTGGCAAGAGAGTTGCATAAACAGGCAACAGAGGTGGAGAATGAGGAAAGAAAGGTACAGAGAGAGGCAAGAGGAGTGTAGAAAAAAAGCAACAGAAATGCAAAAAGAGCCAACAAAACTGCACTAAAAAGCAAAAGAGTTGCACAAAGAGCAAGGCAAGACAAGTACAGAAAGAACCAAGAGAACTCCAGAAATTTAAAGCACCAATATTTACCGTATCACTGTTGTAAGTCTCACCATATTCCAGAAAGCAAGCATGCATGTGTCTATGCCTTTTGCTAGTGGCATGATACATAAAAGAAACATACAAATAGTTGTATACCTGTTTTTCGGACATCTACATCTTTAGGTGCATAACACATGTGAGAATACATGTACAAGTAGACACATACCTCAATCACAAGACCACATAGACCTTTAAGCTTGGCAGACTACACTTCCCATTTTAACCAGACACCTACATGTATACGGCCTACTTCAAGTGTACCTTTCCAGAGATTCATACAAAGTACCTTAATCACTAATCCCTCTGCCAACATGTCTTAAACGTCACTTTTTGTCTCCACCTTCATTTTTCATCGACTGCTCAGAATGTTAGACCTACCAAATTAAAAACAACAATGCTTCCCATTATTCTGCTGCAAGTCTCACCATGTTCCTGAAAGCATGCATGCATGTGTATGAGCCTTTTCCTAGTAGCATCATACATAAACGAAGCACAAAAGTAGATGTATACCTCTCTTTCACAAGTCTAGCATCTTCAGATGCATAACACATGTGAGAATACATGTACAAGCAGAGACATACCTTTTGCTCAGAATGTTGGACCTTCCCAAATATAAATCAGCAATCCTTCCCATGTCAGTGTTATAAGTCAAGCCATATTTCTATACGTATGCATGCGCATGTCTGTGTCTTTTCCATTACACATTACTGTGCACAACTTATTTCAACCTTCATTAAAACAAACTACCATATACTTTTGTACATTTGGTAACATTTCTTTAAAGGAAAACGGGCTGCATTTTAAAAAAAGTAAAAAAAAAAGTTTTGTTTAATTTTTTTACGGTAGGTATTGGTCCCTAAAAAATAATTTCCACTGCATTTGGGAACCCCTTCCCTTTTGCTATTGCATTACCACAGTCTTGAAGAGGGC
Source organism: Lissotriton helveticus (assembly GCF_964261635.1). Lineage (NCBI taxonomy): Eukaryota > Metazoa > Chordata > Amphibia > Caudata > Salamandridae > Lissotriton > Lissotriton helveticus. The sequence goes on from NC_136061.1 coordinate 1,503,910,444, forward strand.
GGTGAGTTGCGAGTGTTTTGCGACCGCAATTGCGGTTGCAAAACATTCGTACATGGCTTGTGAGTCGCTATTAGGAAGGGAACGCCCTTTCCTAATAGCAAGTCGCGAAACACTATTTTGCGAGTAGCAAATTATTTGCGACTCACAAAATAGTGTTAGTACATGGCCCAGAGGAAAATTGCATGCGCAAATGGCTTGCAAATCTGTTTGCACATGCAATTTTCCGTCGTACATCTGGCCCCTAAATGTGATGCACCACTCTCAAGAAGGTAAAAGGAGTAATGGCAAACGTTTCCTCTGTTTCTGCACACAAATAAATGTAACTAACAAATCAAAATGCTTCCTTCATTATTTCAAATTCTGAAACCCATTTCTATTGGTTAGACAAATTAACCCTTTGTTAGTCTCTTCTAAAAGTCCCCAAACTGGTTCTGTAATTTACTGGAGTCGCAACTCCTTCGCAGTGCCGCATTGTAGCGTTGTGATGGATCCACAAACCCTTACTTGCCTTCAATCTGTGTCCAATAATACTAGGGTTATTTTTTAATATAACACTACTTCTAAACATAGTACTGATCTGGGAAAACTTACATTAGTAGCATATCATTTATATATAAGTTAGCATTTCATTTTTAAACCCATAGTTCTGTTTCAACCCTTTCCCCATTCTGCTTAATCCTAGTTTCCATAATAACACTTTCTAAAACATTCATCTGTACCAGAAGGTCACAAGTTCACCATACTTTCAAGTTCAGCACACTAGCTTACAAATGCAAATAGCAGGTGTGGTTGACTTTTGCAAAATATTTACTTATCCTAACGACTGTACTTTCAAACATTTTTCAATAACCAATCAGAAACATGCTTCTTCAGGAAAGTAACATGTATTCTCTTTTTTAAGAACACAATGTTTATGATCAACAAATTAGTTATCTGCTTTTTCTAAAACAGCCCCTTCTCCACCATTTTAGATACCTCTCATTCCACCAAATGACTTCTCAGCTACAAATGTCTTTTGATTCCTTCCACACATCCCTTTAAAAGTCTTCCAGTATGGATTGTGGGCCACAGATATGTTTTCTGGGGCAAAAGGTATGCTGAACACAGAGGTATTGACAAAGACCTAGGTTTGGAAAATGTGGATATTAAATGGTTTGCAAGAGAGGTTTAAAGTGGCAACAATTGTTGCCTTTGGTTAAAGTCTTTTTGCTTCTCCAACCCCCTGACCTGATGATTTTGCACTGTGGTAGCAATGACCTAGGCACATTGACTGGGATAGGGTTGGAATTCCTAATGAAGGATATCTTTGCACAACTGATGCTGCTTTTCTCTCAAACTGTCTTTGTATACTCGAATATATGCCAAAGACAGAAATGGAAGTGGGCAAATCAATTCTGTCCCCAGATTGAGAAGGCCAGGAAGAAAGTCAATAAAGCTGTTTCTGTTTTCCTCAGAGACCATAGAATGGGCTCCATCTATGACAAAAATCTATGTGTTGATATGCATGTTATCTACAGAAGTGATGGAGTTCACTTCACAGATGAAGGAAACAGAGTGGTTCTCAACAGCCTTAAGTTGTACATACACACTTACATGCAGCTCCACCAAAGTCATAATGAAAACAACGGCTCTTGTTAGAGCCACCCTATAACGCAACTGTGAAACTTTTTTATTACTTAACTCTTTTTTTTTTTTTTTTAAACGTGTTTTTTATTCAAAGTTTTCCAGAAAAGATAGAGTTGGAAGGGAAAGAAGGGGGACAAAGAAAAAGAAATAGGCGACAACTCCGCCACAAATCCCACACAGGGGAAATGAAACACGTATTGGAAATAAAAGCAGTAAGCGACCAAGAAGGGTAGAGGCCCCATCAAATAAGGTTCAGCCGTAAGTCTAGTGCCTTCTCAAAAGTTCGCAGTGTAGAGTTCGTAAGCAGTCCGAGAGCGGCAGAAGATGGGTGCCGGGCGATATAGAAGCCCTGAGTCCCCGGGAGCTAAACATAGTCGCAACAATGAACACAAACCGGACCCCAACTGGTTCCCCTCCCACCCCCCCACCCTCCCCCAGTGGTGACGACACAGACACTCTCACATCGTATTAAGCTGGGCAGTCATGCATTCCGTTCACACTTGAAACAGGTGTAGTGCACGTAGCGTGGGCGGGCATACCGCAGATGGCAGTCCAGATGACAAGAAACGGACTAGAGGCCCCCAACGAAATAAGAAATTCTTAAAATCGCACAAGAAGATGTCCGCCATTCTCTCCATGCTCAAAAGTCCCCACAGCCTCGCGTGCCACAATGATACAGCCGGGGCATGCGGTTTCTTCCACGCCGCTGCCAATGTAAGCTTAGCTGCCCCTAAGCATAGCCATTGAATGCGCTTGTCTGCCTTAGTCTGATGTTCCAACATTGGATTCCGGAGACCCAGTAGCACATGGGCCACTGAATCTGAGATCGGATACCCCAATATCTCCTTGATGTGGGAGAGTATCTCCGTCCAGAAGGGGCGAATGATTGGGCAATCCCACCAAATATGGTGGAAGTCTCCCAGTAGGCCACAACCCCTCCAGCATCTATCTGAAGATGTAGGGAATATGCGGTGAAGTTTGGACGGATATAAATACCAATCATACATGGTTTTCAAATGGGCTTCCCTAAGGTGCACGGAGTGGTTGTGCGCAGCTATATCCTTCCAGATGTGCTTCCATTCTGTATCAGAGACGTCTCGATCCAGGAGAACCTCCCATCGCTCCATGTACCGAGGGCGCGGGGCGACCGCAGTGTTCAGAAGCAGTCCATACAAGAAGGAGATTGCCCCCCGCATCGCGGACGTGCGAAGCAGGAAGGACTCGAAAGGGGAAAGCGGACGTGTAGCGGCCTCGCCAATTCCCGCCGAGGTCGCCCAGTGAAGAAGCTGGACATGGTGAAAGCGCTCTGTGACCGGAAGTCCATAATCGCGCATGCAGTTGTGGAATGTGAGGGGAACGCTCCCATGGAACAAGTGCGTAAGTGCTCGACATCCGCCCTCACGCCACTGCCGAAAGGGTCCCTCCTGTAAGGCCGGTGGAAAGGCCGGATTGAAGTGGATGGGGGTGAAGGGGGACGGAAATGTGGTCCAACGGTCGTCGGAAGCGACCGTGTCCCACACCTTCAGAACCGTGCTAGCGGGAGTGCTGATGTAAGCATTCTTCGGTCGGTCCACTTTGGGCTTCCAGATCAAATCCCAAATCGACCTCCCCGCCACGGCCCTGTCCATATGCAGCCAGTGTTTCTCTGAAAGCTGCTGGGACCATTCCACTATCACCCGCAACTGCGCAGCTTTATAGTATAGAAGCATGTCAGGAAGCCCAACCCCTCCCTCCCCCCTCGGCCGGCGAAGTGTCGTAAAGGGTATACGAGCCCGGCCACCCTGTCAGACAGATCTCAGCATCATCGTCCGTAATCGGCGGAAGAAATCCATGTCCATAGGTATAGGGAGGGCTTGGAAAAGATATAGAAATTTAGGGAGGAGGACCATTTTAAGAGCATGTATCCTGCCGAGCCACAAAAGGAATTTTGGCTTCCACCGATCCAGATCACTTCGTATCGAAGCTAGCAGGGGGGGAAAGTTAGCCGCAAATAGGGAACCTACAGTAGGTGTTAGGCGCACCCCCAGATACATCAGAGAGGTGGGAGTCCACGACAGGGTCGTCAATAAGCGCACCCGGTCTACTTCCGCAGGGGACAAGGTTAGGTTCAGGATATGCGATTTGTCGAAGTTGACCCTGAAGCCCGCCACTGCTTCAAACCGGGAGAGCTCCTCGTGGATAGGTGGTAGGGATTGAGTGGGATCTCCTAAGGACAACAGGACATCGTCCGCAAAAAGGGATATTTTGTGCTGTTTCCCCGTGAAGGGTAGGCCCTTGATTCGTTCATTCTCCCGGATCGCCAGTGCCAGGGGTTCGATACTCAAGGCAAAGAGGAGAGGGGAAAGGGGGCATCCCTGTCTCGTACCTCTGGAGTGAGGAAAACTAGCCGACCGATGGCCGTTAATTAGCACCCTCGAGGTAGGTAGATTATAATTCACACGAATCATCGTAAGGAACTGGTGCGAAAATCCAAAGGCGGATAGAGTGCGAAACAGGAATCCCCAGTCGACCCGGTCGAACGCCTTTTCTGTATCCAGACCCACCAGTACAGCCGGAATGCGGAATCTGGAAGCTTTCTCTATCAGGTGCAACACCCGCCGCAAGTTGTCATGGGTTTGCCGACCCTTAATGAAACCGGATTGGTCCGGGTGTATAATGGCCGGCATCAGATCCTGCAACCGGCGGGCGATGATAGAGGAGTACAACTTGGCGTCCACATTCAACAGGGCTATAGGGCGGTATGAGGCACAACTGGAGAGATCCTTCCCCTGTTTGGGGATTACGGTGATCATGGCCTCGGCCATAGTGCCAGAGGTCTCCCCAGCGGCAGCCATTTCATTGAAAAGAGAGACCAGGCAGTCGACAAGCTCAGATGCAAACGACTGGTAGAAATAGGCGGTATACCCATCTGGGCCAGGGGCCTTATTGGGTTTCAAGGCTTTGATCACCTCGAGCACCTCTTCCCTAGTAAAGGGGGCCGTTAGTTGTTCGTTACTACCAATAGAAACCTGCGGGAGGGGGAGGCCCGACAAAAATGCCTCTTGCGCACCCGAGTCGAGCGAGTCACCTTTATAAAGCGCCGCATAGAACCGGCCAAAGATATCCGCCTTGTCACCGTCCCGGTGATGTATCGAGCCTCCCGAGTCCCGGATCCCCCCTATATATTCCTTCTCTCTTTTCTCACGAAGCTGGCGAGCCAGATGGCGGCCCACTTTGTTCCCCTGAGCGTACGATCCTCGACGCAGTCGTAGGAGGGTAAACTCAGAGCGATTGTTGTAGTGCGCCTTCAGCTTCCCCCTAACAGCCGACAGAGGTTGAAGTGTCGCGCGAGAGGGGTTCAGCTTGTGGGCCCGCTCCAGTCCCTCAAGCTCAGCCTCCAATTTCTCCCGTTCTACCCTACGCAAGTGGTTAAGAGCCGCATTAAGTCCTATGCAAGTGCCCCTCAGGGAGGCCTTACAGGCATCCCAGGTGTTGAACACAGAAGTGTCCGAGCTCGGGTTGAGCGTCAAGAATTCCCTAATGGCTTTCCTTAATTCCTTACACGAGGTGTCATCCCGCACAAGCGCCGCCGGGAAGTACCACTTCCAATATCCTTCCCCCCTCACCGACCACTGCAGCTGGAGTACCAACAGGCTATGATCCGAGACAGAGAGCGGGAAAATCTTAGAATCGCGGACATCTCCTCTGAGTGCCTGGCTCAAAAATACATAATCTATGCGGGAATAGGTGTGATGCACATGGGAGAAAAACGTATAGTCCCTAGTCTGTGTGTGGACTGCACGCCAGCCATCTATGAGTCCTAACTCCTCCATCTTGTCTTTAGTCGCGGCGGAGAAAACACCAGAGTCCGTCCTCTGGGCTCGGGAGCTATCTAAGGCCTGATCCCATACCATATTAAAGTCCCCCATGACAACTAGATGACCCTCTACAAAGCCTCCCATCTTATCCAATAGGTCCTGGAAAAAGTTATTTTGCTGGGCATTGGGCACATATACTACCACAAATGTACACAGGCGTCCAAGAAGCACCCCCTTGACCATCAACCACCTGCCATCTTTGTCACAACTCACTCCCAAAGGCTGGAATTGGATGGAAGTCCTAAATAGAAGAGCCACCCCCCTGTGTTTAGTAGGAGCGGAAGACCTATAGATGAGGGGATACTGCTTATGTCGGAGCCAGAGCTCATCCCTACGCGCTAGATGGGTCTCCTGGAGGCCCACGACATCTAGATGATGATCCAGCAGATATTTCCATAGCTTTTGGCGTTTCTGCGGGGAGTTAAGGCCCTTCACATTCCAAGTGCCCACGCTAAGAGGCATGCAGAGACATCAAGCTCCCCTGCTCCACAGTAGCTAGATCCAGGAGTCCCCAAACTCCCCAGAACAAACATCTCCAGTTCTCTCGCACATCAGGCGTCCCTCCCAGCTCACCCCGGGACTGGTCCCTCCTAAACCTCCCTCCGCTCCTGCTCCCAGACTGGTAACTGCTCCCCAGGGCACAGCACGGAGAGACAGATGCCACCCAAGACCAGTAGGACATAACCTGCAGACAATCCTTTCCGATAACAACCAGCCATTCATCGTCACCACCACCACCCCCACCCAGACACCTTCCCCAACCAAACCGCCCCCCTACCCCCCCTCCCGCCCTCCCCCCGCCCTCCCCCCCGCCCCACCCCCCAACTCCCCAACGACCCAGGATAGAAGCCAACAGAATCCTGAAGTAAACATACCCTGAACGAAATCTCTCAGGGGGCGTAGACGGGGACCCAACATCGGATCTCCCAAGGCCGAAGATCGGGGTGTCTTCTCGAAAAGTACATTCATAGCCCCGTTACCTGAGTGTGCGTGCCCCTCCGGCACCAAGGCCTGCTGCCCGAAGATCAGGCCGCCCCAGAGCTTTGCTGTGACGACGTCAGTGTGACAGAGGCCACAGACGCCACTGCGCTCCCTCGCTCCTGTAGGTTAGTTGTGCGATCAGGCCTCCTGCGGTTCACATCCAGGCCCACCCTATGCCAAGACGAGGAACGGCGTCTCCTCCGTGGCGAAGGACTGCGACGGTCAGGTGCAGGGGCCTCATCCTCAATCCCCAGGAATTCCTTCGCCTCCCGAAGAGACCGAATCTGTGCGAGTCTATTCTGCCATCGGAAGATTATGCGGAAAGGGTGGCCCCAGGAGTAGGAGATGTTATGTTCTCGTAAATAGGTAGTGACCGGACGAAACTCGCGCCTCTTCTGGAGCGTCGTTGCTGCCAAGTCCTGGTAAAGCTGAGGGCGATGGTCCCGGAATTGCAGGGAGGGAATGTCCCTTGCCTTCCTCAGGATTCGTTCCTTGACTTGGAAATCGTGTACACATACCAGTATGTCAGGAGGAGGACCCCCATTCCGCCTGGGCAGCCCCACTCTATGTACCCGATCCATCCTGATTTCCTGCAAGTCCTCCTCGTCTAGGATTTGAAGAAAGAGCGCCTGCACATATTCTCGGAGGTCTCCCGCTTCACCATCCCACGGAACCGCTCGAATGCGGATGTTGTTCCGGCGGGAACGATTCTCCAGGTCTTCAGCGTGGGCCTGCAGGTCTATGTTCTGTTCCATGAGACGGAGCATGTCCTGTTGCAGCAAATGGACATCATTGGCCATACTGAGGTCGTGATCTTCCAGAGTGGCCACTCTTTCCCCAAGACCGTCGACATCTCTCCGCACCTCGCGGAGATCCGAAGCCAGCTGGCTCGGAGCTCGGATATATCTTCTTTGATGGAGGTGAAGAGTTCCTTCATGAAGGCCTTAGTGGCCGGGGCCTCATCATCAGACCTCCCCGGAGATGCACTAGGGCCTGGGGAGGCCGGGGCCTGGGAGTTCTTAGCCGTCCCCTCCTTGCCAGTTTTTACCTTGCGGTGGTTAGAGGCCATCGCTGTCCCAGTTCTTCGCCTGCGGCAAGTCGAAAGAGCGTCGCGCAGGGGAGCGGAGCTCGCCAGAGCCCGCCTCTAGGATCAGGCCGGAACACTGATCAAGGTCACCAATCGTCCCCCGGTACCTCAATGTCCAAGAGTAACTAGGTGTCTCAGGCCTTTAGTCCCCGGGGATCCAACACATCGGAGATGCACGCCAGGAGAAAGGCGTGTGGTGGTGTAATGATAACAGGCCTGCCTGATGACGCAGCGCCAGCTAGGCCCACTGGCCTTGAGGTCCGATCAAATCGCTCCTTCTGCGTCCCGCAGGCCCGCCTCTAGGCCCGGCCGTGGTCCCGAAAGCTGCCCACTGGTCCGGCTCGTCTCTTGGGGTCCCGGCTGCCAGGTAGACCATCTGCCAGGGGTCTCACTGCCTCTCCAATCAGCCACAGCGTCCCTACATCGGTCCCCCGGCTGATCGGCGTGCCTGCCTCTCTCCTGTAGCGGTGCCCGGCACAGATGCGCCACCCCCCAGTCACCAGCAGCCGGGTCAAGCCGACCAGGTACCTCCGGGTCCAAGCAGGGGTCTCGTAGCGCTCCACTTCTTGCCTGCCGCTACCCACCACTGCGGGGGCCGAGCGTTTTCTCCTCGAGGTCGTCCCAACGTCAGGGTATATTCCGGGCCGCTGTGCAAAGGAGCGGGTCCCGGGAAGCAGTGCAGACCGTCTCCCGCACCAGGCCTCAATCCCCGGCCTCGAGTAGTCCGACGGCCGCGCTGCAGCACCAGGTGTCCGCGGGCTATAGGCCCCGCCCCCTCCCGGGGCTCAGGGTCCCGGCGCCAGACAGGTTTTCCCTCGTCACTGCTCGGCCCCTCGCAGCGCCTTTAGGGAAGCTCAGGTGCCCCCGCCCCTCACTGGCCGCCGAGCACCACCAGAGCTTCCCGACCGCCGTCCGACTCCCCAGCTTGCAGCGCCGCTCAGGCCTCGGGCACCGCCGCCGTCTCCGGACTCACAACCCCCGGCACAGAAATCCTCGGGAGTTACACCACCGCTGGCTGCCACTCTGAAAGGGCTCCGGAGCGACACACAGCCCAGGGGGATTTCGGGGGCCGCCGTTGGACAATGCTTTGTAGGGCCGGGCGCCGGAGAGGACTAAAAACACGTCCTACTCTGCCGCCATCTTGGCCACGCCCCCTTAACTCTTTTTTAATATTTTTCGGATTGCAAACCAGTCGCGAATTCGAAAAACAAAAACACAAATTCAATGTACTACAACACATTACTCTTTTCAAGTTTAACTTTTAATTTAATTTTTTTAATATTATTTCTATCAATTTTAATGTGGTTATTAACTTCAAACTCACTAGCTCTATAAAAAAAAGTTCACAAATGCAACATTAATATCTGAATTATATACTATTTAATTATTTATTTAAGGTGGATCTGCAAATCCACCACGCTGTTGCAGGGGGGGGGCGGCACTGAGAGCCACATTATGGTTGCGACTCCTTTTACAAGAGAACAAATAGACTATTATTCCTGGTTGGAACTGTTGGCAGCCAATCAGATTGCAAGGTACAAGATCGGGAGATTTCCTGATTCTTCGTGTCCATGTATAGATATCTGTACTCAAACGGCGTTTGAGTGCTCCCTGCCGATCGGGCACAACTTGGAGCATTGAAGATTATGGCGGCCCCGTATTGGATAAAAACGGGCCACACAGGCTGGAGCTGCATTAGCAGCCTTATACTGGCAGCAATACCTAGTGACTTTGATCGGAAAAGGATTGCACTGTACTACCACTCCCAGAATTCCCTGCGCAGAATAATTAAGCGTGTGCAGATTTGTTAAATTGGAGGGGTGGGGTCAGAGGGTGCACAACTTCATTTTGTCTGAGCCTTTGAAAAAGAAGTTTCCTCACTTCGAAACGCGTCAGTCATTATGGACAATTGAACTGCCTGATGTTACAACTTGCAGGCTTCGTTTGTACCATTAAAAGGTTTTGTTACCTCTAAACGGCGTTTGAGTGCTCCCTGCAGATCGGGCACAACTTGGAGCATTGAAGATTATGGCGGCCGCCCTGCCGCCGGGAGTGCACCACCCCAGAAGAAGGGGGCCATGTGGTCTAGATACACCGGACCTACGTGTGGGATGCCATATTGGATAAAAACGGGGCGCACAGGCTGAGGCTGCATCAGCGGCCTTATACTGGCAGCAATAACAAGTGACTTTGATCGGAAAAGGATTGCTCTGTACTACCGCTCCCAGAACTCCCTGCGCAGAATAATTAAGCGTGTGCAGATTTGTTAAATTGGACGGGTGGACTAAGAGCGTGCACAACTTCATTTTGTCCGAGCCTCTGAAGAAGAAGTTTCCTTACTTCGAGACGCGTCAGGCATTATGGACAATTGAACTGCCTGATGTTACAGCTTGCAGGCTTAGTTTGTACCATTAAAAGTTTTTTTACCTCTAAACGGTGTTTGAGTGCTCCCTGCCGATCGGGCACAACATGGAGCATTGAAGATTATGGCGGCCGCCCTGCCGCCGGGAGTGCACCACCCCAGAAGAAGGGGGCCATGTGGTCTAGATACACCGGGCCTAAGTGTGGGATGCCGTGTTGGATAGAAACGGGGCACACAGGCTGAGGCTGCATCAGCGGCCTTATACTGGCAGCAATAACTAGTGACTTTGATCAGAAAAGGATTGCTCAGTACTACCACTCCCAGAGCTCCCTGTGCAGAATAATTGATTGTGTGCAGATTTGTTAAATTGGAGGGGTGGGGTCAGAGCGTGCACAACTTCATTTTGTCCGAGCCGCTGAAGAAGAAGTTTCCTTACTTCGAAACGCGTCAGGCATTGTGGACATTTGAACTGCCTGATGTTACAGCTTGCAGGCTTCGTTTGTACCATTAAAAGGTTTTGTTACCTCTGAACGGCGTTTGAGTGCTCCCTGCCGATCGGGCACAACTTGGAGCATTGAAGATTATGGCGGCCACCCTGCCGCCGGGAGTGCACCACCCCAGAAGAAGGGCACCATGTGGTCTAGATACACCGGACCTAAGTGTGGGATGCTGTATTGGATAAAAACGGGGCACACAGGCTGGGGCTGCATCAGCGTCCTAATACAGGCAGCAATAACTAGTGACTTTGATCGGAAAAGGATTGCTCTGTACTACCATTCCCAGAACTCCCTGCGCAGAATAATTAAGCGTGTGCAGATTTGTTAGATTGGAGGGGTGGGGTCAGAGCGTGCACAACTTCATTTTGTCCGAGCCTCTGAAGAAGAAGTTTCCACACTTCGAAATACGTCAGGCATTATGGAAAATTGAAGTGCCTGATGTTACAGCTTGCAGGCTTTGTTTGTACTATTAAAAGGTTTTGTTACCTCTAAACGGTGTTTGAGTGCTCCCTGCCGATCGGGCACAACTTGGAGCATTGAATATATATATATATATATATTACCTACTGGCGGTAGCCAGTAGGTATATATAGTTAGGACCTAGCTACCATAGGAAATCCGCAACATTCTATTGGGAATAACTTTGGCGCCGGTTGACGAATTTGCGTGTAATGTTCCAAAATTTGGGCCAGCTCCGCTGCGCTCCTTCCGTGAAAGTTTTGGGGGGGATTCGTGCAGTGGGGGCTGATAAAAAAGGGGGGTCTCAAAACGTGTTTTCCCCATGTTAATTTCCATAGGACGTTCTGACAAGGCTACAGCCCGAACTGCTGAACGGAATTACACCAAACGTGGCAAAATTGTAGGGACTGGTACGCAGAAGTGCCTTTACTATATTTGGTGAAAATTGCTCCAGTGATTTTTATGAAAATTAACTTCAAAAAACACATATATATCTGGCCAGAGCCTAACCACACATCTCATCGTGAGATCTGATTGGCTGTCAGCACTTCATCCAAGAAGTGTTGGCAGCCATCTTGGGACCAATATACATGATAGCACCTCATTAAAAAGCATTGTAGTTAATAGAGGGTTTTAGGACTTTAGTTACATTATAAATCATTTGTTGATGGTACCATACTCATTTTAGGAATTGTGGTGTGTTCTAAGGTGATTTTACCATGTGAAAAAGCCTTCTGCTGGGATATCATGAATCATGTTTGAAAGAAAACTATTATCTCATGCTTTTCCCACAGTGGTTTGGAAGGGGATCTATAAGCTAAACTGAAAGCATATTTTCTGTAAATTCACATTATCTTTCTCAGTCATGTGAGCATGAAGTCTGACATTCTCAGTAAAACATGTACATCCAACAAGGACAGAGACTGTCAGTTGATTCCTTTGTGTTCTACTGCAGCCTCCTAGAGTGTTCTAAAGAACAACTAGAGCGCTAAAAGTCCTACTTATTACAAAGGTATGGCACACCTGAAGCCATCTTGATTGGAATAAAGTGGTAACTCTTAAAACATTTAATTTAAAAAGGAACAAAATGAGGGGGTATATTTTGCCATAGAAAGTATGATTATTGCTGCAGAAAGAAAAATTAGGGCACATTTTGAGTGACTTCCCAAATCCTCTTCTATTTCTTTAAAAAGTTCTGACATGCAGTCTCCCAAGATGCCACCAGAGACAAAAGAACCCAAATGTAGCCCAAATATCACCCAGATGTAGCCCAAGTATAGCCCAATGACAGAATGTCCCAGAGTGTTCTAAAGAACAACTAGAGCGCTAACAGTCTTACTTATGACAAAAGTATGGCACACCAGAAGCCATCTTGATTGGAATGAAGTGGTAAGTCTGAAAACATTTAATTTAAAAAGGAACAAAATGAGGGGGTTCATTTTGCCATAGAAAGTATGATTAGCAGCAGACTTCCCTGGAGAGCAGTAGCTTTACTACAGTGATCTAATGAGCAACTAGAGTGCTAACATTCAGAATTTACGGCAAATGTGTGACACATCTGAATGCCTTCTTGATGGAACCAAAGTAAACAAGCATTGAAAATGCAATAGATCTCGCCCTCGTTTAAGTTAAAGCCATTCTGTTTGCAATGAGGTGGCTTTTTAGCTTTGCTTTTATTAGTGTTTTTAAAACTTTCATGTAAATAACATGAAATATATGTATATGTATGCATGCATTTATATTTGTATTTATATAGATATGCAGATTATATATGTTTATATATGTATGTATATATATATACACATACATAAATGCATATGCATATATATGCATATATATATGTGTATATGTGTGCGTGTAGAGAGAGGTAGAGAGGTAGAGAGGTAGAGGTAGAGAGGTAGAGGTAGAGGGTAGAGACTAGTAGAGAGATAAGTAGAGAGAGGTAGAGAGGTAGAGAGAAGAGAGTGAGTAATAGAGTAGAGAGTGAGTAGTAGAGAGTAGTAGAGAGCAGTAGAGAGAGTAGCAGAGAGTGAGTAGTAGAGAGTAGTAGAGTGAATAGTAGAGTGAGTAGTAGAGAGTAGTAGAGAGTGAGTAGTAGAGAGTGAGTAGTAGAGAGTAGTAGAGAGTAAGTAGTAGAGTGAGTAGTAGAGAGTGAGTAGTAGAGAGTAGTAAAGAGTGAGTAGTAGAGAGTAGTAGAGAGTGAGTAGCAGAGAGAGAGAATAGTAGAGAGAAGTAGAGAGTGAGTAGTAGAGTGAGTAGTAGAGAGAGAGTAGTAGAGAGTGAGTAGTAGAGAGTGAGTAGTAGAGAGTAGTAGAGAGAGAGTAGTAGAGAGTGAGTAGTAGAGAGTAGTAGAGTGTGAGAAGTAGAGAGTGAGTAGTAGAGAGTAGTAGATAGTGAGTATTAAAGAGTGAGTAGTAGAGAGAGAGTAGTAGAGAGTGAGTAGTAGAGAGTAGAGAGTAGTAGAGAGTGAGTAGTAGAGAGTAGTAGATAGGGGACCGCATCAACCAGACCGGAGGTGGCATCGCCATCGTCCACAGGAACACCATCCGCATCACGACCGACGCCAACGACTCCTTCGCCGCAGCCGAACATCTCCACTTCCAGATTCACACCGACCCTAAGACGACCCTCAGAGGCACCCTCGTCTACAGACCCCCGGGACCACGCACACAATTCAGCGAAGACATCACAGATTTCATTAGCCCGCACGCCCTCCCCTCCACCGACTACATCCTCCTCGGGGACCTCAACTTCCACCTGGAGAACAACAAGGACCGCAACACCACCGCCCTGGTGGAAAACCTCGCCAACCTCGGACTCAAGCAACTGGTCAACACCACCACCCACTATGCCGGCCACACGCTTGATCCCGTCTTCTCTTCCAGCAAGTACATCACCTTCAGCCACGCCACCGGACTCCACTGGACCGACCACAGCTGCGTCCACTTCAGCTTCAAAAGATCCACGACCCACCACCACCCGCAACAGGTACCTCACAGGAATTGGAGCAAGATCACCGCAGACCAGCTCACCACCTCCCTCAGCCAGAGCCCACCCGCCAACACAACGGACCCCAACGAAGCAGCCCGCAACTTCATACAGTGGCTGACCGCCTGCGCCGACGACCTCGCGCCACTAAAGAACCCTCCCAGCAGACCCAGAAGCAAGAAGGCATCCTGGTTCACCGATGACCTCAAGGACTCTAAGAAGACCTGCCGCACCCTCGAGAAAGCCTGGCTCCTCGACCGGACCACCGACAACATGACCGCCCTCAAACACGCTACCCGCAAGCACCACCAGCTCATCCGCACTACCAAGAAGAAATCCCTGAAGGAACGACTGGACAACAACGCCCACGACAGCAAGGAGCTCTTCACTATCGTCAAGGAGTTCTCCAACCCCAGCACCGGCACCAACAACATCACTCCGTCACAAGACCTCTGCGACTCCCTCGCCTCGTTCTTCCACCGCAAGATCGCTGACATCCACAACAGCTTCGGCGCCCCACCCACGCACCCAACCGTCGAACCAACGCCCCCCACCGCCACCCTTTGCACCTGGACCATGGTGACCACCGAAGACACAGCCCGCACGATGAACACCATCCACTCCGGATCACCGACCGACCCCTGCCCACACCACGTCTTCAACAAGGCCGACTCCACCATCGCACCCCAACTCCGGAACATCATCAATGCCTCCTTCAACACCGCCACCTTCCCGGAGAGCTGGAAGCACGCCGAGATCAGCGCCCTCCTGAAGAAACCTACAGCGGACCCCACCGATCTCAAAAACTTCCGCCCCATCTCGCTCCTCCCTTTTCCTGCTAAAGTCATCGAGAAGATCGTCAACAGACAGCTGACCGCCTTCCTCGAGACGAACGGATCCCTCGACCCCTCGCAGTCCGGCTTTAGAGCCAACCACAGCACCGAGACCGCCCTCATCGCAGCCACCGACGACATCCGGACCCTGCTTGACAAGGGGGAAACAGTGGCCCTCATCCTCCTGGACCTCTCCGCTGCGTTTGACACGATCTGCCACCGCACCCTAGTCCAGCGCCTCAGCAACATCGGTATCCAAGAGAAGGCACTGGAGTGGATCATCTCGTTCCTCGCCGGAAGAACACAAAGAGTCCGCCTCCCCCTGTTTCGCTCAGAAGGCCACCGAAGTCATCTGCGGCGTCCCGCAAGGATCTTCACCCAGCCCCACCCTCTTCAACATCTACATGAAACCTCTCGCAGCCATCGCACGCCAGCACAACCTCAACATTATCTCTTACGCCGACGACACCCAGCTGATCCTCTCCCTCACCAGAGACCCCGACAACGCCAGAACCTGCCTACACGAAGGGATGAAAGATGTCGCCGAGTGGATGAAGGACAGCCACCTGAAACTGAACTCAGACAAGACGGAAGTCCTCATCCTGGGATCTTCGCCCTCCTCCTGGGACGACTCCTGGTGGCCCCCAGCCCTGGGCACCGCACCCAAGCCAACCTACCACGCACGCAACCTGGGCTTCATCCTGGACCCCTCCCTCTCGATGACCAGACAAGTCAACGCCGTCTCCTCATCGTGCTTCAACACCCTGCGTATGCTTCGCAAGATCTTCCGCTGGATCCCGATCGAGACCAGGAAGACTGTCACCCAGGCACTCGTCACCAGCCGACTGGACTACGGAAACGCCCTCTACGCCGGAACCACAGCCAAGCTACAGAAAAGACTCCAGCGCATCCAGAACGCCCCCGCCCGACTCATCCTGGATGTCCCCCGACGCAGCCACATCTCCAGCCACCTGAGGAACCTGCACTGGCTCCCCGTCGACAAGAGGATCACGTTCCGGCTCCTCACCCACGCACACAAGTCTCTCCACGACCTGGGCCCCAAGTACCTCAACGACCGCCTGACCTTCTACACGCCCACCCGCCAGCTACGGTCCACCAGCCTCGCCCTCGCAGCCGTACCACGCATCCGAAGAGCCACCGCCGGAGGAAGATCCTTCTCTTACCTGGCTGCCAAGACTTGGAACTCCCTCCCCATCCACCTTCGGCTGACCCAGGACCATCTCGCCTTCAGGAAACAACTCAAGACCTGGCTGTTCGAGCAGTAGCATACCCCTCCCCCCAAGCGCCTTGAGACCCTCCCGGGTGAGTAGTGCGCTATACAAATGGCATGATTGATTGATTGATTGATAGTGAGTAGTAGGGAGTGAGTAGTAGAGTGAGAATAGTAGAGAGTAGTAGAGTAGTAGAGAATGAGTAGTAGAGAGTGAGTATTAGAGAGTAGTGGAGTAGTAGAGAGTAAGTAGTAGAGAGTAGTGGAGAATATTCCAAAGTTTGGCACAGCACCCCTTGCACAATAAGTCCAATCAAATCATATCACTTAGAGTCCTTATTGAAGCGCTGAATCTTGGTGTATATTCAAATGCTTTTATTTTCCTTAAGTTTATGTACCACAGCCAGCTGACGCATTTCGTTCTGTACAACAGAACTTCTTCAGGGCGTTCTTATTTCCTTCAAGTTATGTCGGTATCCTGTTGTCATATAACTAGATATTTCTTCCAAATGCTAGACGAGAGGTAAGTACATTCTTATTCAAAGTGACTAGGTATCAATTTTACCCACACAATTCGGGCAGACTTGAGTAATTTATAGCATCCTCAAAGTCAGTCTTTCAAACATTCCAAAGTATAGGACATGATAATCCAAATCCAAATGTTTCTCACGAAAAGTCATATTCAATCGTTAGGAATTTTGGCGTTTGGGCAGATATGACCCAGGGACCCCCAGTATGCAAGGGGAATTAGTCCCCCCTCTGCAAACGTGCCAGTGGCCTGCATTGCAGAGAGGTGTAAAAAGAGGCATAGCCTCATTACACCTCTGTGCAATGCAGCCCCCTGGCGCATACTGGAGGTTCCAGGTGGGCTAGTTGGCCCCCAGGGACCCCCAGTATGCAAGGGGAATTAGTTTCCCCTCTTCAAACATGCACGGGGGCTGTGTTGCAGAGAGGTGTAAAAAAGGGAGTATCCTCATTACACCTCTCTGCAATGCAGCCCCCTAGCGCATACTGGAGGCTCCTGGTGGGCTAGTTGGCCCCCAAGGACCCCCAGTATGCAAGGGGAATTAGTTCCCCCTCTGTAAACGCGCCCAGGGGGCTGTGTTGCAGAGAGGTGTTAAAAGGGGCATGGCTTCATTACACCTCTCTGCAATGCAGTCCCCTGGCGCATACTGGAGATTCCTGGTGGGCTTTCAGGTCTTATATAGTTAGGAATTAGCATTAAAAAAAAACTTTGAAATTCACTGAAAAAAACATAGGTTTCAGGCCTTATATAGTTAGGAATTAGCATTTAAAAAACCTTGCAAATTCACTGAAAAAACCATAGGTTTCAGGCCTTATATAGTTAGGAATTAGCATTTAAAAAACCTTTGAAATTCACTGAAAAAAACATAGGTTTCAGGCCTTATATAGTTAGGAATTAGCATTTAAAAAACCTTTACAATTCACTCAAAAAACGATAAGTTTTAGGGGTGTTATAGTTAGCTGGACATTTCACTCATACAAAACCATTGAAATTGCTCCTATATAGTTAGTTGTACTAACTATATTTCGCGCACCCACAATCCACTGCTGATGATGTCACATATTACATCATTCATGACATGGTCAGTGACATCACTGATGACATCTCAAATGACATCACTGATGAGATCTCTGATGACATCATCCACGTGACAATCACATACACCTTTTCATACACTAGTAAAATCTTTCATCACTCTTTGTAAAATAAAGAGTATCATATTTGAATCCATTGTTACAGCAATACAAGTATCTAAAAACCCACTCAGTGATTTAAGATGTATACACACATCTAATCACTTACCTGTAGATTCACTCATACATGCTGTCAATGAACAATAGAACACTATCAAAAATACTTATACACCTAAATCGACATTACACACCAGCACACATCCTATTCACATATGAAGTCATCCTACTCACTTATGCAAACAATGGATCATACTTACATATTTACTTAGCTACACACTTATACAAACACAACTTCATCTATTCATTTAGATAGTAAGTCATACTTAGTGAATGATAAAATCATTATTACAAGTATAAAGTTATCCATACAGTCACTCACACAATCATTGAGTCTTATGTATACTTATTAATATACAACAACTGACACATACACTGCCTTTTATTTTTCTAGTTTGTTGGACATGTACCATTGAGAAATATTTTTGCTCATCACCACACCCATAAAGATATTCACTCACCCAAAGAACTGTTAGAACATGTAGTTTTAACTTCATATATCTAGTGAATCAACTATTCACACATCTTTGGGCAGTCACACACCCCCCACCGAACCACACACACATTCACTCTCCCATACAAATACTCAGTTAACTAATCAATAACTAATACAGACTTTCACATAGCTAGTAACAAACTGGAGAACCAGTTTACACAACAACTGACAAAGTGATACAGATATTCAAACAGTTTAGTCACTATCCACGATATTTAGTGAGACACTATAAATTGGTCAAGTAAACAGTCAATTACACTGCTACTAAATCCTCCATACAAATATTTATTTTTATATATCCAGTCATTCTTCAATGCAAATTGCTATATATATAATGCATATTTAAACAACGAAGCAAACCACATTCACTGGATGATGTCATCAGTGATGTCATCAGTGATGTCATTTGAGATGTCATCAGTGATGTCACTGACCATGTCATGAATGATGTAATATGTGACATCATCAGCAGTGGATTGCGGGTGCGTGAGTTATAGTGAGTCCAACTAACTATGGGAATTTCAATGGTTTTGTATGAGTAAAATGTTCAGCTAACTATAACTGGTGTGAAACCTATGGTTTTTTCAGTGAATATCAAAGGTTTTTTAAATGCTAATTCCTAACTTTAACAAGTATGAAACCTATGGTTTTTTCAGTGAATTTCAAAGGTTTTTTAAATGCTAATTCCTAACTATGACGTTTGTGAAACCTATGGTTTTTTCAGTGAATTTCATAGTTTTTTTGAAAGCTAATTCCTTTGTATATCGACTTTGTAACCTATGATATTTTTTTATTTTTTATTAGCTGTTTTTTACAACTATTAATTATATATATTTAAAACAAAAAAAATATTTGTTCAATGTATATATATATTTTTTAATCATTTTTTCCTGGTGCGCTCAGGGTGCGCGCACCGGTAAGCTTACCCGTATCATTTTGACTTGGAGCGCTCAGGGTGCGCGCTCCGGTAAGCTCTCCCGATAGCGCAGTGAGAGCGCTATTTCTGCGTTCGTAAAAAAAAATATGTATTAAAACTAAATAATAATGCAAGACATTCTGTACCATACTTATAAAGCAGTATTTTTGATTTTCCGAATGAAAATGATTTTGCATTTCCGTAAAGCTACCAAAACGTCACTCAGGCGTGCTGCGTAAGCGCCCCCAGAAGCGCCTACGTTCGCGCTGCGTAAGCGCCCCCGGAAGCGCTCCGGTGCGCGTAGCATAAGCGCGTCAAGTCATGTGAACTTACACATGGTTGCTAACAGATTTTTTTTCCAAAGAATGAAAACCCCACCCTTTTCCTTCACTTCTTCTTTCACTTTGGTGAGAGCAAGACCTCTTTTTTTCTGTGATAACAATCTGTGGATAGAATGGCTGCCAGAGCATCCAGCAGCAGTGAGGAGTCAGATGGTTTCATAGATGAAGAGCCTCCTCAGCCGAAGTTGAAAGAACATTTCATATGGAAATTTTTTGATATACCTGAGGGACTTAAAAAAGTAAATGCTCCAAAGGTGGAGTGTAAGATCTGCCATACTGTACTTTCCCGAGGAGACCCAGAAGGAAGTACAGTTTTGGTAATTCTACTATGATTCGGCACGTCCAGAGGAGGCACCCCCAGAACTATGCCCGGGAGAGTGTCAGGGCTCTGGCACGAGAGGCTCCAAGGGATGGTGCCTCTACTTCAACTGGAGGAGCAACTGCATCGGTGAGGGGGTGACCAGAACAGCTGATCCCAAATATTCAGCCTGTTTTTAATGAGGCCTCAATCAAATGCAAACATTGTGATGCACTACTTTCTTACGGGGAACAAAGTATTTTGATCATTACTCGAGCAATAGAGAACCACCGCTGCCGTCCCCAGCCCTAATTTTGATTTTTTTTTTGCTCCTGTTGAGCAGTTTGCCATTCCCTGTTTTTGTTTTTGTTGAGAAAAAAACGAAAAAAGTTCTTTTTAGAACTATCTCCAATTCTCAAAAAAGAGCTGTATTCTTAAAAAAATGAAAAAGAGTAACTGAAGAGGAGTGCAGTGAGAGAGAAGAGGAAAATGAGTGAGAAAACAAAGAAAGGGATGAGAGGGGAAGGGAAGTGAAGTAGGGGGACTGAAAGAAGGTGAGTGTGCGTAAGGAGAGTGAGGAGAAGGAGAGTGAACATGGGGAATGAGGATAAGTGAAGAAAATGTAGTAAAGAACGGGGGTGTGGAAGGGTAAGAAAAGAGCACTAATGTTTAGGAAAGAGTGGAGATACAGACTGGATAAAGACAAGTGAGTGTGAGACAAGGTGAGTAAGGGAGTGAAGAGACAGAGAAAGTGAAAGAAAAAGTGAGAGTAGAAGACTGTGGGCGTTATTTATGAGGCCATGCGTCACTTTTACACCGCCGGTGCGTTACTTTTTGTGACGCACTAGTGGTGTAAAAATTGCCCCTTGTTGAGTCATATTTGCAAAGTGACGCATCTAGGTAGATGCGTCACTTTGTAAACCCCTGCGCCACATTATACCTGCGCCAGGTATAATGTATGCAAAGGGGGCGTATTGACGCAAGGAAGGGTCGTAGAAGTGACGCAGTGAAATCTATGAGATTTGACTGCGTCACGTTTAGGACGCCGTTGCGTCAAAATCTTGCGCCTGCCTCACAGCAGGCGTAGGACTGACGCAGGCCCTTTCACATGGGGCTTGCCCCATGTGAAAGGATGCATTGCTGGAGTTGCGTCACTTTTGTGACACACTCCAGCAATGCGTCACTTTTGCGCTTACAGATACGTCAGAAATACTGACGTATCTGTAACTCCTTGCGACATTATGCGTCTTACAATAAATATGACGCATCAGGAATGTCGCAAGGAGAGCGCACTGAGAAGTGATGCATCGCTGCTTTCACGCATCGATGCGTCATTTCTCATAAATGAGGCCCTGAGTGAGAGAGGAAAGAAACATAAGTGAGGGAGTGTGGCTGTGTTATAGGGAGTGAGTGTGATAAATGAGGAGTGACAGACTAAGGGGTCAGAGAGAATGAGGCTAACAGAGAGAGAAAAAGGGAAGGGGAGTGTAGAACTAAGAGGACAGACGGAGTAGGAGAAGGTCTGAAAGAAGGTGAGTGTGGTAGTATAGCTCAGTTATAGGGAGAAAACGTGATAGAAGAGGAGTGAGAGACTAAGAGGACAGAGAGAGTGAGACTAACAAAGAGAGAGTGAGAAAAGGGGAGTGAGTAAGTTAGAGGACAGAGGGATTGAGAGAAGGAGTTACTGAAGTGGAGTAAGGGGAATAAGGGAAGGGAAAAGAGTGAAGGAGCAAAGGATGGGAAGAGAGAGGAAGGGAAGTAAAGGAGAAGGTTTCAAAGAAGGTGAGTGTGGGAGTATAACTGAGTTAGAGGGAGTGAGTGTGACAGAAGATGAGTGAGAGACTAAAGAGATGGAGAGAATGAGGCTAACAGAGAGAGAATGAGGTAAGGGGAGTGTAGAAGTAAGAGGACAGAGGGAGTAAGACAAGGAATTAGTGAAGTGGAGTAAGGAGAGTAAGGGAAGGGAAAACAGTGAAAGAGCGAAGGATGGGAAGAGAGAGGAAGGAAAGTAAAGGAGAAGGTCTGAAAGAAGATGAGTGTGGGAGTATGGCTCAGTAATAGGGAGTGAGCGTGATAGAAGAGGAGTGAGAGACTAAGAGGACGGAGAGAATGGGGGTAACACAGAGAGAGTGAGAAAAGGTGAGTGAGTAAGTTAGAGAAAAGAGGGATTGACAGAAGCAGTTACTGAAGTGCAGTAAGGGGAGAAAGGGAAGGGAAAAGAGTGAAGGAGTGAAGGATGGGAAAAGAGAGGAAGGAAAGTAAAGGAGAGGGTCTGAAAGAAGGTGAGTGTAGGAGTATGGTTGAGTTATAGGGAGTGAGCGTGATAGAAAAGGAGTGAGAGACTAAGAGGACAGAGAGAATGAGGCTAACAGAGAGAGAATGAGGGAAGTGGAGTGTACAAGTAAGAGGACAGAAGGAGTAAGAGAAGGAGTTAGTACAGTGGAATAAGAAAATATGGGTAGAGAAAAGAGTGAAGGAGCAAAGGAAGGAAAGAGAGAGGAAGCAAACTAAAGAAGAAGGTCTGATAGAAGGTGAGTATGGGAGTATGGATGAGTTGTAGGCAGTGAGCGTGACAGAAGAGAAGTGAGAGACTAACGGGATGGAGAGAATGATGCTAACAGAAAGAGATTGAGAGAAGGGGAGTGTAGAAGTAAGAGGACAGAGAAAGAAAGAGAAGGAGTAAGTGAAGTGAAATAAGGAGAGTAAAGGAAAGGAAAAAAATAAAACAATGAAGTAAGAGAAGAGAGAGGAAACAAAAAGTAAAGGAGAAGGCCTGAAAGAAGGTGAGTGTAAGAGAAGAGTGTGAAAAAAGAGAGTAAATGTGGGGATTCAGAATAAGTGAGGCAAGCGCAATAAGGGAACAGAGGTGTGGGAGTATCAAAGAAGAGTAGTGAGGTTATGGAAAACAGTATAGAGAAAATAAATATTGTACATCAAACTTACCTTATAAGTAATGTAAATTTAATATCATATTTCCATTAAAATTTATATCTGTGAAAGACAAAAAAAATTAGAATATTTATAATATATATTTTACAATACAAGAGACAAAGTACGACATTAAAAGTCATAAAAGGTCAGTAAGAGATAAAATAGAAGTGAAGTAGTCAGAACGAAAAACAAAGGAATGGTGAAGGTCAGAGAGAGTTAAAAAGAAATAGAGAGAGAGCAAATTACTAAAAGGATAATGACATAGATACATTCAGTGACAGTGAACAAGAGCAAGAGAGAGAAATAAACTGAAGGTGAGTAAGATCCTAAAGAAATATGCATTACGAAAACTAAAAGCAGAAAGGGGAGAAAAAAAGGGGAGTGAGTGACAGAGAAGCAGGAGTGAATAACAGTAGATTAATGCCAATGAGGCATGGAATTTCAGTGAGGGTGAATGTAGGCTTGTAAGACAGTCAGGACACAATGGGAGTGAAGGTAACAGAGAGGGAGTGAGGGAAGACAAGTAACAATATGAGAGAATAGAGGGAGTAAGACAAACAGTGAGTAAAGGGCAGTAAGGTGAGTAAGGGAAGGAGAATGACTGAGAGAGCAAAGGAAGGGAAGAAAGGGAAGAAAAGTGAAGCAAAGGGACTAGGAAAAGGTGAGTATGTGACGAAAGAAAGAAGAAGGGTAGTTAAAGATGATGATTGAGGATAGCTGAACGCACTGAAGTAAGGGAACAAGGATGAGGGAGGGTGAGTTCAGGAGAGTGAGGTAGATAAAAAAGGAAAATAAAAAGAGGATAAAAGCAAATAAGCTTGAGACAAAGGAAGTGAAAGAGTGAGAACATTGAGGTAGTGAAGGAAACACTGGCAGAAAGAAACTGAGTAAAAGACCAAAGAAAGATAAGTAAGGGAGTGTGGGTGAGTTTTAGGGAGTAAGGATGACGGAAGAGGAGTGAGAGAGTAACAGGATCGAAAGACTGAAGCTAAGAGACAGGGAGTGAAGGAAAGGGAGTGAGGATGTGAGAGGACAGAGGAAGTGAGAGAAGGAGTGAGTGTAGTGTAATAAGGTGAGTGAGAGAAGGGGAATTATTGAGGAAACAAAGAAAGAAAACAAGGGGAAGGGGAGTGAAGTAGAGTGACTGACAGCTGGAAAGTAGTGAATGGAAGAGAGGGAAAGGGCAGTGAAGGAGTGGTTAATGAGAATAAGTGAGGAAAGTGGAATATGGGAAGGGAGGTGAGGGAGAGTGAAATAAGGCCAGTGCGGGTGAGTTAGGAGGAGTGATAGAGGGTGGAAATAGGTGAGTGAGCATAAGAGAATGGGAAAATAATATATATTTAATAATAATTGAAAATACAAAATAATTTCAACATCATGTTAAATGGTTTATTTTTGCTGTTCTCAGAATATATTGAATTTCACTTAAAACAGTGACTTCAATAGTACTCATCATATAACAGCGGGCAAAAAAAAACACAATCAAAATGATTGTGTTTAAAAAACCCATTGAATAATTTCTTAAATGATGTAAAATTTTAAAAACCATATCTAAACTCACTTTTGATCCATCCACTTTTCCACGAGGCCAAATAGTATATGGAAAGTCCTTTTCTATGGAAATTAGTCCAGAGTATTCTTAATGTCTCATTTACCCGACTTTCTGAAAGAAAGCTCCAACATCTTTTACATTATGAAACAAGAGTTTTACTTCCACCTCTAGCTTACTTTTTATAAATAATTTGTATAATACTCACAGCACACACTATATGATAAACATATACTATCTCTATGAGAACTACATGTTTTTTATTATCTTCATCACTCTCATTTAGAAAGTAATTCTGAAGAGCAAACTAAGTTATATTAACTGCTGCAATCTTCATAGGCCAATTACCTTCCCTAAAATTTCAGTTGTAAGAACACTAGGTAAGAATTTAGTAAGTCAGAAGGCAAACGTTGTTTGAAAGTCAATTGAGTATCATTACAGAGCTTCCAGCCTTTTTGACATTTTAAATAACATGTGTAATGTCCTGATGTTGTTGAAGGACCATCATGGTAAATAATTGCTGCAGTTGTAAAGGTTCTTCCTGAAATTGATAATTGAGAAGCCACAACATTTTTAATTAATGTTGTCAATTTAGTTCCATCAGGTCTACATCGTTGGAACATTAAAATAACATACTGTACATATCTTCTTAAAAATAAAGTTGATAGCATTGCAGATTTACATTGACTACAGACCATGTTTTGATTTGCTGCTCTAACTACATTATTAAAAGACACTGATTTGCAGTCTGGTAAAGTCAAATATATAAATCTTTCAGTGTCTACTCTAGTACTACTTGAAAAGGAGCAATTGTCACAGTCATGTTGCCATTTATAAGAAAGGCCAAAAAGATTTTCTACATCTACACCTTCATCTTGCAAAACAACAAGCATATACATTAGAAATTCCTGACAATCTTGCTGAATAATCTTTGTAAATTGATATAGACCAGAACATATGTCTAAAACCTTTCGAATTTCAGAAACACTTTGTATTTTTGTTCTATCACTGCTACATTTCTCTAATACAGAGTTTAATAAACAACAAAGTGTTTGATCACGATTTTCAGCAATCTGTTCTTTTACAGTTTGGAGAAAAAAAACAACATTAACCACTACATTAGTATAGCAGTTGACACCAGAACTATTTTCAAACTGAAATCCAACAACATCTTTAACTGAATCCATTTTGTTTCTGCTTACAAATACTGTTTCATCTACTTTTTTTCTTTTTGCTACAACTTCACTACAATTTTTCTCATTTCTTCTTTTTCGGCCTACCACACGCTTTTCAAACAGAGGATATTGAGGTAAATTTGGAGCATACTCTCTTCTTAATCTATTATATTCTTTTACACAATTTAGATCTGCATTAATATTTGTCTCATCAAAATCAATCAAGTACAATCCAGATAAAGTTGTGACTCGAGATAAAGCAACATATGCCATACCCTCCTTGATTTATGAATAGTTACTGCATATGCCAAAGAAACAGGAAACTGTTTTCTGCGGACATATAAATCTTTCACTAGCAAAAAACGAGCAGAACAACAACTGATTTGTTGTACTTCTTCAATACCATCAAATTTAATTTTTATAATTTCAATTCCATCTCTATTTCGGTAATTCACAAAATCCACAACATGACCCATTGCTCCATTTACTAAACCTCTTTCCACATGTAAATTACGTCGTAAAATTATACGACAATTTAAAGATGCATACAGAGTCTTTTCCATACCAGCAGTTTTAGATATTGTCTTCTCTAAAGAATCTAATTTTGATTTCAACTTTTCTGACAAAATAATAGTTGCTCCTTCATGTTCTATTTTATCAATAGCTTCCAGTTTCACAATCTCTTGATTTTCCAACTTTAACATTTTGGTGTTGAAGATTGAACATTCTTGCAGAGTTGGCATCAAGCATATGACAGATTTGTTTTCAGGAATTTTCTTAAAAATATTCTCTGGGAGAATATTTTCCTTTGGAAACAAATTTGAAATTAATCGTCCATGTAAAGCTTCTTTGCCATGCTCAGTTAGTTTCCCAATTCTTACATCTTGTAGAATATTTTTATAATCTTCATCCTTTGCCTGACGCATATTTTGAAGTAGTTCTGCATATTTGAAATGTAACCATATGTTAACATTTCCAATGCTTCCTAAGCACTTCCTGGTATCTTCATGCGTAAGCATTTTAAACACTGGCTGTCCTTTCACTGGAGTTAGTTGCAGTAGATCTCCAAAAACAATGATGTGTTTGCCTCCAAATAATACATCATAGTCTGTTTTAAGAATTTCTTGCATTCTTAAATGCACAAAAGCAAGCATTACATTTGATACCATGCTTACTTCATCAATGATAAGAAGTTTCATTTTCTTTAGGACCCTTGAAACTTCACAACAAGCTTCTCCAGATAGCTTGTGGTATTGTAATTTGTTATCATGCTCCACTGGCAGCATCAATAAGCTATGTAAAGTAATCCCTTTAATGTTGTGTGCTGCCAACCCAGTTGGAGCAGTAACAACACAAGAGGGCGATGACTCCGTTGTTTTCTGCAAATATGTTGCAATCGCTTTCATGAGGAAACTTTCCCCAGTTCCTGCTTCTCCACTCACATACAGTCGGATAGGTACAAATGATGTACATGAGCACTCTTTTTTCTCATGAGATAAACCATGCTCAATTTGTTCTGTGACTTGGTCATATATTTGTCTCTGCTCAACGTTTAGTTCTTTTTCCAAATCTTCTAAGTCAACTCCATCCTCCTGAGCTTGTTCCATGGCTCTTTCAGCTTCATCCATGGCAGTGGCAGCTTCATTTTGTATAATTGGTCCTCCTAGTGGATCCTGACTCAATGAAGCAGAACTCTGACTATCTTGAGAACTGTCTCTAGCAATCTCTGCTGCAATTGTAGCTTCTTGCTGTATTTCCTCGTTCAACATTTGCAGATAATTTGAAAAAACAGGACATTCTATTGTATCCTTCCTTGGTTGCATTGAACGAATCTTCATAAGTAAGACAATCTCCAAGTAGTTCCTCTTCTCTACGCCAAGGCTTAAAGAGTTGTAAAAGAGCTAAGTAATAAAATTCCCTTTTGTCTGGAGAATCACAACTCAATTTTCGATGATTAATCAAATGGCCTTTTCTTTGTTTTACTAGACAGCCTTCACATCCAATTACAGCATATACACCTTTATTGATGTCTTCTGTGACGTTCTTTTTAAAAATGTAGGTTTGCAGAACTTCATAGAGACAAGCGTTCTCAAGGTGAGTACTTCTATTTGGATAGTATGTATCCAACATGTTTGTCTTCAAAATATCTGTACTGTCCGGTTCTTTCTCCGCCAAATACTCTATTTCTTATACAGATTTCAAATCTCGGTTTCGTGTTGCAGCAAGACCTAGACTCACCCAAATGATGGTTCTAGATTTGGCATATAGACTTGCTGATGACAACCGATCAGAACATTCATATGCTCCAATTTCTCGATGCGACAACATCTTCAGACTGTAACTGTATAATTTATTGCTTAGACTCTTTTCATGTGAAATTTCATCCCACATTTCCTTCAGTTCCGTTTTTTCTGATTTTGTGATGTAAGATGTCACATATCGAGCCACAGCAATAGAGTTGTCAGCAACATATTGAATATCCATGTTAGCATTCCACATGGACAAAATGACTGGGTTGTAGTCATTTATAAATTTGGATTCCTCATTTCTTCTTAGGTTGTATGTATTTTTGGGTGATTTCCTTGTCACAGTATGTCGCAGAGAAGACATAAAATTGTTGACTCTTCCTTTCAATGTTACTGGACGTTGAAATGCAAAACGACATTTCGTGTAGAATTTGTCCTTGGATTTGTATTTTCGACGACAGTATTTCCCACAACGATGACTTTGAAAGCGAAAAACTTGGTGTCTTAAATTGTTTTCTTCTGTACTTTTCAGAACAGCACATGTAGAATACTGCTCAATGAAACTCATCACTTTCTCATCTGAATCTGTGTGAAATCTAGGTGCATCGTTAATCCATAGCAGCATATGTATATGAGGAGCACCTCTTGCTTGATACTCCTTTCTCCAAAAGAAATCCAACACCTCTCCAAGCGGAGGATTTTGTTTGTTTGTAATAAAAGACATCATAGCTTCAAACCTATGATTGAAATACCTACATACATTAACTGGATCCAAAGAGCACAGTTCTCCAGGTGTCTTGTATTCAATATTTTCAATGTTTTTATTTGCCTCTCGTAGAAATTCAAGTAAGTCTTCCCAAGCATACTCAGCACAGCTAAGAGTGAGGAACCATGTAGGAGTTCCTAAGTTTCTTAGCATACATTTCAATTCCCCATGACGACGGTACCAATACTCATTAGTACCACGCTGACATGCCATGAGATTAATTAGCTGAGATTCCAAAACACTGTCTTGCAGTTTGACTTTATCCATAAAATCCCTTGCCGAAACATTTTGTAGATGTGCTCCACTTTTCAGTATATGGTTTACTGCATAGGAAAGTCCAGACAAGTCACTCTCAAACAGTAGATGGAACAAATATGGAATGCATTGACGAAACCTTGGATCATCTGCATATAATCTTGAAGACCGGTATTCAGATGCAGGAATTTGAACAGGTCGGTCGTCATATCGTCCACCTTCACCTGTTGGAAATAACTGTGGAAAACAACGAGCTTCGAAACTTTCTTCCCATACACTAATGGGACTTCCTTCGGCTTTTTTCATCTGAAACAAGTCAATAGCATTCCCCATTACTTCTTTGGAATGCAATGGATGAACACTATAATGTTCGTAAATTTCTTCACTTCTAGAGACATCAACTTTTTCTATTTGCCCAGCAGAGACATCAGTGTCGTCTTGTACAGTTGTTTCCTCTTCTCCCACATACACATTTTTATAGTACTTATTATTTTTTACCAAATACAACGTTGCCTTTTTGACTTTCCTAACATCCACTAATTCTTGCCTGATTTTCTTACTTTTTGTCGGAACACCATTAACTAGAATAACCAGAGGTTCCTCTTCTACTTTTTCAACACCAATTGTATCAATATTTTCCTTAAAATCTAGAGGCAAATAAACAACTCTTCCCTTTAATCCTCTCTGTAAATCTGAAGAAGGCAATTTCCCTGTCTTAGGCTCCATGCGAACAATAGCCTGAAAAGGATGCACACATTGAATCAGAATCGACTCACATGTATTTAAATCCATCAATTCAGAAGGAATGTCTACCAACTCCATATTATTATGAACAGCTCTAGCAGGCATTTTGTTTTCATTTAATTTATTATAGCAATATGTACAAATACGTTGATCAGAGCCCAAATCAAAACAATTTTCAACCAACAAATAAGTTGCAAAATTCTTCCGCTCATTATTATTTATCGTTTCGCTTTTTACATATAAATCAACTAATCTAGTCTGATGCTTATAATGAGTTCGTCGACAACAAACACAAGAACAATGAGGCCTTTCACTTGAATTGACTTTAAACTTTATAATTTCATTTTCAAATTTTTCTGTACTTAAAATCTCTACATTCTCTTCTACATTACCTTCTATTACTGTATCAATTTCTGCACTGACCTCTTTTTCACCAAAGTAACAAAACTCAATTTCATCACAAATGTTTTTGACATCTAATTCAGTTCCATGCAAAAGAGCACTGTTTAATTGTTTTAGTTTAAGTGCTGGACTTTTTGCATAGTACAACCTTCTCACTAATTTCCTCACTTTATTATGATGCACTGCTAACATCCTAAAATGGTGAAAAACACTCTGACATACTTTTCTTGAAAGACAAGCCAGTGAATGCCCTTGCAAACCTGTTTATTCTCTCACTCTACAAGGATCTAACTTTTGTAAAATTTTCATTTTTTGTTTCACACTTTTCTTAGTATATGTCCGTAAGAAAGTGCGAAACAAATCAATTGATTCCTGTCGGACACTACAAATACTACTACAATTCCATGTATACACTGGAGCCTTAGGACATCTCCCTAAAACTTCATCTGGTAACACCTCTTCTGTATTTCTAGGCACAATCTCTTCTTTTTCAACCGGACAACCGTCCTTCACCTCATATGCTCGACCACTGGTGTCAACTGCATGCACCAAATCATTATCCTGAAAGTAACTTTCTTCATTAAAAAATGGCTCAGAACTTGAACTATGCTTCCATTCTCCAGAAAAAACATCACAGGAATTAGTTTGATTAATTACTCTCCTCCACTTACATTTTGATTTGAACACATTGATTACCTTATCAAGTGTACGAATTCTATTCATTACTAAACTAAACAATTTATTTTTCACTTTAAATGCTTCATCCACAATCTTAACTATGTTTTTTTTCTTGTAAAAAGCGTTCTTTTTTTTATACCTCTTTACATTTTTTAATAAATTTGATACTATTCTGTTGTAAAACATTCGTCTACGTATTTCAGAAAATTGATTGCTTCTTCTTTTGGTATGCAAAATATCATCTCCTTGTACAGATCTAACATTTTTAGAAGGAAATCCTGTTTTCTTTGAAATTACAGGTGTTACATTGTTCTTTCTAAAAACACTTTTTTTTCTTGACATTTCAATAAGTTCCTGAGAAAATTTTTAGTTTGCTTACCAGGAGCATATTTCCTTTTCTATGAAGATTTTATTTTGGTTGGTTGTTGATTTTCTTTTTCCTTAGTCCTTAATTTTCTTTTATAAATGTTTTCTCTTCTTGCCTTAGAAAGCATCTTTTAGTTTGTTTGTATAGATGATTATAATCTGTAGTAAAGAAAAAATAACATATTATAGACCACTACAAACATATTACACATCAATTACAATAAGTAAACAATATAAACACTAGTATACAACAAAAGGCTCATTTATATTACATGTACTTTGCTTTCTGTCAAAAACGATTAACTAATTAATGTTATGTCTTGTTTATATATAGGTGGTCTGTTTTTGGCCTGTAGATACTTTGAAATAATATGAGCAGAGACACACATACTGCTTGCAGAGAAAGAGATGGTAGATTACATGTAATATTGTGGACTTGTGCCTAAGATCACACCAAATCTATTGCATTTTCAATGCTTGTTTACTTTGGATCCATCAAGAAGGCATTCAGATGTGTCACACATTTGCCATACATTCTGAATGTTAGCACTCTAGTTGCTCATTATATCAAGCTTCACTCACAGTGTGATCTTAGGCAGATTAATAGGATTTTAGATATAATATACCATGTCTGTCCCTGCCGACAGTATATGTGACACCGAGGGCGAGACCTATTGCATTTTCAATGCTTGTTTACTTTGGTTCCATCAAGAAGGCATTCAGATGTGTCACACATTTGCCATAAATTCTGAATGTTAGCACTCTAGTTGCTCATTATATCAAGCTGCACTCACAGGGTGATCTTATGCAGATTAATAGAATTTTAGATATATTGTACCATGTCTGTCCCTGCCGACAGTATATGTGACTCTGCCTAAGATCACAGTGATGGGTGAATCAAGCTTCAGTCACAGTGTGATCTTAGGCACATGATCAGAATGTTAGATATAATGTACCATGTATGTCTCTGCCAACAGTATGTGTGACTCTGCCTAAGATTACAATGATGGGTGAATCAAGCTTCAGTTACAGTGTGATCTTAGGCAGATTAATAGGATTTTAGATATAATGTACCATGTCTGTCTCTGCCAACAGTATGTGTGACACCGAGGGCGAGATCTATTGCATTTTCAATGCTTGTTTACTTTAGTTCCATCAAGAAGGCATTCAGATGTGTCACACATTTGCCAATGTTAATGGCAATGTTAGCATTCTAGTTGCTCATTATATCAAGCTTCACTCACAGTGTGATTTTAGGCAGATTAATAGGATTTTAGAATTATGTGTGACACATCTGAATGCCTTCTTGATGGAACTAAAGTAAACAAGCATTGCAACTGGTCCAACCAATTTTGTCCACAGATTGAGAAAGCAAGGAAACATGTAAATAAAACTGTTTCTGCTTTCCTCAGAGACTATGGTATGGGTTCCATTTACCACAACAACTTGTGTTACAACATGCAAGGCATGTATAGGAGAGATGGTGTGCATTTTAAAGATGAGGGGAATAGAGTTTTCCTCTTGAATATAAGACTCTGCATTGGTACCTGGTGTGGGAGAGGTGTGGTGCCGCGGCCAGGGCGACTGACGCAGGAATCTGGGGATCACGGTTCGATCCCCGGCTCTGGCGGCAGGTTAGCCCAGCACCATGTGACTCTGGGCAATAGCTTGCTTAATCTTCCCGACGGCCCCCAGCGCCTAGAGACCCATACGGGTGATTGTGCGCTTTACAAATGTGGATTATTATTATTACCTACTTGTAGGTACAAAAAACACCCACTTAACACAACCGCTCTTTTCAGAGCTAACTTACCTCTAAACACTTTACTTTATTTTTTTCTCTATTTTTTACACTGTTTTTCCCCGTGGTGCGCTCAGGGTGCGCGTACCGGAGTGCGCACCTGGGAGCGCACCTGGGAGCGCACCCAGTGCTTACCCCGCGAAAATTTCAACAAAAAAATTCAAACAAAAAAAAAGTTTTTTTGCCCTTCAGGGTCCTTCTAGGCCCCCCTCAGAAAACCTAGGGGGTCAGGATGTGTCTACTATGCCCCCTTTTAATTATATCCCCCTTTCTTTTTCACCTCTTGTGTCTCAATTCTACCGAGACACAAGATGGCGGACTCTCCAGACTGTTTAGAATGTTGACAGACACCCGACAGCCAATCAGCTTTCCGCTCGCGCACTCCCGTAGCGCGCCGGGTGCGCTCCCGGGTACGCGCACCTGTGAGCGCTCAGAGAGCGCTATAGATATATATGTGTTTTTGAAGTTAATTTTCAAAAAAACCACTGGAGCAATTTTCAGCAAATATAGCAAAGGCACATCTGCGTACCAGTCCCTACAATTTTGCCAAGTTTGGCGTAATTCCGTTTAGCGGTTTGGGCTGTAGACTTGTCAGATCGTCCTATGGAAATTAACATGGGGAAAACACGTTTTGGGACCCCCCTTTTTTCTCAGCCCCCACTTCATGAATCCCCCCAAAACTTTCAGGGAAGGAGCGCAGCAGAGCTGGCCAAAATTTTGGAAAATTACACACAAATTCCTCAACCGGCGCCAGAGTTATTCCCAATAGAATGTTGCAGATTTCCTTTGGTAGCCAATCCTAACTATAACTCCCTACTGGCGACCGCTAGTAGGTAATATATATATATATATATATATATATATATATATATATATATATATATATATATATATATATATATATATATATATATATATATATATATATATATATATATATATATATATATATATATATATATATATATATACTCAAAACAAAAGCCAGACTGTAGCCCCGGGTCCCCAGGGCAAAACCAGGGTTTAGACACTGTCATCCATTTGGACAGTTTTCTTATTTGTGCCATGCATGTTGGTTACTTCCAATATATCATTCACGATTTAAGCCGGCCATCATATACGAGCGTCAGCACAGACTATATTTGTCCCATTTGTGTGCACTGAATAATATGCATTAATCGGATTATTTATGTCATGATCATGACTATATGATTTAATTTGAATGTTCATACATGTGCATTTTCTATGTTGGTTAAGACGCATTAACAGCATAATTTGACCGTTCCAAGATGGCCGACCCATATTTTGTGTCACCTGACTTGTGACCTGAGTCCTTTGTTTCTGTTGTTGTTGTTCAGTATTTACGCTGTTCATACGCGATGCACAAACTTACGTGAACAAGGCTTCTCGTAAGCCGAAACATGTCGTAAGGTGTCAATAAACACCCTTGGACCTGCTGTTTTCTGGCGTTTACTTGGTGTCTGAGAGCGTGGTGAATTGCAAGACAAAGCATTGTCAATTGAAGTTACCGGCGTGCTCTGCCGGCGTTTACGCCACTTCCCACGGGGCCGACCGCAACCCTTTGGAGCAACCCAGGAACTTTGATATTGACGTGGTTGCACACGGCCCGGCTGACGACACAATCCAAATCATCGGAGCTACATTGTGTTTGGAGAAGGGATCGAGAGATTATTGGACTACAAGACGGGGTAAGCGCGCTGCAGCGGCGTTCTGTGTCCGTCCTTGGGGGCAGGCGTGTCGGGTGGCTTTGCTTACGCGATTTGCCAGCACCTGGGGTTAACGGCATAGTGCCAGTTGCATGCGCACATCATACATTGATGTCTTGCCCCCAACGCGCAAATTGCTAAACGGGTGCACGGCTGCACCACGTGTGTCTCTCCCCAGTCCGAGTCAGTTTAAGTTAATCGCTCGGCGCTCCAACATTTGTCAGCAGGAAGAACTTCTCATTGTAGAGAAGGGACACCCAGTTTTACGCTCAGCAGCAGTTACATTGGAACTCCAAGGGGGCGCCCCTAAAAATCAAAAAATCAAAAAAACAAAAAATGGAAGAGGAAGACGAGAGAAGAGCGGCTGCTCAACTTTTGTTTAAAAGGAAGAAGACCATCACCGGTGTTCCCACCACAACCAAAGCCGATCTTCCACAAACAATCAAAGACAAGATTGGCAAACTTGAAAAACTTAAAAGAGGGGAGATATCAAAGTGGTGGGAGGCAATTTCATTGCAGAACTACATTGACCAAGAGATGGTCCCTAGAGGACTAAGAATCTTTACAACCCCCACCTACGAAGCCCCGAACCCTGAGATGCTTGCTGAATGGTCGGAGAACTCGGCAAATAGCTCCAGGAGGATGATAGAAATTCTAGTCAAATACGCCTGGATTGACAGGGATGTGTTACTGAGAGAAATAACGGAATTGATGGAAGACATCAAAAAACATGCTGATGACAACACAGTAACCAAATTGGTGGATGAAATGAAAGACCGCCTCAAGAAATATGAGGAGGATATTAAAGCTCGCAAAGAGAGGAAATTAGACCGTGATTACAAAGACTATGAAACAGGTCGTATCCTAACTTTCAGCCGGAAATATGATTACCTATATGAAATTGATGAGAAAGCCGCCCAACCCGCAGTACAAGGAGCGGAAGAGAATTCTCTCACACTGAGCGAACCGGAATCTGATGTCTCAAACATCTCCATCGAAGAGACCAATAAGGCAAAGAAACCTACACGCAAAACGAATTTTTTAGAGGAGTATCGTCACCTGCGCCGGAGCAGGCGGACGAACAAGGAGACTCCGGCAACACCAGTGAACCCAACCAGGGGAAGAGGACGTCCACGAGGACAAAGAGGCGCAGGAACCGGGGGAAGAGGATCTTCCAGAGGTGGAGGAAGAGGCAGTTCAAAGGGCAACGTGGGACACATGAAAACCCGCTCTGGAAAAGGACAATGATGGAAACATCAATGGTAAATAAGACTATCATTAATCTTTCCAAAAGAAACATAACTGAGATTGAAAAAACTGTGTTAAGTCTTGGCTTATCGTTTTGCCCCTCAAACCCTTTTAATTTTTGTGAAACACGAATTGATCTATTTAAATATATTCGCAAGTTGAAATTAAAAAAATGGCACAGATTAAGACACCGTCCAGGCACCAATGACACTGTGAACGAGAGAGGTGATACAGATACCTTTCTTATAAGTGATATCGATGCCATTGTCAACATTGCTGAACTAGAACACAACTCTGTCCTGCCTAACAGCGAGTCTGTCCAAGAAGAATCTGCTAGACCAGAGATGACCCACACACAGCTCCTCTGTGAAGCAGGTTTCACTATTGACAGCAGCTCAGCCTCATTGTTCAAGCCTAAGTCCACCTTTATTCCCATCATGGCACATGACGCCATCGACACATTCCATGAATGTGTCAACAAACAGCTCAGTAACCACAGGTCTAAGAACAAAAAACGGATCTGGAAACGGGACAATCTGTCTAAGAGCCAAAGAGAAGCCCTGAACTCTCTCACAGATGACCAGTCCATCGTCATACGCCCCGCAGATAAAGGGGGTAATATTGTCATTTTAGACAAGGAACAATATACCAGGGAAGCCCTAAGACAATTATCTGATGCAAAATATTATGCTTTAAGTAATTTTGGAGCATATAACGACAGTATAACTTCCATGTGGGAAAAATTGGAATGTTGGAAGGATAAGGGAATAATTGAGTGGGAGGAATACAAATATCTGAGGAACAACAACCCGACCCTGCCCGTCTTATACCTCCTTCCCAAGGTTCACAAGTGTAGAGAAAATCCTCCTGGAAGACCGATTGTCTCTTCCAGAGGCAGTGTGACAGAACATGTGTCAAAGTACATTGACCATTATCTTCAAGAATGGGTACAGGGTCTCAACAGCCACATAAAAGATACCAAAGATTTTTTGACTAAACTTGACACCCTTACATGGAATGAAGACTATCTACTCATTACCATGGATGTCCAGGCTCTCTACACCATAATTAACCATCAACAGGGTGTAGAGGCCTGTGATTACTTCCTTAAGAACCGTCCCTTGCGCTTCAGAGAGCATAACAAAATGCTCCTTGAAATGTTGGCATTCTGTCTCGCAAATAACTTTTTCCTATTTGATGGTAAGATCTATAGGCAAGAGACGGGGACGGCGATGGGTTCAAGCTTTGCTCCAAGCTTTGCGAACCTCTTCATGGGACAATGGGAGCAAGAGATATTTGCGGATCCATCATACACAGAGGAGATCAGCCATGTCATCACCTGGTGGAGATACATAGACGATCTCTTCCTGGTATGGCAGGGAACTGAAGAACGGGCTTCTGGCTTTATTGACCGTCTTAATCTCAATCACAAGAACATTAGATTGACGAGCAATATAAGCAAAGACTTTGCTGAGTATCTCGATGTCAGAATTGACATTGTCAGCAATCAGATCCTCACATCTCTTTTTAGGAAGGAGACAGCAGGCAACAGCATTCTCCATGCCCTCAGCGGCCACCCTGAACCACTCAAGTGGAGCATTCCATATGGGGAGTTGCTGAGGGCAAGGAGAAATTGCAACACTGATGCCAGCTACCAAGTGGTGGCTAGGGACATGCTAGAAAGATTTAAACAGCGTGACTACCCTGCCTGGGTGCTCAAAAAGGCTAAACAAAAAGCTGACACCGTTAAACGTTGTGACACCCTCAACAACATTGTCAAGGAGGATGTCTCACCCAGTGACGGTGTCACACGCCTTATTCTAACCTTCAATAAGGAATCCAAGCAGATCCAAAAAATCATCACCAAAAACTGGCATATTCTACAAAGTGACAGCATTATCGGTAATTTGATCCCCGATAGACCCAGCATCACATACAGAAAAAGCCGAAATCTGAGAGACATATGTGTCCGCAGTGACATCACTGATTATTCCAAGAACAAAGGCATTGGCCTCAAGGGATACTTCCCATGCGGGCACTGCAAAGCATGTAAGAACAGCGTTCTGGTCAAAAGAGTAGAATATAATGGCTTAAAGAAAGAGATCACCCAATTCCTGACATGTAACACCATGTTTGTTGTATATGTGATTGTCTGTCCATGCGAACTCTGGTACATTGGCAGTACCATCTCCCATGCCAAGAAACGCATCCTAGAGCACTACCGTGCTATCATCCACAAGGATGCGAAATACCCTGTGGCACGTCACTTCAGTGAATTTCACTTCTCTGACCCTACCCTTATGAGATTTTTCATTCTGGAACAAATAGAGAGAAATCCCAGGGGTGGGAACCGTGTCCTCAAAATGAGACAGAGTGAATCTAGATACATAATCAATTTCCAAACTAAGGCCCCGGGGGGGCTCAACCAAGATGAGGAACTG
The DNA here is from genome assembly GCF_964261635.1 of Lissotriton helveticus. Taxonomy (NCBI): domain Eukaryota; kingdom Metazoa; phylum Chordata; class Amphibia; order Caudata; family Salamandridae; genus Lissotriton; species Lissotriton helveticus. The sequence continues at coordinate 1,503,948,521 of NC_136061.1, forward strand.
TCAATTCATCTTAAAAATGATTATGTTTGATCTCTCTGTCGATGTTCCATTTAATGTACTGTGATACTACATGCTTTCCATGTCCTTATCTTCCCTTCCTAGCGCCCACCATCATGTTTATTGACAGGATGCATACGCTGTTTTCATGTTAGATTTTAACATCTGCTATTTTAAATTCACAGGAACATCACTGGGATTGAGACCCTTCACTGCACCTGCACCAGTCAACTTCCCTGCACGTTCCTGATATAAGATAAGAGCACGCCTTCACTGGCTTCACTTCACAGATATTGACTTTTTTTGACCAGGCCGCCTGTTAGAACTTTGGCGCTTCGCTGCCCACTGTATCACTCTGTAGGCACTATGAGAATCCAGGTATTTTACCTAGTAACTGGTTTAGACACTGTCATCCATTTGGACAGTTTTCTTATTTGTGCCATGCATGTTGGTTACTTCCAATATATCATTCACGATTTAAGCCGGCCATCATATACGAGCGTCAGCACAGACTATATTTGTCCCATTTGTGTGCACTGAATAATATGCATTAATCGGATTATTTATGTCATGATCATGACTATATGATTTAATTTGAATGTTCATACATGTGCATTTTCTATGTTGGTTAAGACGCATTAACAGCATAATTTGACCGTTCCAAGATGGCCGACCCATATTTTGTGTCACCTGACTTGTGACCTGAGTCCTTTGTTTCTGTTGTTGTTGTTCAGTATTTACGCTGTTCATACGCGATGCACAAACTTACGTGAACAAGGCTTCTCGTAAGCCGAAACATGTCGTAAGGTGTCAATAAACACCCTTGGACCTGCTGTTTTCTGGCGTTTACTTGGTGTCTGAGAGCGTGGTGAATTGCAAGACAAAGCATTGTCAATTGAAGTTACCGGCGTGCTCTGCCGGCGTTTACGCCACTTCCCACGGGGCCGACCGCAACCCTTTGGAGCAACCCAGGAACTTTGATATATATATATATATATATATATATATATATATATATATATATATATATATATATATATATATATATATATATATATATATATATATATATATATATATATATATACTCAAAACAAAAGCCAGACTGTAGCCCCGGGTCCCCAGGGCAAAACAGATGACTCAACGATTCCGATATGAGGCAGTTGGAATTTAATGAGCAAAGCTGAGCAGAAACAAAAACTGACGCGTTTCGGGCGGATGCCCTTGATCACAGTCAAATGTTAACCCATCATACCTGAACTTTTAAAGTGCTAGTACACACCATGTGACAACAATAGAGATGGAGAAAATACTACTACTACGTATCACTGGCATAGTTGTGAGACAGGATGGATTACAATCAAAGTATATGATGTAAATCTCCTCAAAACCAATTAATAAAATGAATGAATTCATTGATATATAATGACAAGATTGTTTCTGCATGAATGCTTAAACGATGGTAAAATACAGATATGTATATTCTTTATGGTTAAGATAACTAGCTGCTTGAAAGGTGAATATATATTGACTTCCATAAAACTAGATACGGAAAAGAATATATATTTAAACAAAATGTTATTGCGAAATACACATAATACGTCACAAAAAGGTATTGTTTTGAACACATGTTCTAAAAAAGACTAAATACCTGTACAATATAAATGATATATCTTGTGCAAAAATTGCCAATAAATACTATACATATATTAAAAACCATATATCATATTTACAATCTTGTGGGGACATCTAATCTTGATGGCAACCCCAAATTGGTGATGTTATTGAGGGGACATCTAAACATGATGGCAACCCCTCTGTACTCCAACATATTTCCTACGTCTGGTAAATAATCTCCAAATTAATAAATGTGTACCCAACATCTAATAAGTGAAATAAAAAAAGAAGAAGAAAAGAAAAAAAGAGTTTTTCTATAAGAATCTGTTTTTATAATATAGTCCAATAAAGACTACTTATTTATATTCACTCTTAAAGTTCAAAAGATGAAAAGATATATCCAAGGTCAAATGACAAAAGAAATAAATGAGAAAACAGTGGATAGAACAAGAAGAAAAGAAAAATCTTCTATTTTAGGCTGCGGGGGAAGTCAATATAATATCACCTGAGTGAACTTATAATCGAAACTATGAACACAAAATCTTTGGGTCTAAATGGGTGACAGAGAAGCGATGGAAATGTTAGAAAAGACAATCTCAAAGAAAGTGATACAGGTAAGCATGGGCCTAAAATCCGTTCCGCTCGCGGATTTTGCGGATTTTCGGCAAATTCGCAATCCGCGAACTCTCGCGAACTTGCCGAAAATTCGTAAAATCCGTGCGAAGCGGATTTTTTGCTTGGTCGCACTTGCCAACTAGAATACTATACAATTTCGCGAGAGTAAACACTTGCAACACGTAGATGCGGCGGGCAGCGACAATCTCGCAATTGCGAGATTGCAAAATTTGCAATTTCGCACAAGAAATCCACCAGCAGGCAGCATAAACCTTGAAAATTATGATTTTTATCAGAATAACTCCTCAGGTTGACATTTGCCTGCACTTTTTCTTTGCAAGGAGTCCATTTTGGGGGGGGGGGTGGGAGGAAGGAAGGGCTCCACAGTCTCCAACTTCCTGTTCCTGTCCAGCAGGCTCCTCCCAGTGCTTTCTTCATGTGCTGGTCACTTTGATTTGGATCTTGACCTGGAAGGGTTACTTTTTGTGGATGCTGCTGGATATTTGGATTTTTGCAAAACTGAAAGCACTCAGCAGGTGCAAAAGTTCAATCTTATCATTAGTAACCTTTCCCTGTAGTGCTTCCTGAGGGGCCCCTTCAGAGTTCATTTTCCTACTTGCAACTATTCTATGACACTGCTCTGACCCTCACAGCAGGCTCAGAGAATAGCTACAAGTATACAACAAAGGTCCTGTTAAAAAAATTACACTGCAACAGAAAGCAATTACAGACAAAACTGAAAGCACTCAGCAGGTGCAAAAGTTCAATCTTATCATTAGTAACCATTCCCTGTAGTGCTTCCTGAGGGGCCCCTTCAGAGTTCAGTTGCCTACTTGCAACTATTCTATGACCCTGCTCTGACCCTCACAGCAGGCTCAGAGAATAGCTACAAGTAGGCCACAAAGGTCCTGTGAAAAAAAATTGCACTGCAACAGAAAGCAAATTACAGATAAGGAAGCAGGTGCCAGCCAGACTGGAAGTTTAAATTCAGTGACACATTAATCAACCCCAAATTAATTCATGTCAGTTGAAGCAGGGCAGGTGTGCTTGCTTTTTTTCACCCCCATAATCTACAGTGATAAACCAACCAGAGGGTGGCAGTGATGTACCAGAGGGTGGCATGGGTGTACCAGAGGGTGGCAGTGGTGAAACAGAGGGTGCTGTGAACCTGTGATGATGAACCAGACGTAGAAACAACATAGTCGCGGCCGTTGCGAGCCGACAAGTAAGTTCGCAATTGCGAACTGGTACACAACCCTCGCGAACTGGCAGAAACCCTTGCGAACACAAAAAAATCCGCAAATTCGCGAGAGTTCGCGGATTTTGCGGATTGCGAATCCGTAAATACGCAAGTTCGCGGATTGCCAATTCGCAAAATCCGCCCATGCTTAGATACAGGTCTTCTGTGGTGTTGAGACCATTTGGAACCTTCGTATCAAGTTCTAGTATCATTTTGGATTCGAGTTGACAAAGCATTTTATCTCTGTCCCCTCCCCGACGGGGTTGGGGTACAGATGTCAAAACGAAGTAGCTGAGACATTCCAGATTGTTGTTGTGCACAGCTTTGAAATGTCTTGCCATGGGTAGGAGTTGTCATTGTTAACAATTGCCCGAAGATGCTGTAATATCCTGGCGTGCGCCGCAAGCCGAGTACTACCAACGTACCTCAGGCCGCAAGTGCACGCCAGGACATACAATTGTAGTTACCCTTAATCTGTACCGGCATTGGACTGAATGGAGTCATATAGGTGCTGGTGTTAACACAAAACTTGCAAGCTCGGCAACTCGAGCATTTGAAAAAGCCTCGGCGTTGCGGGAACCATGGTTTTTGTTTGGATAATTCAGGGAATGGATTAGTGACATGGTTACGTAAAGTAGGTCCTCTCCTGAAAGTGATTTTAGGGTTATCAGGGAGTTCAGCTGAGATAATGCTGTCTGTTTGAAGAATTGGCCAACTCTTCGTTAGGATTGATCTTATTTTCCTACTTTGGCAGCTATATGGTGTGATGAATCTCAGAGCTGAATTTGCAGGGTCTTCCCTATGTGTTGATACAACTCCTTTCTGTTGAAGGAGGCAGTCTCTAGACTTCTGATTCATTTTGTTGACTGCTCTTTTAAGAGTATCAGCATGGTACCCTCTTGATTTAAACCTGTTAAGAGCTTCCATCGTGCACTTCTCCAATTCCTCTTCACTGCTGCAAATCCTTTTAAGGCGGAGCAGTTCCCCATAGGGGATGTTTTCAATTGTGTGATGCGGATGAGCACTGCTAGCGTGCAGAGTGGAATTGCCCGCAGTGGCCTTTCTAAGGAGGGTGGTTTCCAACTTGCCTGACTTATGGTATACCTTAACGTCTAAGAAATCAACTGATTTGCAGCTGATATGGTGAGTAAACTTTAAGTTGAACTCATTATCGTTAAGTTTGTCGATAAAAGCAAGTACACTCAATTCATCACCTCTCCAAAATAAAAACACATCATCAATAAATCTTACCCACATTTGCACATTTTCTTCAAAAATGTTATGATGCGTGCCCATGAGGACCTGCTTCTCCCAATAGCCAACGTGTAAGCACGCGTAGCTCGGGGAGAAGCAGGCCCCCATCGCCACTCCCCTCTTTTGTAAGTAGATAGCTTTGCCAAACATGAAAAAATTATGGTTGAGGCTCCATGTTACTAAAGCAACCAGTATTTTGCTGTGATTATAACAGTCTACAGGTCTAGTACTCAGGAAATGTTCAAGGGCCCTGAGTCCAATTTGATGTTCTATGCTCGTATAAAGAGCCTCTATGTCGAGCGTAATCAAAAGAGAGTCTTCTTTCCAAGCAGTATTTTTGATTTTATTCAAGAAATGTCCTGTATCCTTGATATAGGTGGGCAGGTTGACGACCAGGGATTGCAGAAAGTAATCTATGTATTGAGCAAGATGTTTACCCATAATATTCATTGCTGATATAATGGGCTGTCCTGGTACAGGGAATAGTTCTTTATGGACTTTGGGTATAAGGAAAAGCGTGCCATCACCGGTAATTCAACATGCAGAAATTTGAATTCTTGGGTGGAGATCAAACCCTCCCTCTTATATTGAAGGAGGAGTTTCCTTAATTTCTCCCTGGCTAGGTCATATTGCTTGACACACGTTTTAGTGTAACATGCAGTATCTGACAACTGCTGAGTGGCCTCCGCGATATATTGTTCTTGAGGCCAGATCACAATATTGCCACCCTTGTCAGAACTACACACCACATTGCAATGATCCTTTTTCAATTTCGAAACCAAAGCCCAATACTGTTTCTCTTGGTCTTGCTTGATTCTGCCTCGATGTTTCACCTGGTGGTATAGTTTCTTGAGATCTGAAATCACTACATCTTGGAATGAGTCTATTGCATCCTTAGGCATGATGGGCATAAAACTAGAAGATGGTTTAAAGGGACTTGATCCTGCTCCAATTTGCTGGATTTCAGCATCCCTTAGCTCCTCTTGCGTTGATAGATCATCATTTGTGTCATTGACTCCTTCACTCAGCTGGCATAAAGTGAGTAAGCCTCTAGCGTCACAGGCTTGGAGAGTTGAAGTAGAATTTGCTACGGAGTTTGATTCCGTGGTGCTGGGATTGTGTTTGATTTTAAAGAATTTAGACAGCTTGAGTTTCCGGATATATCGGAACACATCTATTCTTGTAGCTGTATAGCTGAAGTCGGTAAGTGGACGGTAGGTGAGTCCAAGGCTGAGCAACTGTTTTTCCGCTGATGTTAGTGTTGCAGATGAAAGATTGATTATTGTTTTTTCATTTAGTTTTTGTTCTTGCGCCAGAATTTTTTCTTTTTGTTTTTGTTTTTTGTGCCTGTTTTTTCGGCGTTGTTCTTTTCTGCAGCGGTTGATTCTGGCCCTGTTCTCTGCTGTTTTTGTTTTTGTTGTTGCTTCCGTGGGCGTAGAGTTTGCAATCGTGCATTGACTAAAAAATCAATTTCTTCGCCCAAATCCAGAACCATTGATGGCTCTTCCTCTTTGTCTCCTACTGATGAATTTTCATTTGAATACGTGCTGCAATTAATGCTCAAATTTGAGTTGGAGTCACTAGTACTAGGTACTCATTCATTAAGATTTTCCCGTGGGCTGTTGTCTGATGAGGTTGCTTCTGCACCTGATTGAGCTGGTGCTTTTTTTTGGTTGATCTTCAGCCATTTTGCATCATCGAATTTGCGCGCGAAGGTATAGATTTTACCGTGTTCATAGTCATCTTTATCGCACGCAAACTTCCACGCCTTGCGCACCTTGATTTTTTCTTCATGCGCATTGACCCTTTCCTGGATATCCTTTCTCATTGATGTGATGAGATCATTCGGTTCAAATTTGAGTAGCTCTTCATTAATTAACTCCATCTCCTTTAACAGCGTTGCGCGATCTATCTCAGCGTATTCAATTAAAATAAGGATCAAATTTCGTGAAGCCTCCAAATTACTCTTACCCCATTTTTTCAACATTTCTGGATGGGGCTTGTCATAATTGGGGGCCAATAGAATTCGTAACCCTCGTGGAACACGTTCTTCTGCAATATACATTGTGAGCGATTTGTGCTCCCACCACTTGGTAACTTCATTTCTCATCACTTTCTCCAGGCGCTTCATAAGAGCCTTAATTTGTGTTACATCTGACGGGGGGTGAGTTTGCGTTGCCCCCGACGTGCCCGCTATGTTCGTAGCTCCCCTTTGGGGGATTTTTGGCAAGATGGAAAAAAGTTTTAATGAGGCCGCTTCACACACACATATATATATATATATATATATATACACACATATACATACATACATATGTGTGCGTGTGTGTATACATTTATATATATATATATATATATATAGATATATACACAGAAACCTATATGTGTGTGTATGTATGTATATATGCACACACACACACACACATACATATCTATATAGAGTGTCTTATAAATAGAAAATGTAAAATACCTATGTGGACGACCCACTTGTCCAGGAAAATGTTGTTCTCAACCTTTCACAATTAAAAAGTTGATCAAATGAGTGCCTTCAAGTTAATGACTGGAGGATCTTTTTCAGGAGTCTTTGGGCAGGTAAGGGTCACGAGGCTCAACCTCTAGCACTCAGAGTCTTTCACCGTGGGTGCCCCAAGGCTTTACCTTATTGTTGAATGGAGCAACAGGTACACATCTTTAGCACTTGGATCTCAGGGTAGTCAATTTGAGCAGCGCAAGGCTTGCACATAGTAGTGATTTGTGGTAGACACTCAGGGGCAAATCTATAAGCCTCTTGTGTCACTTTTGCGTCACTTTTCCCATGCTAAAATGACGTAAAAGTGGCGCAAGGGGCTTGTAAATCTGCCCCTCAGAATGGACCCCTTTTGGAGTACTGCAAAAACAACAATGATGGACAGAATGTGGATCAATGTCACACATTCACCCCAGTCAAAAGATCTGGGCCCAAATCCATCGTTTTTCCACTCCACACCACCCTGGGTTAGACAATGGCGATATGCAAATCAGCGCTGACCCTGTTGCCCCATGGGAACAGTCCAGTCCGAACTACAAAAGCCATGTCCTTCCCAGAACGGAAACAAGCATCCGAGGACCGGCCCGGTTTCGAGGTAACACCTCTCATCAGCCCGGCTAGCTTGCTTCCAGTGGTGTGGAGTGCCTGGGACTCACGTCTGAGCATCCCCAGTACACTTAGTGCGGTTACTGCAAAAACAACAATGATGGACAGAATGTGGATCAATGTCACACATTCACCCCAGTCAAAAGATCTGGGCCCAAATCCATCGTTTTTCCACTCCACACCACCCTGGGTTAGACAATGGCGATATGCAAATCAGCGCTGACCCTGTTGCCCCATGGGAACAGTCCAGTCCGAACTACAAAAGCCATGTCCTTCCCAGAACGGAAACAAGCATCCGAGGACCGGCCCGGTTTCGAGGTAACACCTCTCATCAGCCCGGCTAGCTTGCTTCCAGTGGTGTGGAGTGCCTGGGACTCACGTCTGAGCATCCCCAGTACACTTAGAGCGGTTACTGCAAAAACAACAATGATGGACAGAATGTGGATCAATGTCACACATTCACCCCAGTCAAAAGATCTGGGCACAAATCCATCGTTTTTCCACTCCACACCACCCTGGGTTAGACAATGGCAATATGCAAATCAGCGCTGACCCTGTTGCCCCATGGGAACATTCCAGTCCGAACTACAAAAGCCATGTCCTTCCCAGAACGGAAACAAGCATCCGAGGACCGGCCCGGTTTCGAGGTAACACCTCTCATCAGCCCGGCTAGCTTGCTTCCAGTGGTGTGGAGTGCCTGGGACTCACGTCTGAGCATCCCCAGTACACTTAGAGCGGTTACTGCAAAAACAACAATGATGGACAGAATGTGGATCAATGTCACACATTCACCCCAGTCAAAAGATCTGGGCCCAAATCCATCGTTTTTCCACTCCACACCACCCTGGGTTAGACAATGGCGATATGCAAATCAGCGCTGACCCTGTTGCCCCATGGGAACAGTCCAGTCCGAACTACAAAAGCCATGTCCTTCCCAGAACGGAAACAAGCATCCGAGGACCGGCCCGGTTTCGAGGTAACACCTCTCATCAGCCCGGCTAGCTTGCTTCCAGTGGTGTGGAGTGCCTGGGACTCACGTCTGAGCATCCCCAGTACACTTAGAGCGGTTACTGCAAAAACAACAATGATGGACAGAATGTGGATCAATGTCACACATTCACCCCAGTCAAAAGATCTGGGCCCAAATCCATCGTTTTTCCACTCCACACCACCCTGGGTTAGACAATGGCGATATGCAAATCAGCGCTGACCCTGTTGCCCCATGGGAACAGTCCAGTCCGAACTACAAAAGCCATGTCCTTCCCAGAACGGAAACAAGCATCCGAGGACCGGCCCGGTTTCGAGGTAACACCTCTCATCAGCCCGGCTAGCTTGCTTCCAGTGGTGTGGAGTGCCTGGGACTCACGTCTGAGCATCCCCAGTACACTTAGAGTGGTTACTGCAAAAACAACAATGATGGACAGAATGTGGATCAATGTCACACATTCACCCCAGTCAAAAGATCTGGGCCCAAATCCATCGTTTTTCCACTCCACACCACCCTGGGTTAGACAATGGCGATATGCAAATCAGCGCTGACCCTGTTGCCCCATGGGAACAGTCCAGTCCGAACTACAAAAGCCATGTCCTTCCCAGAACGGAAACAAGCATCCGAGGACCGGCCCGGTTTCGAGGTAACACCTCTCATCAGCCCGGCTAGCTTGCTTCCAGTGGTGTGGAGTGCCTGGGACTCACGTCTGAGCATCCCCAGTACACTTAGAGCGGTTACTGCAAAAACAACAATGATGGACAGAATGTGGATCAATGTCACACATTCACCCCAGTCAAAAGATCTGGGCCCAAATCCAACGTTTTTCCACTCCACACCACCCTGGGTTAGACAATGGCGATATGCAAATCAGCGCTGACCCTGTTGCCCCATGGGAACAGTCCAGTCCGAACTACAAAAGCCATGTCCTTCCCAGAACGGAAACAAGCATCCGAGGACCGGCCCGGTTTCGAGGTAACACCTCTCATCAGCCCGGCTAGCTTGCTTCCAGTGGTGTGGAGTGCCTGGGACTCACGTCTGAGCATCCCCAGTACACTTAGAGCGGTTACTGCAAAAACAACAATGATGGACAGAATGTGGATCAATGTCACACATTCACCCCAGTCAAAAGATCTGGGCCCAAATCCATCGTTTTTCCACTCCACTCAGGGTGGTGTGGAGTGGAAAAACGATGGATTTGGGCCCAGATCTTTGGATTGGGGTGAATGTGTGACATTGATCCACATTCTGTCCATCATTGTTGTGTTTGCAGTTACCGCTCTAAGTGTACTGGGGATACTCAGACGTGAGTCCCAGTTACTCCACACCACTGGAATCAAGCTAGCCGGGCTGATGAGACGTGTTACCTCGAAACCGGGCCGGTCCTCGGATGCTTGTTTCCGTTCTGGGAAGGACATGGCTTTTGTAGTTCGGACTGGACTGTTCCCATGGGGCACAGGGTCAGCGCTGATTTGCATATCGCCATTGTCTAACCCAGGGTGGTGTGGAGTGGAAAAACGATGGATTTGGGCCCAGATCTTTGGACTGGGGTGAATGTGTGACATTGATCCACATTCTGTCCATCATTGTTGTGTTTGCAGTTACCGCTCTAAGTGTACTGGGGATACTCAGACGTGAGTCCCAGTTACTCCACACCACTGGAATCAAGCTAGCCGGGCTGATGAGAGGTGTTACTTCGAAACCGGGCCGGTCCTCGGATGCTTGTTTCCGTTCTGGGAAGGACATGGCTTTTGTAGTTCAGACTGGACTGTTCCCATGGGGCACAGGGTCAGCGCTGATTTGCATATCGCCATTGTCTAACCCAGGGTGGTGTGGAGTGGAAAAACGATGGATTTGGGCCCAGATCTTTGGACTGGGGTGAATGTGTGACATTGATCCACATTCTGTCCATCATTGTTGTGTTTGCAGTTACCGCTCTAAGTGTACTGGGGATACTCAGATGTGAGTCCCAGTTACTCCACACCACTGGAATCAAGCTAGCCGGGCTGATGAGAGGTGTTACCTCGAAACCGGGCCGGTCCTCGGATGCTTGTTTCCGTTCTGGGAAGGACATGGCTTTTGTAGTTCGGACTGGACTGTTCCCATGGGGGACAGGGTCAGCGCTGATTTGCATATCGCCATTGTCTAACCCAGGGTGGTGTGGAGTGGAAAAACGATGGATTTGGGCCCAGATCTTTGGACTGGGGTGAATGTGTGACATTGATCCACATTCTGTCCATCATTGTTGTGTTTGCAGTTACCGCTCTGAGTGTACTGGGGATACTCAGACGTGAGTCCCAGTTACTCCACACCACTGGAATCAAGCTAGCCGGGCTGATGAGAGGTGTTACCTCGAAACCGGGCCGGTCCTCGGATGCTTGTTTCCGTTCTGGGAAGGACATGGCTTTTGTAGTTCGGACTGGACTGTTCCCATGGGGCACAGGGTCAGCGCTGATTTGCATATCGCCATTGTCTAACCCAGGGTGGTGTGGAGTGGAAAAACGATGGATTTGGGCCCAGATCTTTGGACTGGGGTGAATGTGTGACATTGATCCACATTCTGTCCATCATTGTTGTGTTTGCAGTTACCCTTTTGGAGTACAGCACCAACTCACAGCAGTTAATGAATATAATCTGATCAATGGTCTTTATGCTACTATCAGCAAAATGAAAATGATCTCTTTTGGGTGGAGTCTACATAAATTCAAATGGAAGTTTGGAAATAACACTGTGGAGGCAGTAAATTCGTATGTTTATTTGGGCTTCCATTTGGATAAACATTTAACTTTAGCACATATAAACATACAGAAAACAAAGGCCACTACTGTAATAAAAGGTTTAGAAAGGTTCTCACAAACATATGAAGGGTGAGCCATCATGCCAACAACTACAGCTTTTAGGGCCAAACTAATCCTACTTTTGAGTTATACCTCAATAGTGTTCAATGAAAAGAAGATCAACAAAAGTGAAAAAATCTTCATTCAAAATGCTCGCTTTTTATTCCACTTAAGAAGTTCTACTCCAAATGCAATGATCAGACTTGAACTAAGGTTATCATCAAGATGTCGGTGGGACTTCCACTGACAGGCTGTCGGTGGCATTCTCAGTGACAGAAGGCCCTTTGGGCTGACCGTCGCATTACGATGCAGATGGTCGGACCCTTGAATCTCGTGGGCCGGACTACCGCCTCCGACAGGATCAATTGATCCCATCAGGGCGGCTGTCGGAATCGTGATCCTGAATGGAGGTGGTGCCTGCTCAGGCACCGCTGTCAGGATCACAGTGTCCCTTTCTGAATGCCTTTCCATAGCGGGCCCACTGCCATGAAAAGGCAGACGGAAATTGACTTTGTGGGTATCAAGTAGGGCCCCTGTCCCACTTGGGCCACTTCTAAGTGGCCAGGGGGGCAAATGTGATGCCCCCCACACATCCAAGCACCATGTTCCAGGTACCACACATTGTCTGGCACACAGTGCATGGATGTTTGTAAAGTGTATTTTTCTACTGCAGCTTGTGCTGCAGCCCTTTTACAGGCCACAACAGAAGCCACAGTAGAAAAATGCATTTTCCAGCCCCTGTAGGGCAGTCTTATTGTAATAGGGTGGATGGGACCGCTAACATATTGCCAGCCTGACACCTGGCATCGTAATGTGTCCCTAAGTCTTCCATCAATCCAGCATGCTTTGTAGGCAGTGAGTTGTCAGGCTGACTTTTGCTCAGCCTCGGAGACATTGCTGCTGCCCTCAGGCTTCAGTTGCTAGTGTGCCCTGGTATGTGCTCTCTATGTGGTGCAGCCCAGAGCTGATGAGGCGCAATTGTGCTCTACTCCCTTTGATCAATGAATGTCAATCCTGCTTCAGGGCCACCTCTGCAATCCTGATCTCAATCCTGTCACACAAACAATGCAGACAGTCCAGCCCAGGTCACAGTGATCATCCAGGTGGAGGTCGAAAGGTCTGCTGATTGCGGATGTTACTCTTATGCAGTACCAAGCACATCAGATGTGCTAGTTAATTTTCATAGTGATCCCCAATTAAAGGTACAAGTCTTTTTCAATGCTAAGTTGTCCATGCTCTTCGGAGGTGTCTTGATACACCAGTGACTGCAGTAGCAAAATATCTCAGTGCCAAGTCTTCTAGGTGCTTTGGGAACATCTTATGAAACAAAGGAATTCATTGATATACTTCAGGTAGTCCAACTTCTTGCTGAGCAAAACACTTGACCCCTGCATGCTGTAGAGAGGCCTGAGCACAACACCTCACTGAATGACATGGTAATGCTGACACTTCCCTGTGTCACAGCAAGCCGCTCTTCTACACTTCTAGATCTAGATCTAGAACGACATACTGCTGATGCATTCGGAGAACCGCTATTGTTTTTAAACTGTTTGGAGCCCTGCTCCTTTTTTAAAATTGTGACTCTGTTAAAATTTACTGTTGCTCGAATAATTGCTTTGGAGATCAGTTTGTTTAAATACTTCTCAGTGACACCACGCTCCCCCAATTTTCGCACTGCCTGCACCTTAATTGGAAATAACAGCACATCTCACCACTTTGGTGATTCCCTCGCCGCCTCACGCCGTCCGCCATCTTGGATGTGAGCTAGTGACGCTGACACCACGCTTTGGGGGTCAGCGGGCTAGTCTTTGCAAGTGCCTCAGGCAAAAGCTATTTAGGCGGGCAATCGGCGAGCGCGCCGATTAGATCTAGAACGACATACTGCTGATGCATTCGGAGAACCGCTATTGTTTTTAAACTGTTTGGAGCCCTGCTCCTTTTTTAAAATTGTGACATTGTTAAAATTTACTGTTGCTCGAATAATTGCTTTGGAGATCAGTTTGTTTAAATACTTCTCAGTGACACCACGCTCCCCCAATTTTCGCACTGCCTGCACCATAATTGGAAATAACAGCACATCTCACCACTTTGGTGATTCCCTCGCCGCCTCACGCCGTCCGCCATCTTGGATGTGAGCTAGTGACGCTGACACCACGCTTTGGGGGTCAGCGGGCTAGTCTTTGCAAGTGCCTCAGGCAAAAGCTATTTAGGCGGGCAATCGGCGAGCGCGCCGATTAGATCTAGAACGACATACTGCTGATGCATTCGGAGAACCGCTATTGTTTTTAAACTGTTTGGAGCCCTGCTCCTTTTTTAAAATTGTGACTCTGTTAAAATTTACTGTTGCTCGAATAATTGCTTTGGAGATCAGTTTGTTTAAATACTGCTCAGTGACACCACGCTCCCCCAATTTTCGCACTACCTGCACCATAATTGGAAATAACAGCCCATCTCACCACTTTGGTGATTCCCTCGCCGCCTCACGCCGTCCGCCATCTTGGATGTGAGCTAGTGATGCTGACACCACGCTTTGGGGGTCAGCGGGCTAGTCTTTGCAAGTGCCTCAGGCAAAAGCTATTTAGGCGGGCACTCGGCGAGCGCGCCGATTAGATCTAGAACGACATACTGCTGATGCATTCGGAGAACCGCTATTGTTTTTAAACTGTTTGGAGCCCTGCTCCTTTTTAAAAATTGTGACTCTGTTAAAATTTACTGTTGCTCGAATAATTGCTTTGGAGATCAGTTTGTTTAAATACTGCTCAGTGACACCACACTCCCCCAATTTTCGCACTGCCTGCACCATAATTGGAAATAACAGCACATCTCACCACTTTGGTGATTCCCTCGCCGCCTCACGCCGTCCGCCATCTTGGATGTGAGCTAGTGACGCTGACACCACGCTTTGTGGGTCAGCGGGCTAGTCTTTGCAAGTGCCTCAGCCATACTTTATAAATAAACACTAGTATGCAGGCGCGCAGCGATCGCGCGCAGCATCGCGCCGGTGGAGCGCCAGAGGAAAGCCCGTCTGTGCCCGTCCGGGCCAGGACGGGCCCAGGGGCCTTCAATCCTGGTCAATCTCGTACATACTCACCTGATGCTTTATGGGCATTAAAGTCAGACTCTACTTGTCTAGATGAAAGTACCTTGGCCAACTTGCAAGCTGAGGCTCTGGTGCAGACCATAGGTACAGGCCCCAGGATTCGCCCTATTCCTACTGGTCAGCAGTCATATGGCCTTAGATTAGCGACACTTAATACGCGTTCTCTACAAAAGCACCATCTAGAAGTCTTCTCTCTATTGCTCGATGGAGACATTGATATCCTTGCCCTTTCAGAGACATGGCTGGGTTCCGCCTCCCTGCCTGACATTCTGGCTGCCCTACCCCCAGATTATGACGCAATTTGGCATAATCGCCCAAACGACTGTAAAGGGGGGGGGTGGCCGTTTTGTTTAAGAAATGTCTCGTAGTGAAAGAGATTGTAGCACAAAATTGTGCCAGTGCAGAGCTGTTAGGGATAAAAGTCTCGTTTAAATCCTCCTGTATAGTAATACTGGTGGTTTATCGCCCGCCACAAAGTTCCCCGGATTTCTGTGACGTCCTTTTTGAGCTTCTAACGGACTTGGCCACCAGATATAAGTCCCTTCTGGTGGTAGGCGACTTCAATTACCATTGGGACAAGGTACCCAGAGGCCCCACGGAGACTGAGTTCGAAGCTAATCTCTCGCTGCTCAATCTGCAACAGCTAGTGGTGGGCCCAACTCATGTGAAAGGCCACACACTGGACCTTGTTTGGTCCTCCTTGCCTAACACAGAAATAATGGAGATTAGTCCATGTATTTGGTCAGATCACTTTATGATAAAATGCTGAGTTCCAGGTGACCCTGTGAGGGCTGCCCCTAATAAGGCACGGAGGAAAATCCGATCCTGGAGTAAGGTGGAAGCCAACCTCCTAACCTCGACCCTGCTCTCCTCTACCCCCCCCCCAATATGAATGGTATAGATCTGAACCATGATGTTAGGATGTTAAAGACCTGGATGCTCGCCGCTCTGGACAAACCTGTCCCTGAGCAGATGGAGAGCACTAGAACTAAAGGGAGAAGAGCGCCTTGGTTTGATGCCTCCTTGAAACAGAAGAAGCAAGCCCTTCGTAAGGCAGAGAGAAGGTGGAGACTCCACTATAGTCAATCAGAGGCCGAAACTTTCAAAACTCTGCTCCTAAAATATAAGGCAGACATCCTGGAAAGAAAGGCTGCCTTCTATGAGGGAAGAATTAGGGAGGCAACTAACATACAGCGAGAAACCTTTACGATACTAAGGGAACTCACACAACGAGAAGGGAAAATCTCGGTGGGCGACCAACCTGACTGTGACTCCTTCCAAACCTTCTTCCTTCAGAAGGTACAGGACATCATTACTGACATCAATGCACGGCCAGCTATAACCATGCTGCCCAGCCAGACTGCTCAGGTGCCATCCATGACTCTGAACAGCTTCCCTCCCATCGACGACAAATGCCTAGTGGAACTGGTCGGTCAAATCAAGTCAGGTTCTAACATAGATCCATGTCCTCCTAAAATCTTTAAAATGGCCCTGCCAGGCACTCAGCCCCAGATACTGAGTGTATTGAATAACTCACTTAAATCTGGTTATTTGCCAACTCAGATGAAAGAAGCCAGGGTCTCCCCACTCTTGAAGAAAGCAGGAACGGACACGACAGCCTTAAAAAATTATAGGCCCATCTCGCAGTTGCCTTTTCTAAGTAAGATCTTAGAAAAGCACGTCCTCAGCACTCTAGCCGGCCATCTGGAAGAATACCATCTCCTTCATACCAGGCAGGCTGGGTTCCGGCCCGAAACATAGCACTGAATTAGTCATGGCCTCGGTCGCCGATGAGCTGAGAGTCAGGGCAGATAACAAACAGCCATGTGCCCTGATTTTATTAGACTTATCGGCGGCCTTCGACACGGTCAGCCACACCATCTTGCTGGACCGTGTTGCGAAATTGGGGATCACAGGTCAGGTGCTAAAGTGGCTAGAATCCTTCCTGTCAGGTCGAACCCAGAGAGTGCAGCTAGGAGATCAACTGTCTGAGATTTGCGACGTGACCTGGGGGGTGCCCCAGGGGTTGGCTCTATCCCCCCTGCTTTTCAATATTTATCTACAACCATTGGTGGAGGAGCTTATGCGGATGAATTGCGAAATTTTTAATTACGCAGATGATACTTAGCTTTTGGTCCGGCTGGATAATACCAAAGAGGCCCAGGAATCAGTGAGGAACCTGCTCTCATTCACGGTCAACTGGATGACTAACAATCTGTTGAAAGTGAATGCTGACAAAACGGAGGTGTTGGTGATCAGTAACAAAGAGGATCCATGGAGTGACCTGTATTGGCCCCCCGAGTTGGGAACCACCCCGTCTCTGGGTACTGTAGTAAAAAGCTTGGGGTTAAGGATCGATGCAGACCTCTCAATGGCCCCCCAAGTTTCTGCTGTGGTCGGATCCTGCATAGGTGTGTTAAGGCAGCTGCGAAAGCTAGTTCCCATCCTATCTGCTTCCACCATGCAATCGATCGTATCAGCCACAGTCATTTCGAGACTTGATTATGGCAATGCCCTATACCTAGGCTTGCCACAGAAGCTGTTGAGGAAGCTGCAGGTAATACAGAACGATGCAGCCAGGTTGATCCATTCACTGCCTAGAAACTCGCACGTAACCCCCCCTGCTTCAGAAGCTGCACTGGCTGCCAGTAAAATTCCGAGTCCAGTTCAAATGTCTCTGTGTGGCCCATAAGGCACTCTTTGGGAAAGCCCCAGAGTACATCAAGCAACGTCTGAAAAGGTACATTCCCAGGAGACCATTGCGCTCAGGAACAACCTCCAACCTGATTCAACCTAGGTTCAAATTAAAGACCAAAGGAGGCAGGGCCCTGTCTGTGCTTCTCCCGCAATTGTGGAATGAGCTACCGCCCACCTTGAAAGAGGAATCACAGCTCCTATCCTTTAGAAAGAAATTAAAAACTCATCTTTTTAGAAAGGCTTTCATGACATTATAGGAGGTGAAACAACTGTGGTTCTAGTGGCATTAGTGTGTTATGTTTTTTCTGGTAAGCGCTTAGAGACCGGCGGTGATAGGCGCTATACAAATACTCCCTAACATAACATAACATAACTTCTGGCCCAGCTATTTCACACAGCACCACTCTCCAGGAGTAAGATGGCTTCTTCCCTCCATTTTACTATAAGCAGCTGTTCCTGGCAATGTGCAGTTTTTCCCAGGTTCATGATCCTGAACCTGCAAAGGGAGATGACTGTCAGTGACTCTAACCCTGGCATTCAAAAGTCTTTACCAGTCTATACTGGCCTATAAGAAATCCTGGCACACAGGTTGAGAATTTTGGCCAAATTTTTATACTCATGCCACAAACTGAGTTTTTGAATTCCAGTGGTCCTGCTTTGAGAACCATTCTCAGGATGATCCTAGGCTTTGCGTATTCCTACTAGACTGGTCCAGCCACAGCCTGTAACTCATAGTGTCAGCAGAAAGGAGGGGTGAGATAACATATCCCCATTAGGGGTTCCCCAAAAGACACTAAAGATAGAGAGACACCTCCACTCAGTTACAACTTAACCTTTTGGGAGTAACACCTCTCAAGAAAGAATGAGCAGGAGAGGTGCAAGGATAATCTCAGCACTACAAGAGGAGCTTTCATCTCCTATCCTTCACACCATGGAGTCTAGTCCTGCAAAAAAGGACCTGACAAATGCTTTGAAGGAGCTCTGTAGTCTTCATTACTTTTGGGCAGGCTTCCTTTAACCTCCATCATATCTACCACTCTTACTCAGACATTTCTAAATGGATTCCCTGTTGTCATTGTTAAAGAAAGGGCATGCACTTCAGTTTTAGTCTGACACACAACTACATATTGAATAACCACACAACACACATAAAGACCTTCCTTGTTACTAAGATCAACATGCTGCTTCCACAGTCAGCCTTCTCTGCCCGCTGAGCTAATGGCAGTCATACCCAGTAAAGGAGATGTAGTATATAATGTATATGTATTCTTACATTGGTTAGTGACCTGAGATGGTTTGTCAATAGTGTAATTGTTTTAAGGATTTGCACCTTAGGAAAAGAATGAACATACTTTGGGCATTATTATAAGTCTGGAGGTGCAGCACTGGGTTTGCCACACTGCAAAACCCATGGTCAGGCCACCTGCCAGATTATGAGTAATATGTGTCTGGCAGGCTTTTGTTTGATGTTCCCACAGCGGTGCCCTGAAAATGGGCACTGTAATGGGAATGCTAAAAATAGCTTTTTCACGGCATGGACTATAAAGTCCATGCAGTGCAGGATCTCTGGTGCATGCACACAGGGTGACACATGTTGTGCCCCCTGTAGTGCTAGAGGCACTCTTGTGGTCCGACTCCATGTGATGACCTTTGACTATCATAATTTTAATTGACTTGGGGCCATATGTAGGTGGCCGATTACCGGTCGGTAACACCGAAAATGGCCAGTTTTCGTTGTTACCGACCGGTAATTAGCCATGTGAGATGTACGTAATACCGAATGGATTCGTTAATAACGAATCGGTAATAAATTACCGATTCGTTATTTTCCGATTCAAAATTACCGAAACAAATATTACCTAATCGGAAATAACGAATCGGAACAATCCCCAAAAATGCTATGTAGCAAACCTCGGTATTACCGAAAATGACCGGATTCGGTAATAACGATTCGGTATTTACCACTTTTCAGGAGCATGTGGTAATCAGGTGGAGTGCATAAAAACAGGCCCAAAATGCATCAGTGGGAACACAATGGCGGGACTCTACCTCATTGCAAGGCGGCTACGCTTGAGAGCAGCAGGAGTAAGGATCTGGAGACGGGAGGAGCAGGTGTACAGATTGCGCATCACATTGTTCCATTTGACAGAAGCAGAAATTCATGAAAGATACAGACTGCACCCTGATACCATCCTGGAGCTAATACGGGACCTAAAACCCTATCTGGAGCATCAGACACCAAGGGCCCACGCTGTCCCCACCCATGTCCAGGTACTCTGCTGCCTGCACCTCCTTGCATCAGGAAGTTTCCAGGGTGTGATTGCTGCAGTGGGTGGAGTGTCACAGAGCTGTTTGTCCCGTTTTTTCAACACTTTCCTAGATGCCATGATGGACAGAATGGAACACTACATTTCCTTCCCCAGTACACAGGCGGAGCTGCAGAGGACCAAGCTGGAGTTCTACCAAATGGCACAATTTCCACACGTCATCGGCTGCATAGATGGGACCCATATACCCATCTGCCCACCTGCAGCTAGTGAATACATTTACAGGAACCGCAAACCAACCCACTCCATCAATGTACAGGTGATATGTGATGCCAAGTTCTTAATTACTGACATCGTGGCCAAATTCCCCGGGAGTAGCCACGACGCGTACATCTTCCGGAACAGTGGCATCCATACCCGTCTGCTTGCAGGTGAATTTGGAGACGGATACATACTAGGTAAGTAAATGTGACACACTCTGATGTACACCCTGGCTAAAGCTATTGATCACACAACATAATGCCACTTACATCTGTACATAGGTGACAGCGCATATGCCCTCCGGCCGTATCTACTCACACCTTATCTCAACCCAACCACCCCGAGGGAGAGGAGATACAATGTGGCACATAGGAGCACACGCAACGTGGTGGAGCGCACGTTTGGATTGCTCAAAAGCAGATTCCGTTGCCTCCACAAAACTGGAGGTGCACGTCTCTACAGCCCCATCAAATGTTGCAAGATTATTGCTACATGTGCAATGCTACACAATCTGGCCATCAAAAAAGGAACAGCAGTGGAACTGACTGACTCAGATGACGAGGACGAGGACAACCCTCAGCCAGAGCCCAGCGCAGCAGGTGTTGCTATTGAACATGATGGGAGACAGAGACGGGCAGAGATAACGGCAAACTACTTCTGAGTGAGTAACGACACAGAACCTGTTCCAGTTACATTTCAAGGTGTTTATTAGGCACACCCCCAGTAATGTGAGCAATGTCCAATTGGACATGGGTTACATCACCCATCTCATGCTTGGCAACAGCCATAAGTTCTTACTTCTTGCGGCCACGTGCTGCCCGTGACCGTTCCCTATCAACACTGTCCGGTGTGTCGGACTGTTCATGTGAAGGCACGTTACGTTCACTACGCCTTCTGAACTCGGTGGGTGAGGGCGTGATGCTACCACGGCTGGTGGCCTCCTCACTGTCCCCCCCCCCTTCCATTGTGGCGGCCTTAGCATTCTGCATTTGCTCTAGCACTGAGGTCAAGGACACCATCCCCCTGGCCACATCCCTGCTGCAATGCGCCATCTCCTCCTGCATGGCGATGGACCTGCGACACATCAGTGATGTTGAAGTGGCGAGCCGGTTCACCGACTTGGTATAGGCCTGGAGCCTCTGTCTCTCCTTGCGCCTGGCTAGATGGTCCTGCTCAAGCTGGCTGCAGAGGTTGTCCACCGAAGTAGCCACTCTTTCCATTCCTGCACTCATGTTCTCCCCCATAGCACTGATGCCCTTCTCCATCCTGTGCATATGCTTGTTCATGTGTGCCACCTCCCTGTGCATTGACTTCAGTTCTTTCCATTGCAGGCGCTGGACCTTCAGCATGTTGCCTTCCAGTCCAGCGAACACACTGTCACCCAGCTCGGCTGCCTCTGGACTGTCCGGCCTTGCCCTGCGGCGTCTGGATGAGATGTGGGCACCCTCGGATGCAGAACTACACCTCTCCCTGTTGGATCTTTCCCCTATGGGACTTTGTTCGCCCCCTCTGCCCTCCTCATCTGACTCCTCCATCTGCTGGAGGGTGGCCACGGCATGCCTCCTGCCTGACTGCGGGGATGGGGGTGTTGGTGATCTTCGCAGTGGGGACTGTGTGAGAGGGGATTGTGGACTTTCCTGGCGCTGTGGTGATGGCTGTGGTGGTGGAATAGATGGCCGTGATGAAGCAGAGCTTGTGGTCCCTGCAGGCCTGCTGGCGTCTTCATTTTGCCTCCCCTCCGGCCTGGCTGACTTAGCTCGGCTGCTCTCTGCTGCACTGCGAGATGACTCGCCTGTAATGACACAAATGTAGATATACTCACAGCTCTGTCTGCCATGTGATTTCATTAAACAACATGCCTACAGAGCACAGTGGTTGTCCTGACATTGCCTATTACTTTACCATGCTATTGTGTTTGCTAGCCTGACTGTCCTATTCATGTGTTCCCTCTGACTACATCACCCATAATGCATTGCAGGTATCCAGTAAGACATGGGGTGGAGTGGGAGCCCCTTTGCCACTCTGGGGATTGGGGTTGGGGAGGGGGTAGCACAGCATGCTGGGCATGCTTCTTACCTTGTTTTCTAGCTGCTCTGGCGGAGTTGTCGGCGTCTCCCACGCCAATTACACTCTCCTGCTGGATGGTGGATTCAACCATCTGTTCAAGTGGTGTTGGTACTGGGGCTCTGTTTTTCCCTCCTCCTGTTTTTCCAGCCTGCCTCAGTCTCTCTGCCATCCTCAGTTTGGCTGTCTTCCTGAGGTCGTACCACTTCTTCCTGATGTCCTCTATGGTGCGCTGGGTCACACCTATGGCATTGATTTTGTCCCTGATGCCACTCCAGATTTGCCTCTTCTGTGACTCTGGCACTTGGTGGGACTGGGCTCCAAAAAGCTTGTGGTGCTCTTGACTGACATCCTGGATCAGGACCTCCAGCTCCTTGTCACTAAACTTGAGTTTTCTCTTTGTGTCACCTCCCTCCTTCTCCCTGTCCTGGCTTGCCATTTCAATGCTTGTTGTTGTTTTGCAGTCCTGCTTGTGGCTGTGTGGCTGTGTTGCTGCTGGCTCCGCAGCTCACCAGGCTGTCTGCCTGCCTGCCTGCCTCACTGTGAGCTCCAGGTCCTGTGCACCTGGCTGGGTGTGGCCACTTCCTGTTTGGGAGGTAATTGGGTGAATCTGGATTGGCTGATTCAGCAAATTACGAATTTTTGAATTACCGATTCAGTATTTCCGATTCGGTAATGGATTCTGTAAAACCGATTCGGTATTTCATTCTCATTTTTTACCGATTTGTCCGAAATCGGTATTTAATACCGATTCATAACGAATCGGTAAACTTTAACGAAATTTTATCTACATCGCATATACCGAATCCTTAATACCGATTCGGTAAAATTCGGTATTAAGGATTCGGTATTCTCAATTTACCTACATATGGCCCTTGGTCTGTTATTTTATCCTAGCCTGAATATACAACGTCCTGCACATGCCTTGTTTCTCTTATAGGTTTCTTTCTTGTAATCTTGCAGTCTTTTAGTGGGAGCTGTCACTGAGTAGGACAGCCTTGCCAAGAACAGAACATGTGGAATGTGCATTTGAAAGCATGAGAGAGAGAGGTGTGGAATGTACTTTTTGGTCTCAAAGTGCAGTGTTATGAGCAGTGGTGCACAAATGCGCACTGTGTTGTACATTGAGAGATGAAGTATGTGTTGCTATAAGCAGTGGTGCACAATTGTGCACTGTGTTATACATTCAGAGATGAAGTATGTGATGCTATAAGCAGTGGTGCACAAATGTGCACTGTGTTGTACAGTGGGAAGAATGATTAAGTTCTTACTATTGGCTTTGACATGGCCTCATGTCATCCTGAATTCTGACTCTGCCTGGCTTGAGATTTTTCTACGCACACAGACACGCTTGCAAGTTGTGTGGGTTAATCATGGTCAAGGATTGTTTTGTGAGATATTGTTTAATGTACCCTGAAAGGCATTTGTGAGCTTCGTCAAGATAAAGGCTGGAACATGCGAGAATTTAGAGGGAACATGGAAACTCCTTCCTGCTGTGGAAGGCTTGCTTGGAAGCTGGCCAGTTCCAATAAGTTTCCTTGTGCAGGGAGGAAGACTCTCGAACCTTCTAGTGTGTGTTTTGAGACGGTAAAGCCAAGGGTTGTTGACCGCCAGGGTTGGGAGCTCACTTACAGAGTAGCTGTACTGCTGTAAGACAAATGGAACCTAAGTCCAGGTCCAGAGTCCAAGTCCAGCTGTGAACGGCTCTCCCGTGTGAATTGGCAAGGATGTTGAGTGAACGATCGGGTGAGGTGTTTTTTTTCTGACTAGTGCCATGGTGATGCGTGGTTCCATTGGCTGTGGTCATTTGAGGTGCTTTCTTTGTGATGTATAAATGAGTCACATGAGTGCACATCCAAAGTACTTGTTTGAAGAATTCAGTGTAAAAATCTTTCTTATCTCTTGCAGGACATCTTGTATATTTGCTTGAGTCTTATCTCAAATTATTTGATACTTATTTATTCATTAGTATTATTCATGCATTTAACTGTTGCATTTACCAAGCATGTTATTATTGCTTATATATATATATATATATATATATATATATATATATATATATATATATATATATATATATATATATATATATACACGTTTTACACAATATGCCCTAAGCATTGAGAAGGCACACATCAATGCTCAGCCCTCCAGCCTACAGGTGCTTCCTGCTTGTCCTCTCTGACATGCGATTATCTCTGCCGACGCATTTCAGGGCACAAGGCCCCTTCTTCCTGGGCACGAAGAACACACAAGATGCCTGCATTTGTTGTTTCTGGCTTTATTTCACAACATCCCCGCCTCCTGTGGCCATGTGATTCGTTGATTGACCCCCGGGGCATTATGGGGCATGAAGTTTTGCATGCAGGTTAATAATTTCCTTTTAGTAAGTTCGAGTGTGTTTTTCCAATTAAAGTTCCATTACTTCCTCTAAGTGAGTCCCAGAGATGGATATGCAGGAAAATGTGCAACTTAGAGCATTGCGCTGTTTAAAGTCTGGAATGGTTCTGAACTTCAGCCTCGTGCAGCAGGTTAGTGGCGTCTTCTCCAACTGCCGATGGTGCTCTTCTCCACGGCCGGGCTGCCGTGCGCAGCAATGTTTTACACAATATGCCCTAAGCATTGAGAAGGCACACATCAATGCTCAGCGCTCCAGCCTACATGTGCTTCCTGCTTGTCCTCTCTGACATGCGATTATCTCTGCCGACGCGTTTCAGGGCACAAGGCCCCTTCTTCCTGGGCACGAAGAACACACAAGATGCCTGCATTTGTTGTTTCTGGCTTTATTTCACAACATCCCCACCTCCCGTGGCCATGTGATTCGTTGATTGACCCCCACATGTCAGAGAGGACAAGCAGGAAGCACATGTACGCTGGAGGGCTGAGCATTGATGTGTGCCTTCTCAATGCTTAGGGCATATTGTGTAAAATATATATATATGTATATATATATATATATATATATATTTTTTTTTTTTAACGCAAATTCAAACAAACTATGAAGCTTTCTAATTGGCTAATATTTTCTGGCCTTAGGTGATACACCCCAGTATAACGAATTGAGGAATCCTAACAAACACAATCTCGAGTAAATGAGGATGAAGCAGTTTATCATGCTTGATAATTGGAATGAATTGGTTGTGCACAATAATAATGAAATGTTTGTTGTTGTCAACGATTTTAATTTTGCACTTGAGCACTTTATATTCGCCTTTTTAACCAACAAGTGATCTATGTAATACTACACTACAAGATGGCCGCCACTTTCATTGTAATTTACCATAATTTATGTTGATGACATCAAAAGGCAGGGTGGGTTTAAAATGGCGATCGTATGTTTGCACAAACTGACACTGACAAAGCTTTTTTGCGAAACGCGTCTGTCGGGGGTGAGGGGGGTTTGAAAATAAATTGATTTTGACATCTGGATACCCGAGTGCTTGCCGTTTTTCGACCGGATTGGTTGATCTGTGCTGTTGTATCTTAAGCGTCTCACCAACGCTGGCTGAGAGCACCTGGAACGTTGTGGAGCGACGGCGGTGAAGGACCTGTGCATGAATTGATTTTGGCCGTCTGCCCCGAGGATAAGAGAGCGGAATACTGAGAACGGAGGGACGGATGTCGGCCTCCAACAAAGAATTACTGCAATACTAAAGAGACTAACTGGTTACCCGCATTATGAGAGAGGACGGGAGGCGGACGCCGGCGGTTGACGGGTGTCTGACGAACACCGACATCGGGTGCGGTGAGTGACTCCAGTTTGGTCTTTGCACGCATTGTGAACGCAATACGCTCTTCCTCTGTTCTGTGAGGTATAAAACAAACTTTGTCAAACCCCCGAACCAGAACGTGTGAAATGCCACCGCCCCGAAAGTATAAGAATAATTAAGTGAGTGCACATCTAAGAACATTTACAATGGCAACTATGGGAGAACTAACGGGAGAAAGGGAGGCAGCTACAAAAGTCATGTTCATGTCGGTAACAGATAGACCGGCGAGCACGATTGATACCCCCACACCGCCAACAGCAGTAACCAGCCTCAAGAGCCTGTATCAGAAACTAGAAAGGCTACAAGAACGGGAAGTGAGAAAGTGGTGGGAGGCCACCTCCCTTGAAAGATATATCGATTGCAACAGAATCCCCAGGGGTCTTCGCATTTATACAATCCCTTCATATGAAAATCCTGACCCAGCCCTCCTAAAGGATTGGGCTGAATACACAGCAGAGTCAGCAAAGGGAATGGTCAGAATGCTCATCAAATATGCTTGGAGCGACCGTGAAAAATGCATCAAGGACATAACAGACCTGGAGGAAATGATTGCAAAAGAGAAAGATACCAAAACCAGCGACGAGCTAAGAACCGGTATGGCAAAGAGACTTAAGGAATATGAAATGGGAATACGCAAGAGGAAACAGACAAAGTTCCAAAGGGATGAACTGGATTACCTAACTGGTAGGATTCTAACTTTTGCACGCAAATTTGATGCCACAAGAAAGAGACTTGCCCAAGGCAACGGGCAAACTACTACCGTTGATACTGAGGAATCGGAGGTTGAAATATCAGATGGGGAACAAAATGCAGCCCCATCTACCAGAGCAAAAGAAACAGCGAAACCTTTTTTCGACGAATACTAGATAATGAAAGAGACCCGTCAAAGGCCACCATTGAGGAATCATCCCCCCAACAAAATCAAAGAGGAGGCCGAGGCGGGGGAAAAGGCACACGGGGAGGTTCTCAGGCTTCAACCACCCCGATGGTCACACAGAGTGTCTCCAACCGAAAGAGAAAGTAACCCAAATGGAAGAGAATAACATCATCAATCTGTCCAAAAGGAATTTGACGGTTGATGAAATTAAGGTACTGAAAAAAGGCCTCAGCTTTTGTCCGGCAAGTGAGTTCAACCTTGTGGATACAAAAATAGACTTGTTTAGGTACCTAAGAAAACTAAAATTTAAAAAGATTTTCTTGCAACATCCAAGAATTGAGCAAGCTGCAACATGCTTAGAGTCAACAACAACAGCACCAATAGATGAAACAATAGAAGACAATCTTTTGAACATCTTATTGACTCCCACACAAGAGCTCCTAAATCAGGAGCAGAACTTGGAGCTAACCAATGCTGTATCTATAACACAAGTCAGGGATCCAAGCAATTTGATAAATAAATCGAGAAAACTGCCCGATGCGTCCCATGATGCGATTGATGTTTTCAGTGAAGCGATAACGGCAGATTTGGAAAAAATGGCAAGTACTAAAATGGATACAAAAACTTCTAACATCACTAGGAAAGAGTGGGAAGCAATTAAATCTTTGCGAAGTGACAAGACGAGTGAGATCAAGCCCTCGGATAAGGGTGGGAACATCGTTATTTTTATTAAGGAGAACTATGAACAGGAGGCACTTAGACAATTAAGAGATACTGAGTGCTATATCATGGCAAAGAAAGAACAGTATGTGACAAGTACCATAGAATATCAGATACTACTTAATCAGTGGAAACACGATGGTATGATCAGTTCAGAGGAATATTCCTTTCTCCATTGCGATTCTCCGGTCTTGCCGACCTTCTATCACCTGCCAAAAATCCACAAAAATGCCACAAGACCACCAGGGAGGCCGATTGTCTCGGCAATTGGCAGCCTACTAGAGAACACTTCTCGCTTCAATGATATATCTTGCCCCGATTGTGAAGGATTTACCCTCTTATGTGAGGGACACGCAGGACTTCCTTCGCATTATGGACAGTATCACCTGGGAACAGGATATGTTGTTAATAACACTGGATGTTGTTAACCTACACACATGGATAGATCATGAAAGAGGATTAAGTGCTACAAAGTGGTTCCTAGACAGGAAACAAGATAAATTCCGGGCACACAGTGATATGCTTTTGTGTATGATGAGATTCTGTCTATATAACAACTTTTTCCTTTTCTCGGGCCAGCTGTATAAGCAGATCAGGGGTACCTCTATGGACTTGTGCTTCTCCCCCAGCTACGCAGATTTATTCGTGGGCTGGTGGGAGAGGCACGAGGCTTGGGGAGGAACTAATGAAATGTGGAATGAAAGAATTTTGATGTGGACAAGATACATCGACGACCTTTTTATTGTTTGGCGGGGAGATAGAACCTCAGCGGAGGAATATATCTCCACATTAAACAAGAATGATCTGAATCTAAAGTTCACCAGCACAATCAGTGAAAGCAGTGTATGTTACCTTGATCTAGAGGTGTTTGTAGAAAATGACAATCTCCACACTAGACTCTATAGGAAGCCCACAGCTGGGAATGCCGTGTTACACGCGGCTAGCCACCATCCTAGGAGTCTGATAAAAAATGTACCATATGGTGAATATCTGCGCCTTAAAAGGAACTGTTCAGCGGGAACAGATTTCCGCAATGCCCAGAAAGATGCTAGTAATAGGTTCCTGGCTAGGGGCTATTCAAAAAGCATATTACAACAGGCAAGTGTGAAGGCAGAAACCATTAATAGGAGGGATCTCTTGAAGAACCGGGTTATTTAAGACCCAGCGGCACCAGGGATAACGCCCTAGTCTCCGGGTCCACCTGTCTTAGAGTACAGAGACACGGGTGATTTCTGGTGACGTCAAGGATCAATTTTATTAGCTGCAGCCAGTAACAGATATCCTAGAAGTACAACACTGTGTATGTTCTCAGGAGACTGCTCAAATTTACAAAGCTAGCCATCCCTTTTTATACCAAAAATTATGCTTCAGGCAAACATTCCTTATTTACAATTGACCATTCACATGTTTTCACGAAAAGAAAAAAGCAGGATCATGATGACAAGTCCATTTTTCAGTTTGTCCAGCCCACAATCAACTATTGGTCAAACCTAACATTCTTCATCAGATCGGTCGATCGAACCCACCATAAAAACGGGCACATCCCAATCGTAAACGGCCCATAAAGAAAGGAGCAGAGACAGGTGTGAGCAAGATAAGACATAGTGATGCGCAATAAAAGGTTTGATGGTGTCTTGTGTCTTGTTCAGTAATCTTGATCAGCTACTGGGAAAGGAACTGGCCTAACAAGTTTTGGCTTCAGGCAAGAGGGTCGCTTGCTCAGGTCATTCAGAAGTCAGCTAAGATGTAGGTGTGCTTGGAGACTCGTTCGGCCACTGTCATCGGCCTATGTGAGGGCAACCACAAAATGGCTGCTGTATACAAAATGAAACCCGAGGGTAAGACAAGAAAGAATATGAGAGAATAGAGGGAGTAAGACAAACAGTGAGTAAAGGGCAGTAAGGTGAGTAAGGGAAGGAGAATGACTGAGAGAGCAAAGGAAGGGAAGAAAGGGAAGAAAAGTGAAGCAAAGGGACTAGGAAAAGGTGAGTATGTGACGAAAGAAAGAAGAAGGGTAGTTAAAGATGATGATTGAGGATAGCTGAACGCACTGAAGTATGGGAACAAGGATGAGGGAGGGTGAGTTCAGGAGAGTGAGGTAGATAAAAAATTAAAATAAAAAGAGGATAAAAGCAAATAAGCTTGAGACAAAGGAAGTGAAAGAGTGAGAACATTGAGGTAGTGAAGGAAACACTGGCAGAAAGAAACTGAGTAAAAGACCAAAGAAAGATAAGTAAGGGAGTGTGGGTGAGTTTTAGGGAGTAAGGATGACGGAAGAGGAGTGAGAGAGTAACAGGATCGAAAGACTGAAGCTAAGAGACAGGGAGTGAAGGAAAGGGAGTGAGGATGTGAGAGGACAGAGGAAGTGAGAGAAGGAGTGAGTGTAGTGTAATAAGGTGAGTGAGAGAAGGGGAATTATTGAGGAAACAAAGAAAGAAAACAAGGGGAAGGGGAGTGAAGTAGAGTGACTGACAGCTGGAAAGTAGTGAATGGAAGAGAGGGAAAGGGCAGTGAAGGAGTGGTTAATGAGAATAAGTGAGGAAAGTGGAATATGGGAAGGGAGGTGAGGGAGAGTGAAATAAGGCCAGTGAGGGTGAGTTAAGAGGAGTGATAGAGGGTGGAAATAGGTGAGTGAGCATAAGAGAATGGGAAAATAATATATATTTAATAATAATTGAAAATACAAAATAATTTCAACATCATGTTAAATGGTTTATTTTTGCTGTTCTCAGAATATATTGAATTTCACTTAAAACAGTGACTTCAATAGTACTCATCATATAACAGCGGGCAAAAAAAAAACCACAATCAAAATGATTGTGTTTAAAAAACCCATTGAATAATTTCTTAAATAATGTAAAATTTTAAAAACCATATCTAAACTCACTTTTGATCCATCCACTTTTCCACGAGGCCAAATAGTATATGGAAAGTCCTTTTCTATGGAAATTAGTCCAGAGTATTCTTAATGTCTCATTTACCCGACTTTCTGAAAGAAAGCTCCAACATCTTTTACATTATGAAACAAGAGTTTTACTTCCACCTCTAGCTTACTTTTTATAAATAATTTGTATAATACTCACAGCACACACTATATGATAAACATATACTATCTCTATGAGAACTACATGTTTTTTATTATCTTCATCACTCTCATTTAGAAAGTAATTCTGAAGAGCAAACTAAGTTATATTAACTGCTGCAATCTTCATAGGCCAATTACCTTCCCTAAAATTTCAGTTGTAAGAACACTAGGTAAGAATTTAGTAAGTTAGAAGGCAAACGTTGTTTGAAAGTCAATTGAGTATCATTACAGAGCTTCCAGCCTTTTTGACATTTTAACCCCTTCAGTGCTAATGACAAGGGTAACTCGTCATGGAGTTTCCATTGATTTCAATGGAAATTCAATGGAAGCACAGAAATGTGCTTAGCATCCAAGTGGTTAAATAACATGTGTAATGTCCGGATGTTGTTGAAGGACCATCATGGTAAATAATTGCTGCAGTTGTAAAGGTTCTTCCTGAAATTGATAATTGAGAAGCCACAACATTTTTAATTAATGTTGTCAATTTAGTTCCATCAGGTCTACATCGTTGGAACATTAAAATAACATACTGTACATATCTTCTTAAAAATAAAGTTGATAGCATTGCAGATTTACATTGACTACAGACCATGTTTTGATTTGCTGCTCTAACTACATTATTAAAAGACACTGATTTGCAGTCTGGTAAAGTCAAATATATAAATCTTTCAGTGTCTACTCTAGTACTACTTGAAAAGGAGCAATTGTCACAGTCATGTTGCCATTTATAAGAAAGGCCAAAAAGATTTTCTACATCTACACCTTCATCTTGCAAAACAACAAGCATATACATTAGAAATTCCTGACAATCTTGCTGAATAATCTTTGTAAATTGATATAGACCAGAACATATGTCTAAAACCTTTCGAATTTCAGAAACACTTTGTATTTTTGTTCTATCACTGCTACATTTCTCTAATACAGAATTTAATAAACAACAAAGTGTTTGATCACGATTTTCAGCAATCTGTTCTTTTACAGTTTGGAGAAAAAAAACAACATTAACCACTACATTAGTATAGCAGTTGACACCAGAACTATTTTCAAACTGAAATCCAACAACATCTTTAACTGAATCCATTTTGTTTCTGTTTACAAATACTGTTTCATCTACTTTTTTTCTTTTTGCTACAACTTCACTACAATTTTTCTCATTTCTTCTTTTTCGGCCTACCACACGCTTTTCAAACAGAGGATATTGAGGTAAATTTGGAGCATACTTTCTTCTTAACCTATTATATTCTTTTACACAATTTAGATCTGCATTAATATTTGTCTCATCAAAATCAATCAAGTACAATCCAGATAAAGTTGTGACTCGAGATAAAGCAACATATGCCATACCCTCCTTGATTTATGAATAGTTACTGCATATGCCAAAGAAACAGGAAACTGTTTTCTGCGGACATATAAATCTTTCACTAGCAAAAAACGAGCAGAACAACAACTGATTTGTTGTACTTCTTCAATACCATCAAATTTAATTCCATCTCTATTTCGGTAATTCACAAAATCCACAACATGACCCATTGCTCCATTTACTAAACCTCTTTCCACATGTAAATTACGTCGTAAAATTATACGACAATTTAAAGATGCATACAGAGTCTTTTCCATACCAGCAGTTTTAGATATTGTCTTCTCTAAAGAATCTAATTTTGATTTCAACTTTTCTGACAAAATAATAGTTGCTCCTTCATGTTCTATTTTATCAATAGCTTCCAGTTTCACAATCTCTTGATTTTCCAACTTTAACATTTTGGTGTTGAAGATTGAACATTCTTGCAGAGTTGGCATCAAGCATATGACAGATTTGTTTTCAGGAATTTTCTTAAAAATATTCTCTGGGAGAATATTTTCCTTTGGAAACAAATTTGAAATTAATCGTCCATGTAAAGCTTCTTTGCCATGCTCAGTTAGTTTCCCAATTCTTACATCTTGTAGAATATTTTTATAATCTTCATCCTTTGCCTGACGCATATTTTGAAGTAGTTCTGCATATTTGAAATGTAACCATATGTTAACATTTCCAATGCTTCCTAAGCACTTCCTGGTATCTTCATGCGTAAGCATTTTAAACACTGGCTGTCCTTTCACTGGAGTTAGTTGCAGTAGATCTCCAAAAACAATGATGTGTTTGCCTCCAAATAATACATCATAGTCTGTTTTAAGAATTTCTTGCATTCTTAAATGCACAAAAGCAAGCATTACATTTGATACCATGCTTACTTCATCAATGATAAGAAGTTTCATTTTCTTTAGGACCCTTGAAACTTCACAACAAGCTTCTCCAGATAGCTTGTGGTATTGTAATTTGTTATCATGCTCCACTGGCAGCATCAATAAGCTATGTAAAGTAATCCCTTTAATGTTGTGTGCTGCCAACCCAGTTGGAGCAGTAACAACACAAGAGGGCGATGACTCCGTTGTTTTCTGCAAATATGTTGCAATCGCTTTCATGAGGAAACTTTCCCCAGTTCCTGCTTCTCCACTCACATACAGTCGGATAGGTACAAATGATGTACATGAGCACTCTTTTTTCTCATGAGATAAACCATGCTCAATTTGTTCTGTGACTTGGTCATATATTTGTCTCTGCTCAACGTTTAGTTCTTTTTCCAAATCTTCTAAGTCAACTCCATCCTCCTGAGCTTGTTCCATGGCTCTTTCAGCTTCATCCATGGCAGTGGCAGCTTCATTTTGTATAATTGGTCCTCCTAGTGGATCCTGACTCAATGAAGCAGAACTCTGACTATCTTGAGAACTGTCTCTAGCAATCTCTGCTGCAATTGTAGCTTCTTGCTGTATTTCCTCGTTCAACATTTGCAGATAATTTAAAAAAACAGGACATTCTATTGTATCCTTCCTTGGTTGCATTGAACGAATCTTCATAAGTAAGACAATCTCCAAGTAGTTCCTCTTCTCTACGCCAAGGCTTAAAGAGTTGTAAAAGAGCTAAGTAATAAAATTCCCTTTTGTCTGGAGAATCACAACTCAATTTTCGATGATTAATCAAATGGCCTTTTCTTTGTTTTACTAGACAGCCTTCACATCCAATTACAGCATATACACCTTTATTGATGTCTTCTGTGACGTTCTTTTTAAAAATTTAGGTTTGCAGAACTTCATAGAGACAAGCGTTCTCAAAGTGAGTACTTCTATTTGGATAGTATGTATCCAACATGTTTGTCTTCAAAATATCTGTACTGTCCGGTTCTTTCTCCGCCAAATACTCTATTTCTTATACAGATTTCAAATCTCAGTTTCGTGTTGCAGCAAGACCTAGACTCACCCAAATGATGGTTCTAGATTTGGCATATAGACTTGCTGATGACAACCGATCAGAACATTCATATGCTCCAATTTCTCGATGCGACAACATCTTCAGACTGTAACTGTATAATTTATTGCTTAGACTCTTTTCATGTGAAATTTCGTCCCACATTTCCTTCAGTTCCGTTTTTTCTGATTTTGTGATGTAAGATGTCACATATCGAGCCACAGCAATAGAGTTGTCAGCAACATATTGAATATCCATGTTAGCATTCCACATGGACAAAATGACTGGGTTGTAGTCATTTATAAATTTGGATTCCTCATTTCTTCTTAGGTTGTATGTATTTTTGGGTGATTTCCTTGTCACAGTATGTCGCAGAGAAGACATAAAATTGTTGACTCTTCCTTTCAATGTTACTGGACGTTGAAATGCAAAACGACATTTCGTGTAGAATTTGTCCTTGGATTTGTATTTTCGACGACAGTATTTCCCACAACGATGACTTTGAAAGCGAAAAACTTGGTGTCTTAAATTGTTTTCTTCTGTACTTTTCAGAACAGCACATGTAGAATACTGCTCAATGAAACTCATCACTTTCTCATCTGAATCTGTGTCAAATCTAGGTGCATTGTTAATCCATAGCAGCATATGTATATGAGGAGCACCTCTTGCTTGATACTCCTTTCTCCAAAAGAAATCCAACACCTCTCCAAGCGGAGGATTTTGTTTGTTTGTAATAAAAGACATCATAGCTTCAAACCTATGATTGAAATACCTACATACATTAACTGGATCCAAAGAGCACAGTTCTCCAGGTGTCTTGTATTCAATATTTTCAATGTTTTTATTTGCCTCTCGTAGAAATTCAAGTAAGTCTTCCCAAGCATACTCAGCACAGCTAAGAGTGAGGAACCATGTAGGAGTTCCTAAGTTTCTTAGCAAACATTTCAATTCCCCATGACGACGGTACCAATACTCATTAGTACCACGCTGACATGCCATGAGATTAATTAGCTGAGATTCCAAAACACTGTCTTGCAGTTTGACTTTATCCATAAAATCCCTTGCCGAAACATTTTGTAGATGTGCTCCACTTTTCAGTATATGGTTTACTGCATAGGAAAGTCCAGACAAGTCACTCTCAAACAGTAGACGGAACAAATATGGAATGCATTGACGAAACCTTGGATCATCTGCATATAATCTTGAAGACCGGTATTCAGATGCAGGAATTTGAACAGGTCGGTCGTCATATCGTCCACCTTCACCTGTTGGAAATAACTGTGGAAAACAACGAGCTTCGAAACTTTCTTCGCATACACTAGTTGGACTTCCTTCGGCTTTTTTCATCTGAAACAAGTCAATAGCATTCCCCAATACTTCTTTGGAATGCAATGGATGAACACTATAATGTTCGTAAATTTCTTCACTTCTAGAGACATCAACTTTTTCTATTTGCCCAGCAGAGACATCAGTGTCGTCTTGTACAGTTGTTTCCTCTTCTCCCACATACACATTTTTATAGTACTTATTATTTTTTACCAAATACAACGTTGCCTTTTTGACTTTCCTAACATCCACTAATTCTTGCCTGATTTTCTTACTTTTTGTCGGAACACCATTAACTGGAATAACCAGAGGTTCCTCTTCTACTTTTTCAACACCAATTGTATCAATATTTTCCTTAAAATCTAGAGGCAAATAAACAACTCTTCCCTTTAATCCTCTCTGTAAATCTGAAGAAGGCAATTTCCCTGTCTTAGACTCCATGCGAACAATAGCCTGAAAAGGATGCACACATTGAATCAGAATAGACTCACAGGTATTTAAATCCATCAATTCAGAAGGAATGTCTACCAACTCCATATTATTATGAACAGCTCTAGCAGGCATTTTGTTTTCATTTAATTTATTATAGCAATATGTACAAATACGTTGATCAGAGCCCAAATCAAAACAATTTTCAACCAACAAATAAGTTGCAAAATTCTTCCACTCATTATTATTTATCTTTTCGCTTTTTACATATAAATCAACTAATCTAGTCTGATGCTTATAATGAGTTCGTCGACAACAAACACAAGAAAAATGAGGCCTTTCACTTGAATTGACTTTAAACTTTATAATTTCATTTTCAAATTTTTCTGTACTTAAAATCTCTACATTCTCTTCTACATTACCTTCTATTACTGTATCAATTTCTGCACTGACCTCTTTTTCACCAAAGTAACAAAACTCAATTTCATCACAAATGTTTTTGACATCTAATTCAGTACCATGCAAAAGAGCACTGTTTAATTGTTTTAGTTTAAGTGCTGGACTTTTTGCATAGTACAACCTTCTCACTAATTTCCTCACTTTATTATGATGCACTGCTAACATCCTAAAATGGTGAAAAACACTCTGACATACTTTTCTTGAAAGACAAGCCAGTGAATGCCCTTGCAAACCTGTTTTTTCTCTCACTCTACAAGGATCTAACTCTTGTAAAATTTTCATTTTTTGTTTCACACTTTTCTTAGTATATGTCCGTAAGAAAGTGCGAAACAAATCAATTGATTCCTGTCGGACACTACAAATACTACTACAATTCCATGTATACACTGGAGCCTTAGGACATCTCCCTAAAACTTCATCTGGTAACACCTCTTCTGTATTTCTAGGCACAATCTCTTCTTTTTCAACCGGACAACCGTCCTTCACCTCATATGCTCGACCACTGGTGTCAACTGCATGCACCAAATCATTATCCTGAAAGTAACTTTCTTCATTAAAAAATGGCTCAGAACTTGAACTATGCTTCCATTCTCCAGAAAAAACATCACAGGAATTAGTTTGATTAATTACTCTCCTCCACTTACATTTTGATTTGAACACATTGATTACCTTATCAAGTGTACGAATTCTATTCATTACTAAACTAAACAATTTATTTTTCACTTTAAATGCTTCATCCACAATCTTAACTATGTTTTTTTTTCTTGTAAAAAGCATTCTTTTTTTTATACCTCTTTACATTTTTTAATAAATTTGATACTATTCTGTTGTAAAACATTCGTCTACGTATTTCAGAAAATTGATTGCTTCTTCTTTTGGTATGCAAAATATCATCTCCTTGTACAGATCTAACATTTTTAGAAGGAAATCCTGTTTTCTTTGAAATTACAGGTGTTACATTGTTCTTTCTAAAAACACTTTTTTTTCTTGACAATTCAATAAGTTCCTGAGAAAATTTTTAGTTTGCTTACCAGGAGCATATTTCCTTTTCTCTGAAGATTTTATTTTGGTTGGTTGTTGATTTTCTTTTTCCTTAGTCCTTAATTTTCTTTTATAAATGTTTTCTCTTCTTGCCTTAGAAAGCATCTTTTAGTTTGTTTGTATAGATGATTATAATCTGTAGTAAAGACAAAATAACATATTATAGACCACTACAAACATATTACACATCAATTACAATAAGTAAACAATATAAACACTAGTATACAACAAAAGGCTCATTTATATTACATGTACTTTGCTTTCTGTCAAAAACGATTAACTAATTAATGTTATGTCTTGTTTATATATAGGTGGTCTGTTTCTGGCCTGTAGATACTTTGAAATAATATGAGCAGAGACACACATACTGCTTGCAGAGAAAGAGATGGTAGATTACATGTAATATTGTGGACGTGTGCCTAAGATCACACCAAATCTATTGCATTTTCAATGCTTGTTTACTTTGGATCCATCAAGAAGGCATTCAGATGTGTCACACATTTGCCATACATTCTGAATGTTAGCACTCTAGTTGCTCATTATATCAAGCTTCACTCACAGTGTGATCTTAGGCAGATTAATAGGATTTTAGATATAATATACCATGTCTGTCCCTGCCGACAGTATATGTGACACCGAGGGCGAGACCTATTGCATTTTCAATGCTTGTTTACTTTGGTTCCATCAAGAAGGCATTCAGATGTGTCACACATTTGCCATAAATTCTGAATGTTAGCACTGTAGTTGCTCATTATATCAAGCTGCACTCACAGGGTGATCTTATGCAGATTAATAGAATTTTAGATATATTGTACCATGTCTGTCCCTGCCGACAGTATATGTGACTCTGCCTAAGATCACAGTGATGGGTGAATCAAGCTTCAGTCACAGTGTGATCTTAGGCACATGATCAGAATGTTAGATATAATGTACCATGTATGTCTCTGCCAACAGTATGTGTGACTCTGCCTAAGATTACAATGATGGGTGAATCAAGCTTCAGTTACAGTGTGATCTTAGGCAGATTAATAGGATTTTAGATATAATGTACCATGTCTGTCTCTGCCAACAGTATGTGTGACACCGAGGGCGAGATCTATTGCATTTTCAATGCTTGTTTACTTTAGTTCCATCAAGAAGGCATTCAGATGTGTCACACATTTGCCAAAATTCTGAATGTTAGCATTCTAGTTGCTCATTATATCAAGCTTCACTCACAGTGTGATTTTAGGCAGATTAATAGGATTTTAGAAATATGTGTGACACATCTGAATGCCTTCTTGATGGAACTAAAGTAAACAAGCATTGCAACTGGTCCAACCAATTTTGTCCACAGATTGAGAAAGCAAGGAAACATGTAAATAAAACTGTTTCTGCTTTCCTCAGAGACTATGGTATGGGTTCCATTTACCACAACAACTTGTGTTACAACATGCAAGGCATGTATAGGAGAGATGGTGTGCATTTTAAAGATGAGGGGAATAGAGTTTTCCTCTTGAATATAAGACTCTGCATTGGTACCTGGTGTGGGAGAGGTGTGGCTCCGCGGCCAGGGCGACTGACGCAGGAATCTGGGGATCACGGTTCGATCCCCGGCTCTGGCGGCAGGTTAGCCCAGCACCATGTGACTCTGGGCAATAGCTTGCTTAATCTTCCCGACGGCCCCCAGCGCCTAGAGACCCTTACGGGTGATTGTGCGCTTTACAAATGTGGATTATTATTATTACCTACTTGTAGGTACAAAAAACAGCCACTTAACACAACCGCTCTTTTCAGAGTTAACTTACCTCTAAACACTTTACTTTATTTTTTTCTCTATTTTTTTACACTGTTTTTCCCCGTGGTGCGCTCAGGGTGCGCGTACCGGAGTGCGCACCTGGGAGCGCACCCAGTGCTTACCCCGCGAAAATTTCAAAAAAAAAATTCAAACAAAAAAAAAGTTTTTTTGCCCTTCAGGGTCCTTCTAGGCCCCCCTCAGAAAACCTAGGGGGTCAGGATGTGTCTACTCTGCCCCCTTTTAATTATATCCCCCTTTCTTTTTCACCTCTTGTGTCTCGATTCTACCGAGACACAAGATGGCGGACTCTCCAGACTGTTTAGAATGTTGACAGGCACCCGACAGCCAATCAGCTTTCCGCTCGCGCACTCCCGTAGCGCGCCGGGTGCGCTCCCGGGTACGCGCACCTGTGAGCGCTCAGAGAGCGCTATAGATATATATGTGTTTTTGAAGTTAATTTTCAAAAAAACCACTGGAGCAATTTTCAGCAAATATAGCAAAGGCACATCTGCGTACCAGTCCCTACAATTTTGCCAAGTTTGGCGTAATTCCGTTTAGCGGTTTGGGCTGTAGACTTGTCAGATCGTCCTATGGAAATTAACATGGGGAAAACACGTTTTGGGACCCCCCTTTTTTCTCAGCCCCCACTTCATGAATCCCCCGAAACTTTCAGGGAAGGAGCGCAGCAGAGCTGGCCAAAATTTTGGAAAGTTACACACAAATTCCTCAACCGGCGCCAGAGTTATTCCCAATAGAATGTTGCGGATTTCCTTTGGTAGCCAATCCTAACTATAACTACCTACTGGCGACCGCTAGTAGGTAATATATATATATATATTACCTACTGGCGGTCGCCAGTAGGTATATATAGTTAGGATTTTTTCTCTATGGGATTTTTGAAAATTCTATGTCTAATAACTTTGGCGTTTGTGGACGGAATTGGCTGAAAGTTTCAGGAAAATGGCACATTTTGTTTCTGAGCAGCCCCTGAAAATTGGGGGGGGGTTCGTCCAGGGGGGGTCGAGAAAAAAGGGGGGTCCCAAAACGTGTTTTTAACATTGAGTTTTCCATAGGGCGGTTGGCCTCACTTTTAGCCCGAACGGCTGAATGGATTTGCACGAAACTTGGCAAAATTGTAGGGACTGGTAGCCCGATGTGCCTTTTGTAGGTCTCAATATATGTGCTACAGTGGATTTTGAGAAATTAACGTTTAAAAAAAGATATATATCTGTAACAGCGGACCGGGCAGCGCTCCAGTACGCGTACTTTTCGCGCAACGGAGCTTTGTGAAGCGAAGCTGATTGGTTCTCCGGCGTCTGTAAACATTCCAAACAGTCCGTAGCGGCCGCCATCTTGTCTCTCGGTAGGATCGAGAGACAAGAGGAGGCCAAAGCGAAGGGGCAAATGACCATAAGGGGGCATAGTAGATCCTCGCTGACCCCCTAGGTTTGATGTGGAGGTTTTAAAAGGGCCCCGCGGGGCAAAAAAAAAAAATAATAATAATAATCGAACGGCTGAATGGATTTGCACGAAACTTGGTAAAATATTAGGGACTGGTAGCCCGATGTGCCTTTGCTAGGTCTCAATATATGTGCTCCAGTGGATTTTGAGAAATTAACGTTCAAAAAAAGATATATATCTGTAACAGCGCTCCGCTTCGCGTAACGGAGGTTTGCGAAGCTGATTGGTCATTCTGTCACTGGGCTATAGTTGGGCTACATCTGGCTGATATTTGGGCTACATTTGTTTTTTTTGTCTCTGGCGGCCATCTTTGGGCTACATTGGGCTACATTGGGCTTCATTGGGCTTCATTGGGCTACATTGGGCTACATTTGGGCTCCAACATATATATAGGCCAATGTAGCCCAATATATATTTTTCAAAGTTAATTTTCGTAAAAACCACTGGAGCATATATCTTGAGACATAGCAAAGGCACATCGGGCTACCAGTCCCTACAATTTTGCCAAGTTTCGTGGAAATCCATTCAGCCGTTCGAGCTAAAAGTGAGTCCAACCGCCCTATGGAAATGAAGGAAATGAATGGGTAATTTGTAATTAGCAAATAGCTCATCGCAAACTAGGAATGGTAAAGAATCGCTATTTATTCCTTAAAGTTCGCTATTTAGGAAATGCAAAAAACTTTGATGATACATATGGCGGTTCATCTCTAACAAGATAAGAAGCATAGGGATAGATTTATGATGACTGGCGCATCACCAGGGATGTGTTAGTCATTCTGTGCCGCTGTTCCGTCACCTATGGTGTGCTGAATTTACAATGCGGCGCATCATGGGGCAAAAACAGCACAGATGCGTGATGTATCTGTGCCGTAAAGGTGGCGCATTGCTGGAGTTGTATCGCAAGTGTGATGAAGCTCCAGCAAGGGTCGGGGGTGCCCCTGTCGCAGGGTTTCTGTTCTCACACAGAACTGTGGACAGAGGATTGGAACCTCGGCGAATTAGGGTGTCCCAAAACTCACCTTAGTAATCAAAAACCCCTTAGAAAGCTAGGTACAGTGTCACATTGGATATAACAAACTCTCAATGTTTAGACAATCCAGAATATGAACTTATAGTACCTCAGGATACGTGGAACTCATGAACAGTCGGTCGTTATATATTTCTTAGAAACCAGAACATGGAGTTAAGAAGAACACATGTGTATTTGAAATGTTTATTTACTAATGCCGTCTTCTCAGGCGTAGTATCTTAGATAATACAAGTACACATATTATCAGTAGCAAAATTACCAGCATAGTTACTAGTACATAAAAAGCGAATGGTGACAGTATGTTAACATGCTGTAAATGAATAAGAGTTAGCAACACTTATAAGCAGCCACGGGCCGTGGAGGGAGTTACGGTGGGGCAGGGAGGCGGGGAGGGGGAGGGGCAGGGTGGAGAGGGCTCCACCCTGCCCCTCCCCCTCCCCGCCTCCCTGCCCCACCGTAACTCCCTCCACGGCCCGCGGCTGCTTATATCTCACCCTCCCTAATACACATATTATATTATTTGCTAAGAAGGTCTGTTTGTGTTGGTTTAGGGCGTGCCCATACTTTAGTGTCTTAGATTTGAAGGAATCACATCAGCATACACCAGCTCTCTCTTCATGTGAACCGCATCAACTGTTGTGTATGTGTGTTCGGCAAAGCAATATAAAACCCGCCTCATGCCCAGAATTGGCAGAAGCTGCACTTATGTTATGAGTATGAAGTCGTGGAGATCAGACCTCATAACAATTCTGTATCGTGTTGTTCTTGAAACTTCAGCACTCGCTGTACAGATATAGTTTAACAAGCAAAGCAGATAGTAGAGCAATAACATATTATTCTCATGTAAACCACGATGAACTACTAGGTTGAAAGCTAAAGCAACAACTAAGTGTCGTGTGCAGAAGTTGCAAAAAAGGAAAAATGGCGTTTAAACCGGTAATGAGCCCATGCTAACTTAACACGGTGTAAAGATATCCAGGACCTAGATGACACCTCCCCATGATCCGGAAACGAACTGAATAAGATAATAGAAGTGCCATCTCATGAGAGCAGATTGCAACTTTATATGTGGACGGTCCGCAAGGTAAAACATTAAAAACTAGGAAAATTTAATGCTAAAGAAAAATAAAACAGCCAAGTACTTTATCGAGTCTTAAGCCAATAGGCAAGCTAAATAATAAAAACTTGACAAATAAGTCAATGAATTGTCAATGAAATGCTAGTACTCAGCATATCAAACATGAAAAAGGTCTATGACATAACTGTGTATGCAAAATAAGCTGCAACAGCCTCCAATAGGAAGTCACCGTCTTCATCCGAAAAGAGTTCAGCCATCCAATTTAAAAGCGGAAAAGAACATACGTGCTCTCCCAGCACCGGTACTCTATCACCATCAGAGGACAGCTCGGTGGGTTTTCAAGAAAGCTCTGTTCCAAGAAAGACTGTGTTGCCGCCAGTAAATTCCAGGGACCAATTAGTCCATGCATCAATGCCACAGCCATAATCCTTTCGCCAGGACAAACCAACTCGTGAGTAATGATAGGAGTCATCAGCTGATTAAAGTCGACGTCAGGAGAAACCGGTCCGCAGAGACACAAATCAATGGCCCAATCGAAATCACAGGTCAGGCAGTGAAATACAGGCTGGACACAGGTGAAGTAGGAGAATCGAAAAGATAATCCATATGCCGTGCTTAATATCGCCAACGGCATTGTGCCATAATATTCTAGCATGCGATTGCGGAACAGTGTCAGCAGCTGCAGGGCGGGAGCTTGCACAGGAGGGACTTCCATATTTAAAAATGTAAAAAAGCACAAGAGCGTCCGCTGGTAATGCAAGTAAAAATGGGAATCCACGAAGCAGAGTGGAAAAAATAGAATGAAAGAAAGCAGGGATGACTCCAAAGATTTTCTCAAATGAAGTCACGAGACCACTGGTAACAACTTTAAAAAAGTGCGCCAGGGCCTTTGTGGAGGACGCGTCAAAGATAGTCCGAACCATGTCGCTGAAATGCAAAGGCGAATCAGTATTTAAAAGGGTCTGCACCTCTGTACGGGTGTTCGCTATGTGAAGCACGAAAGTTTCACGGGCCGAACTCAAGGCCACCTCTCTCTGAGACAAAAGAGCTCTTATTCTTGCCATGCCGTTGAAATGTGCTCCCAAGGTTGGTATTTGTGGCCAGATTGAAAACTCCCTATGTTCATGTGTGGGAGGAAATAGAACATTTCTGCAGCAAATAACCCGTTCACTTACTGTTACGATAAAAGGAATACTTTTAATTAACCCAGAACAATCTTCATTATTGAGCATCAAATAACTACCATTTTCCAACAACTTGAACGTGGGGATGATAGCAGGAACTGGCGTGCCTTGCAACACGCAAGCCATATTTGGTCGGTGTTTGTTGCATGAACCGTGTAACTGTATGTGCCTACACATTAGTGAATGATCTGGCGTCTCAGTGCATTCCTCTCCATTCAGATAAACTTCTTGATCATCTTTGAAACATCTGTATGTGTATGGAAGCGACCAGACCTCATGAAGAAAAGCACTACCTAAAGGTTCATAACGACCTATTGGTATATATTT
This sequence comes from Lissotriton helveticus, assembly GCF_964261635.1. Taxonomy (NCBI): domain Eukaryota; kingdom Metazoa; phylum Chordata; class Amphibia; order Caudata; family Salamandridae; genus Lissotriton; species Lissotriton helveticus. Next base: position 1,503,992,435 of record NC_136061.1, read on the forward strand.
CATACAATTTGAAAACTTATATAAGGCAAAAGGCAGCGTTATTAAACCGTGGATAAGGCACGTTGCCAAAAAACCCGCAATCCTCTGCTGATGATGTCACTGAGCATGTCATGAATGATGTAATATGTGACATCATCAGCAGTGGATTACGGGTAATAGTATCTCTAGTTTACTCCCCTATAGCTGTCTTTCTTTTAACATAAGTGTCTGTTTCCTTCCCTTATACTTACTGTTTTTAAAAAAAAAAAAAAATTTTTGGTTCACTTCCGGTTCGCGTACCGGCGAGCGAACTGGGAAGCGAACTACGAGAAATAGAGGTTGGCACAGTTCCAAATATTGTACCAATTTTTTAATAACGGGGAGGTAGTTCTGAAAAGAACTTTTTTTTTATTGTTTTTTTTGTTTTATATTTTTTTTATTATTTTTCTGAACATTTTTTTACTTTTTTTGAATTTTTCTGAACAGTTTTATATTTTTTTGGGTTTTTCTTGCAGGGGGCAATGAAAACGATTCATTGTAAAGGGCTCAACAGGAGCAACAAAACAAAAAAAAAGTATTTATTATTTGGGGCGTTTCGTACAAACTTGCATATGATAGTCAATAGCTCTGTTGATCAGAGTGATGCTTCTTTCTCCGTAGCAAATGAATCCATTGCAATGTACGCAGACGTGTTTTACTTCATGAAATCTCGTTTGAATATTTGGCACCATCTCCCTGCCCTCTGGTCCCGTTACTTCCGGTACAACAGATCTTCTGGCCATAATAGGGAGATTATCTAGGTCGTTACGAAACTGTGCAGCACTGTAGTTGTTAGGATGCCACCTAGTCATATGGCGATGCATTGTGTAGTTTCCGAAACTGTATTTTTTGTCGGTCCCTCTGGACAGTCTATCTTGACATATAAGGCAAGTTACGTATCTTGCATTTACTTTTTTCTGACCTTTGGGAATTTTAAAAAATTGCCAAATGAAGTTTTCTTTCCGGTGAGACGTCCTGGGCTCCTCAGGCAAAAAGTGCCTCTCTTCGTGCTCGTCGTCCTGTTCTTCTTCTTCCTCTTCTTGCTGAATTATTATAACTTGAGCAGGTGGTCCACTCTTCCTTGGATGTGGTGGAGGTGGTGGGGAAGCACCAGCTGAAGCTACTAAAGAAGCCATTGCTCACTGGTAACAAAGGGTCTTTCTCTCACAAAGATGAAAGTCAGAGTGAGGAAAGAAGGAAGGGTTTTCATCATTTGGGAAAAACAATAGTATTCAACCAATGAAAAGTGTTCATTTTAGATTATATGACCTAGTCTTACATCATTAGGAAACCAAAAGCGAAATGAACCAATGAAAAGTGTTATTACCAAGTCACATGACCTGCTGTGTTTACGTTAAGCGCTTTGCAGGGCCTCCAGGTTGGCTTCCAGAAACCTGTGCTTTGCGACTCGGTAAGCGTACCAGTTCGCTAACGTAGCACGTCATATGACGTATCACGCGACAACGCGAAACTTCATGCGGACGGGAGGCGTCACGATGTTGTTTTCTAACGCGGCAGTTGCGGTAAAGAAACGTTTACCGGCTCGCGGTCTATTTCGCGGCATCAAGGTCAGCTAACGGGAAGCTTCCCGATTCGCGAAGCGGGAACGAAGAAAAAAAAATATTTAAAAAAAAAATTATTAATAAACATATAAAATATATTTTTGGATTTAAAGAAGAATACATTTTACAGCTACAGATATTAGCTGTTAAAAAACCAATGAAATTCACTGAAAAAACCATAGGTTATAGACCATATATAGTTAGGAATTAGCATTTACAAAACCTTGAAAATTCACTGAAAAAACCATAGGTTATAGACCATATATAGTTAGGAATTAGCATTTAGAAAACCTTATTTTACTCACACAAAACCATTGAAATTCCATATATAGTTAGTTGCACTAACTATATATCGCGCACCCGCAATCCACTGCTGATGATGTCACATATTACATCATTCATGACATGGTCAGTGACATCAGTCAGTGATATGAGGCAGTTGGAATTTAATGAGCAAAGCTGAGCAGAAACAAAAACTGACGCGTTTCGGGCGGATGCCCTTGATCACAGTCAAATGTTAACCCATCTTACCTGAACTTTTAAAGTGCTAGTACACACCATGTGACAACAATAGAGATGGAGAAAATACTACTACTACGTATCACTGGCATAGTTGTGAGACAGGATGGATTACAATCAAAGTATATGATGTAAATCTCCTCAAAACCAATTAATAAAATGAATGAATTCATTGATATATAATGACAAGATTGTTTCTGCATGAATGCTTAAACGATGGTAAAATACAGATATGTATATTCTTTATGGTTAAGATAACTAGCTGCTTGAAAGGTGAATATATATTGACTTCCATAAAACTAGATACGGAAAAGAATATATATTTAAACAAAATGTTATTGCGAAATACACATAATACGTCACAAAAAGGTATTGTTTTGAACACATGTTCTAAAAAAGACTAAATACCTGTACAATATAAATGATATATCTTGTGCAAAAATTGCCAATAAATACTATAAATATATTAAAAACCATATATCATATTTACAATCTTGTGGGGACATCTAATCTTGATGGCAACCCCAAATTGGTGATGTTATTGAGGGGACATCTAAACATGATGGCAACCCCTCTGTACTCCAACATATATCCTACGTCTGGTAATTAATCTCCAAATTAATAAATGTGTACCCAACATCTAATAAGTGAAATAAAAAAAGAAGAAGAAAAGAAAAAAAGAGTTTTTCTATAAGAATCTGTTTTTATAATATAGTCCAATAAAGACTACTTATTTATATTCACTCTTAAAGTTCAAAAGATGAAAAGATATATCCACGGTCAAATGACAAAATAAATAAATGAGAAAACAGTGGATAGAACAAGAAGAAAACAAAAATCTTCTATTTTAGGCTGCGGGGGAAGTCAATATAATATCACCTGAGTGAACTTATAATCGAAACTATGAACACAAAATCTTTGGGTCTAAATGGGTGACAGAGAAGCGATGGAAATGTTAGAAAAGACAATCTCAAAGAAAGTGATACAGGTAAGCATGGGCCTAAAATCCGTTCCGCTCGCGGATTTTGCGGATTTTCGGCAAATTCGCAATCCGCGAACTCTCGCGAACTTGCAGAAAATGTGTAAAATCCGTGCGAAGCGGATTTTTTGCTTGGTCGCACTTGCCAACTAGAATACTATACAATTTCGCGGGAGTAAACACTTGCAACACGTAGATGCGGCGGGCAGCGACAATCTCGCAATTGCGAGATTGCAAAATTTGCAATTTCGCACAAGAAATCCACCAGCAGGCAGCATAAACCTTGAAAATTATGATTTTTATCAGAATAACTCCTCAGGTTGACATTTGCCTGCACTTTTTCTTTGCAAGGAGTCCATTTTGGGGGGGGGGGTGGGAGGAAGGAAGGGCTCCACAGTCTCCAACTTCCTGTTCCTGTCCAGCAGGCTCCTCCCAGTGCTTTCTTCATGTGCTGGTCACTTTGATTTGGATCTTGACCTGGAAGGGTTACTTTTTGTGGATGCTGCTGGATATTTGGATTTTTGCAAAACTGAAAGCACTCAGCAGGTGCAAAAGTTCAATCTTATCATTAGTAACCTTTCCCTGTAGTGCTTCCTGAGGGGCCCCTTCAGAGTTTTTTTTCCTACTTGCAACTATTCTATGACACTGCTCTGACCCTCACAGCAGGCTCAGAGAATAGCTACAAGTATACAACAAAGGTCCTGTTAAAAAAACTACACTGCAACAGAAAGCAATTACAGACAAAACTGAAAGCACTCAGCAGGTGCAAAAGTTCAATCTTATCATTAGTAACCATTCCCTGTAGTGCTTCCTGAGGGGCCCCTTCAGAGTTCAGTTGCCTACTTGCAACTATTCTATGACCCTGCTCTGACCCTCACAGCAGGCTCAGAGAATAGCTACAAGTAGGCCACAAAGGTCCTGTGAAAACAAATTGCACTGCAACAGAAAGCAAATTACAGATAAGGAAGCAGGTGCCAGCCAGACTGGAAGTTTAAATTCAGTGACACATTAATCAACCCCAAATTAATTCATGTCAGTTGAAGCAGGGCAGGTGTGCTTGCTTTTTTTCACCCCCATAATCTACAGTGATAAACCAACCAGAGGGTGGCAGTGATGTACCAGAGGGTGGCATGGGTGTACCAGAGGGTGGCAGTGGTGAAACAGAGGGTGCTGTGAACCTGTGATGATGAACCAGACGTAGAAACAACATAGTCGCGGCCGTTGCGAGCCGACAAGTAAGTTCGCAATTGCGAACTGGTACACAACCCTCGCGAACTGGCAGAAACCCTTGCGAACACAAAAAAAACCCAAAATCCGCAAATTCGCGAGAGTTCGCGGATTTTGCGGATTGCGAATCCGTAAATACGCAAGTTCGCGGATTGCCAATTCGCAAAATCCGCCCATGCTTAGATACAGGTCTTCTGTGGTGTTGAGACCATTTGGAACCATCGTATCAAGTTCTAGTATCATTTTGGATTCGAGTTGACAAAGCATTTTATCTCTGTCCCCTCCCCGACGGGGTTGGGGTACAGATGTCAAAACGAAGTAGCTGAGACATTCCAGATTGTTGTTGTGCACAGCTTTGAAATGTCTTGCCATGGGTAGGAGTTGTCATTGTTAACAATTGCCCGAAGATGCTGTAATATCCTGGCGTGCGCCGCAAGCCGAGTACTACCAACGTACCTCAGGCCGCAAGTGCACGCCAGGACATACACAGCATACTCCGTCCTGCAATTGTAGTTACCCTTAATCTGACCGGCATTGGACTGAATGGAGTCATATAGGTGCTGGTGTTAACCGCATGCGTGCGGGCGGAATTCCGCCCGTACGCTGAGAATCTGTAAAGTGCACTTTACATGACGAGCTGGGCTCGTCATGAGCGTGCGAGGAGGCTACCTCATGACGAGCCCAGCTCGTCATGAGCGTCGAAGGGGTTAACACAAAACTTGCAAGCTCGGCAACTCGAGCATTTGAAAAAGCCTCGGCGTTGCGGGAACCATGGTTTTTGTTTGGATAATTCAGGGAATGGATTAGTGACATGGTTACGTAAAGTAGGTCCTCTCCTGAAAGTGATTTTAGGGTTATCAGGGAGTTCAGCTGAGATAATGCTGTCTGTTTGAAGAATTGGCCAACTCTTCGTTAGGATTGATCTTATTTTCCTACTTTGGCAGCTATATGGTGTGATGAATCTCAGAGCTGAATTTGCAGGGTCTTCCCTATTTGTTGATACAACTCCTTTCTGTTGAAGGAGGCAGTCTCTAGACTTCTGATTCATTTTGTTGACTGCTCTTTTAAGAGTATCAGCATGGTACCCTCTTGATTTAAACCTGTTAAGAGCTTCCATCGTGCACTTCTCCAATTCCTCTTCACTGCTGCAAATCCTTTTAAGGCGGAGCAGTTCCCCATAGGGGATGTTTTCAATTGTGTGATGCGGATGGGCACTGCTAGCGTGCAGAGTGGAATTGCCCGCAGTGGCCTTTCTAAGGAGGGTGGTTTCCAACTTGCCTGACTTATGGTATACCTTAACGTCTAAGAAATCAACTGATTTGCAGCTGATATGGTGAGTAAACTTTAAGTTGAACTCATTATCGTTAAGTTTGTCGATAAAAGCAAGTGCACTCAATTCATCACCTCTCCAAAATAAAAACACATCATCAATAAATCTTACCCACATTTGCACATTTTCTTCAAAAATGTTATGATGCGTGCCCATGAGGACCTGCTTCTCCCAATAGCCAACGTGTAAGCACGCGTAGCTCGGGGAGAAGCAGGCCCCCATCGCCACTCCCCTCTTTTGTAAGTAGATAGCTTTGCCAAACATGAAAAAATTATGGTTGAGGCTCCATGTTACTAAAGCAACCAGTATTTTGCTGTGATTATAACAGTCTACAGGTCTAGTACTCAGGAAATTTTCAAGGGCCCTGAGTCCAATTTGATGTTCTATGCTCGTATAAAGAGCCTCTATGTCGAGCGTAATCAAAAGAGAGTCTTCTTTCCAAGCAGTATTTTTGATTTTATTCAAGAAATGTCCTGTATCCTTGATATAGGTGGGCAGGTTGACGACCAGGGGTTGCAGAAAGTAATCTATGTATTGAGCAAGATGTTTACCCATAATATTCATTGCTGATATAATGGGCTGTCCTGGTACAGGGAATAGTTCTTTATGGACTTTGGGTATAAGGAAAAGCGTGCCATCACCGGTAATTCAACATGCAGAAATTTGAATTCTTGGGTGGAGATCAAACCCTCCCTCTTATATTGAAGGAAGAGTTTCCTTAATTTCTCCCTGGCTAGGTCATATTGCTTGACACACGTTTTAGTGTAACATGCAGTATCTGACAACTGCTGAGTGGCCTCCGCGATATATTGTTCTTGAGGCCAGATCACAATATTGCCACCCTTGTCAGAACTACACACCACATTGCAATGATCCTTTTTCAATTTCGAAACCAAAGCCCAATACTGTTTCTCTTGGTCTTGCTTGATTCTGCCTCGATGTTTCACCTGGTGGTATAGTTTCTTGAGATCTGAAATCACTACATCTTGGAATGAGTCTATTGCATCCTTAGGCATGATGGGCATAAAACTAGAAGATGGTTTAAAGGGACAATTTGCTGGATTTCAGCATCCCTTAGCTCCTCTTGCGTTGATAGATCATCATTTGTGTCATTGACTCCTTCACTCAGCTGGCATAAAGTGAGTAAGCCTCTAGCGTCACAGGCTTGGAGAGTTGAAGTAGAATTTGCTACGGAGTTTGATTCCGTGGTGCTGGGATTGTGTTTGATTTTAAAGAATTTAGACAGCTTGAGTTTCCGGATATATCGGAACACATCTATTCTTGTAGCTGTATAGCTGAAGTCGGTAAGTGGACGGTAGGTGAGTCCAAGGCTGAGCAACTGTTTTTCCGCTGATGTTAGTGTTGCAGATGAAAGATTGATTATTGTTTTTTCATTTAGTTTTTGTTCTTGCGCCAGAATTTTTTCTTTTTGTTTTTGTTTTTTGTGCCTGTTTTTTCGGCGTTGTTCTTTTCTGCAGCGGTTGATTCTGGCCCTGTTCTCTGCTGTTTTTGTTTTTGTTTTTGTTGTTGCTTCCGTGGGCGTAGAGTTTGCAATCGTGCATTGACTAAAAAATCAATTTCTTCGCCCAAATCCAGAACCATTGATGGCTCTTCCTCTTTGTCTCCTACTGATGAATTTTCATTTGAATACGTGCTGCAATTGCTGCTCAAATTTGAGTTGGAGTCACTAGTACTAGGTACTCATTCATTAAGATTTTCCCGTGGGCTGTTGTCTGGTGAGGTTGCTTCTGCACCTGATTGAGCTGGTGCTTTTTTTGGTTGATCTTCAGCCATTTTGCATCATCGAATTTGCGCGCGAAGGTATAGATTTTACCGTGTTCATAGTCATCTTTATCGCACGCAAACTTCCACGCCTTGCGCACCTTGATTTTTTCTTCATGCACATTGACCCTTTCCTGGATATCCTTTCTCATTGATGTGATGAGATCATTCGGTTCAAATTTAAGTAGCTCTTCATTAATTACCTCCATCTCCTTTAACAGCGTTGCGCGATCTATCTCAGCGTATTCAATTAAAATAAGGATCAAATTTCGTGAAGCCTCCAAATTACTCTTACCCCATTTTTTCAACATTTCTGGATGGGGCTTGTCATAATTGGGGCCCAATAGAATTCGTAACCCTCGTGGAACACGTTCTTATGCAATATACATTGTGAGCGATTTGTGCTCCCACCACTTGGTAACTTCATTTCTCATCACTTTCTCCAGGCGCTTCATAAGAGCCTTAATTTGTGTTACATCTGACGGGGGTGAGTTTGCGTTGCCCCCGACGTGCCCGCTATGTTCGTAGCTCCCCTTTGGGGGATTTTTGGCAAGATGGAAAAAAGTTTTAATGAGGCCGCTTCACACACACATATATATATATATATATATACACACATATTACATACATACATATGTGTGCGTGTGTGTATACATTATATATATATATATATATATATATATATATATATATATATATATATATATATATATATATATATATATATATATATATATATATATATATATATATATATATATATATATATATAGATATATATATAGATATATACACAGAAACCTATATGTGTGTGTATGTATGTATATATGCACACACACACACACATACATATCTATATAGAGTGTCTTATAAATAGAAAATGTAAAATGCCTATGTGGACGGCCCACTTGTCCAGGAAAATGTTGTTCTCAACCTTTCACAATTAAAAAGTTGATCAAATGAGTGCCTTCAAGTTAATGACTGGAGATCTTTTTCAGGAGTCTTTGGGCAGGTAAGGGTCACGAGGCTCAACCTCTAGCACTCAGAGTCTTTCACCGTGGGTGCCCCAAGGCTTTACCTTATTGTTGAATGGAGCAACAGGTACACATCTTTAGCACTTGAATCTCAGGGTAGTCAATTTGAGCAGCGCAAGGCTTGCACATAGTAGTGATTTGTGGTAGACACTCAGGGGCAAATCTATAAGCCTCTTGTGTCACTTTTGCGTCACTTTTCCCATGCTAAAATGACGTAAAAGTGGCGCAAGGGGCTTGTAAATCTGCCCCTCAGAATGGACCCCTTTTGGAGTACAGCACCAACTCACAGCAGTTAATGAATATAATCTGATGAATGGTCTTTATGCTACTATCAGCAAAATGAAAATGATCTCTATTGGGTGGAGTCTACATAAATTCAAATGGAAGTTTGGAAATAACACTGTGGAGGCAGTAAATTCGTATGTTTATTTGGGCTTCCATTTGGATAAACATTTAACTTTAGCACATATAAACATACAGAAAACAAAGGCCACTACTGTAATAAAATGTTTAGAAAGGTTCTCACAAACATATGAAGGGTGAGCCATCATGCCAACAACTACAGCTTTTAGGGCCAAACTAATCCTACTTTTGAGTTATACCTCGATAGTGTTCAATGAAAAGAAGATCAACAAAAGTGAAAAAATCTTCATTCAAAATGCTCGCTTTTTATTCCACTTAAGAAGTTCTACTCCAAATGCAATGATCAGACTTGAACTAAGGTTATCATCAAGATGTCGGTGGGACTTCCACTGACAGGCTGTCGGTGGCATTCTCAGTGACAGAAGGCCCTTTGGGCTGACCGTCGCATTACGATGCAGATGGTCGGACTCTTGAATCTCGTGGGCCGGACTACCGCCTCCGACAGGATCAATTGATCCCATCAGGGCGGCTGTCGGAATCGTGATCCTGAATGGAGGTGGTGCCTGCTCAGGCACCGCTGTCAGGATCACAGTGTCCCTTTCTGAATGCCTTTCCATAGCGGGCCCACTGCCATGAAAAGGCAGATGGAAATTGACTTTGTGGGTCTCAAGTAGGGCCCCTGTCCCACTTGGGCCACTGCTAAGTGGCCAGGGGGGCAAATGTGATGCCCCCCACACATCCAAGCACCATGTTCCAGGTACCACACATTGTCTGGCACACAGTGCATGGATGTTTGTAAAGTGTATTTTTCTACTGCAGCTTGTGCTGCAGCCCTTTTACAGGCCACAACAGAAGCCACAGTAGAAAAATGCATTTTCCAGCCCCTGTAGGGCAGTCTTATTGTAATAGGGTGGATGGGACCGCTAACATATTGCCAGCCTGACACCTGGCATCGTAATGTGTCCCTAAGTCTTCCATCAATCCAGCATGCTTTGTAGGCAGTGAGTTGTCAGGCTGACTTTTGCTCAGCCTCGGAGACATTGCTGCTGCCCTCAGGCTTCAGTTGCTAGTGTGCCCTGGTATGTGCTCTCTATGTGGTACAGCCCAGAGCTGATGAGGCGCAATTGTGCTCTACTCCCTTTGATCAATGAATGTCAATCCTGCTTCAGGGCCACCTCTGCAATCCTGATCTCAATCCTGTCACACAAACAATGCAGACAGTCCAGCCCAGGTCACAGTGATCATCCAGGTGGAGGTCGAAAGGTCTGCTGATTGCGGATGTTACTCTTATGCAGTACCAAGCACATCAGATGTGCTAGTTAATTTTCATAGTGATCCCCAATTAAAGGTACAAGTCTTTTTCAATGCTAAGTTGTCCATGCTCTTCGGAGGTGTCTTGATACACCAGTGACTGCAGTAGCAAAATATCTCAGTGCCAAGTCTTCTAGGTGCTTTGGGAACATCTTATGAAACAAAGGAATTCATTGATATACTTCAGGTAGTCCAACTTCTTGCTGAGCAAAACACTTGACCCCTGCATGCTGTAGAGAGGCCTGAGCACAACACCTCACTGAATGACATGGTAATGCTGACACTTCCCTGTGTCACAGCAAGCCGCTCTTCTACACTTCTAGATCTAGATCTAGAACGACATACTGCTGATGCATTCGGAGAACCGCTATTGTTTTTAAACTGTTTGGAGCCCTGCTCCTTTTTTAAAATTGTGACTCTGTTAAAATTTACTGTTGCTCGAATAATTGCTTTGGAGATCAGTTTGTTTAAATACTTCTCAGTGACACCACGCTCCCCCAATTTTCGCACTGCCTGCACCATAATTGGAAATAACAGCACATCTCACCACTTTGGTGATTCCCTCGCCGCCTCACGCCGTCCGCCATCTTGGATGTGAGCTAGTGACGCTGACACCACGCTTTGGGGGTCAGCGGGCTAGTCTTTGCAAGTGCCTCAGGCAAAAGCTATTTAGGCGGGCACTCGGCGAGCGCGCCGATTAGATCTAGAACGACATACTGCTGATGCATTCGGAGAACCGCTATTGTTTTTAAACTGTTTGGAGCCCTGCTCCTTTTTTAAAATTGTGACTCTGTTAAAATTTACTGTTGCTCGAATAATTGCTTTGGAGATCAGTTTGTTTAAATACTGCTCAGTGACACCACGCTCCCCCAATTTTCGCACTGCCTGCACCATAATTGGAAATAACAGCCCATCTCACCACTTTGGTGATTCCCTCGCCGCCTCACGCCGTCCGCCATCTTGGATGTGAGCTAGTGATGCTGACACCACGCTTTGGGGGTCAGCGGGCTAGTCTTTGCAAGTGCCTCAGGCAAAAGCTATTTAGGCGGGCAGTCGGCGAGCGCGCCGATTAGATCTAGAACGACATACTGCTGATGCATTCGGAGAACCGCTATTGTTTTTAAACTGTTTGGAGCCCTGCTCCTTTTTAAAAATTGTGACTCTGTTAAAATGTACTGTTGCTCGAATAATTGCTTTGGAGATCAGTTTGTTTAAATACTGCTCAGTGACACCACACTCCCCCAATTTTCGCACTGCCTGCACCATAATTGGAAATAACAGCACATCTCACCACTTTGGTGATTCCCTCGCCGCCTCACGCCGTCCGCCATCTTGGATGTGAGCTAGTGACGCTGACACCACGCTTTGGGGGTCAGCGGGCTAGTCTTTGCAAGTGCCTCAGCCATACTTTATAAATAAACACTAGTATGCAGGCGCGCAGCGATCGCGCGCAGCATCGCGCCGGTGGAGCGCCAGAGGAAAGCCCGTCTGTGCCCGTCCGGGCCAGGACGGGCCCAGGGGCCTTCAATCCTGGTCAATCTCGTACATACTCACCTGATGCTTTATGGGCATTAAAGTCAGACTCTACTTGTCTAGATGAAAGTACCTTGGCCAACTTGCAAGCTGAGGCTCTGGTGCAGACCATAGGTACAGGCCCCAGGATTCGCCCTATTCCTACTGGTCAGCAGTCATATGGCCTTAGATTAGCGACACTTAATACGCGTTCTCTACAAAAGCACCATCTAGAAGTCTTCTCTCTATTGCTCGATGGAGACATTGATATCCTTGCCCTTTCAGAGACATGGCTGGGTTCCGCCTCCCTGCCTGACATTCTGGCTGCCCTACCCCCAGATTATGACGCAATTTGGCATAATCGCCCAAACGACTGTAAAGGGGGGGTGTGGCCGTTTTGTTTAAGAAATGTCTCGTAGTGAAAGAGATTGTAGCACAAAATTGTGCCAGTGCAGAGCTGTTAGGGATAAAAGTCTCGTTTAAATCCTCCTGTATAGTAATACTGGTGGTTTATCGCCCGCCACAAAGTTCCCCGGATTTCTGTGACGTCCTTTTTGAGCTTCTAACGGACTTGGCCACCAGATATAAGTCCCTTCTGGTGGTAGGCGACTTCAATTACCATTGGGACAAGGTACCCAGAGGCCCCACGGAGACTGAGTTTGAAGCTAATCTCTCGCTGCTCAATCTGCAACAGCTAGTGGTGGGCCCAACTCATGTGAAAGGCCACACACTGGACCTTGTTTGGTCCTCCTTGCCTAACACAGAAATAATGGAGATTAGTCCATGTATTTGGTCAGATCACTTTATGATAAAATGCTGGGTTCCAGGTGACCCTGTGAGGGCTGCCCCTAATAAGGCACGGAGGAAAATCCGATCCTGGAGTAAGGTGGAAGCCAACCTCCTAACCTCAACCCTGCTCTCCTCTACCACCCCCAATATGAATGGTATAGATCTGAACCATGATGTTAGGATGTTAAAGACCTGGATGCTCGCCGCTCTGGACAAACCTGTCCCTGAGCAGATGGAGAGCACTAGAACTAAAGGGAGAAGAGCGCCTTGGTTTGATGCCTCCTTGAAACAGAAGAAGCAAGCCCTTCGTAAGGCAGAGAGAAGGTGGAGACTCCACTATAGTCAATCAGAGGCCGAAACTTTCAAAACTCTGCTCCTAAAATATAAGGCAGACATCCTGGAAAGAAAGGCTGCCTTCTATGAGGGAAGAATTAGGGAGGCAACTAACATACAGCGAGAAACCTTTACGATACTAAGGGAACTCACACAACGAGAAGGGAAAATCTCGGTGGGCGACCAACCTGACTGTGACTCCTTCCAAACCTTCTTCCTTCAGAAGGTACAGGACATCATCACTGACATCAATGCACGGCCAGCTATAACCATGCTGCCCAGCCAGACTGCTCAGGTGCCATCCATGACTCTGAACAGCTTCCCTCCCATCGACGACAAATGCCTAGTGGAACTGGTCGGTCAAATCAAGTCAGGTTCTAACATAGATCCATGTCCTCCTAAAATCTTTAAAATGGCCCTGCCAGGCACTCAGCCCCAGATACTGAGTGTATTGAATAACTCACTTAAATCTGGTTATTTGCCAACTCAGATGAAAGAAGCCAGGGTCTCCCCACTCTTGAAGAAAGCAGGAACGGACACGACAGCCTTAAAAAATTATAGGCCCATCTCGCAGTTGCCTTTTCTAAGTAAGATCTTAGAAAAGCACGTCCTCAGCACTCTAGCCGGCCATCTGGAAGAATACCATCTCCTTCATACCAGGCAGGCTGGGTTCCGGCCCAAAACATAGCACTGAATTAGTCATGGCCTCGGTCGCCGATGAGCTGAGAGTCAGGGCAGATAACAAACAGCCATGTGCCCTGATTCTATTAGACTTATCGGCGGCCTTCGACACGGTCAGCCACACCATCTTGCTGGACCGTGTTGCGAAATTGGGGATCACAGGTCAGGTGCTAAAGTGGCTAGAATCCTTCCTGTCAGGTCGAACCCAGAGAGTGCAGCTAGGAGATCAACTGTCTGCGATTTGCGACGTGACCTGGGGGGTGCCCCAGGGGTTGGCTCTATCCCCCCTGCTTTTCAATATTTATCTACAACCATTGGTGGAGGAGCTTATGCGGATGAATTGCGAAATCTTTAATTACGCAGATGATACTTAGCTTTTGGTCCGGCTGGATAATACCAAAGAGGCCCAGGAATCAGTGAGGAACCTGCTCTCATTCACGGTCAACTGGATGACTAACAATCTGTTGAAAGTGAATGCTGACAAAACGGAGGTGTTGGTGATCAGTAACAAAGAGGATCCATGGAGTGACCTGTATTGGCCCCCCGAGTTGGGAACCACCCCGTCTCTGGGTACTGTAGTAAAAAGCTTGGGGTTAAGGATCGATGCAGACCTCTCAATGGCCCCCCAAGTTTCTGCTGTGGTCGGATCCTGCATAGGTGTGTTGAGGCAGCTGCGAAAGCTAGTTCCCATCCTATCTGCTTCCACCATGCAATCGATCGTATCCGCCACAGTCATTTCGAGACTTGATTATGGCAATGCCCTATACCTAGGCTTGCCACAGAAGCTGTTGAGGAAGCTGCAGGTAATACAGAACGATGCAGCCAGGTTGATCCATTCACTGCCTAGAAACGCGCACGTAACCCCCCCTGCTTCAGAAGCTGCACTGGCTGCCAGTAAAATTCCGAGTCCAGTTCAAATGTCTCTGTGTGGCCCATAAGGCACTCTTTGGGAAAGCCCCAGAGTACATCAAGCAACGTCTGAAAAGGTACATTCCCAGGAGACCATTGCGCTCAGGAACAACCTCCAACCTGATTCAACCTAGGTTCAAATTAAAGACCAAAGGAGGCAGGGCCCTGTCTGTGCTTCTCCCGCAATTGTGGAATGAGCTACCGCCCACCTTGAAAGAGGAATCACAGCTCCTATCCTTTAGAAAGAAATTAACAACTCATCTTTTTAGAAAGGCTTTCATGACATTATAGGAGGTGAAACAACTGTGGTTCTAGTGGCATTAGTATGTTATGTTTTTTCTGGTAAGCGCTTAGAGACCGGCGGTGATAGGCGCTATACAAATACTCCCTAACATAACATAACATAACTTCTGGCCCAGCTATTTCACACAGCACCACTCTCAAGGAGTAAGATGGCTTATTCCCTCCATTTTACTATAAGCAGCTGTTCCTGGCAATGTGCAGTTTTCCCAGGTTCATGATCCTGAACCTGCAAAGGGAGATGACTGTCAGTGACTCTAACCCTGGCATTCAAAAGTCTTTACCAGTCTATACTGGCCTATAAGAAATCCTGGCACACAGGTTGAGAATTTTGGCCACATTTTTATACTCATGCCACAAACTGAGTTTTTGAATTCCAGTGGTCCTGCTTTGAGAACCATTCTCAGGATGATCCTAGGCTTTGCGTATTCCTACTAGACTGGTCCAGCCACAGCCTGTAACTCATAGTGTCAGCAGAAAGGAGGGGTGAGATAACATATCCCCATTAGGGGTTCCCCAAAAGACACTAAAGATAGAGAGACACCTCCACTCAGTTACAACTTAACCTTTTGGGAGTAACACCTCTCAAGAAAGAATGAGCAGGAGAGGTGCAAGGATAATCTCAGCACTACAAGAGGAGCTTTCATCTCCTATCCTTCACACCATGGAGTCTAGTCCTGCAAAAAAGGACCTGACAAATGCTTTGAAGGAGCTCTGTAGTCTTCATTACTTTTGGGCAGGCTTCCTTTAACCTCCATCATATCTACCACTCTTACTCAGACATTTCTAAATGGATTCCCTGTTGTCATTGTTAAAGAAAGGGCATGGCACTTCAGTTTTAGTCTGACACACAACTACATATTGAATAACCACACAACACACATAAAGACCTTCCTTGTTACTAAGATCAACATGCTGCTTCCACAGTCAGCCTTCTCTGCCCGCTGAGCTAATGGCAGTCATTCCCAGTAAAGGAGACGTAGTATATAATGTATATGTATTCTTACATTGGTTAGTGACCTGAGATGGTTTGTCAATAGTGTAATTGTTTTAAGGATTTGCACCTTAGGAAAAGAATGAACATACTTTGGGCATTATTATAAGTCTGGAGGTGCAGCACTGGGTTTGCCACACTGCAAAACCCATGGTCAGGCCACCTGCCAGATTATGAGTAATATGTGTCTGGCAGGCTTTTGTTTGATGTTCCCACAGCGGTGCCCTGAAAATGGGCACTGTAATGGGAATGCTAAAAATAGCTTTTTCACGGCATGGACTATAAAGTCCATGCAGTGCAGGATCTCTGGTGCATGCACACAGGGTGACACATGTTGTGCCCCCTGTAGTGCTAGAGGCACTCTTGTGGTCCGACTCCATGTGATGACCTTTGACTATCATAATTTTAATTGACTTGGGGCCATATGTAGGTGGCCGATTACCGGTCGGTAACACCGAAAATGGCCAGTTTTCGTTGTTACTGACCGGTAATTAGCCATGTGAGATGTACGTAATACCGAATGGATTCGTTAATAACGAATCGGTAATAAATTACCGATTCGTTATTTTCCGATTCAAAATTACCGAAACAAATATTACCTAATCGGAAATAACGAATCGGAACAATCCCCAAAAATGCTATGTAGCAAACCTCGGTATTACCGAAAATGACCGGATTCGGTAATAACGATTCGGTATTTACCACTTTTCAGGAGCATGTGGTAATCAGGTGGAGTGCATAAAAACAGGCCCAAAATGCATCAGTGGGAACACAATGGCGGGACTCTACCTCATTGCAAGGCGGCTACGCTTGAGAGCAGCAGGAGTAAGGATCTGGAGACGGGAGGAGCAGGTGTACAGATTGCGCATCACATTGTTCCATTTGACAGAAGCAGAAATTCATGAAAGATACAGACTGCACCCTGATACCATCCTGGAGCTAATACGGGACCTAAAACCCTATCTGGAGCATCAGACACCAAGGGCCCACGCTGTCCCCACCCATGTCCAGGTACTCTGTTGCCTGCACCTCCTTGCATCAGGAAGTTTCCAGGGTGTGATTGCTGCAGTGGGTGGAGTGTCACAGAGCTGTTTGTCCCGTTTTTTCAACACTTTCCTAGATGCCATGATGGACAGAATGGAACACTACATTTCCTTCCCCAGTACACAGGCGGAGCTGCAGAGGACCAAGCTGGAGTTCTACCAAATGGCACAATTTCCACAAGTCATCGGCTGCATAGATGGGACCCATATACCCATCTGCCCACCTGCAGCTAGTGAATACATTTACAGGAACCGCAAACCAACCCACTCCATCAATGTACAGGTGATATGTGATGCCAAGTTCTTAATTACTGACATCGTGGCCAAATTCCCCGGGAGTAGCCACGACGCGTACATCTTCCGGAACAGGGGCATCCATACCCGTCTGCTTGCAGGTGAATTTGGAGACGGATACATACTAGGTAAGTAAATGTGACACACTCTGATGTACACCCTGGCTAAAGCTATTGATCACACAACATAATGCCACTTACATCTGTACATAGGTGACAGCGCATATGCCCTCCGGCCGTATCTACTCACACCTTATCTCAACCCAACCACCCCGAGGGAGAGGAGATACAATGTGGCACATAGGAGCACACGCAACGTGGTGGAGCGCACGTTTGGATTGCTCAAAAGCAGATTCCGTTGCCTCCACAAAACTGGAGGTGCACGTCTCTACAGCCCCATCAAATGTTGCAAGATTATTGCTACATGTGCAATGCTACACAATCTGGCCATCAAAAAAGGAACAGCAGTGGAACTGACTGACTCAGATGACGAGGATGAGGACAACCCTCAGCCAGAGCCCAGCGCAGCAGGTGTTGCTATTGAACATGATGGGAGACAGAGACGGGCAGAGATAACGGCAAACTACTTCTGAGTGAGTAACGACACAGAGCCTGTTCCAGTTACATTTCAAGGTGTTTATTAGGCACACCCCCAGTAATGTGAGCAATGTCCAATTGGACATGGGTTACATCACCCATCTCATGCTTGGCAACAGCCATAGGTCCTTACTTCTTGCGGCCACGTGCTGCCCGTGACCGTTCCCTATCAACACTGTCCGGTGTGTCGGACTGTTCATGTGAAGGCACGTTACGTTCACTACGCCTTCTGAACTCGGTGGGTGAGGGCGTGATGCTACCACGGCTGGTGGCCTCCTCACTGTCCCCCCCCCTTCCATTGTGGCGGCCTTAGCATTCTGCATTTGCTCTAGCACTGAGGTCAAGGACACCATCCCCCTGGCCACATCCCTGCTGCAATGCGCCATCTCCTCCTGCATGGCGATGGACCTGCGACACATCAGTGATGTTGAAGTGGCGAGCCGGTTCACCGACTTGGTATAGGCCTGGAGCCTCTGTCTCTCCCTGCGCCTGGCTAGACGGTCCTGCTCAAGCTGGCTGCAGAGGTTGTCCACCGAAGTAGCCACTCTTTCCATTCCTGCACTCATGTTCTCCCCCATAGCACTGATGCCCTTCTCCATCCTGTGCATATGCTTGTTCATGTGTGCCACCTCCCTGTGCATTGACTTCAGTTCTTTCCATTGCAGGCGCTGGACCATCAGCATGTTGCCTTCCAGTCCAGCGAACACACTGTCACCCAGCTCGGCTGCCTCTGGACTGTCCGGCCTTGCCCTGTGGCGTCTGGATGAGATGTGGGCACCCTCGGATGCAGAACTACACCTCTCCCTGTTGGATCTTTCCCCTATGGGACTTTGTTCGCCCCCTCTGCCCTCCTCATCTGACTCCTCCATCTGCTGGAGGGTGGCCACGGCATGCCTCCTGCCTGACTGCGGGGGTGGGGGTGTTGGTGATCTTCGCAGTGGGGACTGTGTGAGAGGGGATTGTGGACTTCCCTGGCGCTGTGGTGATGGCTGTGGTGGTGGAATAGATGGCCGTGATGAAGCAGAGCTTGTGGTCCCTGCAGGCCTGCTGGCGTCTTCATTTTGCCTCCCCTCCGGCCTGGCTGACTTAGCTCGGCTGCTCTCTGCTGCACTGCGAGATGACTCGCCTGTAATGACACAAATGTAGATATACTCACTGCTCTGTATGCCATGTGATTTCATTAAACAACATGCCTACAGAGCACAGTGGTTGTCCTGACATTGCCTATTACTTTACCATGCTATTGTGTTTGCTAGCCTGACTGTCCTATTCATGTGTTCCCTCTGACTACATCACCCATAATGCATTGCAGGTATCCAGTAAGACATGGGGTGGAGTGGGAGCCCCTTTGCCACTCTGGGGATTGGGGTTGGGGAGGGGGTAGCACAGCATGCTGGGCATGCTTCTTACCTTGTTTTCTAGCTGCTCTGGCGGAGCTGTCGGCGTCTCCCACGCCAATTACACTCTCCTGCTGGATGGTGGATTCAACCATCTGTTCAAGTGGTGTTGGTACTGGGGCTCTGTTTTTCCCTCCTCCTGTTTTTCCAGCCTGCCTCAGTCTCTCTGCCATCCTCAGTTTGGCTGTCTTCCTGAGGTCGTACCACCTCTTCCTGATGTCCTCTATGGTGCGCTGGGTCACACCTATGGCATTGATTTTGTCCCTGATGCCACTCCAGATTTGCCTCTTCTGTGACTCTGGCACTTGGTGGGACTGGGCTCCAAAAAGCTTGTGGTGCTCTTGACTGACATCCTGGATCAGGACCTCCAGCTCCTTGTCACTAAACTTGAGTTTTCTCTTTCTGTCACCTCCCTCCTTCTCCCTGTCCTGGCTTGCCATTTCAATGCTTGTTGTTGTTTTGCAGTCCTGCTTGTGGCTGTGTGGCTGTGTTGCTGCTGGCTCCGCAGCTCACCAGGCTGTCTGCCTGCCTGCCTGCCTCACTGTGAGCTCCAGGTCCTGTGCACCTGGCTGGGTGTGGCCACTTCCTGTTTGGGAGGTAATTGGGTGAATCTGGATTGGCTGATTCAGCAAATTACGAATTTTTCAATTACCGATTCGGTATTTCCGATTCGGTAATGGATTCTGTAAAACCGATTCGGTATTTCATTCTCATTTTTTACCGATTTGTCCGAAATCGGTATTTAATACCGATTCATAACGAATCGGTAAACTTTAACGAAATTTTATCTACATCGCATATACCGAATCCTTAATACCGATTCGGTAAAATTCGGTATTAAGGATTCGGTATTCTCAATTTACCTACATATGGCCCTTGGTCTGTTATTTTATCCTAGCCTGAATATACAACGTCCTGCACATGCCTTGTTTCTCTTATAGGTTTCTTTCTTGTAATCTTGCAGTCTTTTAGTGGGAGCTGTCACTGAGTAGGACAGCCTTGCCAAGAACAGAACATGTGGAATGTGCATTTGAAAGCATGAGAGAGAGAGGTGTGGAATGTACTTTTTGGTCTCAAAGTGCAGTGTTATGAGCAGTGGTGCACAAATGCGCACTGTGTTGTACATTGAGAGATGAAGTATGTGTTGCTATAAGCAGTGGTGCACAATTGTGCACTGTGTTATACATTCAGAGATGAAGTATGTGATGCTATAAGCAGTGGTGCACAAATGTGCACTGTGTTGTACAGTGGGAAGAATGATTAAGTTCTTACTATTGGCTTTGACATGGCCTCATGTCATCCTGAATTCTGACTCTGCCTGGCTTGAGATTTTTCTACGCACACAGACACGCTTGCAAGTTGTGTGGGTTAATCATGGTCAAGGATTGTTTTGTGAGATATTGTTTAATGTACCCTGGAAGGCATTTGTGAGCTTCGTCAAGATAAAGGCTGGAACATGTGAGAATTTAGAGGGAACATGGAAACTCCGTCCTGCTGTGGAATGCTTGCTTGGAAGCTGGCCAGTTCCAATAAGTTTCCTTGTGCAGGGAGGAAGACTCTCGAACCTTCTAGTGTGTGTTTTGAGACGGTAAAGCCAAGGGTTGTTGACCGCCAGGGTTGGGAGCTCACTTACAGAGTAGCTGTACTGCTGTAAGACAAAGGGAACCTAAGTCCAGGTCCAGAGTCCAAGTCCAGCTGTGAACGGCTCTCCCGTGGAATTGGCAAGGATGTTGAGTGAACGATCGGGTGAGGTGTTTTTTTTCTGACTAGTGCCATGGTGATGCGTGGTTCCATTGGCTGTGGTCATTTGAGGTGCTTTCTTTGTGATGTATAAATGAGTCACATGAGTGCACATCCAAAGTACTTGTTTGAAGAATTCAGTGTAAAAATCTTTCTTATCTCTTGCAGGACATCTTGTATATTTGCTTGAGTCTTATCTCAAATTATTTGATACTTATTTATTCATTAGTATTATTCATGCATTTAACTGTTGCATTTACCAAGCGTGTTATTATTGCTTATATATATATATATATATATATATATATATATATATATATATATATATATATATATATATATATATATATATACATATATATATATATATACGTTTTACACAATATGCCCTAAGCATTGAGAAGGCACACATCAATGCTCAGCCCTCCAGCCTACAGGTGCTTCCTGCTTGTCCTCTCTGACATGCGATTATCTCTGCCGACGCGTTTCAGGGCACAAGGCCCCTTCTTCCTGGGCACGAAGAACACACAAGATGCCTGCATTTGTTGTTTCTGGCTTTATTTCACAACATCCCCGCCTCCTGTGGCCATGTGATTCGTTGATTGACCCCCGGGGCATTATGGGGCATGAAGTTTTGCATGCAGGTTAATAATTTCCTTTTAGTAAGTTTGAGTGTGTTTTTCCAACTAAAGTTCCATTACTTCCTCTAAGTGAGTCCCAGAGATGGATATGCAGGAAAATGTGCAACTTAGAGCATTGCGCTGTTTAAAGTCTGGAATGGTTCTGAACTTCAGCCTCGTGCAGCAGGTTAGTGGCGTCTTCTCCAACTGCCGATGGTGCTCTTCTCCACGGCCGGGCTGCCGTGCGCAGCAATGTTTTACACAATATGCCCTAAGCATTGAGAAGGCACACATCAATGCTCAGCCCTCCAGTCTACATGTGCTTCCTGCTTGTCCTCTCTGACATGCGATTATCTCTGCCGACGCGTTTCAGGGCACAAGGCCCCTTCTTCCTGGGCACGAAGAACACACAAGATGCCTGCATTTGTTGTTTCTGGCTTTATTTCACAACATCCCCACCTCCCGTGGCCATGTGATTCGTTGATTGACCCCCACATGTCAGAGAGGACAAGCAGGAAGCACATGTACGCTGGAGGGCTGAGCATTGATGTGTGCCTTCTCAATGCTTAGGGCATATTGTGTAAAATATATATATATGTATATATATATATATATATATATATTTTTTTTTTAACGCAAATTCAAACAAACTATGAAGCTTTCTAATTGGCTAATATTTTCTGGCCTTAGGTGATACACCCCAGTATAACGAATTAAGGAATCCTAACAAACACAATCTCGAGTAAATGAGGATGAAGCAGTTTATCATGCTTGATAATTGGAATGAATTGGTTGTGCACAATAATAATGAAATGTTTGTTGTTGTCAACGATTTTAATTTTGCACTTGAGCACTTTATATTCGCCTTTTTAACCAACAAGTGATCTATGTAATACTACACTGCAAGATGGCCGCCACTTTCATTGTAATTTACCATCATTTATGTTGATGACATCAAAAGGCAGGGTGGGTTTAAAATGGCGATCGTATGTTTGCACAAACTGACACTGATGAAGCTTTTTTGCGAAACGCGTCTGTCGGGGGTGAGGGGGGTTTGAAAATAAATTGATTTTGACATCTGGATACCCGAGTGCTTGCCGTTTTTCGACCGGATTGGTTGATCTGTGCTGTTGTATCTTAAGCGTCTCACCAACGCTGGCTGAGAGCACCTGGAACGTTGTGGAGCGACGGCGGTGAAGGACCTGTGCATGAATTGATTTTGGCCGTCTGCCCCGAGGATAAGAGAGCGGAATACTGAGAACGGAGGGACGGATGTCGGCCTCCAACAAAGAATTACTGCAATACTAAAGAGACTAACTGGTTACCCGCATTATGAGAGAGGACGGGCGGAGGACGCCGGCGGTTGGCGGGTGTCTGACGAACACCGACATCGGGTGCGGTGAGTGACTCCAGTTTGGTCTTTGCACGCATTGTGAACGCAATACGCTCTTCCTCTGTTCTGTGAGGTATAAAACAAACTTTGTCAAACCCCCGAACCAGAACGTGTGAAATGCCACCGCCCCGAAAGTATAAGAATAATTAAGTGAGTGCACATCTAAGAACATTTACAATGGCAACTATGGGAGAACTAACGGGAGAAAGGGAGGCAGCTGCAAATGTCATGTTCATGTCGGTAACAGATAGACCGGCGAGCACGATTGATACCCCCACACCGACAACAGCAGTAACCAGCCTCAAGAGCCTGTATCAGAAACTAGAAAGGCTACAAGAACGGGAAGTGAGAAAGTGGTGGGAGGCCACCTCCCTTGAAAGATATATATCGATTGCAACAGAATCCCCAGGGGTCTTCGCATTTATACAATCCCTTCATATGAAAATCCTGACCCAGCCCTCCTAAAGGATTGGGCTGAATACACAGCAGAGTCAGCAAAGGGAATGGTCAGAATGCTCATCAAATATGCTTGGAGCGACCGTGAAAAATGCATCAAGGACATAACAGACCTGGAGGAAATTATTGCAAAAGAGAAAGATACCAAAACCAGCGACGAGCTAAGAACCGGTATGGCAAAGAGACTTAAGGAATATGAAATGGGAATACGCAAGAGGAAACAGACGAAGTTCCAAAGGGATGAACTGGATTACCTAA
Source organism: Lissotriton helveticus (assembly GCF_964261635.1). Classification (NCBI taxonomy): domain Eukaryota; kingdom Metazoa; phylum Chordata; class Amphibia; order Caudata; family Salamandridae; genus Lissotriton; species Lissotriton helveticus. The sequence goes on from NC_136061.1 coordinate 1,504,015,875, forward strand.
CTGGTAGGATTCTAACTTTTGCACGCAAATTTGATGCCACAAGAAAGAGACTTGCCCAAGGCAACGGGCAAACTACTACCGTTGATACTGAGGAATCGGAGGTTGAAATATCAGATGGGGAACAAAATGCAGCCCCATCTACCAGAGCAAAAGAAACAGCGAAACCTTTTTTCGACGAATACCAGATAATGAAAGAGACCCGTCAAAGGCCACCATTGAGGAATCATCCCCCCAACAAAATCAAAGAGGAGGCCGAGGCGGGGGAAAAGGCACAAGGGGAGGTTCTCAGGCTTCAACCACCCCGATGGTCACACAGAGTGTCTCCAACCGAAAGAGAAAGTAACCCAAATGGAAGAGAATAACATCATCAATCTGTCCAAAAGGAATTTGACGGTTGATGAAATTAAGGTACTGAAAAAAGGCCTCAGCTTTTGTCCGGCAAGTAAGTTCAACCTTGTGGATACAAAAATAGACTTGTTTAGGTACATGAGAAAACTAAAATTTAAAAAGATTTTCTTGCAACATCCAAGAATTGGGCAAGCTGCAACATGCTTAGAGTCAACAACAACAGCACCAACAGATGAAACAATAGAAGACAATCTTTTGAACATCTTATTGACTCCCACACAAGAGCTCCTAAATCAGGAGCAGAACTTGGAGCTAACCAATGCTGTATCTATAACACAAGTCAGGGATCCAAGCAATTTGATAAATAAATCGAGAAAACTGCCCGATGCGTCCCATGATGCGATTGATGTTTTCAGTGAAGCGATAACGGCAGATTTGGAAAAAATGGCAAGTACTAAAATGGATACAAAAACTTCTAACATCACTAGGAAAGAGTGGGAAGCAATTAAATCTTTGCGAAGTGACAAGACGAGTGAGATCAAGCCCTCGGATAAGGGTGGGAACATCGTTATTTTTATTAAGGAGAACTATGAACAGGAGGCACTTAGACAATTAAGAGATACTGAGTGCTATATCATGGCAAAGAAAGAACAGTATGTGACAAGTACCATAGAATATCAGATACTACTTAATCAGTGGAAACACGATGGTATGATCAGTTCAGAGGAATATTCCTTTCTCCATTGCGATTCTCCGGTCTTGCCGACCTTCTATCACCTGCCAAAAATCCACAAAAATGCCAAAAGACCACCAGGGAGGCCGATTGTCTCGGCAATTGGCAGCCTACTAGAGAACACTTCTCGCTTCATTGATATATCTTGCCCCGATTGTGAAGGATTTACCCTCTTATGTGAGGGACACGCAGGACTTCCTTACCATTATGGACAGTATCACCTGGGAACAGGATATGTTGTTAATAACACTGGATGTTGTTAACCTACACACATGGATAGATCATGAAAGAGGATTAAGTGCTACAAAGTGGTTCCTAGACAGGAAACAAGATAAATTCCGGGCACACAGTGATATGCTTTTGTGTATGATGAGATTCTGTCTATATAACAACTTTTTCCTTTTCTCGGGCCAGCTGTATAAGCAGATCAGGGGTACCTCTATGGACTTGTGCTTCTCCCCCAGCTACGCAGATTTATTCGTGGGCTGGTGGGAGAGGCACGAGGCTTGGGGAGGAACTAATGAAATGTGGAATGAAAGAATTTTGATGTGGACAAGATACATCGACGACCTTTTTATTGTTTGGCGGGGAGATAGAACCTCAGCGGAGGAATATATCTCCACATTAAACAAGAATGATCTGAATCTAAAGTTCACCAGCACAATCAGTGAAAGCAGTGTATGTTACCTTGATCTAGAGGTGTTTGTAGAAAATGACAATCTCCACACTAGACTCTATAGGAAGCCCACAGCTGGGAATGCCGTGTTACACGCGGCTAGCCACCATCCTAGGAGTCTGATAAAAAATGTACCATATGGTGAATATCTGCGCCTTAAAAGGAACTGTTCAGCGGAAACAGATTTCCGCAATGCCCAGAAAGATGCTAGTAATAGGTTCCTGGCTAGGGGCTATTCAAAAAGCATATTACAACAGGCAAGTGTGAAGGCAGAAACCATTAATAGGAGGGATCTCTTGAAGAACCGGGTTATTTAAGACCCAGCGGCACCAGGGATAACGCCCTAGTCTCCGGGTCCACCTGTCTTAGAGTACAGAGACACGGGTGATTTCTGGTGACGTCAAGGATCAATTTTATTAGCTGCAGCCAGTAACAGATATCCTAAAAGTACAACACTGTGTATGTTCTCAGGAGACTGCTCAAATTTACAAAGATAGCCATCCCTTTTTATACCAAAAATTATGCTTCAGGCAAACATTCCTTATTTACAATTGACCATTCACATGTTTTCACGAAAAGAAAAAAGCAGGATCATGATGACAAGTCCATTTTTCAGTTTGTCCAGCCCACAATCAACTATTGGTCAAACCTAACATTCTTCATCAGATCGGTCGATCGAACCCACCATAAAAACGGGCACATCCCCATCGTAAACGGCCCATAAAGAAAGGAGCAGAGACAGGTGTGAGCAAGATAAGACATAGTGATGCGCAATAAAAGGTTTGATGGTGTCTTGTGTCTTGTTCAGTAATCTTGATCAGCTACTGGGAAAGGAACTGGCCTAACAAGTTTTGGCTTCAGGCAAGAGGGTCGCTTGCTCAGGTCATTCAGAAGTCAGCTAAGATGTAGGTGTGCTTGGAGACTCGTTCGGCCACTGTCATCGGCCTATGTGAGGGCAACCACAAAATGGCTGCTGTATACAAAATGAAACCCGAGGGTTCAGAACGGAATCCCTGATTTCATGATGATCTCGTCACTCGAATATGCCGAAAATGCTCGTATACCTTACACTTGTCTTTTTCGGTCTAATGTTACCAAAATCGTCATGATACGACGACTTTTATGAAACAGGTTCAGAATTTCAGTACCTCAGACCCTCCTTTTGCCCTTACATAGGCAATAACCTAAACCCATGTCAGTCTGAGTCCAGGTATATACTCATCAGGTCATCAAGATGTTGCTGTAGCATCATCCTATTACTTAGCACGTCCCTCGATACAGGTCTTCCTACACACGATGTAGCACAGAGGCCACACATAGCAGGAGCACACTGTACACACAGACAGAACAGGAAAAGAATGGCTAAGATCATCCCAATGACCATCAGAATCTTCCATCCCCACGTGGATAACAGTTCCCAGAACCATCCCATCAACAACCAATCTCCTTTATCCACATGTATAGATTCAGAGATTTTATGTAGTTTGGAAATGGCCTGGTACACTGCCGGAGCATTATCTGGAATGAAACCACAGCAACTTGATTGGATCACTTTACATACCCCACCTCGATCTGCAAGTATGACGTCTAACGCAACTCTGTTCTGGAGTGTCATAAGACGATCCGACTGGAGCTCAGCAGTCAAGTTACTAAGGGCACCGGCAGGTACAACTACGGTGGACTCGACCACCCTCGTCAATTGCCGTATGTTCCTGCTGTTAACCATGGGTCCCCAAAACGGCAGAAAACCCTTCAAGAAATCTCCTAATTCTTGTCCTGCAGTATCTTCCTTAGTGAAGACACCTCTAACTACCCTTGTCTTGTGGTAATCTGCCACAGCTGTGCAGGTGGGAGGCAACAGGAACGAGACAAAACATGTGCCCGAGAAATCAGGGGGCAACCATGTGTATGCTCTATCATAACAGATGAAATAGGTACCCTTAGCTGCTCGGAACGATGGGGAAGTCTGGGATGCAAAAATATACGTCTCAGTGCAGATACTCTTCCCTAACTGAGCTCTTGGGTTCTTGCCATTACCTTGCAGACATAGACAACCCTGATGGAGTACAATCCAAATCGGAGAGGATCTTTTTGCTCGCTGGTTCTCGCTCATACTCGCTCCATATCCAGTCACGTTCCATCCAATATATGGTAGTGTCTCATCTTTCGGGATAGACTCATAGGAACTAGCTCCCTTAATCATATCGACTATTCCCTTAACTAGAGCACTATTCTTTGGATTATCCTTCACAGAACGTAGGGGGTGGACTTCACGAGCATAGATAAACATCGTTCTGTCTGCCCACACAGAACCATTGTAACTGAATGGCAGGACCAGATAATGAATACCTTTCTCAGTAGTATGAGGCATAAGGCCACACACCCAACAGTTAGTCGTGTTCACTACTAATTGGTGTTGGTGCAGGAGCTGAACGAAAGAGTTATTAACAAACTCCAATCTTCTAATGGTCTCATGTTCAGGCAGAGGATGAAAACAATGCGAAGAAACAGTAGAAGAAAGTATGGGCTGTGTAGTGGGTGCAAACCTCACTTGAAAAGAGAATATAACATATCCCATTAAAAACATGTTTAAGCTAAGCAACATAAAAACACACAATATTAAAAAACATTTTCTGCTCATAATTCGACACATTTTGGCTCTAAAATTCATTTCTTCAACAGGTCTGTCCATCTCGAAAAACTCCATCCTCTAACCTTGCTGCTCGCGGAGGTAGGGTGTTCTGTGCTAAGGAATGCGTCTCTCAGTCCAGGGGACGCCCTAGGACCAACCAGAACCGTCGACCTTGTGTCTTCGGCTTGCACTCCAAAGACTTGACGCCGCGACCCTACAGCTGAACCCGGATGGCGGTTCGAAAACCAAAAATCGGTCAAAACAGTTTCTCAGATGGGAGAGCTGAACTTTAAAAAAAATAGAAAGAATTTTTTATTTGTCCATGATTCTCGGTCTCAAATTATAACAGCTTTTTCCAGGTAACGTCTGGTCTTGAAATAGGAGTTCAGGCTCGGTAGTGTCCAATCGAACTGACGGTGGCACAGCCTCTTGCAGAAGATCGTCGCTTTCACGCTCAGAACTTGTCCCCATTAAACATGCATCGCTAAAAGGCAGAAAACGAGGCACAGTTTCAGTCTCAGAATCAGGAATGCCCTCCTGGACCCACCGGTTGCACGGCAGAGGTAAAGGAACCCTCTTGCAGTGTACGCCGTGGATACAGTTCTTTTTTCCTTGCACCCGCACTGCAGATCTCGTGGACAAAAGCTCCAGGTAGGGGCCGATCCAGCGGGGCTGATCGTTCTTTGTCCGCTGGAAATTCTTGATTAGTATCCACGATCAAGGATCGATTGCATGCCCTGGATCTTCAGAGGCCTGAGGCAGTGTATCATGAACCTGTTGGTGTAAGACACGCAATTTAGCCGTCAAATCATACAAGTAATCAAGCAGTATAGGGTGTTCGATCTCACTGAATTTCGTCGGCCTCGGTACTCCCCATATGTTTGCTGGGCGACCAAAAATTATTTCATATGGACTAAGTCCCACTCGTGAATGCACAGTCATCCTAGTTGATAAAAGTGCTAATGGCAGAGCATCAGGCCATTTAAGACCAGAGCTCGCTTGTATCTTGGCAAGTTTCAATTTGAGGGTGCCATTATAGCACTCCACTAGACTAGCTGATTGGGGGTGATTTGCAGCGTGAAACTTTTGGCGGATTCCTAACCCTTCACACACTCTCTTCATCACTTGACCCACAAATTCACTCCCATTATCGCTCCAGACCATTCTCGGCAAACCAAACCTAGGGAAGAATTCTTTGACAAGGGCTTTAGCTGTGGAAAAGGCAGTATTATCTTTTAGGGGATATGCTTCTACCCATCTTGAGAAGGCACAAACAACCACTAGTACGTACTTCAGGTTGTTGCATCTCTCCATGTGAATGAAATCTAGCTGCAAAACCTCAAAGGGATACGTCGGAGGAGCAAAATGACCAGCTGGAGTTGGAGTTCCCTTACCAGGATTGTATTTTAAACAAATCACACAATTCTTGACCACATTCTCTGCACACTTAGGAATTCCAGCATTTTGCCATATTGGGGCCAACAACTTACAGATCCCTTTCACACTGATATGGGCCATTCCATGCGCCATTGTAACCACTGCAAGCACGTACGCATCGTGTAACAACCATCGCTGATGTTCTGACAACTCAACCCAACAACCATTCGCGTCTAATTTACCCGTACTTTCTCTCCACACCCTCAATTCTTTCTCTGTAGCTTCAGCTTGAATAGACTTCACACTCTCTATCGTATCTTCACACATTCCAACGTCACCAATCCATCTTGCAGGGCCCGCAACATACATTCGACTCATCACATCTCTTGCTGTTTCTTTCGCAACTTCATCAGCAAACGCATTACCGTGACCAACGTCACTTTCTTTCCTTTTGATAATACACACGCTCTCGTAAGTGCAATCAACTCTGCTGCTTGAGCTGAATTATGTGGAATACGTGCAGCTTCAACAATCGTATGCAAAGTCGTAACAGCATATGCCGCAGTCGTATCACCATTTGGAAGCTTGAAGCATGAACCATCCACCCATAAGGTACCATCACACTTCACAAGAGGAGTGTCCCTAAGATCTACTCTCCCTTTCGTTTCCTCTTCTGTCCTGAGAAAACAATCATGTTGTTCAGACACATCTGCTTTGCTACAATCGACAACAACGTAGCTGGATTCAACGTGTTACATCTTTTTATGTGCACATGACTTGCTAAAAGTGTCAACTCATAACCTGACAATCGAGCACTAGTTAAGTGCTGTGTCTTGGTTCTATTTAACAAAGTATCCACTGCATGTGGAACCATTACAATCAACGTATTATTCATCACCAAACCAGCAGACTGTCAAATAGAAACAGCTGCTGCCGCTGTGGCTCTCAAACAATTCGGCAACGCTCTAGCTACCGGATCCAAAGTCGATGAGAAATACGCACATGGACGCTGCTTGTCCCCAAAAGATTGTGTCAACACTGACAATGCACATCCTTCTCTCTCATGGACATACAGTGTAAAGAGCTTACTGTAGTCGGGGGGTACCTAACACAGGAGCCGAACACAATGCATCGCGCAATTCTGAAAAACTTTTCTGACACTCTTCGGACCACGGAAGGGGATTTGGTGTATCTTTACAAGTCAATGCCACCAAAGGTTTGGCCAGTAGGGAAAAATTCGGTATCCATTGTCTGCAATATGATGTGATACCCAAGAAAGCACGCACTTCTCTTTGTGTAATTGGCACACTCAATTTTACAATCGCCTGAATTCGTTCTGGGGTCAATCTTCTTCCCTCCTTCGATAAGAGATGACCTAAGTAGGTCACTTCTTGTCGACAATATTGTAACTTTGAAAGAGACACCTTATGATGTAAATCAGACAAATGTCGCAACAACGACAAGGTGGCTTCTTTACAAATCTCCTCAGTATCTGCAGCTACTAACAAATCGTCGACGTACTGAATGAGAGCAGCACCATCAGGTAAAACAATCGTATCACACTGTGTTTTTAAAGCCTGACTATATATTGATGGACTCTCACAATAGCCTTGAGGAGCTCTCTTAAACCGGAAGCTTCGACCTCCTAAAGAGAAGCCGAAAATATCTCTACTCTTCTCGGCAATCGGGATGCTGAAGAAAGCATTCTTCAAATCAATCACCGAAAACCACGTGGCTGAAGCTGGAATCATGGTCCGTAAGGCAGTGATATCTGGAACGACAGGAAATTGCGGAACTACAATCTTATTCACCTCGCGAAGATCAATCACAAACCGGTAAACAGGTGGCTGAGAAGAGTCAGTACGTTTTAAGACAGGCAACACAGGGCTATTGCAAACATTACCTCTCGTTTCTTCAATTACATCTTTCTCAATCAGGTCATGAATAATCGCTAGCAACGCCCTTTCACCTTCACTCGAGATCTTGTATTGGGGAATACGTGGCATTTTAACATTTGCTTTCAACGTCACAACATATGGCGGTATTTCCAACAGACCCACATCATTAGGACCAGTAGCCCAAAGAATTTCAGGAAGAGACGACAATTCTGTCGGAGGTTTATCCTTTGACAAATACATCGAGGAGACCACTGTCTTACCCAGTGTAAGTTGTACTCCCAAGGGAGAACAATACAATGTTGCGTACAATCTTTTCAACAGATCCAATCCCAATAAGTTCTCACCACTACCTGTCGTCAGAATAAGGGGTGCTTCAAATTCACAAGGTCCAACAGAAAGAGACATAGGGCTAGAGATCGGGTTCCTAACCGGGGCGCCAGAAAAACCTACTGAAACGTTCGTCTCGCCAGACAAAGGTGCGCCAGGGAGTTTAGAGTGCATAATAGAACTCTTTGTAGCACCAGTATCCAACAGAAAAGGCTCTGACACACCTAATGTAATCACCTCAACATAAGGTCCACTCTGATATACTGGAACTGAAACAACTCCCTCTCTTTGTCCATGGCTGTCCTAGCAATCATCACCTTCCATATTTTCACCTTCTGCGTAGTAGTCATTAGCATAATACTGAGTCGTTCTACCAGATGCGTTATTCTGCTGATCAAAACTATTCATTGAATTTTGTGGAGGAAAGGGCCGTGCGTTCTGGGGGAAACCTCCACGTCCTCTACCTCTAAGAGGTTGTGGAACACCCCGACCTCTTGTGCTAGAAACACCATTCATACGCTGTAGCAAAACAGGGCAGCTACTTTTAAAATGGCCCTCTTCTTTGCAATATGCACATTGATTAGGGCCTACAGGGAAACGCTGTTGAGAAGGCTCGAACCTTTGCGAGTTTCGCTGAAACTGCCGAGGTTGCTGATAATCACGCTGGTTACTACGGGGCGGATACGCTTGCTGTAAAAGAACCTTCGTCTTTAGCTCTTTAGTATTTTTGTCTGCTCTATCCTTCTCATCCTTATCCCTATTTTCGTAGTATTGCGCAGTAGCCAACATCTGTGCTGATGAGGAAACAGCCCATGAACTCTCGGAATCCTTCAACTTAGTACATTACTCGGGAAGCAAATTATGCACGAACTTATCAACAAACAACCGTTGACCACCTTCAGTACTCATGTCTTGACCACTGTGGTCGATAAACGTTTCTTCAAACCTAGTGAAGAAATCGGACACAGTTTCATCTTTCTTCTGCTTACACGCAGACAATTTGTCCCAGTTTACTCGCATAGCAGGCATTAAAGTCTTCATGTAAGTAACTATCTTACCGGGAAGTTCTGCAACCAGAGGCTCAGGTTTAGCCCCACCAACTTGTCGCCCATCTGCAGCGCTAATATTAACCCAGGTATCACCTAACTCTTGCACATGATCCGTGTGACGAATCAATCCCCATAAAGGCTGTGGGACCATGTTTCCAAACAACATGTCTATATCAGCTAAATTCATAACACATGAGTCTGCAGTCTGTGATAATTCCTTATAATACCCTGCAGGATTTTTACGGGGGTCAGGTAAGGTCTGTTTAAGAGCCAAAACTTCAGCTCGTTTCCATGGAACGTGTACCCAAACACGCTGAAAATGAGGCTGAACAGGTGGATTAGCAGTTAGATCCCCTTCTTTCCAAACTGGGGGAACTTCTCTCATTGGATATTGTCGCGCCTTTCTCCTAACAGAGGGATCAGGTTCAAACAACGACCGAGAGATAGCCTCACTACTAAATGACAACAATGTCGCAACTGCTCTCTCAACATCGGAACCCACAATCGTGCCTTTCGCAAACTCGAACCGTACTCGACACAACTCAGGTGGATTGGGTTCCAAATCATTATCCTCCAATTCTTCACAAAGAAAAACACACATTTTATCAAAAACATATCTCTGCTTCGGTGCTTCCCATTGGCGGAAGACATCCATGACAGACTCTACCTCATATCTTGCAGGGTCGGTAACCCATTTATGCGCCAAATGATCCAATACTCCCTTCTCTCTAGAGTCAGGCAATTGGCTACGTAACTATTTATGCTCTGAAACGGGGGTCGTGTTTAATGACCCAAAGAAAGGAGACAAAAGACTAGTAACTGTATCCGTCATTCTCTGTCGTACAGAAGGAGAAGTTGACAGAACAGGAGATAAAGCGGATTGAGAGGAAGCTAATGTAGGAGCAGTAGCAGGGGAGGCAGCAAAAACGGGTGGAAAAGTCGTAGGGATTAAAGACGGAACAGGTAGCAAAGTCGGCAGCCATTGAGAAGGCTGCACCAGAGGAGTAGGAGCCAGCTGAAGAGGAGCTGGCGGCTCTGCAATAGCAAGAGGCAAAGCAACCAGAGGTTGCGCCGCTAAAGGTTGCGGAGGTGCTGTAGCACTCTGCGCATAAGGGGGTGGCGAGCTCAACAAATGTGACATTAAAGGATCTTTCTCAAGTTCCTTAGCTGCATCTTGCTGAAGAGGTGGCAAAACTGGATAGCATTTATCGATCGCCATGTTACGTTGCCTGTGCAACTGCTCACTCGCTTGTTCTTCATAATCTTTATACTGCATAGCAGCTTGCATTATCGAGATACCCTTTTCGCTTTTATTTCTCTTTGCTAATTTAATTTCTTTCTGTTTGGCTTCCTTTCGCCATAGGCAGAAAGAGTCAAACATCGCCGGCCGGGCTTTCTTCTTAAAAAGTCTAACCTCTAGGTTATCTAAAATATCCGTGTCAAAACTACCATATCGGGGCCATTGTAGGACACCGTCCTTTTTTGTGTAATGAATCCATACTTCGTTATATGCGATGGGGCCTACGCCATGCTTCACATACAGTTCATAGGTTGGAGTTCCAATCGGAGGAACCGGACACGAGTCCTCCAATCGGGAATCCCTATTATAACCACAACAAAACAAATTTCCAAGTCTGCTAAGGCCAGGCATCTTCGCTCACTAGTCTAGCTTCAAACTTCAAGGGAATATCGAATACGATAGTCTCGTGAATACAAGAGTCCCTCGGCTTTGGTACTTGCAAGTTCCAAATCAAAGATCCCAAGGGGATACCCAAAAACTAAGGACTGGGAGACGCTCCACTCATACTTAACTGAGGTATCAATGTCGGCACCAGAAGACCCGTCTATCGTCTCGCTTTACAAATCATCAAAGGCTCCAAAGCAGGGCGATAGTCAGGGCAGCAGTCCTTCGTAGCCGTCGGAAAGCGGGAAACCTCGCAGCAAAGACTTTCGGACCACGACGACATACAGGGGTCGATGAAGTGGTTGGCCTTCCTCCAGAATTTTCACACGAAGCTCCTCACGAACCTCTGGCTTGGACCGGTACCGCTGAAATCGCCCCAAGTTGGGCGCCAAATGAAGAACCGGGTTATTTAAGACCCAGCGGCACCAGGGATAACGCCCTAGTCTCCGGGTCCACCTGTCTTAGAGTACAGAGACACGGGTGATTTCTGGTGACGTCAAGGATCAATTTTATTAGCTGCAGCCAGTAACAGATATCCTAGAAGTACAACACAGTGTATGTTCTCAGGAGACTGCTCAAATTTACAAAGCTAGGCATCCCTTTTTATACCAAAAATTATGCTTCAGGCAAACATTCCTTATTTACAATTGACCATTCACATGTTTTCACGAAAAGAAAAAAGCAGGATCATGATGACAAGTCCATTTTTCAGTTTGTCCAGCCCACAATCAACTATTGGTCAAACCTAACATTCTTCATCAGATTGGTCGATCGAACCCACCATAAAAATGGGCACATCCCCATCGTAAACGGCCCATAAAGAAAGGAGCAGAGACAGGTGTGAGCAAGATAAGACATAGTGATGCGCAATAAAAGGTTTGATGGTGTCTTGTGTCTTGTTCAGTAATCTTGATCAGCTACTGGGAAAGGAACTGGCCTAACAAGTTTTGGCTTCAGGCAAGAAGGTCGCTTGCTCAGGTCATTCAGAAGTCAGCTAAGATGTAGGTGTGCTTGGAGACTCGTTCGGCCACTGTCATCGGCCTATGTGAGGGCAACCACAGAATGGCTGCTGTATACAAAATGGAACCCGAGGGTTCAGAACGGAATCCCTGATTTCATGGTGATCTCGTCACTCGAATATGCCAAAAATGCTCGTATACCTTACACTTGTCTTTTTCGGTCTAATGTTACCAAAATCGTCATGATACGACGACTTTTATGAAACAGGTACAGAATTTCAGTACCTCACTCTTCGTAGTGAAGGAGGCGCAGACTGAGGAAGATCAGGTGAGAATGATCACCACATTTACCATCAAGTCAGGAGATCTTGTTCATACATTTAAGAAAAACTGGCACATCTTACAAACAGACAATATTTAAAAAAAACATCTATCTGATAGGCCAATGATAACATATCGAAGATGCCAGTCCCTATCAGATCATTTAATCCACAGCCATTACTCCCCTGAAACTGAATCCCCGGAGGGCAACAGGGTGAAAGGTTTTTTCCTGTGTCTGCGCTGTAAAGCCTGCAAGTATAGTAAGAAAGTAAAACACTACCCAGGAAGATCTGGAGAGGCCAAACCTAATAGGGAGATTAAGAAACATTTGAACTGCAACTCAGAATATACAGTATATTGTTTAGAGTGCCCGTGTAAGAAGAGTTACATAGGGAGCACCATTAAACCCACAAAACTGAGAATCCTGGAACATATGAGGGCTATCGCGAACAATGATAAGACCTATCCGGTAGCCCGTCATTTTGCTGAATTTCATCAAAGTAATAGGGATTTACTCAGTTATTACTGTATAGATCAAGTGAAACGGTCAGAGCGTGGTGGAGACAGGGAGAAAGTACTCCGCATCACAGAGTCCAGGTACATCATGGACCTCAAAACAATAACACCATGGGGTCTCAACAATGACGCAGAAATGTGGGTACACCTGTGAAAAACCAAGAGTTGCAACACTGAACCATAAATGAAAAGATAGTCCTACTTTCTATACTTGCAAAACTCCCATATGAAACCTGGTAAATAGGATACATTTTATCAAGTATGATTAGGATTCAAGCCCATACAGGGCTACGTAACGCAAATTCAAACAAATTATGAAGCTTTCTAATTGGCTAATATTTTCTGGCCTTAGGGGATTGTGGGCGTGGGTGAAGGGACGACCGTGACACTAGGTGTTGCAGGCAAAGAAGGTTTTATTTTTAAAGAGCTTTTGAACACAAATGTCTTTCTCCTCCTCTGGGTCAAGCGGTCTCGGGAGAAGGCGCAGGGATCCGTGGCTGATGTCTTTCCACCGTCTGTTGTTGCTCTTTGGGGAGGCGCGTTGCGGGACTCAGACCAGCTCCGTCACATGGAAGAGACCAGAAAGAGGGATGCCGTTAATGTATGCTCTTTCCAAGTTATGCACCTTTTAGGGACCGGGGTAGTGAGGACATCCCCTAGTGTACAGTGCTCTTTCAACTCAGTGCACGGTGAGCGAGGGGTTGGGGTAGGAGGTGAGGTACAGGGATGGAAGCGGGGTGTGGAGGAGGGAACGGTGATACAACGGGGAGGAAACAAACAAGGTCTTTTTACACTAGTTACACGTGAGCGCTCCGGCTCCCCACCCAGGCTGCCCAACGCCGCCGTACCTGTGACAGCCACACTCCTCCCTCGGGAGTGTGGCACGGCGGATCACGGGGTCGTTGGCCTCCTGGCTCTCCTTCTTTCTCCAACTCCACTTCGCCTCCTCGATGTTCCTTCGGGGCCTTTTCCTCTTCGTCTCCGTCCTTCTCTCCGCTCGATACCGTCACTTCTTCCTCCTTCCGCTCCTCCGGGGTGAAAACACGCCCTCCATACAACACTTCCTGGCATTTAACCATTCCGGCAGGGCTGACGTCCTCAGGGGGCGGTTCCTCCTCCTCAGAAGCAAACGCCCAGTTAAAGGGGCCGCTGTTTTCATCGTGCACGTCTCTGTCGAACGGATCGTTCCTCCACGGGTCAGTCTGGAATGATGGAGGGGGAGCAGGGTCAGCGGGGCACGGACTCCACCATTCTCCCGGGGTAAGCCTTCCTCCCTCTCCCCTGTTACAGGGATACACCCCAGTATAACGAATTGAGGAATCCTAACAAACACAATCTCGAGTAAATGAGGAGGAAGCAGTTTATCATCCTTGATAATTGGAATGAATTGGTTGTGCACAATAATAATGAAATGTTTGTTGTTGTCAACGATTTTAATTTTGCACTTGAGCACTTTATATTCGCCTTTTTAACCAACAAGTGATCTATGTAATACTACACTACTAGATGGCCGCCACTTTCATTGTAATTTACCATCATTTATGTTGATGACATCGAAAGGCAGGGTGGGTTTAAAATGGCGATCGTATGTTTGCACAAACTGACACTGACAAAGCTTTTTTGCGAAACGCGTCTGTCGGGGGTGAGGGGGGTTTGAAAATAAATTGATTTTGACATCTGGATACCCGAGTGCTTGCCGTTTTTTGACCGGATTGGTTGATCTGTGCTGACATATATATATATATATATATATATATATATATAGAGAAGCTACAAACACCAGCCAGTTGCACTGCTCGAGTGGGTGCACACCAAGTCGGGGGTGTGCCCGAAATCAAAATGTACGCTCCAAAATCCCAGGAACATCAATCCAAAAGGAAGGCAGCACACTCAGGGGAGGTTTCACAAAGATTTAATAAGGAAACCAACAGCAATTGATGTTCCTGGGATTTTGGAGCGTACATATATATATATATATATATATATATATATATATATATATATATATATATATATATATATATATATATATATATATATATATATATATATATATATAAATATATATATTTATATATATATATATTTATGTGTGTGTGTGTGTGTGTGTGTGTGTGTATTTGAATGTGACTCATTTTGGCATCTGGGAAACCCTTTCTGTTAGAGAGCATTGCATAAATAAAAACCCCAAGCCCCATTCTAAAAAGAGAGTCTTTTGTAAAATAAAACCCTTTTCTAGGTGTTGTTGTGTTTTACGTTTTGCTTCGCCATGTTTGGGCGACTGTGTGGAAGTGGAGTTTGTAGAATTCTATATTATCTGAAAGGCGTAGTAAGACATTTGGCGTCACGAACAGGATTAAAAAAAATGCAATTTTAAAAGGGCAATATGCTCTCTAAAATGCCCATGTTTTCAGTTGCAGAGTCCCAGATGCCAACTGAGGTATTTGAGTGGGAGATTGCCTCTGATGCATGTTTAACAGATGAGAGGCAAAGACAGATATTTAAATGTGTACAAGATTGTTCTCTGAAAGAGGGTAAACAACTTGGTATTTCAGACAGAAATAGAGGTGTAATTTTGAATGCATTGCTTAGCATGTCTCAAAAATGTGAACAATTGGAAAAAGAACGTGTGGGGTAAAGACCCAGTAAAACACGCGAGATGGTAGTTGGTCTTCACAGCGTAGTCTTTATTAGCTTAACATACCGCCAATTTCAGCATTGGCCTCACTACTGTTCATCTCTTGACCAACTTTTATTAATGCTTTATTTATGACACCACAGCATGCAAATAAGAAATCAGGGTTATATGTTTTTGCATTTGTATTTACAATTGTCTCTCCACAGGTCCCTTGCTTTGCCTTGGGCTGTGCTAGCAGGCCACAACCAAGATACCCTGCTCTCTTTTGTGCTGACAACCCACCGGCCAACAGAGCCGCAGGTAGATTCACCACTGTTTATGACCAGTTCCGGCTTCCTGGGTAGGGCCAGAGAGTCCAGGGCCACCAGCAGGTCAGCCCCCTCTCCCACCAGCCCGGAGCCCCCAATAGACTGCACGCCCTGTTCTGGGGCCAAGCAACCGCCGCCCAATGGAGTACCTGTAATTTCTCTTGCCCAGGACCCCACCACAGGGCGAGGCGCTCACTGGCGGACTCGCCCCTGTGCCTTCTAGCTCCACCTTAAGGGCTCTTCAAATGGTATGTATAAGCAACTCCATCCCTGCATTGGACAGGTGTACCCCATCCGGGGCGTACAACTCTGCCCTTGACACCTGTATTAGCTTGTGCCTGATGGTACGGATGCGAGACTTCTTTAAGATTTCTGCCACTGACTGCTTCAATCTCCTCACTGATTTATTAACTGCCTTAGCCGGCGCTCCGTTTGCCCATACTTTACGCGGGATCACTACTGACCATCGTTTGGTACATTTGCTAACCGCTGTCCACCTACCCCTACCCAATGGTGGTCGATTCCCTTTGCAGTCTGTACTCTGCCTTCCTGTGCTTTGTTGAAGAAGTGCCCTGCTCTGCGTATGAAAGAATGACCACACCAGCATATCTGCGTTTTCTGACTCGGGACACCTGGATATAATTTAGAAATAGATAGAATCAGCGGATGTGAGAGGGGAGGGGAATAGTAACAGACTGGCGATTCATGCTAATTGGGGGCGTACGTAACGTTAAAAACACGATGGCTTCCATCGCCTCACCCTCTTAATAGTATCCGCGGGGAGGCCCAAGGCTGCGGCTGTCGTGGCTGCGCCGATGCAGAACGAGTGGAATGTGAAATGTATTGACTCCACCCCCAGACATTCCAATGCACGCTTGCATATCCTGGTGAACTGAAACCTTGTGAGAGGGATGCCATCGGCAAGTACTAGCACTCTGCCGTCCCCTCCGCCCGGTCTAATCTGGAAAAAACTGTTGGCTAGGGTTACTGGACAAAATGTGGCCCCTGCAACTGACACCAACTGGACCCATGTCCCCTTACCCAACGGGTCTGTCTTAGACCCCCGTATTCTAACCTGCAGGGCTTACCCTGTCAAAATTACATCCTCCAGGCGTATGCCCCCTTCCTTATCTGACTTTGAAGCCGGTAGTGGCTCCGAAATTCTAAAGGCCCCAAAGAAGGCCAATGAGTATGCTAATCTCAGCAGTTGTGTTTCGTAAGGTGAGAAGCAGATTCACTGCAGTACTTCCAAGATGTTGGCAAGTCTGCTAGCATCAATGGGCCTCCTATTGTCTTTTACCCCTGGTGCCTTGACGCTCCCATCCTCTCATCGCTCTTTTGACTCTTGGGTCCTTCTTGGGGCCGGTAACCCCCTCTAGACCAGCGTAAAATGCTATTGCCGACAGTTGTTTTCTGACCATAGGCCGTGATTTGCCGCTTCCTTTCTGGTGAACTATGAATGCTAGGACACTTTGTGGTGACAACCTCTCTATTGCCTCTGTCCCTCCAATGATAGTCAGGTATGACTAAACACACAAGGTGATGGACTGAATGTTGCACATTGGCAAAACATTCACCCCAGTCATAGATCTGGGTTTAATCCATCGTTATTTTGCTCACCAAGCCACCCCAGTTCAGACATGGCCATATGCAGCCCGAACTACCAAGCCATGTCTTCCCTGGACCGGAATCAAGCAGCCTAGGGCCGGTTTATGGCTATCTAGCTTGACTCCGGTGGCATGGTAAGCAAAATAACGATGGATAAAACCGGTCCTAGGATGCTTGATTCCGGTCCAGGGAAGACATGGCTTGGCAGTTCGGTCTGGACTGTTCCCATGAGGCACAGGGTCAAGACTGATTTGCATATGGCCATGTCTGAACTGGGGTGGCTTGGTGAGCAAAATAACGATGGATTAAACCCAGATCTGTGACTGAAGGTGAATGTTTTGACATTGTGCAACATTCCGTTCATCATCTTGTGTGTTTTGTTAGTCAGGTATGACTGCCACAACCTCTCATACATACTCTTGCTCTTGGGGGCCAATGACACGGTTATCAGCTTGGGGCTGTGGGGCACCAAGCTTCCATAATCCCTCTGGGAGGTTTGTCATCTGTCTGTCTGCTTGCGGCCATCGGGCGCAAAACTCTGTCAACTTAAAACGGGACAGGGCATCAGCAACTGTGTTGTCCACCCTCGGCACCTGTTTGGCAGTAAAGTATACATTACGCTGCACCTTAATAAAAGACCGTTCCCTTGGCAAAATACAATAGCAAGTGGTTGCAAACATCCCAGCACTAGTTCTTTCAGTAACCGCAGAACCTAGGGGCATTTTGCCCTCTGGTTGTTGATAGCCATTACCACTGACAATGCTGTCAGACCAAAATACAATAGGCCTGTTTTCCAAAATGACACCCCACAAATGCAGCAACACAATGATTGGGAATAGCTCTAGGAAGGTAATAGTGCGGGTGGGCCCTGACGCAACCCATTCCTCCGACCAATGCTGCATGCACCACTTGGTGCCCAACACCGCCCCAAATCCTACGCTGCCTGCTGCATCAGTGTACAGTTCTAACTCAACGTTTGCTTAACTAGGTTGCTGCCATATTGCTGCTCCATTGAAACCTTTCAGAAATTCTTTCTAGATGGCTAAGTCGTTACTGACTTCAAAAGAAAGCCTGGTGTTACTTGACTACCATGTATCTTGAATATCTACATATGGCTTCTATGTATTCAATGCATGTATGTATGTAAATGTCCGGCATTTTCTTCTTTTTTTATTATTTTTCCTTTGTTTACTTTGAAACTACCAATAAAAACTTTTGAATGGAAAAGAAAGCCTGGTGTGATGATGCTTTGCCCGCAAGCCAGACATTGCCCGGGCTATACTTCTAGAGAAGGCCCTGCCCATAGGAATCACCCTGAGCGCGAAATTAAGCTGCCCCACCAGGACTTGCAGTTGATGAAGGGTCACCTTGCGTGCTGTCAAGCAGGCCTCTATGGCGGGCCCAAAGGCTGCTACTTTCTCATGAGGGAGTCTGCACACTCCCTCCATGGTGTCAATTTCAATACCTAAAACAGTTAGCCTTGATGCTGGCCCCTCCGTCTTTTCTTCAGCCAAGAGTACCCCCAGTGCTTTTGCCAGATGCTGGAAGCCCAGCAGGGTCTTCCTACATGCTGGCGAGCCCTGTGGTCCTAGAAACTGAAAGACGTCTAAATAATGTACCACCTCAGCTGATGTTAAGAGTTGCTGCACTGCCCAATCCAGAAACCAGCTGAACGTTTCAAACATCGCACATGCGATAGAGCGCCCCATTGGTATGCAGAGATCAATGAAGAACTCTCCTTCAAAAGTGAAGCCCAGAAGCCTGGTATCGTCTGGATGGAGTGGCAGGAGGCAAAAGGCTTTCTGATTGTCCGATTTTGTCTTTAACTCTCCCTCTCCTAGCCCCTGTAGTTTTTGTATTGCCGCATCAAAGGTGGTATACTGCACCATGCACAGTTCTGGGTCAAGTTTGTCATTAACCGACAACCCTGGTGGGCTCAACAGGTTATGGATCAACCGGAATTCCCCTTTCTCTTTCTTAGGTACTAACCCCAGTGGCGAACATACTAAGTCAGGCCTTGGCAACTGTTGGAAGGGGCCCGCCAACCTCCCCAAAGATACTTCCTTCAAGATCTTTTGTCTAGTCAAGTCGAAAGGTAGGGCCGAATACGACCAAGAACCCTTCAGTATTTGCCCGGCGTTAGCCACCTCTCATACCATTCGAGATTACCAAACAAAGAGGCAGGCTCTGGAGACAGAAGGCAGGAAACAGGAGTTTATTCCGACGGAGCAGAACACGTCAAATCAGACAACAGGGTATCTTCTCGAGGTGCTTTAAACGCATCCTTGAGGCCTGGCCTCTTATACACAGGTTTATTGCTTTATTACATAAAACACATTCTTGTTAATACTTTGATGTACGGAAAGGCATCCTCGGAATCTCCGCTCCAAACCCATTCCCACACATATTTACAGTAAAAGTCCCCACCCCGATCTCAGTAGGTGATGACTATCGCGCAGCTGGATATCCCGCCGGCTCCCGGAATGTGTGCGGCTGATCGGATCTCATGGGGTGGGGGCTTTTATCAGTCATAGATTCTTTGAAGAAGGACAGCTTCCTACTGTAAGGGGCAATAAACTGTATCCGCAGGGCTAGGTGATGGCCTGGGATCGGGCGGGACAATCGGGCACAGAGGGAGGGGGTTCATCAAAGGATGCGTGATCATCAAAGGGACGGAGGGAGGTGTTAGTCGGGTACGGGATGTGGCTCCGAGGCAGGGCCGCGCTGAAGGGGTGGTTTATGGCCCAAGCATGTGAGAACGTGGGCTGTCAGCGCGCGGGGGATGCTGGCGGGGTCAGAGAGGGAGAGGGAGAGACGCGCTGGCTATCGGCAGTGGGCAGAGAGGCCATGGCGTTCAAAATGGCTGCTACTTACGCGCACGTTTGAGCTAAAAAAAGGGACAAGATGGCGCCGATACTGTTTACGTCGCAATCTAGTTTTTAACAGTCCTCCCTTTTCAACATATCTAGCCAGCTTGTCAATTTATGTCTATCCCCATCATATTACGGATTTCTACATCATACAAAGCTTTCATGCGTTCAGCTTCAAAGTTCGGAGTCTTAGGGCAAACACAGTTAGCAAATAGTGAACACAGAGGTGGCAAGCATTGAATACCCAGGCAGAGTCCGCATATTACGACGATTGGTATCAGTACAATCATGAGCAACCTCCATCCCCAGTCCTTTACAGTACTCCAGAACCAACTCCCGAGCGACCATCCTTCTTGTTCCTGATGAACTTCTGAGGAGAGTCTGTGGAGGTGTTCGATGGCCTTGTAAACGGAGGGTGAATTGTCTGGTATGTAGGTACAACAGCTGGACCCGATGATACGACATGCTCCTCCACGGTCCGCCAGAACCACATCCAGAACAAGGCGGTTTTGAAGAGCCACCAGACGGACCGCCTGAAGCTCGGCTGTATTGTTTGTGAGGATACCAGCTGTAATGTTCATCGTTGTCTCGACTGCCTGGGATAAATGTCGAATGGCACGACTGTTCGCCATCGGACCCCAAAGTGGAACAAGTCCTTTCATTGCATCCAAGAATTGTGCTCCAGTGGAGTCGGCCTGCTCGATGTCCTTTGCTCGTCTCTGTCGGTGATGGTTTGCCGGAGCCACATAGGTTGGAGGAAGGATGAAGGCTATGTAGCAGGTACCTCCCCAGCCCTTTGGGAGCCAGGTGTAGGCTTTTGTGCCACAGACGAAGTACATGTTTGGAGAGGTGACAAAAGAGGGTGGGTCGGTTGAGTACAAAGTTCTGGTGATGCGGCAAGTGCTGTGGCCCACCATTTGTGTCCCATGGCCTGTGATGCATACGAGGCCCGAGACATTGACGACAGATAGGGCCACAGTCAGGGTGGCAGCTGTTCGTTTCCGGAGGTAGGAGAAGGTGGGTCTGGCTGGATTGTTGAATATTTGCATCTCCACCATTTCTTTAGCGGGGATGTCCATTTGAACAGAGGCATTGGAGGATAGAGGGCAAAAAGGAGCAGCAGCTCTCCCGGTTTTGTTCAGCCAGACTCCATGATAAAAGTGTGACATAGTTTCGCCGGAAGTGGCGTTGTCTCTGTAGCTCTCTTGCAAGAGGATCAGCCAGGCAAGGCAGGAGCCATGAACAGAGAAAGGTGAAGGGATGAAGGGGATGGAATGTCCGGTGGCATGTGGTATCAACCCACAGATCCAGCAATTTGTGGCATTTGCAGCAAGGTTGTGTTGGTGCAGCAACTGTACGAAGGAGTTGTTCCAGAACTCCTTACGCCTTTCTTGGATTTGAGGTGAAAGAGAGACCAGGTAGTGTTCTTTCATGGTGGTAGGCTGTGCAGTCGTTAGAAATGTCTTATGAGCCGGTGCGTTCTCTTCCACGATCCAGAAGGTAGTCATGAGGAGGAGGCAAAAGAGAAGAGTGATAAGAAGAGCAATAGTCTTTGAGCTGTGCAAACTGTCAGTTTTCGGGTTCCTGCAGCGGGTCTTCGGATGTCCGGTTGCTTCCATCATCTTCGTATCGGGCGCTTCCATCAACTTCAAGGTGCTCGGTAGTGGGCAGAACCACAGACTTCATTTGGTTTCTCTCCTGGCAGCCTTTGTAGTGTTAGGCCGCCGCTCTGAGAATGATAACTTAGTCAGTGGTCTACTTAGCCGAAGCTCCCTCCTTTCGTCGCAGGTTATACCCTTCTCTGGATGGCACAGTGGGATCAGGGAATTTCACCAATTCGAGTGTCTCTGTTTCAGGGTAGCAGCTCAAGGATGGTCGGTCTTTGTTCAGGAGCTCTTCCTGGGTGCTCACGTCTTCGGTCGACGTCAGGGCCGGAGAGATTTTCTTGCAATGATGTGCATTCAGCCAATTTCGCTTCCCCTCCACTCGAAGAGCTGTTCGGGTGGTGATCAAGACTTGCCAGGGGCCCGTCCAGCAGGGTTCCAGACTCTTCTCCCGCTGGAAGTTCCGAATCAGGACGAAATCTCCAGGCCGGATGGTATGTCCGGGGCCCCTGGAAGCATCGGGGATGGCCTGCAGCACCTGATGATGAATAACAGACAGTGTTTTAGTTAGGTTATACAGGTAGTCAGACATTAGGACGTCTGGGACGTCGTGAATAGATGTCGGTTTGGGTGCGGACCAGATACTCATGGGCCGGCCGAAAACGACCTCGTAAGGGGTCAAGTGGTGTTTGGTGGGGGTGGAACGCATTGACAGCAATGCTAGGGGGAGAGCGTCTAGCCATTTTAGCCCTGTGGTAGCCACTATTTTCGCCAGTTTTAGTTTCAATGTGGCATTGTGCCGCTCGACCAGTCCAGCAGATTGGGGGTGGAAAACTGCGTGGAATTTCTGTCGTACCCCCAGTCCTTTCAGGATGAGCTGGATAACCTCGGCTACAAAATGGGGGCCATTGTCACTCCATAAAATACGGCAAAGGCCGTAGCGAGGGAAGAACTCTTTCAGTAGTACTTTTGCAGTGGCAATAGCAGTGTTGTCACGCGTCGGGTAGGCTTCCACCCATTTGCTAAAAGCGCACACAACAACAAGTACATACTTCAGTCCTTGACATCTCTCTAACTGGATATAGTCCATCTGGAGGACTTCAAATGGATGGTTGGGGAACCCAAACCCCCCCCGGGGTACGACAGTTCCTTTGCCAGGGTTGTGTTGCAGGCAGACTAGACATTGTTGGACTAATCGTTTGGCTGAGTCTGTAATTCTATCGTTATGCCAAACTCGGGAGACAAGTTCGGCCATAGGGGCAGATCCTATGTGTGCAGGGGAATGGGCCATCGTCAGTATGGGGATCAGGTACGAGTTGGGTAGCAACCATTTGTTCGTGTCTTTTGTCCGCCAGCAGCCTTCATCATCCTTTAATCCCACCCGTGCCCATTCAGTCAATTCTTGTGGTGAGCTGGCCATTTGGATGTCCCTAATAGTTTCCCTAGCGTCCGTCCATTTTTCTGCTTGTGACCTAGTCACGTACATGCGAGTCGTCGTCCTGTTCTCAGCTGTGGTTCGGGCAGTGATGTCGGCCAGTGCATTTCCCTGTCCAATGATGTCTGTCACCTTTTTGTGTGCTTGGCATTTGATTACGGCAAGTTGTTTGGGGAGGAGAACCGCTTCAGTCAGAGCGGAGACTAGATCTCCGTGCAGGATGGGCGTGCCATGAGATGTCAGAAATCCCCTCTCCTTCCATAAGAGCCCAAAATGATGAACCACCCCGAAGGCATATTGGCTGTCCGTGTAAATGTTTGCTGTCGTCCCCTTTGCTAGGATACATGCTCGTGTGAGGGCAATCAGTTCTGCCGCCTGGGCGGATCGTTGCGTGATGCGGGCGGTTTCAACTACAGTTCGGGCTGTGGTAACTGCATAGGCAGCTGAGGTGGTGCCATCGGGGAGTTTAATGCAAGAGCCGTCTACCCATAGCTCTCCGTCAGGGTTTGGGAAGGCAGTGTCTCGGAGGTCAACTCTACTCCTAGTCTGTTCGTCCGTGAGGGTCACACAGTCATGTATTGGGGGCACATCGGGATCGTTTTCAGGCAGAGGCAGCAAGGTGGCTGGGTTCAGTGTGGTGCATCGTTTCAGCATGATGTGAGGTGCGAGCAGTGTCAGTTCGTACCTAGTCAGTCGTGCGCTGGTCAGGTGTTGTGTCTTGTTCTGGTTTAGGAGGGTGTCAACAGCATGGGGCACTAGTACAGTGAGGGAATTCGAGAGTACGATCCCCTCACTTTGTCGGATAGAGACAGCAGCAGCAGCTACTGCTCGAAGGCAGGCAGGCAAAGCTCTTGCTACCGGGTCAAGAGTGGCAGAGAAATAGGCACATGGTCGTTGTTTGGGGCCAATGGACTGAGTCAGGACAGACAAAGCGCATCCCTCCCTTTCGTGAGTGTAGAGAGAGAAGGGCTTTGTATAATCAGGGGTTCCTAGGACGGGCGCTGAACAAAGGGCGTCTCGTAGTTCCTTGAAGGAGGATTGACATTCAGGGGTCCAAGGGAGCGGGAAGGGGACATCTTTAGCCAGCAGGGAAGGTAGTGGTTTCACAATGAGGCTGAAATTTGGCAACCATTGTCGGCAGAAGGAGGTGAGGCCTACCAAAGAGCGGACTTGCTTCGGGGTTTTAGGGATAGGGGTCTCTAGAATAGCCTGTATTCGATCGGGTGTGAGCTTTCTCCCGTCTTTGGACAAGAGGTGGCATAGGTAAGTGACTTGAGGTTGGCAGAATTGCAACTTCTTCTTGGAGACCTTGTGGCCATTTTCCGCGAGGAAGTGCAGGAGTTGGATGGTGGCTGTGACTGCAAGTGGAGTGGTGTCGGCCGCCAAAAGGATATCATCGACGTACTGTATCAACACCACTCCATCCGGCAATTGGACTGCATCCAGCTGTCTCTTGAGGGCCTGGCTGTAGATGCTTGGACTTTAAGTGTAGCCCTGGGGTGCTCTGCAAAATCTGTATGAGCGGGATTTTAAAGTGAAGCCGAAAAGATAGTGGCTGTCTGGGTGGATGGGGATGGAGAAAAATGCGTTCTTGAGGTCGATTACCGTGAAGGTGGTGGCAGTGGAAGGAATCAGGGTCAGAATGGAGGTGATGTCTGAGACTACAGGGTACTGGGGTACAACCACTTTGTTGACTTCTCGTAGGTCGATGATGAAGCGGTACGCTTTTTCATCTCCCTCACCCTGCTTCTTCACAATGGGTAGGTTTAGGTTCCTGAGGCCGAGAATCACTTCGGCGCCTCGCTGCTGGTCGCGCTGGTCGCGCGCTCGTTTGCTCTTTGTAAATTTTAAATATCCCCGTTTTTGGATTTAATTTATTTTTAATTACTGCCTTCTCCCCTGGTCTTAACTGGGTCCTGGCCCTCACCTGCACTGTAATTTGTGGAATCACCACCGCTGTTTGGCGGGTCCGGGTTACCGGGAGGTTGTGGTGTCAGCGCCATCTTGGCTTGGGGTAGAAGCGCGAGCGCCATCTTGGAGCGTCCAGGTGACCTGGGACGCCGAGACGACGCTATTTAGGGCGAGCTGGTCGTGAGGTGAGCCTGTTTAGGTTCCTGAGGCCGAGAATCACTTCGGCGCCTCGCTGCTGGTCGCGCTGGTCGCGCGCTCGTTTGCTCTTTGTAAATTTTAAAAATCCCCGTTTTTGGATTTAATTTATTTTTAATTACTGCCTTCTCCCCTGGTCTTAACTGGGTCCTGGCCCTCACCTGCACTGTAATTTGTGGAATCACCACCGCTGTTTGGCGGGTCCGGGTTACCGGGAGGTTGTGGTGTCAGCGCCATCTTGGCTTGGGGTAGAAGCGCGAGCGCCATCTTGGAGCGTCCAGGTGACCTGGGACGCCGAGACGACGCTATTTAGGGCGAGCTGGTCGTGAGGTGAGCCTGTTAAGGTTCCTGAGGCCGAGAATCACTTCGGCGCCTCGCTGCTGGTCGCGCTGGTCGCGCTGGTCGCGCGCTCGTTTGCTCTTTGTAAATTTTAAAAATCCCCGTTTTTGGATTTAATTTATTTTTAATTACTGCCTTCTCCCCTGGTCTTAACTGGGTCCTGGCCCTCACCTGCACTGTAATTTGTGGAATCACCACCGCTGTTTGGCGGGTCCGGGTTACCGGGAGGTTGTGGTGTCAGCGCCATCTTGGCTTGGGGTAGAAGCGCGAGCGCCATCTTGGAGCGTCCAGGGGACCTGGGACGCTGAGACGACGCTATTTAGGGCGCGCTGGTCGTGAGGTGAGCCTGTTTAGGTTCCTGAGGCCGAGAATCACTTCGGCGCCTCGCTGCTGGTCGCGCTGGTCGCGCGCTCGTTTGCTCTTTGTAAATTTTAAAAATCCCCGTTTTTGGATTTAATTTATTTTTAATTACTGCCTTCTCCCCTGGTCTTAACTGGGTCCTGGCCCTCACCTGCACTGTAATTTGTGGAATCATCACCGCTGTTTGGCGGGTCCGGGTTACCGGGAGGTTGTGGTGTCAGCGCCATCTTGGCTTGGGGTAGAAGCGCGAGCGCCATCTTGGAGCGTCCAGGTGACCTGGGACGCCGAGACGACGCTATTTAGGGCGCACTGGTCGTGAGGTGAGCCTGTTTAGGTTCCTGAGGCCGAGAATCACTTCGGCGCCTCGCTGCTGGTCGCGCTGGTCGCGCTGGTCGCGCGCTCGTTTGCTCTTTGTAAATTTTAAAAATCCCCGTTTTTGGATTTAATTTATTTTTAATTACTGCCTTCTCCCCTGGTCTAAACTGGGTCCTGGCCCTCACCTGCACTGTAATTTGTGGAATCACCACCGCTGTTTGGCGGGTCCGGGTTACCGGGAGGTTGTGGTGTCAGCGCCATCTTGGCTTGGGGTAGAAGCGCGAGCGCCATCTTGGAGCGTCCAGGTGACCTGGGACGCCGAGACGACGCTATTTAAAGCGCGCCTGTAGAACGCAGCAGTGACGCGCAGCGGTCGCGCCCTCCCTGCGCCTGAGTCGTGCCAGAGTCCTGCCCGTCTACGCTCGTCAGCGTCTCGGAGGCGTGTGAGGCGGGACTCTGGCTATCGGCTCACAT
Organism: Lissotriton helveticus; assembly: GCF_964261635.1. Taxonomy (NCBI): domain Eukaryota; kingdom Metazoa; phylum Chordata; class Amphibia; order Caudata; family Salamandridae; genus Lissotriton; species Lissotriton helveticus. The sequence goes on from NC_136061.1 coordinate 1,504,042,452, forward strand.
ACTGACCAGGGGCGCTTCATTTTTTTGGAGCTTCGTGTTATTTGCTACCTTCCGGGATGTTTACCTACAGCGCGGATGTTCTGTTAGCTTTGCGGTCTCATCCTTTGGGATGCAAATATCTTTTCCCCGGTGGGCGCCTTTTGGGAAAAGGCTGTCCTGCGTGTGGTTGGCGCCCAACGGCCTCGCCAACTCCTGCTCTCCCATCTCCCATTCAGCACTATCACTGTGCCTTATTGAACACCAGGTCCCTGGCCCGCCACTCTTCGGACATCTGGAATCTTCTTGCAGATTCCAATATATCATGTCTATTTTTAACTGAGACTTGGTTGGGGGCAGGTTCTGAACCGGATGTTGCCTGTGCCCTTCCCTCTAATTATACCATCTTAAGGAAAGATAGAATTGGGGGCAGAGGTGGAGGGGTGGCCCTAATAGTGGATAAGGCCTTGGGGTGTTCTTCTTTCCCGGTGGAGAACATTGCAGGATGTGAAGCTTTAGGCTTTTCACTTAGTCTTTCTGCCTCTCAGACATGCACAGGGATTCTCGTTTATAGACCACCTGGGCCCATTGGTTCCTTTTTCGAAGACCTGCAGGCGGCTCTTTCCGTACCCTGCATGCGATCAGCGCACTGTATGCTGTTGGGTGATCTAAATTTACATATGGACTCGATATTGGATGCTGATGCATCCAAGTTGCGGGATATTACTGCACTGTTGGGGCTTGCCCCTTTTATTGACAGTCCTACCCACGTCAAAGGCCACACGTTAGATCTAATCTTTTCTACGGTGTCGATCGAGGTGTCCCTGCCGCTTCCAGTCCTTTGGTCTGATCATTTTTTAATAAATTTTGCAATCTCATATGAGTTTAGGACTAGCCATAGAACACAGAAGGATGTGTTTCATCAGTCCAGAGCGTTTCATTTAGTGACAGCAGATATGCTATCGGATGCTCTCTGCCAACACCCATGTAAACTTATAGGGAACTTAGAGGCTGATCTGACTTTGGTTCAGAAATGGCTGCAAACAAGATTTGAGGAGCTTGCTCCAGGGAAGTAAACTAGAACAGCCCCCTGCCATGTTTCCGCTCCTTGGTTTACCTCCACACTACGAAAAATGCGCCAAGACTGCAAAAAGGCGGAAAGACTCTGGCGTCGCAAATACGACCCAGTGGAGAAATTAAAGTACCGTGATGCCATAAAACAGTACCACAAACACATCTCCGATGCCAAAAAGGAATATCTTGAGCATAGAATAGACCGGGCGGACAACATGAGTAGGGAACTTTTCAGAATTGTTAAAGAGTTTGTTGATCCTGCCGCAGGTGCCCTCTCACACTCATACAGAAGGGTGGATTAGGCAGCTGGCTGACTTTTTTGTCCCAAAAATTAAAACTATTCAAGATTCCTTCCCCCCGTGGATTCTGCCACTGATGCTGATGACTTAGGTCGTATATGGAGCCCGGTACCATCCTTAGAGGCAGAGCCCAGACCTACATTATCGGTCTTTACGCAGATGTCCTGTGGAACGTCGCTGGAGCTACTGTCTCGGCTTCAATCTGGCTCACCCCTGGATGCATGTCCAGCAAAGTGTTTGGGCAAGGTGGCATCGGCAGTAAACAGCTTGCTGAACCCCCTGCTCAATTTGTCTTTGAGCTCTGGAGTGGTGCCCAGGGAATGGAAACACGCACTCATTCTGCCGCTGATCAAAAAACCTCTGTTAGATCCTTTGCTGCTGGCTAACTACAGACCGATCTCCCTCCTCCCTGCTCTGGCGAAGGTGGTTGAGAAGCATGTTCAGTATACACTTACCACCTTTATTGAGAATAACAACATTCTCCATGATTCTCAATCGGGTTTCCGTGCTAATTATAGCACGGAGACAGCCCTTGTGGAGGTGACCGACGCCATCAGGGAGACGCTCGATCGAGGGGGAAAGGCGATGTTAGTCATGCTGGACTTGTCGGCTGCTTTCGACACCGTCCCTCATGATGGTCTCCTTTTAAGACTCAGGGAGATCGGACTGCGGGGGACGGTGTTGGATTGGTTTCAATCCTTCCTATCGGGCCGCCGACAGGTGATCTGGGCTCCACCGTTCTCCGCTGAAATGCCATCGCTAGAGGTCGGGGTTCCTCAAGGGTCCATCCTGAGCCCCACCATTTTTAACATCTATATGGCCCCTCTGGCGATGGTAGCGGAGGCTTATGGGGCCCGGGTCATCTCATACGCTGATGACACCCAGCTCTTGTTTACGTGCAGCAAAGGAGAGGTCTTTGACGGCGACAGGATCAAAGACTGTCTGAGTGCAGTCTTTGCGTGGTTTCAGCAGCACAGCCTGAAATGCAACTCGGATAAGTCTGAGTTGCTTTTCTTTGGCTGTGCCCCTGATCCGAGCTGGAAGTCATGGTGGCCCCAGGACATGTTCCCTCCTGAGAGGTCATCCTCCCAAGTGAAAAATCTTGGGGTGGTATTTGATGACGACCTATCTTTCCGACCCCATATTATGGGGCTAGCAGGGAAATGCTTCGGCATTCTTAAAATGCTGAGGAAATTTCTTCCACTGCTTTCCCTGCAATATCGAAAGACTGTAGTCCAGGCGCTAGTGGGGTCACGGTTAGATTACGCGAACGCGCTTTTTGCAGGTTTGCCCAAGTATCTTCTGGCTAGACTGCAAATTGTCCAAAACTCGGCGGCCAGAGCCATATTTGGCCTGCCAAGGAGAGCCAGTGCTTCTCTGCTTTTAAATAGGTTGCATTGGCTACCTATTTCTAAAAGAATCAGGTTTAAAATTCTCACGCTGGTGTTCAAAGCCCTTCACTATGTTGGTCCTAACTACATTAGAAAGCGTACTGCTTTCTATGTGCCACGGAGGAAGTTGCGGTCAGCCGATTTGGCTAAAATGGAGGTGCCCACTGTCAAACGAGTTCGGATGGGAGGACGGTCCTTCCAATATATGGCAGCGTGCCTTTGGAATGAGCTCCCTCTCTCCCTCCGCAAAGCCAATAGCCTCCTAGTTTTCAGGAAAGAGCTGAAGACCATGCTCTTTTCCGTGTAATCACTGTGACTGTAGCGTTTCTGCCTTTGTGTTTTTGGATCTTAGGCCTCTTTGCCAAAGCGCCGGGACACCCCCTGGGGTAGCCGTGCGCTCTAAAAGTACGGCCTTAACATAACATAACATAACGTAGGATAGGGCTGTTGCAAACATTGCTAACTACTTCTTCTACCACTCCTGCATCTACCAGGGACTGGATGATTTTTACCAACGCCTTCTCGCCTTCGGGAGATATCCGATACTGCGGGAGTTTGGGGAGTACTGCGTCCTGTTGAACAGTTATGTGTACAGGGTCTATCATCATGCGTCCTACGTCCGAGTCAGTCTTTGCCCATAGGTACAGAGGTAGGGTGTCGAGTAAGGACAAGTCAGTGTCAGTGATAGAAAACATGCGTTGTGTGCGACAAGATCTGAGCAGTGTTGGGTTGTCGTACAGAATGACTCGAACTCCGTCTTGTGAACACCTAATAGTAGCTCGAAAATGTTTCAATAAGTCAAGTCCCATAATGGCGTCGGGGGTGTTGGAGGAGAGCAAAAACGGCATGTCAGTGGTGTTATTGTCCAAATTAAAAGAGATCGGTGTGGACAAGGGATTAGTGGAGGACGTTCCATCAAAACCTATTGATGTCACATGTGAGCCAGACAAGGGTGCCCTGGGAATCAATTGTTTAGACAACGCACTACGTGTTGCACCAGTATCTACCAGAAATGGAGACTTCGTACCTAGGACCTTAGCGGTGACATAAGGGCCTTGCTGGTCAACATAGAGCTCGACTGGATCCCTTCCTTGCCCTTGGCAGTCCTATGCAAAGTCGTGGGCATTGTCGCAGTCAGACTGTTGGCACTGATTCTGTCGGGGACGGTCAAACGTGTTCGGTCTACCAGGTCTGTCATTGTTGGTGTCGCTTGTGTGCCAGCGTCCCTGTCCTCTATTTCTCGGCCCACCCGCTATGTCTCTCGTGTCTTTATTTCTGAGTGCTTCTTGCAGAACTGGACATTGAGATTTCCAATGGCCAAATCCTTTGCAAAACGCACACTGGTTCTCATCGAGGTCTGTTCGTGGAGCGCCGGGTGCGGGTGTGCGGTCTCTAGGGGGTGGATTTCTAGGAGCATTCGACTGGTAGTTCCCTCTATACTGTTCCCTTCCTATAGTCACCCCTTGCAACTGAGCAATCATTACCCTCTCTTTCAAGTCCTTTTTCTTTTTCTCAGTCGCTTGATCGTTCTCGTTCTTTTGTCGCTCATAGTATTGGGCCATCTGAAGGATAGCTGCGGGCTTGGAGGCCGCCCAACTACTCTCGCTAGTCTGTAGTTTCTGCGAGACTTCTGGTGTCAGGCCTTTCACATAGTTCTGGACAAACAAGTGATGTCCGGTTGCAGTGGTCATGTCCTGGCCGCTGTAATCGGAGAACACCGTTTCAAACCGGGAGAAGTATTCTGATACGTCTTCCTGGGGTTTCTGGCGACAGGCCGTTACTACCGACCAGTCCACCTTCCTTTCTGGGACTAAGGTTTTTAATTTCTGCACGATCTTATCTGGTAGGTCTAGAATGGCTTTCATAGGTTTCTGTCCCGGCTCTCGCTGTTTGTCTACATCACCGAGTTGTATCCAGGTATGTCCGAACAGCTCAAGGTGGTCGACTTTCCGGATTTGCTTCCACACATCAGCTGGCAGACATAACCCGAAAAACAAATCGATATCCGCTAGGGTCATAATCATTGAACCCAGAGCGGTGGCTAGTTCTGTATATAAGGCTGTGGGGTTCTTTCGCAGATGAGGCAAGGACTTTCGGAAAGTCAGGATGTCTTGCCGATCCCATGGTTGGTAAACCCAGTTGTAAACTACCCTCCCTCTCGCATCTTGGTGGTTAATATCGTCGTGTGTTCCCTGTCCTCGTGGGAGAACCCAATAGGGAGCGGCCTCCTTTATGGGCATCATAGTGTCAATTTTTTCTACTCTGGCTTCAGTCACTGCAGGAGTCGTGGTGTTGGTCTCTGGTTTCAGTTCCGTGAGGTGGCGGAAAACTTCAAGCGTACGCGTGAAGAGGTTCGCCACATCACACTCGTCTCCATCTCCGACATCAATTTTCCTATACAGAGTCGTTAGGTTTTCAGGGCCTTTTCCTTGGTAGCGGTCTTCGTAGGCATTAAGGGTATGGTAACAAAGGCGTACGACAAAGTGTCGCCTGTGGCTATTAGCATATGTATGGTACATATCCGTTATATAATCCTCACTTTCCTTTCGCACCACCAGTGTCTTTACAATCTTATCGATCCCAGCTCGTTCATCCTTACTTAATCTATTCGATCTCGCGGGGTCTTTCCTCCCCGCTTCGGGATCATCTGAAGTTGCTGCTTGTGCTGCGCTGAGTGCAAGGGATTCGGTCGGCGCAGAGGCCATGAGGACCGAGGCTCCGGCACTACTCTCGCCTGTCGTTGGGGGTTGCGGGTGCCGTGCTAAGGGTTGGGAAGGGGCATATGGAGGGGGCATGTAGATGATCGGGGGACCTAGTAGTAAATCATCGTTCGTTCGCTGTTTCGAAGGTAGCTCGGGGTAAAGTGTAGAGGGTGTCCTGACGGGACACTGGCCTGATGATTCGGAATCTTGTTTTAGCTTGGTTTCCTCTCTTTCTTTTATTTCTTCCTTTAATTTGTTAGCGGCCAGGTGAGCTGCCTTGCGTAATTCCTTTTATAACCTGACCTCATTTCTCTTCTTTCGCTGTTCTGTTTCTTTACGCCACATGCCGAAGCTATCGAGCATAGTGGGTGTTGTCTTATTGTTATAAAGGGCTGTTTCCAGCGCGTTTATTTTGTCGTTATCAAAGGATCCTATCAGTGGCCACTGACTTCCCCGATCCTTTCTCGTGTATTTATGCCACAGCTTACTATAAGCCACGGTGACTAGTCCATATTTGGTAAACATGTCCTTATTAGGGGTGCCCTCCAGTGGAGCCGGATGGTTCACCTCTAATAAGCGGTCCGGGCTGAACCAACTACCAACAAACGGGGCGAAGACAGGCATGACGGGTTACAAAGGGGACAAAAGTCTGCACTACCTATCCTTCACTATCCGCAAAGACTAAACAGAGTATTGCGACCCTGTGCTTATTTGTGAATAGATAATAACCCAAAGAGAACCAATTCCGAACGATCAATGTTCGGTCAAACAATCAATCAAATGAGGGATAAAAATATGCACGACGGATTACAACGAGGGCAAAAGCCTGCGTTACCTATCCTTCACTATTCACAAGGACTAAACAGAGTATTGCGACTCTGTGCTTTTTTGTAAATAGAGAATGATCCAAAGAGAACCAATTCCAAAACAGTAAATGCTTGGATAACAATCAATCAAATGGAGAGGGAAGCAGGCACGACGGATTACAAAGGGGGCAAAGGCCTGCGTTACCTACCCTTCACTATCTGCAAAGACTAAACAGAGTATGGCGACTCCGTGCTTGTTTGCAAATAGAGAATCTCTCAGAAACAATCAAATGAGTAATACTCGTATTTTCAAACAATCAAACAATCAATTCGCAATTCGTCGTGTTGCACGACCTTACCCGGACCGCATGGACAGTTTCTCGTCCTCCGCATCCAGTGCCTGATCGTCCTCTGTTCTCCGTAATTGCTGTGGCACTCCTGATGGTTCCCAGTCAGGACCGTAGATCGCTCGAGAGAGGTCCGCTCGGAACCGGTGAAGTTCGGATGATCGGCTGGCAGACGAGGGTCTATCGGGCAGGAGCTCTTCCCGATCGTTGCAGTCGTTCACTCTGTCGTTGGGACCTTTCCCACTGGATCCACGCGTCGCTGATGGGCCCCACGTTTGGGACGCCAATTGTCGAAAGGTAGGGCCGAATACGACCAAGAACCCTTCAGTATTTGCCCGGCGTTAGCCGCCTCTCATACCATTCGAGATTACCAAACAAAGAGGCAGGCGCTGGAGACAGAAGGCAGGAAACAGGAGTTTATTCCAACGGAGCAGAACACGTCAAATCAGACAACAGGGTATCTTCTCGAGGTGCTCTAAAGGCATCCTTGAGGCCTGGCCTCTTATACACAGGTTTATTGCTTTATTACATAAAACACATTCTTGTTAATACTTTGATGTACGGAAAGGCATCCTCGGAATCTCCGCTCCAAACCAGTTCCCACACATATTTACAGTAAAAGTCCCCACCCCGATCTCAGTAGGTGATGACTATCGCGCAGCTGGATATCCCGCCGGCTCCCGGAATGTGTGCGGCTGATCGGATCTCATGGGGTGGGGGCTTTTATCAGTCATAGATTCTTTGAAGAAGGACAGCTTCCTACTGTAAGGGGCAATAAACTGTATCCGCAGGGCTAGGTGATGGCCTGGGATCGGGCGGGACAATCGGGCACAGAGGGAGGGGGTTCATCAAAGGATGTGTGATCATCAAAGGGGCGGAGGGAGGTGTTAGTCAGGTACGGGATGTGGCTCCGAGATCACAGGCACAAATATGGTGACAATCACATAGAGATGCTGCAACATGCACCTCCAGACAGAACGTGGGCTGTCAGCGCGCGGGGGATGCTGGCGGGGTCAGAGAGGGAGAGAGAGAGACGCGCTGGCTATCGGCAGTGGGCAGAGAGGCCATGGCGTTCAAAATGGCTGCTACTTACACGCACGTTTGAGCTAAAAAAAGGGACAAGATGGCGCCGATAATGTTTACGTCACAATCTAGTTTTTAACAGTCACCTCTGGATTCTGCAGGATGGAGCGTTGGTTGCGCAGCGGAGTCGTGGAAGGGGTAGCGACTGATGGGATGTGAAAGCCAAATCTAAAACCCAGGTGTAGAAACTGAGCCTCTTGTATCTTGTCGTATTTACTAATGAGGTATGTCAGGACATCAAGGTGGATGGGAGTGGGTAAGTTTCTAGGGTGCTTGAGCGTTGCGTCCCTTGCCCTGGGGTTGGGGATGTGCAGGCTCCTCTTTTGGTCTTCCCACCTTTTTGTAGCACTTACTCTCTGGGTGTCCTTGCATACCCCAGAAAATACACAAATGCTTAAACGTGCATGCTGAGCCCCGGTTGCACTCATTCTTATTATACTGCCTGCAAGCCTGTTTTTTTGTCCCCTGACCCTCTGTCCTCTCGAACAGGATGATTTATCTTATTAACTGGCACGGTTGAATAAAACACTGCATGCCATATGTTTATCTCACCCAGATCACAGGCCGCCTCAGCGTGGACTGCTTTCATTTGCTGGAATTTGTTGTCATACTGGAGCCAACCTGTACCTGGAAATTCTGATGCTGCCCGGTGGATCATTGACATGTAACTGATTAACTGGGCTGCCATGTGGGATACCTTTCCACCATGATTGCCGTATAGATAGTGAACCCTAAGGCCCAATTCCTAATGGACCTGTCCACCCATACTCTCTTTTGTTTCATCTCAGCCTCCTTTCCCTTCCTGCTTTTCCCAGGGACCACCCCCGCGTCAATGAGATTAAAGACATCTGCAAACTCTCCTCTGAATATTTTTTCTTTGGTCTCAACTGGTACATGCCAAGTGATCCCCTCTGATGGGGCTACCACCAGTGATGCCGACCCGTAAATCAGTGGGCTATGTGCGAGGAGTGACTGTCCCGCGAATACTGCCCCCATGGCTAGCGGGGGTGCTGCTAAGGGGACCACCGGACCTGGTGTCCCATTACTATTGGCTGGCCCCCGGGACGTTGCCGCCACTACGACTGGCGATTGGGCCACGCCTCCCGTGTGAACCCAAACTTGTGCTAGCCCGCTGCCCTGGTGTGCTACCACCGATGGAGTGACATGCTTGGTGGGTGGCGTTGAAGCCCTTACTCCCATTTTCACTGGGAGCCCCACGGCCTGTGTTATATTGGGTATCATTGGGGTTTCTTCCAGCTGCGTAATTGGATCACGTGACTGCACTGAGGGTGCCGGATTTGTAGGCTGTACTGTGTCCGCCACCAAGGCCGTTTGGTCCATCACCACTGCTTCACCTGAGGTAGTGGTCTGAGAGTCCAAAGACTTGTTGCGCTTGTCTGGTTGCGTGTTTTTAAACCGTTCCGGCGCCTGGCGTGCTTGTTTCTCCCATGTTGTGTCTTGTTGCGCGCTCGTCCCGGCCCCTTGCAACAAAGTCAGTAGCGCCCAATCGATGCCCCCTTTCTTAGCGACCTCCCATAGCTCTGCCAGCGAGCGAAAATCGTCTTTGGTGGCTGGGGCGTCCTTTCCGTTTTGGGCTCGTTTTAGAGGCATTCCGCACTAAAGAAAACAAATAACAGTTATATAGTGTTCCTTTTACCCCTTGCATCCTTTGGCTCGGGCCCCGGGGATACTCACTGCCCTGTTGACCCCTCAGCAATCCCCCCACCTCTCATAGCATGCCATTACTTCAACACATGCCTTGGCTGGGGCGCCGACCATACTTACTTCGCCAGCGTTGCCCTATTCGTCACAACATGCCAGCCTGGCGAGCTGGCACACCATAGCCAAATATCACATGCAAGCGTGCAGCAGACATGCTACCCCACACCACAGTAAACATGCAGTAGCGCTGGGGATACTCACCGCCCTGGTAGAACAAAAGCATAACCTATACCCCACCGTGCCCTGCATGGGACCTTAACCAGTCTAAAAACGTGCACGCGCGCGCGTGATAACTGCGCTTCATTTCAAGGCCCCGAATCCCGCCCGCATACGAGGCGCGTGCTTTATTTCAGAGTTACCGACCACTAACCACATAACCTCATTGTATCTCCGCATACGCGCTGGCGCGCGTTTTAATTCCAAAAATGGCAGACATAAATTGGGCCAATTGTCTCGTCCGCCCTCAAATCGGAGCACATAGTCACATCAGGGCCACAGGAAATCCCCCGCCCCCACATTCCCCAAACGAGCAAAATAATACACTGACAACGTATTAGTTTGGGGAAAAATTTGCTGCAAGTTTATTACATACAACATATGTAATGAAGGTGGGTAAACATTACGGGCGATCCCGGGCCGGCTGCATTCTCGCCACCTGCCCGCCTGTTGAGCCAAACAACACAGTGGCGAACCACCCAACTGTTGCACAATTACCATAATTATACTGACACGCCCATTTGCGGGGCGTGACTAGGCAAACCCCCGGTTGCACAGGCCCACAACCGCCCGAAGGACTACTGGGGCGCCAACACGAATTCCTGCACCTCCCATGAGGTTACAGGTTAGGCTCTGAGGTATTGCTCTGGCACCCTTATGTGCCCGCTGACGTCCAGCGTTTGCACCTCTCTTCTTCCGGATCGCCCAGTAACTCCGCTTAACTCCAACCTGCAACGATAAATAGACACATTAACAAACCTCCACAATTCCCTCATACCGACACTCTGGGTTAGAGGCAAGGGAGGGAAAAGAGTGTCCCGACGAGCTCACGACTGCGTCCGGAGCGGCAAAGAGGCCCTCCAACGGGGTACTGGAACTTAAGTACCCATGGAGGCCCCTCCCAGCCGCCCCGGACGTGAATCACCGCCAGCCGCCTCCTCCAACCAGAGAGGAGGAGAAGCTGAACATCCTGCTGGGGGCGGGACAGCCCTCCGAGACTAGTGGCCCGCCCTCTCTATGGCCACTGCGTGGCCTCGGGCAGGCGCATAGTCACATCAGGGCCACAGGAAATCCCCCGCCCCCACATTCCCCAAACGAGCAAAATAATACACTGACAACGTATTAGTTTGGGGAAAAATTTGCTGCAGGTTTATTACATACAACATATGTAATGAAGGTGGGTAAACATTACGGGCGATCCCGGGCCGGCTGCATTCTCGCCACCTGCCCGCCTGTTGAGCCAAACAACACAGTGGCGAACCACCCAACTGTTGCACAATTACCATAATTATACTGACACGCCCATTTGCGGGGCGTGACTAGGCAAACCCCCGGTTGCACAGGCCCACAACCGCCCGAAGGACTACTGGAGCGCCGACACGAATTCCTGCACCTCCCATGAGGTTACAGGTTAGGCTCTGAGGTATTGCTCTGGCACCCTTATGTGCCCGCTGACGTCCAGCGTTTGCACCTCTCTTCTTCCGGATCGCCCAGTAACTCCGCCACAGCCCGTGCGGTGGTACCCGCTGCCGCACGGGCCCCCCCACCACTGCTACTCCTCATTACCTGCAACCTTTGCTCATCAATGCTTCTAAGATCTAGGAGGACCAGGTCTAAGCCTGCGGGCGTGAGAGAACACCATCCTCCTCGAGGTAACCCTCGACCTCGTCCTAAAACATCTTGTGTTTGCTGAAACCCAGGCCCCTCCGTTGGGGGAATCTTTTCACGGCCCCCACCACTTCGATTTTTGGGAAACCTGAAACCTTTGCTCTGCAGAGCATTTAACGGTCTAAAGAACAAGACCAAACAGCAGGTGAGCGGTGGACCCTTTCCACCTCGAAGCGACCTGATCCAGACATGAACATTACATGCCTGAAGTCACCCAGGCCCCTCTGCCCCTAACCTGCAGATACCCCGGGTGTTTTAATGCTATGCAACCAGGGTGTAACCTAACCCGGTTACCTGAAGTCATACCACCAGGTAAATGACAAAGTGATGAGGAGGGGCCCCACTACTGAAGGTGCTCCGAAACAACAATAGGCGTTCCAGCACATGCCCAACAACTCAACCACACCTTTTCACAACAAGCGACAGCAGGCGATACCCAGCAAGTCACACTCCTGCTGTACGCCGTTCTCCGCATAACATGGAGAAAGTGTGCTTGCAATGATGCTTGTGCAGTGATACTCGAAAGAGCACAGGGGCATCGAAGTGATAAATACATATATACTATATACCTGGGCAATGACTCTGCATATGCCACTACAGGATTGAACAGGTATTAACCGCAGGCATACCCTGCCCTCTCGGGTTTAGTCTGGAAGCAGCTTAGGCCACGCTACCTGTAGATAGCTTGTTTGTGAGAGTGACTGAAGACCACCACCAGGGATTGCTGGGACAGGAACCAAGTGCCCCGTAAGGTCCCGACCTGCCACATGACACGCCCGCTGACACCACCCGCCCACTGCATTAGTCAGCAAATACATCAGGGAAAGAATCCCTCTACAGCAATAGTGTAGACTAACCCTGGTTCAAGAGGAAATACCCCTGGAAAGAGCCCAAGCGATAAGGGGACCTCCCCTGCTGATACCATTCCCTGATCAGAACCATAGCAGGAACAGCGCATGACACTGATGCCCACCACACACCTTCGCACAAAGCATCAGCAGACTACACCCAGTAATGTGCTACTTCTGCTGCAATGCCGAGTACAAAATACAACTGTAAACTGTGCCTGGTGTACGCTTGAGCAACTATCCTCAAGCAACGTACAGCGGGCTATTTTACGTGCTCGGGGCAAAATAGTATAGCTTGAGTGGTGGGCTCGCATTTAGAGCCACCCTTGCTAGCAACTCTCCCTAAATTAGTAAGAAACTTGTGTGGTGGACTTACATAGATATACTGGATTGCCAAAGCAAACATCTGGTATGACATGCCCACCAGTTCGGTCTGGAGGCTTCAAAGCCAAGTCAAGGGAGCCCCACCCTACTAACCATAGTGGAAAGGCTGTGTGACCACCCTGCTAGGAGCCCCTCAAGCGAAGCCCCCGCCCCTAATAGAACAGAGCAAGGGGGTGAATAATGCCAGATGGAACATTCCATATAAGTCTACTAGGGGCCCACCACCTAGGTATACTTGACAGTCCAGGCGCAGGCTGGGCTGAGGCTGCCAAAGATGTTACACTTGCACGTGAATTGGGTGTGACACTGCCAACTGTAGACTCTGCATTCTGCAGGGAGGCAGCAATAGCTCTCAACTGATGGCGAAAAATGCCAGATGGAACATTCTATATTAAGTCTACTAGGGGCCCACCATCTAGGTATACTCGACAGTCCAGGCGCAGGCTGGGCTGAGGCTGCCAAAGATGTTACATTTGCACGTGAATTGGGTGTGACACTGCCGACTGTGGACTCTGCGTTCTGCAGGGAGGCAGCAAGAGCTCTCAACTGATGGCGCCGCGGGAGGGCTGCCTGCAGATTCTCTAGCCTTGGATGAAAAGTCAGACAACAGCAGAAACAGGGCAGGGCAAATTGACTGTTGTCATGTGACCGTACCAACTCGTAGGTCAGGTGAACGCAGCGCAGGACCCCGGATTCTACATATCACATGTTTAAATACGCCTCAAAAGAAAAGGCCCCCAGGGGAAGATTGCGCAAAGGTTTATTATGATCCTGTTAGCTTAGGGCTAGGCCTAGCACTTGGTAGATACCTACCCTAGGCACAACCAAGACGGTATTCCCTACGGGCAACCTTGACAGGACAGACCGTCAGATACCCAGAAGAGAAAGCCCCTCCCAATAGTGCGCCACCGAAGTGATCACAGCAGCAAGCTGTAACATGTATGATATAAAGGTGCCAATACAATTATCCACACCGCCATATATGAGCCACAAGACGCGGCCCGGGGATCCCCCTAACCCACAGGACGTGTTAACCTATGGAGAGCCCGTTGAACTGAATTCGAACAGACCCAAAACATGCCAAGAGCATAACATTGACTGAAAATTAACACCTATAGGCACATTGATGCCACACTGTCATGGACTCCGTACACTGGTCTGACAGCCGCAGCATAATCTAGTTCTGAGATAATGTCAGATGGAGACCCGACATTGCTAAAATGGCCTTACGGGTGTATGCGGGCAGGAGTCCATTCCCATACGTGTACACTGAGCGCGCCATGAAGCGCCTCTCCTGGACCGTGCAAACATACATCAGTCTGCTGTGCACCCATGACCCATGCTCGGTCTCTCACCATGTGGCAGACAGGCGCTCAATCACATGCGTGCCACGCACCACTACTCCTATATACCAGCAAATCGTGTGCGTATTGACCACACTAAGCAGTAGCGTCTGCTTGGCTGGTGTGTCGCATACATCGTAGACTGGATACTCAGTCACATATACATACAGGTCCCCCATGCAAAGCTGGCTTCCCGATTGTCTAAGAAACACAAATCTCTACCGTGGGCACGCAGCTGCACGTGCACATACGTTACCTCACACCGTCCGAGCTAGCTGCATGCCTAATGTAACACACCTCTAGCTTGCTGCATGCCAGATGTATTACACCTTTTGCACAGGGGTCGCCATTTACACGTCCACATCGGCGGCCTAATGCCGTGCATACAAGCAGAAGGCCTGGTAAGCCGCACCACAACTTGCAGGTACTCGAACCCGTAATATACTGCATATATCATCCCTACACATATGCAGACACCCAGGATAAACTTGCTGCGCAATGCACCACTTCTCTAGTGGGAAACATAGGCCGCGTCCAAAACGCGTTGACATACCCGTTAAGCGTGACCCTGCAACCTAAAATTCAGGAACCCTCTAGCTTGTCCCTAGCTCAATGCCCTATGGGGTGCGGAATTTGTTATGTAAAATGAGCATGAGCAAAGAAGGCTCCACGGTTGTGACTGTTTCTACTAATCACCAACTCGTGCTGCTTACACCAGATAGGGACTTTAGGTTGACAGAATTTAATGAAAGTGATTTTTCGAAAATATGCACATCCGTACACTAGGCACAGCACACAAACGCCATATGACAAATACAGGTCGAAAAGCAAAACAAATGGCATACAGGATTGATGCATTGACGCGGGAATGCTCCTGTTCTAAGAGCTTTAAAGTGTGTGATCACATGACCAGAACGCAGCACTTTCCGCCCCTGTGTAGCAGTTCTACAATGGCACAACTTTGGTGCTCGATGCACTGATGGCAGAAAGTAGGGAGCTGTGTCGGCCCTATGGGGATGTCAAGATTTCATATGTAGGCACAACAGACACGTAGGCCACCTGCCTGAAGTACTCAGCCAGCTAAGCTTTCTGGCCCTTCGTATGGAGCAGCCGGTGTCTTTGATGACAATGAATTCACCCGACTAGCTTAAATTTTCTTGCTGATGTACAGGCAGGAGATTCTCCCCTTCGAGAGCACCAGGTAAAAACACCCCCGAGGCATCCCCCCCCCCCCCCGCAAGGCTCTACACTTGTGGCTCATGCAGGAAGGCTGCAGACGGGGCCATGGCTGGAGAGCCACACATGGCTGCAGATGGGGAATTTTATTTATCCACTAATTATTCATTGTGGCCACAATGCAGCGCCGCTAAGGTATACGTGTTATTGCCAACAATCAACAACGTATTAGTCGGAAGAACATCACAGGCCATCGATGGCTTGCTGGGGACTAAAGGGCTAACGGAATCACCTTGTCTGCTCACTTTACACTTTCGGTTGGTTATAACTGCATTAATGGAATCGAATTTGGAACATGGTGTTTAGTAATGGAGCCGCCGAACAGGCTTCAAGTTATGCAAAATCGTGCCGACAAATACATTACAAAAGACCCGCCCAGTACTCGTTGTTTGATAGGGTTTAGCTCGCAACATGAAATTACCGAACCCCCCTAGTACGCTTTCCAGGACGGACTAAAACATGTTATGATGCGAACGATAATGTTTCACATGTATCAGTTCTGTTCCTATTATGGAGCGCTCTGACGCCTTCGGTTAAGGAGGTCCGCGCTAAAATGCATAAATAAATAATGTTATCCCTGTCGGGGCTGCGGCGTCGGCCCGGACCTGCGCCCTCAACCCCGCCGCGTGTTTACATTACACATCCAAGCGCGGGGGATGAATGATGTGCCCAGAATCACAGGAAGTGGGCGCGACCTAGAACCTCGCACCCTGGTTTCTCGCACCAGCGTCGGCTGCTTTGCTGACGGCCCAACTCCTCTCTTGATATTACCATTAGTGCAACCTGACCCGAAGGTATCGGAGCGCATTACTGAGCACCAAATTAACATGATACATCCAGGCACGGAGAGTTTAAGTGATTTGGCCAGAAGCACTGGATATGGACGCCACCATGAGACTCGAACCCCGGTCTCCTGCACCCGGTCGGCAGCCCTTCCATTGGAAACACGCTCGGCTATCCTCGCAAATTTGGCATACGCGCCGCAATTGGCCCGTCCAGCTGCTGACCAGGTACCTATGCCCGGTGTCCGAGCGACATGCCCATCCAGAATGCGCCGACCACAAACGGCAAATTCAGGCCAGCGCAACCATTTCAACGTGATGAGCAAAGCCCCGCCCGTGTGGGTGTTTAAACCTCCCGCCGCACTAGCGCTCCGCTGCTCAGTGACCCAAGCTGCGACCCAGTGCTCGCGAATTCAAGTAGCTGTGGGTACCGCCGTGGCTTGCAAGTACCCATTTTTGGATATACACACCTCACCGCCTGCCGGGGGTGGGGAAAGGTGGCCCACAAAGTGAGGGCGGTCTGTGAGAGCAGGTAAACACTGCCCGCATTAACCGCTCCGGGCGGGAGCAGTCTACCATATCACATAAAGGGGGTGATTCCTACGTTAGGAGCAAGGCAGCAGATAGATGTTAGACCGTTGAGCTATTCCCAGGGTATCCTACGCAGCCCCACCACAAAGGCCCCAAAACCAAACATGGGGGAGGGGGTGGGGCGCCTACTGCCTTTGGCCAGTCCCGCATACCGCGCTGTGATACGAGTCGTTAAATTAATTACGGAAGTTTTTGGGCCAGAGTTCCTTGAAGCTACATCGGAACTGCCCCCAACGCCCCGGACGCGACAGCCAGCTTAGTGCAGGGCAGGCGGTGCCAATACTGCGCTCACCCTTCACGGGCCATGGCTGTGCCTGGATCCGCCCCCGCGTGGAAATTGCAGCCTCGTCTCTATGAAGCTGTGTAATACCAATGCTGGGAGAGACCGAGCATTGCTGAACGAGGCGAGTTACACACTCCCTGCTTTGGCGGCATGGAAACCTCCTTCACATCGCCCCCGACCTAATCCCTCACCACTTGCCCCCCCGTGCGGGACCAACATCTGGCCACTCCAGAATAAACCTTCGGGACCGATTCCACCCGAGCAAAAGGCTGGTGCGGTGAAACCAGGGGGGGAGGGGGGGTATTTCCATCCATGGCGCTTCGAACCCGATATATGGTGGGATAGCGCGCACGAGGCTTCTAGCGGTGTGCTTTTGTGTGCCTCGAGCCTGCTAACCCCATCGACAGCGCCCGGCTCAGCATGCGACCCCAACAACGGGGAGCGGGCACAAGGGGGATAGAACTGCTGCAATTTGTGAAACCTCTGACCTGCCTGCCACCAGCCTCAGCGGGCCGCCCGGCCCAGCTGCAACCCCCATAAGGGGGGGAGCGGGCACGAGGGGGGCTCTGAAATAGGACTCACCGCGAGCAAGGATGATGCAGCGAGGCAGGCAGGCGCAAGACGACCGAGGCCGGACAGCAGCAGTCGGGAAGGCAAAAGAGTGTCCCGATGCACGACACGCGCGTCCAGAGCGACAAAGGTGGGGTGGGAGAGAGGGGGGGGTGGCTTGCGAGGGCACTCCGCTGCCATAGTTTAACGTGCCCCTGGACCCCACCACCCAAAGGTTTCCCCCCCTCCCACCGCGACGAAGTCACGGATACAAGCGTCGCCACTGCGGTGGGACGGGACAACGTTCCGGGTAGCCCGGCCTGGGGACACTCCATCATCACGGCCGCAAAAGCCGTAGCGAGGCCGACAAATTACAGGCCGGCCCGCTAAACCCCACCCGCATCAAAAGGGGGTGGCGGGGCAGGAAACTGAGGCAACATCGGGGGAAACGGACGTGTCCCCCCCACAGCGGCCCACGCAGCATGGGCCGCCTCGCCAGGCTCACGCTCCCGTGGAGGGAGCAGGCGGAGGGGAAGGGGGGGGAAGTATAGGCCGGGAAAGGCCTCGCTCACCTCCAAAGAGTATCCCGACGAGCTCCAGAGTGAGGCCACATCGGGGAAACGGACGTCCCCCCCCACAGCTGCCCACGCAACATGGGCCGCCTCGCCAGGCTCACGACTCCAGCGGAGGGAGCAGGCGGAGGAGAAGGGGGGGAAGGATAAGCTGGGCAAGGCCTCGCTCACCTCAAAGAGTGTCCAAAAGAGTGTCCCGACGAGCTCACGACGGCGTCCGGAGCGGCAAAGAGGCCCTCCAACGGGGTACTGGAACTTAAGTACCCATGGAGGCCCCTCCCAGCCGCCCCGGACGTGAATCACCGCCAGCCGCCTCCTCCAACCAGAGAGGAGGAGAAGCTGAACATCCTGCTGGGGGCGGGACAGCCCTCCGAGACTAGTGGCCCGCCCTCTCTATGGCCACTGCGTGGCCTCGGGCAGGCGCATTTTATCCCCAAAGCTAGCCACATTGCATCCCCACGCTCACGCTTCACCTCCAAGCTCCAAACTTAGCCGCATTACTTCACCCGCCCGCATTCATGGTGGCATTGCACATCAAAGCCTTTTAATGCCGCAAACTAGCAACATTGTATCTGTACGCTTTTCCATCAAAGCACTGTAACTCTTCGTGAAGGCTGCACCCATTGAGAATGGCGGTGCGCGTTTCACTTCAAGGCCGCAAACTAGCAACATTGTATCCGCCCGCTTCTACATCAAAGCTCCGTAACTCTTCATGAAGGCCGCGTCCATTGAGAATCGCGCCGAGGGTTCTCTTAACGAACCAAGCCAGCAGCTCCAAACAAAATTAAAAAACCATAACCAATTGCTAACGCTTGTTCTACGCTCATGTGAGGCCCTCTCACCTGCTGAACTGCTTGTGTGCCCAACAAGGCTTCGCCGCTGTTTCCCCACGGCTAACTTCTGTGACGCTCCGATCTTGTTCTTTCCGCAGGCACATGGACAAAGAGGGCGACGTTATTGCTCCCTGGCCTTTAAAACCCCCCGTCAGTTTGTGGTTTCCGGTGCGCCCACATGACGCGTCTTCGGTGGTCCCTGCATCTGAGATGCCCGCACTCTTGCGGGTCTCTTGACCCGGAAGAGCTCCTAACCGTGTTCCTGCCCTTTGTTGCTACTAAAGTCACCACGCTCCCTAGGTGGGGTGATGACCGTCATTTTCTCAGCTTTTCAGGACAATGTCCAAATATATCACAGTCTGTAACTACGGGCAATAAAAGGAGGACTAAGAGCCAATATTAAATGGAAAACTGCCTAGGCTCACCACGCCCAGTCATGGTGTTAATGACACTAACAGAATTCAGTTGAAAGTAAGTTGAGCTATACCATTTCACTTATACTCTTGTTTAATTACAAACAATTCATGATTTTAAAGTCCGCCTTTCACTTGATTTTGCAGATTATTGATCCTGAATCTGCAGCCTGTTTAATCGTCTACTAAATGTGAATTGGTGCCATTAAGAATCCATACAGGTACTTGTTTATACATGGAGTTCAAATTGTAATATTCATTGAATAACTGATATAGAGCATCAAATTACATTAAAACGTCTCTGGACTTTTTTTACAGATCTCATCCAGTCACAAGCCCTGAAGAGAACCCCGAGAGTTGTTGAGAGCCTCGAAACGCATTGGCGTTAACTTTAGAAAAATAAAATCATAATAACTTGTTAATTATAATTTTATGGCTCGTGTCCGTCTGCATTGGGGAGGGCTGGTGGGCGGTGCTGCTCTGCTCTGGGAGCAGGGGAGGAGTGATTTGCCCTCTCCGAAGTGCGCAATGACTGTTTGGTCGGCCCTCTCAGCCCACTCAAAACAGTCACTTCCCTGTTCTCCATGCAGGCTGCAATACATGGAGAACATGCCCACCTCTCCAGCCCCTGGCTGAGTTCTGTGTCATGGCGCTCAGACCTGCCACAATGCTGCATTGCAGCATTGTGATTGGCTTAGGGGAGGGAGCCTGGTTGCCTGCTTCCTGTTGCTGTCAGAGGCAGGAGAACAAGAGCAGAGAAGATGCAAGGCACAGCCTCAAGGTAAGATTGCATTTTTTGTATTCAACCTTTTCCTCCCCTGCGCAACACCGCCCGTGGACCCCCTCGCGACGCCTGCCCCCCACCCACAAGCCATACCAGCTGCCCCTGAAGTACAGCTGTATACACTATTGAATTTTGTGAATACCTGCTGCCTGCTGACCACCAAAGCTGCTGATAACCTGTGCTCTTTCCACGTCCTTCCAAACATTGCTGTCCACGTAACATTCTTGGCACTATGTTCATCACACAAAGCTTGTCTGGTCTATGAAGCTAGACATAAGCAAGCACTCTACAAAGCCCGTAATCCTCTCTGAGAGCAACATAGGGAATTGCTGTCCCATATCTTCTGAAAAAGATCTACATGTATCCTGCATTTTAGGTCTCGCCTAGCGTTGCAGCGCATGCGTTGCTCACTCGGCAAGACATATAGTAAGAGAGGAGATTTCAGAAGGAGACTTGAAGCCCGCCCATCATTTTCATTGGGTTGCACCAGCGTTTATGCTAAACACTGGCTTCCCATTGAAAATGATGCTTTTTAGCCACTGCCCCTTCTCCCTTTCGTCCGGCCTATCCGGACTGGGTCGTCTGCTTCACGGCTGTCGTGAAGCACTTTGTTATCTTTAGGGGGGCCATCTGTTCCTAATTAGAATGGTCTTAGCGCGACCATGCTAATTAGAAACAGATGGCCCACCCTAAAGATAGGAGAGTCTGCAGGCACTACCCTGCACACTAAGGTCTCCTTGCTTTAGCGTCCCCCCCGTCGGAGCACATGTCCGCTCAGGGAGCCTCTCCTTGCTTTAGACCCCCTGCCTCGGAGCACACGTAACTTATTTTTGGAAGCCTCCGTTGATTTGCACATTCTCTGATCCCCAGTGTTAGGATGTTTATATACGTCAGCCCTCGAGTCTTTCAGAGATTTGCAAAACCAGCTTCTAGCCCATGCCACGAACATCAAAGTTTTATTTGGTTTCTTAGGTATCCTGCACCTCTATCGGTGGTAAGAATTCTCACCATCTGCCTTTTTTGGCACCTGAATCTTTGTCATGTAGAAAGTTTTTAAATTCCCGCTGCCTGTTGCAGCTGAGACTTTCACAATACAATTCTATAAACAAAAACAAAATATCTCTAAACAATTTTAAAAAGCACAAATACAACGCAAGCTATGAGCATCCATGGCACTCGGGCTCTCATAGTGCTCCCCTTCAGTAATTGCACATTAGGGCCTGGAATTAATCCTCGCCTGGCCACTAAGCCCCTCAGTGCCCCCTACTGTCCTCTGCACCCCCCCTCTCAGATGTAGGCCACGCCCCTGCCTGTCAGCACCTCATCAGTGTGCTCTGGCACAGAGAGGAGACAGGGTTAATGGTTATGTGACCCCTCCCTTGTACACCCTGTGCAGTATGGCAATCAGATCTAAGGGCAGAACTCCCTTTGTCTGGACACTTCTCACATCCTGTCTGAATGGTCAGTACCAATGGTTTTCTAAGAAGTGCCCGCCCCTTCACCACCATGCCTGTCACTCACAGCCGTTCACTCACAAAAATACAAACAAACACTGGCCACCCCAAGAGACATGGCTGCCAGGCTGCCTTTGATGCCGGTAATAGAGTATTTCTCTGTTTTACAGGAAAGTCCATTCACAGTTGTTGGATAGACAAAGAGCTGCTGGTGGGGGCTGGGGGATGGTGGGGCGAGGGGTCTGTGTCCCTCAATGCAACCATATTGTTCCAGAAATTAACTCCTATTGACAGAACAGCAATGAATTGTAAGGGCCCCTGCTTTGTGTGAAGGGAAGCTAGCACCAATTGACGAGTAAGACTACAACTACCACAGTGCACCACTTTTTCAGATGTAATGTTTGCCCAAAAGAATATTTCTGATTCCAGCTGCACGCATATCATTACATAGCTGCCAAGTTTTCCAGGTCCCTGGGTGACTACTTAGCCCATTCCAGTGTTTTGTCTTAGAATTCCGGAACATGTGTTTACGGCTTTATACTGGGTTAATAAAAAAAAGACTACAAATCCCAGAATACTAAGAAAAAAAACGGGTCTGGTCTCACTAGTTACGCATTGACCTGGGAAATGTGGCTGCCAAGCTGACATCAGAACGACAAGAGGCTGAGTGGGACGTGCTAGCGAGGAAGCTGGTGGCCTGAAGGTAGTTCAACCCACTGAGCTATCTTATTAACACCTAGGTCTTTTATTGGAACTTTGGAATCCAATGAAAGGGCACTTTCCAATCGCCATATGTATGAGTGCACCGCCTACATTGCGCAGCTGTACAATGGGTGTGATGAAGTGATTCACAACCATGAGCCAGTCATGTATGCATTGCAGCCTTCTTGTGTGTTCATGGGCAGCTGCTTCTATGGCGTCCCGCTCTCTGTCAGATCTCAGGTAGGCAAACATAAACCTCATCTATGTCCATCAGAAGCCCCATGCGCCTAGGAGTAGCCCTTGATGTACAGCAGCCCTTGATGCTGCTGCAGAAGAAATGATGCCCGCCTAAAGCAAAGCGCCAAGTATGGAATGTCCTCCTCAAAAGCGCTGTACCACCAACAACAATGTACACTCGTCTCCATCTTAGCACCCAACATTTATGCGTGTGGGGGAGGGGTCGTGGGTGGGTTTTGGGAGAGTAGGCAAAGAAAAAAAATTAGACCAGATGTTCTTAAAATGTTTTACCCCTTTATCACAGAAAAACAGCAATCCGCGGTTCTTGGCACACGAGTAAACCGATGCCTTGCCGACCAACAAGCTTAGCTTAACAGTGATTGTTCCACCTTCAAAGATTATAGAGAACCCCCAAACACTGCAGCAAGTGGCATTTTTGGCCTACAAAAGCACCAGCCAGCAACCCGGAAGCTTCACTGGCTCCCCAATCAGACTAGGACTACCATCAAATCTCTAGGCAGTGTCTAGTAAACTGAGAGGTTACAGCACCTAAAAACTTAAAAGTGGGGCATTTGTTGGATAATGGTTTGCTGGCACCTTACAACATTCAGATCTGTCTAGATTGCACAGGGATTTCATGTCTATATTGTATTTATATGGTAGTTTCTGTTTAGATATGTACCTCGTAGTCCCACTAGTATAAACATGACAGAAACAGCCAGCAGATGTGCAAAATCAGTTTATTGCGACCATGTAATTAATAATCTTGACCGTTTATAGCGCTTTCCATAGAGCTGCTCGGATCTTGGCGCACCACCGTTTCAGTACTTCTTTGCTGTTCTAGTTCTTACACTGTGCAAATGACTTCAATGGTTCTAATTTGTTGGGCGATCTACTAATGTGTGCATTGTAGTTATGGTGTGTGATTAAATGCTATAGGGTTTAAACATGTATATAATTGTATCCTTTGGTTCACTGCATATTATTTTTTGTTTACATGACGTCACGTCAGTCTTCCACTCCTCTTGACTTTTACAGTGAGCACCTTGAGCTTGATAATTAAAACATCCCTCTCAACATGTGTGCGCCTCTACTCAGTGTGACAGTGCCTGGTGTGTCGGCTAGTCTGCCAGTCCTAAAGCTTCAGTATGCCTGTGGCTCAGTGTGCCTGCGTGTGTGAACATGTGCTTCGGTGCACCCGTGTGCCTCTATGTATTAGTGTGTCTGTCTCACGAGGTGCGTGTGTTTCTCAGCCTGTGCATGCATGTATGCCCGTTTGTAGTGCGGTTTATATGTATGTCTGTATGCGGGGTCAACAAGGGGGTAAAAAACATTGTCATTTACAACACCATTACTTGATTAATGCTTAACGAAGGGAAAAAAACAAACAATAACATTTTCAATGCCAATAGCTCAAAACAATGTCATTGCAAGACCTATTGCATTGTAAATGCTTGTTTATACTCTATTGGAAATACGCATGATGAATGGAAAGTAAAATATATTTGTGGCATCCTTTTATAATCTGGTGTTTTTTGGAAGTTCACCATTAGCAACACATTCCCAGTGGCGTCTCATACGTGAGTTGATTTGAAGCCCCCAACGGAATCTAAACTCGGGTATGTTGGATGCTCGTCAATCCTGGCTACACAGATCTGGATGATGACACACTAAACCCTTGTGAGTCCAGCGCCTGGATACCCTCACTGGTGACAAGTAGCGCTCTTCAAATCTACTGATTGAGTTCTGGTAGAGTTGATGTGTCTTCTGCAACCTTTATTGGGATGCGCTGTCATCAAGATGGTGATTTCATATCTTGAGACTCAAAGGGCATTTGTTCCAGGCAAGACAGTGCCCTTTTTTTGTGTATTCTTTGCATGGATAATGAGGGACAAACATGACCACCTCACAAAATGTTCCTTTGTGGGGTAAAGAATCAACTCACATCTATGAAAGAAGTACTCCTTATTAAGGAACGGGAGAAGAAAGCCAGCATCCTTTGTGCAGCTCCTACAACTGCTAGAAGTGAGAGACAGACATTTATTTAAAATAAACAATTAATAATACGAATTGGAGCTTTATAAAAATCTACATAAAGCTGCCTTTTACAAAAGAAAACTTTACCCAAATGTATTGCTTTCAAAAGCTTTTAAGTCCTTCAGCTACATGTTATTCACGCTGCACTGAAGTTGCCAATATTATCATATTGATTGTAAATGTCCTTCAACGTGTTCTTTTTTGTTGCTCATATATCACAACTCCCAAGAGTGAACTCATGTTTCAGTTTTTGACGTTCCCTGCCAACATGTGTTTCGGCCTGCCAGTGCTCTTCCTCAGGGTCTTACAGGAATGCAAGGAATGGCCAGTACCCAGCTGTATCAAGCCGAATACAGCCTCAACATATGATGCAAAAAGGCAAAGTGTCGCAACCTTAAATGTTAACAAAGAGGTGGTAGCCACATATTGTCTCACATTTGTATGTTACAATTGTCATTCTCATGAATGTCAGTTTAAGGTTAAGGTTACCCAAAGCAGGTCATTCCTCTTTGGCTAAGAAAACTTCCAAAAGGGGTGTTTGAGCTCATAAATATATATTTTTTAAATTAAGTAATTAGGAACAGAGACACTTAGGGTTCAATTTACTAGCCCCTTTCACCGCCGGCGCATCACTTTTAATATGGGACCCAGTGACGTACCGGCAGTGCAAGGGACTTCTAAATAGGCCCCTTTGTTCTGTGGAAGCTGCTGCTCTGTGCAGGTGCCATCTCATCGCTGCAGCCAAGGCCAAACAATGTAACAGTCCTCCTGACACTTTAGTGCCATCAGTCAGACTGGTGGTTATCATAAAGTACTGCAGTTGGACAGTTTGTGTCTGGGGATAGGGAGTGATAGCTTAACGATATTTGGGGCCCCAGGAAAGACATATTATGAAGCCCCTATTTGTAACAACTTTACATTTATTGAACATTTTTAGCTAAATCAAGTTCACATGAAGCCAAACAATAATACATTATATGTTAAACGTTTTCCGAAATGCAGTAGCGGCCTCCGCCTATCTAAAGTGGTAGGGTGTCCACAGGAGGGTATTTGGGGAAGAAGGAAATAATAAAAAAATAAAAAAGACTTACCTGCCGCTCTGCTTCTGCTTACTCTGCTGGCCGCTTTGTTGCTTCTCTCGTTGGGCCATACGGGATTGGCCCTCAAGACACAGGCTCCCAACCAATCCAGATGCTGCTCTCATACTATGAGAGCAGCAACAGTATTGGTCTGAGTGACCTCATTTGCCACTCAAACAGTGCATTAGAGCTTGCGGCATTTCTCCAACCAGGCCGTGCAACTCAGCTGGGTTGGAGAAACATAAGTGTACATGTCTGTTTGGCCGGCCGACAGACATGTGCACTTATAAGTGCACAATACACCTTCTCCCTGCAATGCCCGGCCCGCCCTATACCTACTGCACGGTTCAGACAGCATATACAAAATGATAATAGCATTGTGTTGTTATCATTCATCATCTACTGGTGCTGGACTGTGGTGTGACTCTCCTCCATTATTACAAAGGAGCTGACCCTGCCGAAATGGCACATGCAAAAACTGAATGCCCTCAGCCAGTCAAAGGCTAAAGGAACAAATGATGGGCGTAATGCAGAACAATGCAAACATTCACTG
The DNA here is from genome assembly GCF_964261635.1 of Lissotriton helveticus. Classification (NCBI taxonomy): domain Eukaryota; kingdom Metazoa; phylum Chordata; class Amphibia; order Caudata; family Salamandridae; genus Lissotriton; species Lissotriton helveticus. The sequence continues at coordinate 1,504,068,416 of NC_136061.1, forward strand.
TCAGTCACAAGGATCTGGATTTAATCCATTGTTTTTCTGCCCACCACGGCCCAGTTTGGACCCAGACATATGCAAATCAGTCTTGACCCTGTTCTTCATCGGAACAGTCCAGCCCGAACTGCCAATCCAGGTCCTCCTTCGACTGGAAACAACCATCCTGTGACCGGTTTCAGGACATCACCCCTCATCGGCCAGGCTAGCATGAATCCAGAGATGAGAGGTGATGCTCCGAAACTGGTCCCAGGATGCTTGTTTCCGGTCCAGGAAAAATGTAGCTGCACACCTTCGTTTCCCCTGGCCCTGGTGCTAAAAAAGCTGTCTAACGCTAGCGCTGCAAGGGCGATTTTTTTATTGCAGGACTCCATCCTCCACATTAACAATCATTAAAGATGATTTGCTCTTTCTATGTGTGCACACATAGAAAGTGAAAAAAAAATGAGAAGAAAATAATAATGTCTCCTTGTATTGCCATACTAAGACCAGGTATTTCCTGGCGTTAGTTTTTAACGTTGCCTCAGCCTTGTAAATCTGAGGCAGTGTCAAAAAGCAACAAGTGTTGCAATGGAACACCCACTGCAACACCCATTGCATGCCTTTTTGCCCCAGATGACTGCGTCGGAAAAGGGCATATTCACAAGGTGGTATTAAGCCACGTTAAGGGGCTTAGCATCACCTTGTAAATTTGTAAAATAGTGTTATGCCAGCGGAGTGTCAAAAAAGTGATGCTCCGGTGGTGAAAGGGGCTTCTCCATATGCCCCACAGTTCCTTAGGGTACTTATTTATGTAAAAATTGAAAGAGTGGTGAGGTAAAAAAGATGAAGTAAGGAGTGTGATGTGGGACAGAAAGGTGGGTGAGGCAGAAAACAAGTGGTAGAGAGTGGTATATAGAGGTGGCATATAGGTAGAGGCAGAGTTATATCTAGAGAAAGTGTGTATGGAGCTTGGCAAGTATTAGGTGTTTGATGTGGTGGAAAGAGAGATGAGATAAAACACAAATAAAAAGGAGAAAGAGAGAGAAACATACAAATGAAATTGAGAAAGATGAGGTAGAAAGAGAGGAGGGGAGAGACAGGCAAGGAAGGCAGGACGGTAAGTGTAATTTAACCCCTTGACCGCGGCGAAAATTCCGCCGCGGTGCGGGTGATTTACGGCGTGGGCGTGGTTCGGACGGCCCCCGGCCGTCCTCCGCACACGCCCACCGTGACGTCGGACGGCCGCCGGCCATCCGACGCATGGAAGGGGTTAAGGAGAGTGAGAGGTAGAGAGAAGTAAAGAGGGGTGAGCAATGCAAGAGAGATCACAGAGAAAAGGTTGGCAAGGTGAGAAAGAGGGATAGAGAGGTAGAGAGTGATGACTTGGGTATAGTTAGAGAAAGGCAGAATAATACGAAACGGTAAGCAGAAGGAGAGAGGTAAAGCTAGAGAGAGTGTGTGAGAGACATAGAGAGAGAGAGTGTGAGTTTTCTGACTATTGAGATCACTTTACCACTGGAGGGGCCCTTTAGAAGGTGGGGCCTTTGGTAAGTTGCCCACTCGGCTCATACAATCTGTCTTGTTGAGGGTTGGCTTCTCTTCAAAGAATTGGCAAGCATAACACTCTGCATAAAAGGCAGCACCCGGTGTAAGGCTATTAACTAATTGTTATTAATTCCCCTGCTCTTATACATGACCTACTGAGGTGGAACTACGCTCCACATGTCCTCTTCTCTCTGCTTCCCTCGATGTAGCGAGAGGGAAACTAGTGCTTCCTGTCTCCTCCCAGGAGGTTCCTGGCATCTCACTTCTGTCATGGCCAGCTAGACCACTGACCTAATTATATAACGATACCCTTTCTTAGAGAACATGACATCTACCCCCCACTTACAAAGAAATTCAATCTCTTGAGTGCATCCTTTGGGCTCTCTAGTTGGTTTCTTCTCTCTGCGAAAGTTGAGAGTGGTTCTGCGGATGTTGAGAGTGTTGTCTGTTGCGGGGTGTGTTTGTTGGTAAGGTGAGCATTGTTTGGGCTCCTTGATTGGTTTCTTTGCTCTGTAGATATTGAGATTGGTTTCTGATGTAAAATGTGTTTATTTGTGAGGTGAGTAGTGTTCCCTCTCCCCGGCTTGACAAGAGAAGGGGCCGGCTTCAGTACCCATTTATTTGTCTTGCTTGCTCACCCACTCCCAGTCACCTATGGAAATGTTGAAGTGTTTGGCCATCCGGGCTTCTGCATGTTATTTTCTCATCCCCCTTTCCTTGAGAATGACATGCGTCTGCTAACATGTCGCTGCCTCTCTTACAGAGTGATGAGGCAACATTTCCCCAACATTTCTGGGTAATTTCCCATAAGTTTGTGCTTATTATGGGAGTTCTTTGACTCAGGCAGAATGCCCCCGTCACAGGTGAAGGTGTAACATTCATTTGTTGATGTAAATATAACTGACATAAGAGGTTGTGTTGCAGGGTAGGTGATTGTTCTGAGTCATCAGCATGGGATGTGTTGCCCTGAACAGGGAGCTAGTTCTCTGATCCCACTGTGCCTCTGAGTGATTGTGCTGACACACTTCTGATTCTGACAGGTCTTCCAGTGGTTTCCTATGAGGAACTTCTATTGGATGTGGTTTGACTGGTGAGTCCCTTGAGCTGATAGACTGTGATGAACTTCTTCTTGAGTCAGGGATATATTTAGGGTGCTCCTTTAGGTTCATCTTTTGAAGTGTCTTATGTGCTCTTGCACCGGGGGCATCATTTCATGGGCTGAGTGTTTAGTTCTTTTGTTTGGCCCCAGAGCATTTTGTCTATGCTCCTCTCATGTGATGTTAACTGTCTTCTCTCAGTTTTCTCCTTATTGACATGGGTGGTTTGGGTGTGTTTGTATACAGGTTTCTGCATCTGGGTGCACTGCCCACTCTTTTTTAGTTTGTTTCTTCTTCAAGTTTGTTGGGCACACTGTTGTCTGTGCCATTTCTGTGATCTGTCCCACTGCTGGATGCTTCTTTGGAATGGTCTGGGAAGTTGGATGATTGCCTCATTGAAGTTTTTTAAGTTTGGCTGTCACAATCCCTGATTGTCCAGATCTTTCATTTGCCATCCTCCTCTGCTGAATGTATTGTTGAATCTGAGTATTTCATGTCACATTGTCTATTGTCTCTGGTCTGTCTTTGCCTTTGCTCTTTCCCTCTCATTTGGTCTCTTGGGCTTTACTCACTGACATGAGAAACACATAATTTCTCGTGTCCTCCCATCTTGCATTGAGGTGCAATTCTATTACTTTGGTCCGTTTCCCACTTCAGCCCTCCTGATTGTTTCTTTTAGTGAGAGCTGATTTTGGAGGATCTTGCGTTTCGTGTCTGGTGTTGAACAGCCCTCAATTACCCTGAGTCGAATTGCGTCCTCGTTCGTGAGTGTATGGAAATCACAGTATTGTACCAGACTTTGTAACCTTGTAATGACATTTGTTAAGGATTCACCTGGTTCTTGGCATGCTGAGTTGAAGATGAGGCATTCTTGATCCACATCTTTCTTTGTGTTGAAATGGGCATGTAGTGTCTCTTTGAGTTTTTTGTATACGTCTCTGCATCCTAGTTGAAAAGGTCCTGATTCATGCCCCACCAGCTGAAGTAGTAGTTGTAGCAGCTTTTTGTCTCTTCGCTCACCGGTGCCTAATGCAAAACTATGTACACCTATTACAAAGTTTGTTCAAAACGGATCTTGGTATAAAGGTTTTATGGAAGGCCAATAGCATGTACTAATAAAGCATATTAGTCAGTCCTGAAGACATTTCACAATGTGCGAAGATTTTTTTTTGTCGTTGTGGGATATATGTATTTGGATACAATTAGAGATCACTACATTCCTAAATATTTTTTACCTCACACGTAATCTTAACATTGACAGGAAATAAATTAAGGAAAGCTTTAGAACAAAGAGGCAATGTACCCTGCAAACATCAATAGACTTAGGACAATCTGAGGAGTCGGTGTAACTTTCACTAATTACAGACCGGTTTCTTCTGTTAGGAAACTCTCTACAAATTAGTGCCTCGTGTACTAGTGTGTGCACTTTTAGGTCTGGCTTAGACACAGCTTTAGTTCTTTTGTGAGCCTAATGTAACAATAAACATTAATACAAAAATATATGTATGTATACATTCAGATGAGCTTTTGTCAGCACTTTTCATCCACTGGTCTGTTCAAACTGTCATTCAATTATTGCTTGGGCCCACCACGGTAGACAGCATGTGGTACCATGTTTAGCACCGTTTGCTCTTGAACTGTGAGTGGGGCCATTTTACCTGTTTACTTGTGAACATCCATCTCAAAAAGTAGTTTATATTCTTTATGTTGAATTCATTTTAGTCATCCTTGTGTGTGTTTACATTACATTTTCTGGTTAGAGTAATTCAAAGTTAACAGTACATTTTCTTTGACCAATAAGAATTAAATGTTCCAGTGTAAAACGTCTTTCTTTATCTGCTTTAAGTGTACCTGCCTGCAAGGATGCTGCAGCATTGTTCTATTAAAATGTTATGCGAAGGCCTCTTTTGCAATGTAACCTTTTAATTACAAGCAAGTAACTCCCTCATTTAGGTAGAAGCATGTTTCTTATTTTTTCTCTTTTTATGGCATATGGTCTCAATAAAATAAACAAAAAAAAACATTGCGCCAGTTTTAATCTTTCATTCAAAAGTGGCTACTGATTTCTCCCCCAAATACAAACCAGCACACTGGAAACAGTCGCTTTCTATCCAAAACAATTTATTTCATCTTGTAAAGGTTCTCACTCCCCAAAGCATTTCAGTGAAATCAACTTATGTCCGACCAACTATGTGTTGAAAGCGAGCCTTGAAGTGCCATAATGATAGCTGCAACATTTTCTTCAGAGTTTATGCCATCCAAACATTTGCTCGGTCCCCTGGTCCTGCAGTACCGAAATGGTATGTGGGAAAAAAGCAAACTTGGCCAATACAATTACTGCAGGACTCCCGCCTGACCAACCATCCAGTTATACCTCATTATTCACCTCCTCAGACCCAACCTGAGCCCACATTTAAGCACTACGACCCTCATTTACAAACATTTGGCACAGGGCAGTCTTTTTGCTGCGCTGCCCTACGCCATTTCGAAAGGGCAGGAATGCATCGTATTTATGAGATACAGTGCATTCTGGTGCTTTCAGCCAGTGCCGGCGCACAATCTGGTGCCTAGCACCAATGCAGGAAACTTGCACCATGGTCCAAGGGTGTCTGCATTGTTGGCTGGATTGTTTTTGTGCAGGAAGGGGCACCTTCCTGCACCAAAACAATCCTGAGAGGCATTTTCCTCGTTATGTGTGTGCTGCAGAATGCAGTACACATGGAAAGAGTTAAAAACTAGGAGAAATGAAAACATTTCTCCTCATTACTCCTGTTCTGGAGATGCATAAGGTTTTACCACTATCCCCGGTTAAGGTGATTTTGTCAATCTAGGGAAGCGTCAAATCCATGGGTGTTACATGGGAACACCCACCTCAAAGCCTATGGAACGCCTCCTTGATTGAGAGTAAAGCAAGGTAGGGCTTATTGGTTATTGAAAGCCCTTACACAATTAAAAGGCAGCCCTATTGTGTAGACCACACTTTGACTGTGTTCTGGGTTTCTATATGAGATGTAGGTTATTAAATTTGTTTAAAGATATAGGAAGACATGAAGCACTTTACCAAGTCTCAATAGTTAGGGAAAAGTATTTTTATTGTTGTATCTATTAAAAAAAAAAAGTACCGTAGTACCTATTGAGACAAAAAACAAAAACAATTATGATGATACACCACTCCACTCAACAACACACCAGTTCACTTTGTGACATATCACTCTACTCTACGACGAATCACTCCACTCTACGTCACTCTACACCACTGTATGAGATGCCACTCCACTGTACGCCAACTCACTCTTCGCACCTCTACTCTAAGACATGACACTCTATAACACATCACTCCACTTTACTGTATGACATCCCACTCCATGGTACCTATTGAAATACAGCAACAGCAAAGTCTTTAAGCATAGCATTAGCAAAGTGCCATCCACACCAAGCTGTAAAATGACAAACATATTTTACCTCCACAGGCACAGTATAACAGCTTTGGATTGATAAAATACCATTAGGCTAGCTGGTTTTGTAGTGTAGTTCCTATCATCCCAATAGGCTCTGCGCATTGGAATAATACCTTCAATAGTAAAGGCCTAGGCCAGACGTTAACTAGGTCTACTACTGTCAATATTAGACTTAAAGTTTTGGGTTTGCCAGCTTAGCTCAGAGTTCACTAGAAACTTTCTCGAATGTTCAGGAAAGAATTAACTCCCCTGATTAGACAAGAAGGGATTTAGTTTCTGACAACCATAGAACATGACAACTTTGCTCTCCCCTAATCAAGAGTATATCTCGAGAGTCGTGTGAACAAAAGGCAATTTATTTTACTCAGTCAGTACGTGCATTCTTAGTCTCATCAGATTGTAGAGAAAAGGAAGAGACGGGCGTGTTCAATAAAAGATGTTATTTATTGATCAGTCTCTTTTCTCGTACAAGAGAAATGGATCGATATTATTGCAATACTTATCAATCAATCAATCAAGTCATTTGTAGAGCGCACTACTCACCCGTAGGGTCTCAAGGCGCTGGGAGGGGGGGGGGTGCCGCTACTGCTCGAACAGCCAGGTCTTGAGCTGCTTCCTGAAGGAGAGGTGGTCTTGGGTCAGGCGCAGATTGGTCGGAAGTGAGTTCCAGGTCTTGGCGGCCAGGTAGGAGAAGGACCTTCCTCCTGTTGTCGCTCTTCGGATGCGGGGGACGGCGGCGAGGGCGTGGTTGGTTGATCTGAGGAGGCGCTTGGGAGTGTAGAAGCTGATCCGGTTGTTGAGGTAGCTCGGGCCTTGGTCGTGTAGGGCTTTGTGCGCGTGGGTGAGGAGCCGGAAGGTGATTCTCTTGTTGACCGGGAGCCAGTGTAGATCTCTCAGGTGTCCGGTGATGTGGCTGCGTCGGGGGATGTCGAGGATGAGTCTCGCCGAGGCGTTCTGGATCCGCTGGAGTCTCTTCTGGAGTTTCGCCGTGGTTCCGGCGTAGAGGGCGTTGCCGTAGTCCAGTCGGCTGGTGACGAGGGCTTGGGTGACCGTCTTCCTCGTCTCGGTGGGGATCCACCGGAAGATCTTACGTAGCATGCGCAGGATGTTGAAGCATGACGAGGAGACGGCGTTGACTTGTCTGGTCATGGAGAGGGAGGAGTCCAGGATGAAGCCCAGGTTGCGTGCGTGGTCCGTCGGTTTGGGTGCGGTGCCCAGGGCGGGGGGCCACCAGGAGTCGTCCCAGGCGGAGGGCGTGGCGCCCAGGATGAGGACCTCCGTCTTGTCTGAGTTCAGTTTCAGGCGGCTGGTCGTCATCCATTCGGCTACGTCTCTCATCCCTTCGTGCAGGTTGGTTCTGGCGGTGGCGGGGTCGTTGGTCAGGGAGAGGATCAGCTGGGTGTCGTCGGCGTAGGAGATGATGTTCAGGTTGTGTTGGCGTGCGATGGCCGCGAGGGGGCTCATGTAGACGTTGAAGAGGGTTGGGCTCAGCGAGGATCCTTGGGGTACGCCGCAGATGACTTTGGTGGCCTCTGACTTGTACGGTGGTAGGCGGACTCTTTGTGTTCTTCCGTCGAGGAAGGAGGTGATCCATTCCAGTGCCTTCTCCTGGATTCCGATGTTGCTGAGGCGCTGTACTAGGGTGCGGTGGCAGACAGTGTCGAAGGCCGCGGAGAGGTCCAGGAGGATGAGGGCCGCTGTTTCTCCGTTGTCCATCAGAGTTCGAAGGTCGTCGGTGGCGGCGATGAGGGCGGTCTCCGTGCTGTGGTTCGCTCGGAAGCCGGACTGTGAGGGGTCGAGGGATCCATTCGTCTCGAGGAAGGCGGCCAGCTGTTTGTTGACGGTCTTCTCGATGACTTTGGCCGGGAACGGGAGGAGCGAGATGGGACGGTAGTTCTTGAGGTCGGTGGGGTCTGCTGTGGGTTTCTTGAGGAGAGCGCTGATTTCGGCGTGCTTCCAGCTCTCAGGGAAGGTGGCGGAGTCGAAGGAGGTGTTGATGATGTCCCGCAGGTGGGGTGCGAGGACAGCGTCGGCCTTGTTGAAGACGTGGTGAGGGCAGGGGTCAGTCGGAGATCCGGAATGGATGGAGTTCATGGTGCGGATGGTGTCTTCGGTGCTGATCGGGGTCCAGGTGCGGAGGGTGGTGGATGGTGGCGTCGTTGCGGTTGTGGCTTGCGTTGGTTGGTTGCTGAAGCTGTTGTGTATGTCCGTGATTTTGTTGTGGAAGTAGGACGCGAGGGAGTTGCAGAGGTCTTGCGACGGGGTGATGTCGTTGTTTCCGGCGTTGGGGTTGGAGAGCTCTTTCACGATGTTGAAGAGTTCCTTGCAGTTGTGTGCGTTGTTGTCCAGCCGGTCCTTGTATGTATTTTTCTTGGTGGCGCGGATCAGTTGATGGTGTTTCCGGGTGGCGAGCTTGAGGGTGGCCATGTTGTCCGTCGTTGGTTCCCTTCTCCAGGCTTTCTCGAGGGCTCGACAGTTCTTCTTGGAGCACTTGAGTTCGTCGGTGAACCATGGTGTTTTTCTGCTGCAGGATCTGCTGGGCGGGGTCCTCAGAGGGGCGAGTTCGTCCGCGCAGTTGCTGATCCACTTCGTGAGGTTGTCGGCGGCCTGGCTGGGGTTCGCTGAGTTGGCGGGAGGGTGCTGGCTCAGGGAGGCGGTGAGCTGGTTGGCTGTGATCTTGTTCCAGCTTCTTCGAGCAGCCTGTTGCTGGTGGTGGTGGATCGTCGTTCTTTTGAAGGTGAAGTGGACGCAGCTGTGGTCCGTCCAGTGGAGTCCTGTTGCGTGGCTGAAGGTGACGTCTTTGCTGGAAGAGAAGACGGCGTCGAGTGTGTGTCCGGCGAGGTGGGTGGGGGTGGTCACCAGTTGCTTGAGTCCGAGGTTGTCGAGGTTGTCGAGCAGGGTGGTGGTGTTGCGGTCGTTGTTGTTCTCCAGGTGGAAGTTGAGGTCCCCCAGGAGGATGTAGTCGGCGGAGGGGAGAGCGTGCGGGCTGACGAAGTCGGCGATGTCCTCGCTGAATCGTGTGCGTGGTCCCGGGGGTCGGTAGATCAGGGTGCCTCTGAGGGTGGTCTTCGGGTTGGTGTGGATCTGGAAGTGCAGGTGTTCAGCGGTGGTGAGGGTGTCGTCGGTGTTGGTCGTGATGCGGATGGTGTCTCTGTGGATGATGGCGATGCCTCCTCCGGTCTGGTTGTCGCGGTCCCTCCGGGTGATCTTGTAGCCCTCTGGGATGGCGATGGCGATGTCTGGGGCTGAGGAGGCGTTCATCCAGGTCTCGGTGATGAAGGCAACGTCGGGGGCGGTGGTGTCGAGCAGGTTCCAGAGTTCTACGGCGTGTCTGTGGACGGAGCGGGTGTTGAGCAGGATGCACTTGAGGTGGGTGCTGCTGGAGTTCGGCTTGGCGGGTGCAGGGAAGGTCCGGATGCAGGTGAACTTGCAGGCGAGGCAGCTGAAGGGTCCGTGGGTGTGCTTCGGGGCGGCTCGGTGACATCCTGGGATGTGGCCGGTGTTGAGTGCGATGAGGTCGGAGGCGCTGTAGGTTCGTCGGGTCGGCTTCCGTCGGTGGGGGCCAGGGGTCCTGGCGCTGGTCGCGATCCGGTCGCGGACGGGCGCAGACGGGCTTACCTTTGGCGCGCCTTCGGCGCACAATCGGCGCGCCCGCTGCGCGTCAACGCTGCGCGTTCGCACGGTCGCCATTTAAGGCGAAGTGCGCGGGTGGGCGGAGCAGCTGGGAGGCGGGAGCGGGGAGGGAAACAGAAGAAAAAAGGGGCGGGGCTAAGGCGGTGGCGGGAAGCGGGAGCGGGGGGCGGCGAGAAGGGCAGACACAAGACAAGCACCAAATTAGGTCAAAACGGGGCAAAAAGGCAGCGAAAACAAGCACAAATGCAGACAGAAACGGGGAAAAAGGTAGCGAAAACACTGAGAAAACAAGCACAAATGCTGGCAAAAACGGGCAAAAAGGCAGCGAAAACACGGAGAAAACAAGCACAAATGCTGGCAAAAGCGGGCAAAAAGGCAGCAAAAACACTGAGAAAACAAGCACAAATGCTGGCAAAAACGGGGGGAAACCAAGGAGAGCGCTCAGGGCGGCAGCGAGGCCGGCGCTGAGACAGAGGCAGGCACTGGGGGCACACGCAGCAGCTGGTGGCCGTGCGGCGCGGGGGTGTCCCACAAGTGGGTCACACTCACCTGCGTCGCACGGTCGCCATTTAAGGCCAAGTGCGCGGGTGGGCGGAGCAGCTGGGAGGCGGGAGCGGGGAGGGAAACAGAAGAAAAAAGGGGCGGGGCTAAGGCGGTGGCGGGAAGCGGGAGCGGGGGGCGGCGAGAAGGGCAGACACAAGACAAGCACCAAATTAGGTCAAAACGGGGCAAAAAGGCAGCGAAAACAAGCACAAATGCAGACAGAAACGGGGAAAGAGGTAGCGAAAACACTGAGAAAACAAGCACAAATGCTGGCAAAAACGGGCAAAAAGGCAGCGAAAACACGGAGAAAACAAGCACAAATGCTGGCAAAAGCGGGCAAAAAGGCAGCGAAAACACTGAGAAAACAAGCACAAATGCTGGCAAAAACGGGGGGAAACCAAGGAGAGCGCTCAGGGCGGCAGCGAGGCCGGCGCTGAGACAGAGGCAGGCACTGGGGGCACACGCAGCAGCTGGTGGCCGTGCGGCGCGGGGGTGTCCCACAAGTGGGTCACACTCACCTGCGTCGCACGGTCGCCATTTAAGGCCAAGTGCGCGGGTGGGCGGAGCAGCTGGGAGGCGGGAGCGGGGAGGGAAACAGAAGAAAAAAGGGGCGGGGCTAAGGCGGTGGCGGGAAGCGGGAGCGGGGGGCGGCGAGAAGGGCAGACACAAGACAAGCACCAAATTAGGTCAAAACGGGGCAAAAAGGCAGCGAAAACAAGCACAAATGCAGACAGAAACGGGGAAAAAGGTAGCGAAAACACTGAGAAAACAAGCACAAATGCTGGCAAAAACGGGCAAAAAGGCAGCGAAAACACGGAGAAAACAAGCACAAATGCTGGCAAAAGCGGGCAAAAAGGCAGCGAAAACACTGAGAAAACAAGCACAAATGCTGGCAAAAACGGGGGGAAACCAAGGAGAGCGCTCAGGGCGGCAGCGAGGCCGGCGCTGAGACAGAGGCAGGCACTGGGGGCACACGCAGCAGCTGGTGGCCGTGCGGCGCGGGGGTGTCCCACAAGTGGGTCACACTCACCTGCGTCGCACGGTCGCCATTTAAGGCGAAGTGCGCGGGTGGGCGGAGCAGCTGGGAGGCGGGAGCGGGGAGGGAAACAGAAGAAAAACTTATATAGTTAAGTAAAGTGCATACATTAAAAGCAGAAGTATAAAATAATACTGTAAAAACATTGATATGGTTTCTAAGCCATATGAAGGTTTAAAATGATTAAATATATTACATACATATATACATTTGACTAAACGTACTCAACTGGTGTTTCTAAATACGCCTACCCCGTGTACCTGACCTAAGTCTAATGCGTGGGCGGGAATAGAAAGTTACAGTTTAAGTTAAGTTTGTTTTGCCAAGTGAATAACTAAAGAATTCTCTGTGAGGGGTTATTCAGTTCTGTACCTGTAAGTTAGGATGAATGAGGGATGGTATCTCTCTCTCTGGTCTCGATATTCCAGGCTGCCTGCGAGGGCTACCCGGAAGCGCCGGTGCTGGGTTTCTCGGCAGGAGAAAGCAGCGCGTCTCGTTCTCAGCGCGTCAGGAAGGCGGGGCTGCGCCAGCGGGGTCTGCTCTGCTCTGGGCTTCGGCAAGTATGGCTGCTCCGTCTCGTCACCACCGCGTGTGTTTGCATAGGGCAATATCGGTAATATTTATACCTTTAAGGTGCCGAGATTGACGTAAGGATGGACATAGATACGTCAATAAGGATGTCATATGACTTGCTCGTTAGCACATTCTTTTACTGAAGTTCTCGGTGAAATCAAAACAATGGCCGCAGGGTTTTGCCCAGGTTGTCATAGGTTTGATTTGTTTAGAGAACTCCGTATGCCTTATCAGGGGCTGGAGGAATATCGCTTGTCTAATTAGATCGCAAGCGTTATGACCTAATCAGATAACACGTTCCTGTGCCGTAGTGTGGCTGCGTCAGATAACGGTATCTGCATCATGGGGGTTTTCTGCCTCATGGGCTGACTGCTAGTTAACTTGTTGGTTTGTTTAACCAGAATAGGGTCAGGAATAGGGGGATCGATTCAGAACCTATAGGAATACATCACACCCACTCCACGCTAACTATGGACATATTTACTAATCTAGGCATAGTAAACATAGTACAACATACTATAGAGCATTGTGTATACCTTACCACCCCAAAATACATAAATGCATTCTGAAATTTTCAAATATACGGTAAAATTGCAGTCATATGTATAGTATGCACTCAAGCTGTAGAATAATGCTAAGGTAATCACGCATTTTCATACATTATAGCTATTTGGTATATAAGAATTTACACATGAAATGGCTCTAAATACAGAAAAAAGGTTCGAGACCACTTCATCACATAATATAATAACAATGAACATACCAGCGGGCAGCTAATGTCTATAAGCTATCTAAAATTTAGGAATCTTAGTTCTTTAAGAATAGTTCTTACTTTAAGCAGAAGATAGTGTCCCGAAAAATATGCAAAAAATATTTTGGGGCTGTTGAAAAATTGCTGTCCGTGAACTGGAGGGAAATTGTTCATGTGACTTTATTTTTAAAGTTGAAGGCCGAATTCAGGGAACGCCGTGTGCGAGCTTGCTCAAAAGTCTCTATTTCTGCTCTGGTGAGAACATCATATCATTTAGGCTTTCGAAAAAACTGTCAACAGCTTCCTGGGAAAGTTCCACTAACTCGGAAAAAGGTGTAACCATGCATTCGTGCGCATGATTGTCTCCATTGATATTCTGATTTGCAATACTGACAGAAGGTCGTACCTGATCGATGCTGCTTTCATCTTGAACTTCACTACCCCTCAATCGTAGTGGTGAAGCTTCCACGAATGCCGTCATCAGGATTGGTAGCCTTTGAGGGCAGCACAAAGCATGAACCTTGATCGGGCTCAACAATGTTTCTGCATCCATCGGCGCATCTGATTGTAGCGTCAGACAGGTGTCTAACACGCATTCTTCTCCGCATAGCAGGCACCTTAATACAGGTAAAACACATCTTTGCCACATTGGTCGAAATGATAGAAACCAAGTCATGTTCAGGTCTCTAAGCCGGGAGAGTCCCAGGATTTTTGATATCCGGTCCCGGTATCCAATGGCTAGGATTGTTTCTTCCCTTGTCGTAAGAGTTTTTTCTGTGACATGGGATGCCATAACGAAAAATAAGGACTAAGAATAGGATTCCTGCAATTAGTCCCAAGATCAGGGGAAGTCCGCCAAAAATCGAATGGACGAAATCTGGAAAAATACCCAGTATGGCTTTGAATGGTGTTAATGCCATCGAAAATACTGTCTTAAATACCTGTGAGACCCCATTGGTATCAGAAATATTTAAGATTTCGTTCAGGATTTCCGCGAAATGTATGGGGGAATTAGTTGATAACAATGAATGTATCTCTGCAGTCGTCCTTGCGACTTGTAGATTATACGTTTCTTTTGATGACGTGAGCCTTGTCGGCGTCTGAAGAAGCACTGTTTTCATTCTGCTTAAAGTATCTATTCGAATAGAAGTAATTTTCAAGTTGGGCCATGCCCTTGCCTCCCTGTCTGGAAAGGAGCTGGGGAACAATGAGCGTCCACAGCACTTGACCTTCGCAGTCGTAGTTACGAGATAAGGAGTCCCGGGCATAAGACTACAACATCTGCGGTCTACAATTAGAATGTAACTCCCATTATAGAGTCTTTGAAAGAATGGTTCTATTTCTGTCGCAGGTGCGCCTTGCTGGTGACATGAAAGGTTGTATGAATTCCCTTCACAGGCTCCATGCAAACTAATTCCGTTACACAGAAGTGTGCCGCTTAGTGACATCGCACAATTATTGCCACTAAGAAACACTTTCTGTCCTTTATTACTGACACATGCATGTGAATAGGGCAGGTTCCATGTTGTTTTAATGTACCCCTTTCCCAATTTTTCGTACATGCCAGCCTGTATATATTTTTGGCAGTATTGAAACCTGAAGGTTGAGATTGGAATATTTATTATCCCATGTATTATCCATTCACTGACAGGTCGTTCTGACATTGTCACTGGTAATCTCTCAAGTTTTTCAATGCTCAGGATTGTATAATCAGCACCCTTTTGTGCCATACTGATTTGTCTATCAGTAAGGTTAAAGATATTGAATAGTGACGTTGTGTTGATTAAACGCCAAGGCACATAGCCTGAACGCAGATTTTGTAACGTCCAGCCAAGCTGTACAATAGAACGCAATTGAGACTGACCGTGTTGTAATAACAGTAAGTCTTGCGATAATATGTCGATTGCTGAAGACACAATGCTGTCCAAAGAAAATATTCTGGAGGACAGAGTCATTAACCCATTGTCCACTACAGAAAGTGATTTTTCCAAATTAATACGGTCAATTTCCCGTATTCTCTCTGCTGTTTCAATTTGAGTAACCTTCCAGGCCTCATTGTATGCTGCATATACAGAGGCTGCTATGAAACGCTTTTGACGCTGTTTGCGTGGTCCCATAATGAAATCACGCAAGTCAGCACCATCAGTAAGTAAAGTTAGGTGTTGCTTAATTTCTGCCAGTGTGGAAGTTTGTAGCCATTGAAGGCATAATTTGCCCACACTGTAGGTGGTTATTATCCCTGGGTGTTGTCTTTGAGGATATCTAGGGTCTGGCCTGGTCATTTTGAACCCCTGTGTTTTGTTCAGGAATCTGTCTTGACAGTTATTAGTATCTGTGTGCCAGATCAACCACTGTTTCCAATCTGGATGTGTTCTGTTTTGGTTTAATACATAATTTACGTCTATCTCTTCATCTGTATCAGAGCTATTGCTGAACATTGTTGGCTTTGGAATAGACGGTTTATTTAAGTCTTTGATTTTGGCTAAGACAAGACAGGTGGTTTGTTGAACAGTGTCATTTAAAAATATAATTTGTTCTGGGATCATGCAGGCTCGAAACAAAGATTCTATACCCTGCACTTGCCATTCTTTTGTACCCCAAACACTTTTCAATTCAATATTTTTGTCCCAATAATCAAAACCAAAAGTATTCATTTTTTCAAAGAATGAGTCTGAATATATCAATTTTGTGTTTGTTATCATGGTCTTGGTCCCTGTCTTGTTTGACAATTTGAAATGAAATGCTTCAGCATTACTTGTGTTAAAACCTGAAAAGTATGAATATTTGTCATAGATGGTTCTTGAGCTTCCTTTTGGAGGTGTTGCACAATGTTCCCATTGATTATAATTTAAAACATTTCTAGGTTGTGCAGATTTATGTAAAAAATGGTTACCATAGTGGTTATAGCAAT
Source organism: Lissotriton helveticus (assembly GCF_964261635.1). Lineage (NCBI taxonomy): Eukaryota > Metazoa > Chordata > Amphibia > Caudata > Salamandridae > Lissotriton > Lissotriton helveticus. The sequence goes on from NC_136061.1 coordinate 1,504,083,936, forward strand.
ACATACTATCATAATTTGTAGAACCCTGCAAATAATCATGTTTGGTAAATTTAGCAGACATTACTAAGTCAGACATCATATTATTAATGCTTTCGAAGTCCCAATCATCAGCAAATGAGTTTGGTTTTACAAAGTCACTCAAGGAGATCTTAATTTGGTGTGGATATTTCAGGATTTCGACCGGACCATAAATTTCGTAGTCAGTGTTGTCCCATGCTACCCCACCTGGTATAGGATTGGCTGTGAAGTTGACGGAAGAAAGTTCTCTTTTCTCGACGTGTGAAGATGTATGTGGTTTGAGGATCAAGTTGATTTTCTGACTTGCTGTGTCCATTTTAGCATATTTTCCCTCAATGAAGCGTCCCAATGTTAGTATCATGATGAGCCAAAGTATGAGGATAAATGCACCAAAACCCACCCAAAATTCAATCCATGGAGAAATCAGATATGTTTCTTTCAGTTGTTTCAAAAGTTCTTTAGCTTTATCTTTAAAGGTTTTGGATGATGGCTGTGTCTTTGATTCACTGAAGTCTTCAGAGGAATCATCGAAGTTTATGAAGTAGCCGGATGCAGTTCTGTCAATTGTTCCAATTGGTTCAGGATTACTGTTTCTTGCATTTTCACTTGGTACTTCATTGTAGATTGGTGTGTCTCTGCTAAAAGTTTTTATTTGGGTTTTCAGAGGTCGAAGTTCCATTGCATTGTTGCATAGTCCTTGTTGTTCTTCTGTAGGCGTTTCGAATGTGATTAGCCTTTTTGTTAGGACCTCTGTACTGGTAGCAAACCTTGGTGTTCTGCTACTTATTGGGAGTCCACTTGGCCTACTATTTGTTATCGGCCACATGATTGTGGTTTTACCAGGTCGATGGATACAACTCGGTTCTCCTTTTTACCAGCAAGTGGCGGTAGTACAACTGATCTTGTCCTGTTGACAGACAAGACAGGAACTGCTTTTCTGTAAGAAGGCCCAAATTCCTTCTTTACCGCGATCTTCTCCCTGACTAGATCCACGATTTTTGGAATCCAGACAGGTCTTGCTGGGACAGGTGGTGGTTCTTCAGTGGTTGTTGGCTGTTGTTTCAACTTTATGTTGCTCAGGTCTTTTCTTGTTTTGTTTAAGTCCTGCAAAATAGCCAAACGGTCTTTGATATCAAAGCTTTTTTCTTTCACCACTGAAGTCTGACTATCAATGTCAGAGATCAACATCCTAGTTCCAAATAATAATTCGTACGCACTGAATCCCCTCAGAGAATTTCTTGGCAAGTTATTTAGACTACGTTGGACACTTATTAGATGTTTGACCCACCCAGCTCCCGAACCTAGTACCTTTGCCGTTATAGATTGCTTTATGTCACAGTTTTTTCTTTCAACAATTCCGTTCCCCTCAGGGTGAAATGGACAAGAGTACCGCAATGTCACGCCCATGCTGACCATGGCCTCCTTATAAGCCCGAGAGCTAAAAGCAGGACCGTGGTCTGAATGCAGCATGCCAATTGCGTATGTGCCGATAAAGACTCGCAAATCTTTTATAACAGTTCTGGCGTCAGCCGTTCGCTGGGGCCACATCCATATGAATCTCGTACACTGCAACCAAGATATATTTATAGTTACCATCCCTTTGTAAGGGACCACAGTGGTCTAGGTAAACACAGGCTAATGGTTTATCCGAGATTAGAAGGGGCGTCTGCGCTGGACGTCTCACCGTTGATACTTTCATTTTTTGACATATCTCACAATCTAGAACATAGTTCCTTGTTTGTCTTCTCATTTGTGGCCACCAGTATCTCTGTTTTAATAATGATACTGTGGCTGAGACGCCAGCATGTATAGAAGCAAGCCCTTCGTGTGCCGCTATAATGAGTCCTAACCTATGTTCCATGTTTGGAATTGCCCTATCCCCCACTCCAGGGATTCGAGCAAAAGGAACATTCTTTGCATCAGTTATGTATGTGTATTTTACTGGAAAGCCTTTCGGGAGTGTTTCTATCGAATCCTTTCCTGAAGCGCTGACAGCTTGTAATATTTCGCTGTATATTTTTGTTTTTGACCGGGTGATGGCAGCTACGGAAGCCGTTTGCACAGCTGCCTTCGCGGCCTCATCAGCCAATGAATTCCCTGCAACGTGAACGCCATCACGTTGATGACTCAGCGTATGTATCACGTGAGTCTTTGGTAGTTCTTTCTGTAAAAGAACTACTTGTTCCCAGAGCATTTTATGCTTGATTGTGCCACCTTTCGCATCTTTGAAACCATTCTGAAGCCAGATCTGCAAGTATTCATTGTAAGACTGAACGCAATAATACGAATCGCACACTATGAGTGTGGGGAATTCTCGATCGGTATTTTCAAGCGCCATCTTGAATGCCAGTAGTTCAGCTCGCTGAGCCGTACAATCTCCTAAGGATTGTGTTTTAGTGAGTGTTGGTTTAAATTTCCCTTCGTGCCAGCGACCTTTAACAATCGCGCACGCAGCACTGTAAGCTTGTTTACCCCCTATTGCGGGTTGTGCTGATCCGTCTGTATATATTATACAGCCGTAATGTTCTAGAGGCAGAATTTCGGTCGGCGGAGGACATTCGAATTCATATTGGAGAAATTCTTGTGTTTTTAAGTTAGGATCAAATTCGTATGCCACGTCTGTTGCAGCAAGAGAATTAGCCCATTGTATCCATCTTGGATGGAGCGCTTTAGCATTTGGAATGCTTGCTTTTGTTACAGCCTCTAGGGCTGGTATCGGTGTCACGATTATTATTCGTTTACCTTGTGCCAGGGCTCGTTCTTTTGCTATAGCTGTCTGTGTTGCAGTTAGAATTTTTTCCGTTGGGCTAAATTTCATTTCAGCCTTAGTGTACAAGTGTGATTTGAATGCAATTGGTACCTTTTCTCCCTCATTAGAGGTCAGGTATGTGAATCCGCATCTCCCTGGGATGACTCGAATCACAAGATTGCGTGTATTATCACGTGTTTCTAATTTTGTTTTAATTAGCATGTCTGTTTGTAAGGATCTCAGAATTTCTGTGTGTATTTGAGTCCAATTTGTTCTTTTGAAATCTGGTTTAATTAGATCATAAAGGGGTTTGACCCTTTCTGCGTAATTTGCAATGTATGTTCTTCCGAAATTTAGGAAGCCTAGAATTGACTGTAAGTTTTTTAGTGTTCTAGGTGCTTGGATTACGGCACATTTCTCTAGGAAATTGTCAGCCAGGCTATACTTGATAATTCATATCCTACGAACAGGACTTTCAGATGGGCAATTCTGGATTTTTTAAAGTTGAATTTGTAACCCTCTGCTGCGAACCCAAGTATTATGGTGTTCACTCTTTTCAAGTGAGTATCCAAGTCATCATCTGTTAAGTATATGTCGTCGACATAAGATAATGCTTCATCATCATATATTTGTAGTAATTCTGTTACTCTCGCTGAGAATACTCCCGGGCTGTTCTTGTACCCCTGGGCTAACCGACAGAATTGTTTTTGAGTGCCATTTATTGAGAATGCAGTTAAATATCTGCTTTCTGGTGCTATGTTTTGACAAAAGAATCCATTAGAGATGTCTAATGTTGTTTTGTATTTTTTGCGCACTATGTTATTCATTAGTGCAGCACTATGCGAATTTTGCACTGCAAAAGTTTTGCAACATGAGTTAAGGTGTCGGTAATCCAAAACTAGACAATATGAATTGTCTGGTTTGGAGACCGGAAACAAAGGGTTGTTCATTTGTGAGGTGCAAGTTTCAATCACCCCCTGGTATTCTAGCTGATCTAGGATTTCTTTTACCTGTTTTTTAGCTTCTTGCTTAATTGGGTACTGCCTTGTGCAGTAGGTTGTGATTTTAACTGGATTTTGTGAGGAGGAGAGTCCTCATCCCATCCTACGTGATTTTTATATAAAGCAGGAGCTTGAGCTACTGCCCACTTTCTGGCAAGTGTGTATTTTTTATGAATTGGGATATGATTTGAGAAGGCAGGCATAATTACTTCTTCAAACAATGTACTTTGAGGAGGTGGCCACCAAGTTCCTACAACGAGGATACCCCCAAAACGTTATCGAAGAGTCCAAAGATAAAATTGTCAAAATGGAAAGAACAAAACTCCTACAAACAACTGAGAAAAAGCAACAGACCAGGACAGTGGTAGTCTCAAAATTCTCCACAGCCACCAGGAGATTCAAACAAATTATTAACCAACACTGGCCATTGTTGAATCTAGAACCAGATTTTGGACAAATTTTCAAAGAACCTCCCTTATTTGCTTTCTCCAGGGCCCAGAACCTGGGTGAACTTATCCGACATAAACCCATCAAAAAACAGAAATTCACAGGCACTAAACCATGCATGAACTGCGGGAACTGTAATTCCATCATCAAAGGCAATGTCATCAACCACCCAATGAGAGGTCACACTATAAAACTAAAGGTGAATGCGACATGCGACTCGAGCAACGTGATCTATGCTCTAAAATGCCCCTGCGGGAAATTGTACATTGGTAAAACTGAGTGCAAAATAAAAACGAGACTTACAGAGCACAAATCAAACATCCGATTAAAATCTGTAAAATCATCAATAGCCATGCATTTCCTGGAAGCGAACCACAATATCTCACAGCTTAAATTTATCATCCTTGAAACAATATCAAAAATTGAAGGACGAGACAACACCAAATTCCTTCTCCAATGTGAGAATACCTGGATCTATAGACTTTCTACCCAGAAGCCATTTGGGCTTAACGACAGAATAGAACTTTCCTGTTACCTATAAAAAAATTGCTCGGCTGAGCAAAAATATGTCTCCTGTGTGAATGTACTGTATTGCATCACTTTGATACCACCACGTTGAAATACATGTATATTATTATTTATTATCCATTTTTTTAAAAGTGCTATTTGTATTACTGTTTAATTCTTTACACCTTTTAATTTAACTTCACACACCCCCCACCCCTCTCCAATTCATGACTACAACGATTCAAAAGGGGGTGGTGACTACAGCAGACATATACGCATTACTCGAATCACTACCGCTATCCTGCAACTTAGTCTTTCCTCACTCTTCATAACCACGTGAGCGCGAACACATGACCTTTAACGAACACCGCAGCCGGTAGTCAGGCTGCTACCAGCGCTGATGAATGGAACGCTTTTTGGCAGAACCCCAGAACCTTTCCCACAGGTTAGTCCCGTTTCTCAATATATGAGAACGGAATACCGTATGTAACCTTGCACGTGTTTCTTGCTATAACTTGAAAGTAATTCGCTATGCGTAATTTTCCCCCCAGATTCATTTCACCGCTACCTTTGAATACACGTAAGACGGCCTCTTTTTCTTACATTTCACCGGTACCTTGGCTTTATTAAGGGTGACCCTATAACCGGACACTTTGATTATTGTCCCACGCCCCCATTACAAAGTTGATACTCATCACACTTACACGGTACTTTTCCTTTTCTATCGCAGTATCCCTGATGAAGGGGCACAAAATGGCCCCGAAATGCATTGGATGTATTTAAAATAAGGAATATTGTTATGCTCTGAAAATAAGAGCGAAAACTTGCAAAAAACAGTAGTAAATGATTACTGAACAATGAAATGAAAAAGTGAATAAAATACCATGAATCACTGATGAAACAGTTTGGAACTCCTAATTGTTTGGGAAAATACATTGTGTGCACATAAGGATGAGATCAGTGATCCACTGACCTCACATTTTTCTTATAATTACTTCTTCGCCATGAGGGCACTCCCTGACAAACTCTGGTGGCCAGTCTTTTTCAGCTAGAAGGATGTCATAGCCCTTGGAGAGATTATCCCAAAATAGTCCCCTTATTTTTCTAGTCTTATCCCCCTCTATACGTAATGTTATTTCGTATATTTTGTGAGGTTTGCTAACTCTGGTGTCTGCAGTTTCCACTTGAAGATATTCATTCGTGTCCACTGTCTCCAGATGATTCATAAGGACTTTGCGAGCTATGCTCACTTCTGCTGCGCTGTCTAGCATTGTATGAGCCCACTCTCCGTTTTTCAGTTGTGTCCTCAGTATTCTCGGCATTGTTAACTACCTTGATACTGGCTACCTTCTTTTTTGGAAATTGTAATTTCTTTTTTAGCTGAGCAGGTTCCTTGTCTTTGGACTTGGCGTGCTCTTCTCTTTGTTCTGATCGTCCTCTTCTTTCCGATTTCTGCGAGGAAGTCTGAAAAGATTGAGAGGGACGTGTATCAATGTCTTGATATCTATCAGGCTTTTTTATATTATCCCTATTTCTAAGGTTATATCTTTTCCCAGAGGGGTCACTCTGAGGTGACCTGTGTCTTTGGTTCGGAGATTTCTCCCTTCGCCTAGGAGACCTTCCTCTGGACTGGAATTTCTTTTCTTTAGGATTGGATTGTTTGTTTCCATCCCAGTTCTTTTTTGGTGATGTTGAATTATTATTAAAAAATATTTTTTCAGGACTTTCAATCAGTTGTGGTTTTACTGGTATTCCACCTAAACTATCTCTACCTAGTTCCTCATAGGATTTTTCTATGATTCTGGCAATTTCAGCTGGTTGGTCTGCTATATCTGTCTCCTTTAACCTCTGGCGGATCGCCACGTTTGCTGCTTCACCTTTTATGTTGGCTAATAATATAGCCGAGACCTGCTTGAAGTCTTTTAGTAATTTCATACCAAGAGTTAAAGCGGGTTCTGGACCATATTCGTCTTGAATTTGTTTTAGCACATCTGGTATTACCGAAATGGATGGAACACCGTGCGTTTTTGTGTAGATGGAAGCAAAGACTGTACCCCAAGTGTCACAGTCCTCAATGTGTGGTGCGATTCCCATTGGAAGACAGATAGTCAGAATCCGGTGTTTTTCTAATGGGGTGGTGTCTGGAAACACCGCCTCTATTTGCGTGATTTTCTGCGCTAGCCAGAAAGGTATTTGTTCCCGTTTAGCCGGTACTTTACCTAGGCAGGACTGGATGTTCTGTGGTGTAATTTTATTTGTGTTCCCCTGGTGAGGGGTCAGCTGTGGGAGTTTAATCGCTGGCTGAATTGTTGAAGTCCGCATCACATACTGGACTAATTGTCTATGTATTTTTATTAATTGTTTTAGCTGTGTTAAAAGCTCTGCTGCAGACATCCCGTCGATGTCTGGATGTGGTGTGTATCCGGCTAGGACCGGCCACGTTGCTCCTGGTCTACCTAAAGGACCGAGCCTGGTGATGTGATTATTATGTTTTAGGGCGCCATTAAATAAGAGCAAATGCTCTTGAAATTTAAGTGGTACTTCCACCTCCTCGAATGGAGTGTAAATATCAGGAGGTTCCTCTATTTTGTAGTAGCGGAAGTACTTTGTTACAGCATTTGCTGCTGGAAAATGTATCCATGAATAGTATACCTCAGTCTGCCGATATTCGTGTGCCTCAATTACGAATATGACTGTGCCACCTCTAGGTGTCAGTCCATTTTCTATAAGTTTTAAGGTTATAGATTTCCTTTTGATGACCGGGATGAGTATTATCTCCGGGTCTGCGTCTTGCAAAGTAGCATCAGCTGCTGCGAGTTCAGTTGCTATTCTAACTGTCTCTCTTTCTTCATCACTGTCCATTTTACCGACAGGATGGTTATTCTGTTTGTTTGCAGATCAGGTTTCTTATGGAAACAAAGATTAGATGCACAATGTTTTGGAACAGTGTATCCTTCAACGTTGACTAAACCAAGAACCATACATAGGAGTTCCCTCCTGCGAGGTCTGGCGGATATAACCTTTCACCCACTCCAGACGTCTTTGGAGTATAGTGGGAAAAAGGGGTCTGAGTGAGAAAGCACGACTGAGTTACTTTAAATGTCTTACGTTAGTTTTATCGCCCTTTCCAAACGCGTTGGGCGCCATGTAGTGTAGTTCCTATCATCCCAATAGGCTCTGCGCATTGGAATAATACCTTCAATAGTAAAGGCCTAGGCCAGACGTTAACTAGGTCTACTACTGTCAATATTAGACTTAAAGTTTTGGGTTTGCCAGCTTAGCTCAGAGTTCACTAGAAACTTTCTCGAATGTTCAGGAAAGAATTAACTCCCCTGATTAGACAAGAAGGGATTTAGTTTCTGACAACCATAGAACATGTCAACTTTGCTCTCCCCTAATCAAGAGTATATCTCGAGAGTCGTGTGAACAAAAGGCAATTTATTTTACTCAGTCAGTACGTGCATTCTTAGTCTCATCAGATTGTAGAGAAAAGGAAGAGACGGGCGTGTTCAATAAAAGATGTTATTTATTGATCAGTCGCTTTTCTCGTACAAGAGAAATGGATCGATATTATTGCAATACTTATAGTTAAGTAAAGTGCATACATTAAAAGCAGAAGTATAAAATAATACTGTAAAAACATTGATATGGTTTCTAAGCCATATGAAGGTTTAAAATGATTAAATATATTACATACATATATACATTTGACTAAACGTACTCAACTGGTGTTTCTAAATACGCCTACCCCGTGTACCTGACCTAAGTCTAATGCGTGGGCGGGAATAGAAAGTTACAGTTTAAGTTAAGTTTGTTTTGCCAAGTGAATAACTAAAGAATTCTCTGTGAGGGGTTATTCAGTTCTGTACCTGGAAGTTAGGATGAATGAGGGATGGTATCTCTCTCTCTGGTCTCGATATTCCAGGCTGCCTGCGAGGGCTACCCGGAAGCGCCGGTGCTGGGTTTCTCGGCAGGAGAAAGCAGCGCGTCTCGTTCTCAGCGCGTCAGGAAGGCGGGGCTGCGCCAGCGGGGTCTGCTCTGCTCTGGGCTTCGGCAAGTATGGCTGCTCCGTCTCGTCACCACCGCGTGTGTTTGCATAGGGCAATATCGGTAATATTTATACCTTTAAGGTGCCGAGATTGACGTAAGGATGGACATAGATACGTCAATAAGGATGTCATACGACTTGCTCGTTAGCACATTCTTTTACTGAAGTTCTCGGTGAAATCAAAACAATGGCCGCAGGGTTTTGCCCAGGTTGTCATAGGTTTGATTTGTTTAGAGAACTCCGTATGCCTTATCAGGGGCTGGAGGAATATCGCTTGTCTAATTAGATCGCAAGCGTTATGACCTAATCAGATAACACGTTCCTGTGCCGTAGTGTGGCTGCGTCAGATAACGGTATCTGCATCATGGGGGTTTTCTGCCTCATGGGCTGACTGCTAGTTAACTTGTTGGTTTGTTTAACCAGAATAGGGTCAGGAATAGGGGGATCGATTCAGAACCTATAGGAATACATCACAGTTTTAGGTTTAAACTTATAATAACTGAAATAACCCCACCAAAAGGAAAATAGCCATCACCAGTGTAAACATATAAACACTGAAAAAACACCTTCACAACCAGAAACTAAGTGCCATTCAAAGAAAGGAAAAGATAAGTGTAAGAATCATTTTATTTCTTCCTGAAGGGGCCAATACTATATAACTTTGTTATATAAGGCAGTAGCAAGAAATACTGGGCTAACATTATTCTGCTTGAGTTTTGTTGTTTAGGGATGTCACTAAAATATTTTTTCTTCCTTCTGCTTTTTTAGTTTTGTGATCTTTGTCCTAAAGATGAAGTGTTTAGAAGCATGTGTTATGTCTTATTCAGTTATTTTATAAACTGTAGAGGATCAGGAAATATCAAAATCATATTTGATATTTTGACTACATTTGATTTCACTGATAGGTAAAATGGCTGGTTTCATAATAATCTTTCCCAAAATGTACCATCACATTTACCCACAGACAGAGAATGGCTGAAATCCTTTGATACATCAGCTCCCTTTTCTAGGGAGTCAGTATTGATTGTAGGTGAAATACCAAACACCCCAGGCTTTAAACATTCAATGCAAGGTGAAGTGACAGGTATATGTGAAAAGAGTGTTGTCAGCAAGCATCTGAGATAGTGATTAAAACATGACACCAGACGTTTGATAAACATGGAATGCAGTGTCACTTGGAATGCTGCTGCAAAAAAAGTTCCTACCAAGTTCAATAACGATCGGAGTGATATTGTATGTATTTGCAGTAATTCAGTTACATATATGAAAAAGTTCTATGATGACCTACCAAAATCGATACCTGATCTGAAGGGCTTTCCTGTAAGAGATCCTTGTCACTTTCTAGATGGTATGCTGAAAGCATCTTTAGAATCTTCAGAGTTAATGAAGAATTCTATTGACTTTGTAGTCCATTCTGGCACACTGTTTCGTTATTCCCAGGAACTAAAATGCAAATAAAGAGTCATCCTAACTGTGTCATTCAGCCGGTTGTTCTCAGTCATAAAGGCTGTGAATGCTATTGAATCTATGTGGTGACCATTTACAGAATCTTTGCTCAGTGATGATGCCAAATGCAAGAAATGTTATGATCTTTGTTCACATATTGATAGTGATGTAAAACAAATACAGTCTACTACATGCTTAGTTTTTTTCAGAAAAAAATGACTGCTGTAGTGGACATAATCAAAATACTGCAGTCTGAAAACACCCTTGTCTATCAAGTGTTCCGCGTAATTGGTGTAGATGTGAAACATCTCCTTGAGAGTAGGCTGGGAGACACTTTTAGTGACTTTGGCACTGCAACATGCTCCTTGTTAAAATTCTTGCACTTTGGTAAGCAAAGAAATGTTGAGGAGCAATTCAGGAAATGTTATTTTACAGTCTATAGGAAATGGCTTGCATTGATGCATTGAAATGTACCTTCACCAACCATGGAATATGAAGTTAATGAAGCCTCATTGAGGTACTCTGTACTAGTTCTAGATCCCTTCTGCATTTTCTCCAGACTTTGAAAAGTACTGCTTCATTTTTTGACCGCATCAATAACTAAGGGCATATATGCCCAATTCAACGCATATGTTGCAGAACATGTCCTAATGAATGACAATCTTCAGGTTCTGTAGTATTGGCATGGAAAGCTACGTCATGGGCCAGAGTTAGCAAATTGTGTACTGACTATTTTGGTGTTGCCCATCTCAAGTGCCAATGTTGAGAGGGCCTTTTCACAGATAAACGTTTACATAGAAAGGAAAGACCGAGTGTGCATGACCAAAGACTCACTAAAAAGTATTGTATGGTGTAATACAATAAGTTTGATTTGTAAAAATGTATTTGGACCTCAATATACCCTTTACACACACTATCTATACACATGCACCAATATTTCATAAACACCTGAAAAACACTGTTTCTGTTGTTTTAAATGGCACGAAAATGTGTAACCACTGATAACCCCTGTTTTTTAAGGTATTGAAAACACTGAAAAAAAACCACCAGAATTTACCAAAAATAGAAACTGAAAACAGGAAAGCCTAAATACCATACAAGCTAAATGCTTAAAGACTCTGCTGTTGAAATGACAAAAGATGTTGTCCCTTTTTATCTCGCAGTGGATGTCAATGTGCTAATACTATACCTAAAAACTTTGATAGAAAGGAAGACATTTGAGGTGAGCAAATTCAGAGTGTCGATGGTGTACATTTTAACAACCAAAATGGTTAACTTGCAGCATCTTGTGGATGAATACAGACAGTACACTTCTCAAGGAGTTCATACATGTTCTGTTTTCTCTCTTTATTTTTGTTTCTTATTTACAAACCATAGGTACTATTGATCTGACAAATAAGTGGCACAACAACAATCCACTTTACACTGGTGCACAAATAGCGACAGCTCACTCCTATTGGTCCTGAAGAAAGCCCCCCAGACCCTGCTGGGCATAAGGGGCTGAAACATGTGGACTACACTAGTGCATAAGATTTGTAACGTGATCTACATATGCACACCTTTTGTTTTAACTTCTTTCACATCCCCATACATTAAAAGATTTTACAAAAAAGAGGATGTAAAAAAAATGTTAACCTCACTTTCACATTGAGTACTTCATGTCCCTTTTTTGGTCTCTGGACACTACTGTAGTACCAGTGGGTCTACCTCCTGGTGGAGGTCAGCATACCAAAAACAACCCTAGGATGATGCTGTCACGTTACGAATAGGCGGAGAACCAAGATATACTGCCTGTCTACCTACGTACGTATATGAGGGTTTTTATGAAAGGTACCAACCACCCATGACCCGGGTAACACAGGCACAAGTGGTTCATTCCCTTTTGATCTTTGTACATTATATGGAAGCTGAATGGACCATCGCTTCTCACTCCCTCCCCTCTTGTGATTAAATACGGTGTTCAAAGATGCCCTATACAGGAGCTGCTTTCCACCTAAACATGGGAACTACCCAGAGTTTTCTTCTTCTTTTTTGTATAATTTATGCAGCACTCTATGCCTGAAAGGGTATTGCTTTGATTTATAAAAATGTGAGTATGTCAAGACAATACGCTTAGAGTGCTGCATGGATTATGCAAACAAGGAAGCAGGGGTCTCTGGGTAAATCCCAAGTTTAGGTGGAAAGCAGCTCCTTCTTACGGAGTCCCCTACAACTCCACGACAACCTGGATCGGCTCACCTCAAATGTCTGTTTTTATAGCAGAGTTTTTAAGCATAAGATTAGTACAGTGCCATCCATGTTGAGCTAGAAAGTGACAAAGTCTTATGCCGTTTGTACAGCAAACCCTTTAAGCATAGGATTAACTAGTGCTATCCACGCCAAGCTGAAAAATTGAAAAAGCTCTTTAACACTCCAGACACAGTATTACAGCTTTGGAATGGTAAATTACTTTCAAAGCTAATCTGGAATAAATAAAATAACCCATGTTACGTGGTTCTCTATAGTTAGAGATCTTCGGAGAGTTATGGTTTTCTTCAGACACAAGAGAGGTCTTAGTATAAGTCAAGACAATACCCTTTCAGGCTTACAGCGCTGCATAAATTATGCAGAAAAAGGAGCAGGGAACTCTGAGTATTTCCCAGATTTAGGTGGAGAGCAGCTCCTTTATTTGGAGCACCCTACAACACCACCAAGACTCTGCATCTGTTCACATCAAATATCTGGTTTTCCAGAAAAGTCTTTAAGCACAGCATTGGATAGTGCCATCCACGCTAAGCTGCTCTCCACCTAAACTTTGGAACTACCTAGAATTCCCTGCTTCTTTTCCTGCATAATTTATGCAGCAGTTTAAGCAAAAGCGGGAGTAAAAGAAAGTTGCTTCAATGTCCTTGGAGGAATAATGGCTCCTGCTGCACCCAGGATGGGTGCAAGCAGGGGAGCTTGCGGGGCTATGGTGGCCTTGGCGCTCACTCCACAGCTCTCAACATAAAATATAATGTGGGGTACCCTGGGTGGGCACCGAGACACCCTAGAATAATATTTAAAACCAAAATGTTGGCTCCTGCATGGCCCTGTGAAATAGAGCAGCTTGCAGAGAGTCAGTGGGGCGGCAGGGGACCTGTGGCTACCCCTCGCCCCCAACAAAAAATAAATCTGTGGGTGTCCCAGGCACTCACAAAAACAATTTAAAAATGGAAAAAGTGAATAATAAAAGAGTGGTTATAGTTGCTAATTTATTATTCACTGTTCCTACCAAGGTGTGCCTCATAATGCCCTACGGCAGTGGTTTCCAAACTTTTTTGACCCTCTGCTGCCTTGACCTTTTGGCCATTGGTGCAGCTCCCCATTACGTTACCTTTTATTTGCGGATGGGGGGAAGTAAGCATGATCTCAGGGATGCTTACATTTTTCTCCCTGAAAATATTTGCGATGAAGCCAATGCAGGTATTATAATCATAGGAGCAATCCTATTCTATCCACTGCAGAGCCCAGGGCCGGACTGGGAACCAAAACCGGCCCTGGCAAAGTGCTCGTCCGCCCCCCCTCTACTCCTTTACCCCTCCCCCGGGGGGTTTGGGGGCGCCGCCGAGCTCTTTGCCAGGGCTGGTGTCGTCCGATTTTGTTACAGGGCCGATTTTGCAGAAAAATATGTCGTTTTTTGTCTGTATCTTTCTGTGAAAATCGGTTATAACGGAAAACTGGGAACCCTAATTGTGATCTAGTGCTCTTTGAGGAGGTGTGTCTTTGGCTTGCTCCTGAGCAGGGTTTATGAGGCTCTGATAGATAAAGGAAAATTGGTTCAGATCCTGGGTGCATTAATAGAGAAGGTCTGCTCCTGCCATCTAGTTTTTTCTTTTTTTGCACATTATTGCCTCCAGTCTGATGGTGCCAGGCAAACCCTTGTTTGGCTTGCCCCCTTTTATCTCTGTCCTCTTTACGAGTGTGGTTTGTGTATGACTCCTGACTGCTTCTTCCTAGCTCCATACTATCAGGTCTCATGCATGCTGTCTGTCTCATACTGTCTGTCTGTGTGTTCTTACCTCCAATCTGTGTGTTATTGCCACCTGACTGTGTCCTCATGCCTTCTTTCAGTGTGTTCTTGCATCTTGCCTGTGCCCTCATGCCCTCTGTGTGTTTTTGCTTACTGTCTGTGTGCTCTTGCCTCCTATGTGTTCCTGCCTACTGTCTGTGTGTCCTTGCCTCCTTTCTGTGTGTTCTTGCCTTCTGTCTGTACCCTCATGCCTCCTGTCTGTGTGTTCTTGCCTTCTGTCTGTACCCTCATGCCTCCTGTCTGTGTGTTCTTGCCTTCTGTCTGTCCCCTTATGCCTTCTGTCTGTGTGTTCTTGCCTTCTGTATGTACCCTCATGCCTTCTGTCTGTGTGTTCTTGCCTTCTGTCTGTACCCTCATGCCTTCTGTCTGTGTGTTCTTGCCTTCTGTCTGTACCCTCATGCCACCTGTCTGTGTGTTCTTGCCTTCTGTCTGTACCCTCATCCCTCCTGTCTGAGTGTTCTTGTATCTTTTCTGTGCCCTCATGACTCCTGATTATGTGTTCTTGCCATCTGTCTGTGTCCTCATATCTCCTGACTGTGTCTTCATGCCTCCTGTCTGTGGGTTCTTCTATCCTGTCTGTGCCCTCATGCCTCCTGACTGTGTGTTCTGGCCTCCTGTCTATGCCCTCAGTCCTCCTGTCTGTGCCCTTAGTCCTCCTGTCTGTGCCCTCAGTCCTCTTGTCTGTGTCCTTGGGTCTGTTTTCTGTGTCCTCCGGACTGTTGTCTGTGTCCTCAGGCCTCTTGTCTGTCTCTTCAGGCCTCTTGTTTGTTTCTTCATGCCTCCTGTATGTGTCCTCATGCCTTCTGTCTGCGCCCTCACGCCTCCTGTCTATTCCCTCATGCCCTCATGACTCCTGTCTTAGTCTTCAAGCCTTAGTGTAGACACTCGCGCCTCATGTCACTGCAGTGCGGACACACTTGTTTATGCGGTCTATGAATATTCTGTCTGCTCTGCCTTCCCTGGTGGCCCCTGACTAGTGCACCCCACAACTCTGACTCCCCCCACCGTGTCCTGTCTTTGTGTCTTCCATCCTCCAGCCTGGGTCCCACTAGGACCCTATGTGTGCATCTAAAGTCTCCTGTCTGTGCTTCCTATCAGCATATCTCGGTGTCAGGTGCCTCGGTGTATCTGAACACTTGCCACTGCTGCAGCAGGGAGCAGGCTGCTTTATGTCTCGATGCACTCCGCCCCTGAGATGAGGGTGTGTGGGGAGAGCCTGGTACCTGCCAGGCAAGCTCAGGGCTCCAATTAATGCTCCGCGAGCTGCCCCTAGTTCCCAATAATGCACTCTCAACATCTTTCTGGAGCCTGAGGTGACTATAGCGTGCTACCTGTGCCCCTCTGAGCTCCGAGATGACAATTACATCAGTGGTGTGCCAGCTCCTTCCTTGGTTCCCAGGCACATTCCTCCCACCTGTTTCCCACCACACACTCCGCTTTTACCAATGTTTTTCCAGTCACCTTGGTTTGGGTCCATTTTTGGATTTAGATTCTTTTGTCTGTTTCATCTGTGATTAGTTTACTTTACGTGCATTTGTTCTGACCTTTGGCCTATTTGTTTTACCCTTTACGTTCTGACTTTGAGTTTGAACTTGTGCTTCTAACCACTGACATTTGCTTATGGATAGTTTCATTTGTTTTTAGTGAAATAAGCATCAAAATATCCACTTCTACTGCAATCTGAATGAACTCGAACATTAATCTGCATTGAACACTGCAGATGTTATGCCTCCCTTTTATAAACGTTGGATAGTTCAGATAACCTGTATTTGTTTTTACAACTTAGAATACAACTGGTATTTGTGAATTCATTAATTTTCTTTGGTGGTAACTGAAGCCAAGTACCACTGAGCATCATATATAACTTGACTTTGACACTTTAACTGCACACTACTGACTGAAATGCTTTCTTTCATCTGCCTCAGCTGACTGGCTTAAAATTCCCTTGTCACAGACTGGCCAGTGAGAGCTGAGGGAGTGAAACTGGAGCTCTGTGCTTCAAAAAGAGATAATTAACAGCCACATTCATGTCAGTTCGTAAACTGTGTGCTTGGTGCGTGGTGCCCCTGGCTAGTTTTGATTGCACACCGGGGTGCCACGGCGCACAGAATGTGAACCACTGCCCTAGGGCATTTTCAAATAAAATATTTTGTAACTAGTGGTAACCCTAGAAGAAGCAGGGGCACCGCCAACATTTGTTTTATGTTGTGGGGGGTTGCAGATAGCTCAGCAGCCCCTCCCCCCAGCAACATTAAAACAACAGTAAGTCATCTTGGCCATTACATCCATGATACCAGGAGAGCTTACTGTATTTTTTTTAAGCACTTCTAGTCGGAGCTCCATGTTTTTCATCTGCACTGCAAATCCACATTGTAGTGGGTTTTATAGGTGCATTTTATAGCTGGGAAAATATTAAAAGAGAATCACAAAGACATGTTGCTGTGTTTTGCAATATTTTATTACTTTTTTAATAACAATTATTTTTGTTAAATGTTGCACTGTGTGAATTAATAAAAAAATTTCATTACAAGTATTTGGCCTTTTTTGACAACGACAATACATGTGCTTTATAGATCTTGATTTATTGCCCCCAGCATAAAGCCAATAGGCCCACTTTTTATATTTTGATGTTCTGGTCCTTTGATAAAGAGTGTAGGTCTGCCTTACTTAAAATGGCACCTAGGCACTGTGCCCAACCCTACACTGCGCATGGCTTGTGAGTAAGGGGTGTTGGATGAATGGCCTGACCTGCAGCCAAGCCATGCGCAGCCAGAGACCAGGCATGGCATGCTACCACTTGCGTGTGAGGGGTTGGACGTTCGTAGCGCCTAGCCACATGCCAGGCCCTGTGGCCAATCCCTCGCCCTGTACGGCCAGTGGCCGTGCTCGACATGGGGTTGGCTACCTTAAGGGGTTGGATGCAGAGCCTGGCCACAGGCCAGGGGCGCAGCGTGCAGTTGGCATTATGTATGGTACTAAGATATTCTCATTAAAGATTTTTAAAAACCTAGGAATTCACTGAAAAAAACAAAGGTTAAATGGATGTTATAGTTAGGTGAGAATGTCTGTTAAAACATACTGTTTCAGTTATCTCAAGTATCCCACACATGACATCACTCATGACATCTTCTAATAATATCATTGATAATATCACTGCAACATATGCAATGATAATATTGATGAGAAAACTGTGCATCGTGGGGGCACGAGTTATACTTAGTGCACTCGCTATAGATACTTGAGATCTATAAATGGAGAATTTCTGTGGTGTTTTGATTTTGAAATGTTGTCTTCTTATTGAACATTTCACCTGACTATAACGTTACTTTAACCTTTGTTTTTTTCAGTGATTTGCCACTGGGTAGTTATAGTTAGATAAGCTGTTCCATAGGAAAATACTTTTTAAGTTGCTAATATCTTAGCGGGCCTTTGCCGACTCTCCACAAAACCTTTAAAAAAGGTGCTACTTTTTGATGAGTTTGTGCATGAAAAGTTTCAGGGTGATCTGTCAAGCATGGGCTGAGGAAAAAGGGGGTCCCAAAACACAAAATCCCCATACATTTTCCATAGACTTTTTTAAGAAGGGCTACAGCAAAAACTGCTGAACGGAATTACACCAAATTTGGCAGGTTCCCAGATTCGGATTTTTGTGATTTGGTGTAAGCCAATTCAGTAGTTTTTGAGAAATTAAGGTTTACATATAATTATATATCTGGACAGTTTGATCTGCAAGAGGCTTGAGAGAGTCTTGCAGGACCGCTAATTTAAAAGAGTCTGTGAGTGGCCCAGGGAGCTTTTTGTCCCTTGGGCCACCTCACTCTAGTGGGAGTCAGACTTCCGCTGTAGCGAGCGCTCTGATTGGCTTTCAGCAACACGAGAAATATTTTGCTGGCAGTCAATACACAACTCGGGGACTTAGTCCCCTGTCCTGAACACATCAAAAAAAATATTTAGTGGGAAGGGTAGGGATACCATGATGTCCTAGACCCAAAGGGGGAAACCCAGAGGAACCACCCCCCTGACCCCAAAAACAAAACAAATTCTGCAAAAAATGTTGTGATCTCACTGGACTCCCATGGGATCAAAAAGAAAAACCCAAAATGGTGGCCGGGGCCACATTGTTCAATTATAGGCCCCGGAGAGCCCACCCCCAGGACTGTATTCAATAAGGGGAGGGCCCTCTCCCATGCCATTATAGGCCCTGGTGTGCCCACCCCTAGGTCTGATCTCATTCCAAAAGGGGAGGAGGGCAGCGCGGTGCCTCCCTGACCCAAGCCATTAACAGTCCTGGAAGCCCACTCCCGATGCCCAAATCTGCATAGAAGGGGAGGGGGTTATGTGGCTCCCCTCCCTAAGCCTCCAGAGGACCCAGGGACCCCATCCCCTGGGGCCGATTTCTTTAGTAAAGGGAAGGTCTGCCTTTAAAGGCCCTGAGCACCTCATCCCCAAGGGCTGCTAATCACAAGTTAAGGGGAGGGGGCCACATATCCCCTCCCTGACCCTTCTATGACTCCAGGGATCTCACACTCTGAGTCCGGTTCACTAATTTTGTACCAGGGAGCCCACCCCGGGACATAGCGGTATCCCTATCCACACCCACACGTGCAGGGAAACCTGTGTTTGCTCCCGCTAGACCGGAGCATTTTGTAATCTCCCGCCATGTGGGAGCGAACGCAAGGTCTGCTCCCAGCAGGCCTGAGCGTCAAAAAATGCTCCTACCAGCTCGGAAAAGACTTTCAATCTGTTTCCCTGCCTGGACTGAAGCAGGCAGGGAAACAGATCAAAGTTTTACTATCGTCCAGATAGAGCACCATAATTTGCTGCTCCCTGAGGGCGGGTGCAATGATGGCTCCCACTACATACAGGAAAGCGGCTTGGGCTGCGGGGTCCCTGGGGCTTCCCCGATGCCCCCCATAGGTGTATGATGGTTGCACTGGATGGGCACCAGGGCACCAACCTTTAATAGTGCGGGCTCCAGGACAGGACAATGCTTGGGGATTGGGGCCACGCAGTCCCCCTTTAATTAAAACAAAGAGCCCTGGGAGATGAGGTCCCCAGGGCCTAACAAGTTTCCGGGTGGGGGGCCATGCGGCCCTTCCCCTTTAATTAAAAAAAGGCCCTGGGGATAGGGTCCCCAGGGCCTAATAAGGCTAGAAGAGGGGGTATTTGCCCCCCCTGCCTTTTAGGAAACATAAGGGCCTGGGGTCCCCAGGACCTAATGTGCTCAATGGAACACGAGAGGTGAGCCACTTGGTTCCTCCCCTTTAAAAAATATATGGACCTGTGGGGGAGTATGGTCTGGTCAACCACCCCTCTGCCACACACAGCAGGGGGTTGGCTTTATATATGTTAATACAATTTTACTTTACAATAAAAAAAATAGAAATTCACTGAAAACAACAAAGGTTAAAGTAACGTTATAGGTAGGTAGGTGTGATAAAAATTCACTGAAAAAGAACAACTTTTAAAGTAATGTTATAGTTAAGTGAATATGTCAGTGACAACATTAACCTTTTGAATGAAAAAAAACAGAAATTCACCATTTGTAGTTAGCAGAGCTGGCAATTACTTGTGTCCCCGCCATGCACTGCCTATGACCTCACATATTACATCACTCATGACATGTTCTATAACATCATTAATGACATCACTGATGACATCTCAAATGACAAACACAAGGAGATGATGGACGGAGCACTGAAACTTTTCAGACACTCACACCAGTCACAGATCTGGCTTGAATGCATCATCGTTCCTTAGCTCATTTTGCCACCCCATTTCAGACCCAACAATATGCAAATCAGTCTTGACCCTGTTCCTCATGGGAAAAGTCCAGCCCAAACTGCCAAACCAGGTGTTCCCCGGACCGGAAACAAGCATCCTGGGACTGCTTTCGGGGTAATACCCCTCAGCAGCCAGGCTAGCTTGAATCCAGTGGCAAAGTGAATAAGGGACCCACGTCTGGGCATACCCTGCCAACTTAGGGCGAGCAAAGCAAACACAAGGAGATGATGGACAGAGCATTTAATCTTTTCAGACACTCAACCCCAGTCAAATGACATCATTGATAACATCACTGATGACAACATACAATGGAGTAGTTTGATTTATAGTTTACATAATGGCACGTAACTACCATAGTTCTTCTTTATCTAATATTGTACAGATTGTGTTCGACCAATGGGAATAAGTGTTTACAAAACACATTTGCTCCTAATACATCATAGCTGTATACAGGTATTGAACACATTATACATTTTTGCATTAAAGAGTAACCCTGTGTGCAGGTGACAGTTACCAATTTGTGTTCAGAATGTTACACACAAGTTTTTAGGCTTTGTAGAAAAAGTTTGCCACAGGGCAAAGATTCAACATACAACATACTAAGTGATGTAACCAGATTTAGTATAAGCCGCAGGAGTAAGAACTCATCAACCACGTTGGGATTGGGGTAGATATTATAATATAAACATATGGTATCCCAACTGGTATTATTTTAAGACAGTTACAAAGGATATGTTATAAACTTTCTCAGGAAGGAATTAAGGAGACTCTTTTGTAGTTATAGATGTGCTCATGGCATCATATTTATCCAAAAATAGGAAATGGACAGGTTACAGTTATATCAGCACTGTAGTTAAAACAAATAATACAACCCTGATTGTACTTGGTGCTCAATTAGTGCAAGTGATATACACAGTGGTGACGCAAGTGACAATGTGATCAGCATAAACGGCGCAAGGTGACTGGTGCATGAATATATACAGTGAGTCGAAGAAACCATGTGGTTCCAGCTGAATTTTAGGTGTTTGGTTCTGCTTTGGGCTGGCTGTAGTTTAGATGAACCACATTGTGTGTTGCACCTAGAATTGCGCTGAGTGGTCGACGGCGTTTCGATCCTGCTAAGTTGGGATCTTCATCAGGACTGGGTTGTCAACAGTGCTGTACATGGGGGAAAGAAGGAGTTGGGTTGTTTAGAGGGACGTCTACGTTGAATGGTACGTGCGAGCGGGGCGGGCGTGCGTGGTGGTGGTATTAAGAAGGCATCACAGGTCGGGGGAGGGCTTGCGAGTTGAGGTGGGGCATGTAAGAGGTGGGCCCTTGTAGTGACAGTAATGTCACCACTTTACTGGTTGCAAGGAACTATCGAATCTCATAAAGGTAGGCGCGGGAGGGGCGGATGCGAGTGGTGGTGAAATATAGAAGGTATGACTGGTCGGAAGAAGGGCTAGTGAATTAAGGTGTGGCGTGTTAGAGTGGTAGGCCCTCATGGTGACACTAATCATGCTATTGGTCGCAGGGGCTATCAAATAAAAAGGAGGCGGACCTGTGCTGGAGGATCAAGGGGGCAAGGTGGATGGGGCCCAGAACTGGGGGCATGTCGAGCTCGCAGGAGCAATAAAGGTAAATGACGGAGGGGTTAAGTTACAATAATATCTGCGGAGTACTAGGTGTCCCATTAGTCAATTATAGGGCCTCTAATCGAACGATGCCAAGTCTGAGTGTGGACTGGTGATGGGCTGCGGGGTGAAGGGTGCGCGGGGTATAGCTCTCTGGTCATAGTGCAGTACCTTGTAGAGACATCTGATTGCTTTGGCTCAAGGAATCGATCCGTGTTAGTGTGAAGAAGCCTGGGAAGGTAAAGAGGGGGGAAAAATTATAAGTAAGGGGCCTGGGGAGGGCGAGAGCACGGCATCGATGCAATCGAAGCTCACCTGAAGGTAAGGTGAATCAGGGAACGTTAAGGGTGTCCCATCGTCTGGGGATCCAGGTCCCAATCCAGGTGTTGGTCGGGATAAGCAAGGGCAGTCCCATCATACGGGGTTAGGGCTCCGATCCACGTGTGATCGGTGGCTGGAGAATCAATCTGTGTGGAATAAGGAAACCATCAGTTGGCGGATCACGGGAATGGTAATTTTACCTGTGGGTTGGCGGTGGAGTAAGGGCTGCGGAGCACGTACCTCTTGTGGTGGAGCTGGCGTGTCTGTAACTGACTTAATCCAGGTTACCAAGGAGATGCCGGCGAGTCAGGAAGTAAAAACCGGGGCAAGGTCACGTGTTGGGAGGAGGGGTAGTGTGGAGGGCGGCCTGATTGGGCAGCGTCAATTGACGTGAATGGACACGTAGTCAGGAGGGAGGCTTACTAGGAATAGCATTGCCTCCAAGTTGATGGGTGTTGACAAGTAAATCAAGGAGAGACGATCTATTATAAAACAGTACAATAACAGTTCTACGAACATGTGGCATATATATGGCAGTGGTTACAATTGGTGTTAACCCGATCTTGTAATTAGAGGCATTATTCTCGTGGGTATGGACACGATAATAGATAGTAATGTGACACAGTTAGTGAATTACATATAATCAAGGTAAAATACAGCGTACAATGACTTTCATAATGGCAAGGGGTGAAAAACAATATGAGATGGTACACAAGTCGATGTAGGCAGTTCGAAGTTGGTGGTCGCATCATTATGCATGATTAATGGGTGGCATATATATGCAGTGGTTACAATTGGTGTTAACCCGATCTTGTGATTAGAGTCCTCCCAACACGTGACCTTGCCACTCCCCTCAGGCCCTGGTTTTTACTTCCTGACTCGCCGGCATCTCCTTGGTAGCCTGGATTAAGTCAGTTACAGACACGCCAGCTCCACCACAAGAGGTACGTGCTCCGCAGCCCTTACTCCACTGCCAACCCACAGGTAAAATTACCATTCCCACGATCCGTCAACTGATGGTTTCCTTATTCCACACAGATTGATCCTCCAGCCACCGATCACACGTGGATCGGAGCCCTAACCCCGTATGACGGGACTGCCCTTGCTTATCCCAACCAACACCTGGATTGGGACCTGGATCCCCACACGACAGGACACCCTTAACTTTCCCTGATTCACCTTACCTTCAGGTGAGCTTCGATTGCATCGATGCCGTGCCCTCGCCCTCCCCAGGCCCCTTACTTATAATTCCCCCCCCCTCTTTACCTTTCCAGGCTTCTTCACACTAACACAGATCGATTCCTTGTGCCAAAGCAACCAGATGTCTCTACAAGGTACTGCACTATGACTAGAGAGCTATACCCCGCGCGCCCTTCACCGCGCAGCCCATCACCAGTCCACACTCAGACTTGGCATCTTTCGATTAGAGGTACTATAATTGACTAATGGGACAGCTAGTACTCCGCAGATATTATTGTAACTTAACCCCTACGTCATTTACCTTTATTGCTCCCGGGAGCTCAACATGCCCCCAGTTCTGGGCCCCTTCCACCTTGCCTCCTTGATCCTCCAGCACAGGTCCGCCCCCTTTTTATTCGATAGCCCCCTGCGAGCAATAGCACGATTAGTGTCACCATGAGGGTCTACCACTCTAACACGCCACACCTTACTTAATTCACTAGCCCTTCTTCCGACCAGTCATGCCTTCTATATTTCAATACCACTCGCATCCGCCCCTCCCACGCCTACCATTATGAGATTCGATAGTACCTTGCAACCAGTAAAGTGTTGACATTACTGTCACCACAAGGGCCCACCTCTTACACGCCCCACCTCAACTCGCAAGCCCTTCCCTCGACCTGTGATGTCTTCTCAATACCACCACCATGCATGCCCGCCCCGCTCGCGCCTACCATGCAACGTAGACGTCCCTCTAAACAACGCCCCCCTGCTTTCCCCCATGTACAGCACTTGTTACAACCCAGTCCTGATGAAGATCCCAACTTAGGAGGATCGAAACGCCGTTGACCACTCAGCGCAATTCTAGGCGCAACACACAATGTGGTTCATCTAAACTACAGCCAGCCCAAAGCAGAACCAAACACCTCAAATTCAGCTGGAACCACATTGTTTCTTCGACTCACTGTATATATTCATGCACCAGTCATCTTGCGCCGTTTATGCTGATCACATTGTCACTTGCGTCGCCACTGTGTATATCACTTGCTCTAATTGAGCACCAAATACAATCAGGGTTGTATTATTTGTTTTAACTACAGTGCTGATATAACTGTAACCTGTCCATTTCTTGTTTTTGGATAAATATGATGCCATGAGCACATCTATAACTACAAAAGAGTCTCCTTAATTCCTTCCTGATAATGTTTATAACATATCCTTTGTAACTGTCTTAAAATAATACCAGCTGGGATACCGTAGCCAGATTTAGACAGAATAATCTCACCATGACAATTTTTAGGTAATATGCAACTCTATCAAAAATGTGTGAGGATTTTATGTTTTGAGACACCTCTTTTTTCTCTTCCCCTCTTGACGGATCACCCCAAAACTTTCCAGGAAGGCCCTGCGGTGGATGAACCTTTAATCTGTATCAAACCCCTGACAGTGACCAAACCTACATTGAGAAATTCATTTGATATCAAAAGAGAACTGGGAAGTGTATCAGTGCTTACTCTATGGAGAGAGTTAACTCTATACCACACTGTTTTCAAATAGTGACATTTTAATGAAAGAAGCGCCAAAGAGTATTGACAAGTATCTACTAAGAACATTGTACATTCTATGCACCAGTTGTAAAAAAAAACATAACCAAGATCTGAAGGTGCTAAACATCAAACTACCTGCACCCTTCATACTGTGGGGAACACTTTACAGATTGCCCATCTTCTCAAGCAAAAAAAGCACATGTACAGAGGTTAATACTTGGAGTACACAGTCTTCTATGTTATGCATGAATTGTCATGCTGACACAATGCCGTCTAATAACTCAAGGCTGCTTACAAAAGTTAGTATCTACTACGTGAAATCTTACTCCAGTTGAAAAAAAATTCTGCAGGACCAAAAAACTTGTGAAGAACATAATGAACACAAGTTAACAGTCACCTGCACACAGAGTTACTTGTGAATACAAAGATTTATAATGTGTTCGATACCTCTACAAACCCATGGTGTATTAGGAGCATGTCTTTTGTAAACACTTACATCTATTAGCTGGACCCAGGATGTACAAAATTAGGAAGAAAAGTAATATGGTACTTACCCGCCACTATGTAAATTATAAAACAAACAACCTATCGCACTCATTGGATGATTTCATCAGTGATGTCATCAATTATGTCATTTGAGATGTAATCAGTGATGTCATACATGATGTCATGGAACATGTCATGAGTGATGTCATATATGAGTCACATAAGTAGTGCATAGCGGGGTGCAAGTTATCAACCCCGATTTCGTGGTCTTCGTGCCAAATCTCCCAATGCTGCAGTATCGCTCGTCTTAACTTTTTTGCAATTTCTCAGCCTTGTAGTTCATTTTCCTTGATACTGTTTATCAGTTGTGCTATTTTTCACTGCTATATCATTTTATGTCCCTTTTATTAAAACTGTTGCAAATTGTATTGTTCCTAAAGCTCTTAACATTTTGTTGGGGACTCTATAAAACATTTGTAGGCTTAATTGATGCTTTCTTTTGCACTGCTTCCTGGTCGTTTTTTCCTGTTATTTTCTCCCACTCCCTCCTACCACTTCCCGCCTTCTGCCAGCCCCGCCGCCCGGTGCACCTCCCTCCTCACAGGATCTATGTATGGAGGCTGCAGCACGGGTGCACAGAGGACATGTGCAGCGGGCGCACCACCATTGTGCCATCCGGGCCTGGACTGCACCCAGCGCCAGTAACCCTGGCTCTCCCATCACCGAAGCTACACTGCCACCGAGCTCCAAGCCCTGAATCCAGGAGTCCACAACAGCAACTGCTGCCACACCTTCCCTGATCCACAGTAGGACTTTGCATCTGCCAGCACTGCCTCTTCTCCTGCGACACCAAAGCACCAGCATGCATAGCAACCACAATCACACCTGCCATGACCACCCCAGACCATCTCCACTGCCTCCTGCTCAATGCACAATATCTTTGCGAGCACGGCACTGAGATCTGGGACACCATCCTGTCCCGCACCCGATTTCACGAGACCAGGCATCGCCTCAGCCATGCACAACGGCTACAGGTTGGCACACTGAGACTGCAATCCACAGAGGTGGAATCGCCATCATCAATAAGGAAACCAGCCACACCATCACCGCAGACAATGTCGTCCTGATCATGGAGCACCTCAACGTCCAACTCCAAACTGACAACAAAACCACCATCAGAGGTACTCTCACCCACAGACCTCCAGGACCTCCCCCCAGTTTCTGCAACGCCTTTCCTGAATTCATTGCTCCACTCGCCATAAACTCCAAAAACGACATCTTCCTCAGCGACCTCAATTTTCACCTCGAGAACCCCAGCGTTACCATCGCTGCGAACCTCCTCGAGAGCATAAGCAACATCTGCCTCACTCAACTTGTCACCTACCCCACACACACATCCCAGAACACACTCTTGACACCATCTTCAGGGCCAGTGACCGTCAAATACAGCCATGTCACTGAGCTCACCTAGACAGACCACGCCATTGTCCACTTCACCATCTCGGTATCTCCCTGCACCACCCCAGGTCACCTAGCACTTCACATCGCAGCTACAGTAAAGTCTCAGAGAGTCAATGGACTGGCGGCCTCAACACCTCCCACCCACACACCGCAGCCAACCTAGAACAGGCTATCGAAAACTTCTTTGCCTAGATCACCGGCTGCACCAACAGAGTCACACCCAGCAAACCCACCAAGCTCAAGCGGCCCTCCAAGCAAGGCAGTTGGTACTTTACGGAACTTAGAACTATGAAACACACCTGCAAACAACTCAAAAGGAAATGAAACATCAGCATGAAGGCCGCAGACAAAGCACATTCAATACATCTCTCAATTAATACCACCAACTCACAGAGCATCTGGAGAACAACAATCTTCTGGACACTTCTCGAGCCAGATTCTTAACCAATTAGTGCAGCAAAACCACCCTGATTGCAGCCACAAATGACATCAAAACCCTTCCTGACCAAGGAAAGGAAACGGCCCTGATCCTCCTTTACCTCTCAGCAGCATTCGACACAGTATATCACCACACCCTGATCAAAAGATTTCATCACATTGGATCCATGGAGACACCCTCAATTCGATCGCCTTCTTCCTCACCGGAAGAACCCAGAGAATCCACCTTCTTACCTTCACCTCGGAACCCAAAAACACCATCAGCGGCATCCCTGAATGTACGTCCCTCAACCCTACTCTGTTCAACACCTACATTAATCCATTGGCCAAAGCTGTCATATCGTATAGACTAAACACTATATCCTAGGCTGACGATACCCAGCTCATTCTGTCACTATCAGAAGATCCCTCCAGCACACTGACCAACTTCCGCAGGTGCATGACGAGCATGTCCAACTGGATGAGAAACAACTGCCTAAGACTCAACACAGACAAGACAGAAGTGTTGATCTTCGGGAATAACAACTCCCTGTGGAACATGCCTGGTGGCCTAACGAACTAGGACCTCACCCACACGGACCAACCATGCCTGCAACATTGGCATCATCCTGGACACTAAACTCATAATGAAAAGAAAAGATCAATGCAATCTCATGCCACCTGGTTCTTCACCCTTCACATGTTCCACAAGATCTTCAAGTGGCTCCCCATTGACACCAGACGGACACTCAACCAAGCCCTTGTCACCAGCCGACTGGACTATGGCAATGCACTCTACATAGGAATCACCTCGTACCTCCTTAAGAGACTACAACCATACAAAGCTCATCAGCCAGGCTCATCCTAGACCTACAAAGGTGAACCCACATCACCCCGACCTCAAGAAGCTCCGCTGGCTCCCCATTCAGAAGAGTTATCAGTTCAAGATGCTGATACACACCTTCAAAGCCCTTTACAACCAGGGACCAGCATACATCAACCACCACCTGAACTTCCAACTTCCCTACAGACAGCTGTGCTCCACCACCCTCTGCTTCACCAACACCCCAAACACCTCTGCAGCAACAGTGGAGGACGCTCCTTCTCCTACCTCACTGTGAAGTACTGGAACGACCTCCCACTTCACCTCGGGTTCTCATTCTCTCTGCTGGAATTCAGAAAAGGACTCAAGACCAGGCAGTTCAACTAAGCCTCTCAGCAGCAGTGATCTCAGTGCCCTCATGGATGATTAGCCATGCTATACAAATACATATTGATTGATTGATGTTATAGTTAACTATAACTGGTGAATGTCTATGGTTCTCTTAGTTCAAAACATTAATGTTGTCATTGAAAAATGTATTTATCCCCAAAATATATATGATAATAAAAAAATGAATGAATTTTATGTTTTCTCCAACGTTTTCTTTACTTTTCCCTCTCATCTCAACATCCACCACAAAATGTATTTTTACTTTTTGTCAACCATCATTGTGTGAACATAGTAGTGGGTTTCCGTCCTCTTAAAAACTGAAATGGGGATTTACCCTAAACAGCATTAGGTATGATTCTATAGGACACTAAAGTAGCCTGCACAATCTTCCACTACTGCAACTATGATTTCATTGCTAACTGTATTAGTTCTTACTTTACCCTATTGAAACTTTCAACTTGCTTATTAGATTTTGGACGGTGGAACACCACTCTAGAATGTTTCACATCTCTTCTCACTATGTAATTCTGCGTTTTATCTGAAAGAAATTACACTATCCAAAATAAACTCCTCCTCAATGTCATTTTTTTACAAAGTATGTCCTCAAATCAATTAGCCAATCTCTCATTAATGACACTTCCTACCACTCTGACCTCAGGCCACTTAGTGTAATAATCCACTAGAACTATTTAAAATGATTCTTTCTTGTTACGAACAGAGAAAAAAAAACATAATAACAATGGCCAAATTCCTCCATGGCCCCCTGAAAGCTTGACCAGTCTACCAGGAACCTTACATACTTTGACACAATGATCACTTTTGCAACAAACTTCACCACCTCTCCTCCATCTACCAATAAATGCAGCAATACCTAGCCACTAAAAATACTATTTGGCCTTTCTATGCTAGATATGCCACAGAGTCCCTCATGACACAAATTGATGATCGCCAACCATCAAGGAGGCACAATCTTATCGCTCCTCCTAATGTCATCTTCACATATCAATTCCTCTTTCACTTTGCCATTACCACAACTTTCACCTTTTAGATAACTTTTGTCTAAACTTTCCTCACAATATTCAAATCTTCAACTTTTCTCAGTTCCTTCAGATAAACATCTTCCGATACAATTTTGTCATCATAGCCTCCAAATTCTTTACTAATAGATTCAGATATGGCCACCACTTCACAGTCTCAATCTTATCAATATCCACTGGCAATCTGGACAACCCATCCATTTGACCATTTATATTTCTGGCATATATTCAGTCCTGTACCTGTAGGACTATGTCTCCAAAGCTAATTTTGTCAACCTTGGAGTCAATGTCACCCCTCTCCCTAGAACTAAGATATTCATTACAAGGTGTGACCCCCGTGTAACAGAAATCTGGTCCCCCACAAACACATCCTAAAATGATCTGTGGTCCAAGAACTCCAGTTCAATTATATCTCTGCTGATCATAAGGAGCGTGACTTATAAGCTATGAACCACTTTTCACAATCTTTTCTCTGCATGAGCACTACTCATAAAGCAAAACAAGAAGCATCAATAGCCACAGTACACTCCACACCAGGCACAAAAAACTTTGAACAATCTCACTCCTCAAATTCTTAAAACACAATTCTTGTAAGGAGACACAAAGATGTTGCATTTTCTTATTTAGTCAATATAAGGGTTACATTTTGCTGGAGCAGGTAATAATAAATCTGACATATAATGCTGTCAACCCAATGAACATTTAAAACTGTTCTTAACAAGTTGACTTAATGCTTTGTTAATTGGTTTAACATGGTCATTCTTAGGATGGATCCGCTCTAAAGTAATTTTATGCCCAAGATATTCCAGTGTATTTTGAGTAAAAAAATATTGACTTCTCTTAACCAATAACCTTGCTTACTGCAAGGCCTTCAATACTTTTTAAACTTAGATCCCATTCTTCCATGTCTTTGCCAAACACAAAAATGTAATCTTGGAATACATTTGCACACTGTATCCCATCTCACAATCCTGAGATCGGTCGTTGGAAAACTGATGCCACACTCACCAGTCCAAAAGGAAGTCTTATCTAATGAAATGTCCCTTGCAGTTTAAAGGAGGCTATTTGGTGTTCAGACTCTTCCTCTATTACACGCGTTGGTGAGATCAATGGGACATGCAGCAAGATGAATCAGCAGAACAATCCTTACACCAGTGACAGACAAATAGGGGTGCCATAAGTTCTACTTTCACCACCAAAAAAAGAGTCCTGCCCACCAGCACAGCAGTTGGAGCAGGTAGAGGCCACCTGACCTTGGCAGGGTGGTGTGGGAGAATACGTCTTTTAGGACACAGAAGATAGGTCTTGACTCAAGGAAAGGGAAAGTAGATTTATGCAAATACATAATAAAAGTGCAGCAGATATGATGAACGACATACAGAACTCGTTTAATGCGACAGGGAACTATAAAGTGACTTACATTTTGTTTTCAACGCTCTGGAGCAATGAGGAAGAATGTCCTGGGACAGAAGATGCTTGGGATTCCAGAAATTCCACAGCCTTTGTCTGGAGAAGATTTCTTAGTGCCAGAAATTGACACAGAGCTCTAGGGTTTGGCATCTGTTGTAATTGTGTATTTGTTCTGTGAAGTGCTGGCAGCAGAGTGTTGTATTTAATTACCAAGTAAATAATCTACTACAAGATAATTCCATTGTGGCTGACCTGCAACGAGTCCTTAGCATAGAAGTTCAAATGTTCAGTAATTAATTCCAATTACAAAGCTCTGAAACCGGAATTATTATTTTTGGCACCACTTGTAAATCCAACTTGACCCATCTCCCATTGCTCGCAGTGTTGAACCAGAATTTTTCAATGACCATTAAGTTAAAAACAGATGTTGGCCTCCTATGCGGAGGTCTTCAAACTGTAAGGCACCCCAAATGTGTTTGGCTGTATTCCAGTAAGGCTGCAAGTAATATGGTCTGGATGCCCGACCTTGTTTAATTGCCACGTTTCCAAGGGGGAACATCCTTTACAACGCAACTTTTACAACAAAGTACCTTTACGACGCAACCATTACAACGCAACTTTTACAACGTCTTGCGCTGGGGGGGCGCTCTAGGATAGGGAATAGTTTCCAACACCTTCCCTACTATCCACGGGGACTGGAGTTGGAATAGTAAATTAAACTATTCACTATCCAGCGCCCCCAACGCAAGTCGTTGTAACGACTTGCGTTGTAAAACTTGCTTCTTAAAGGCATGCGTAGTAATAGCATGCGTTGTAACGTCATACATCTGTTTCCAAGCTGCCTTCATTTACATTCTGTAGTTGAAGTGCATACCAAAGGGGGGAACATCCTTTTCAACGCAACTTTTACCACGCAGTGCCTTTACGACGCAACTATTACAACACATGTCATTACAACGCATAGCACTGGGGGGCGCTCTAGGATAGGGAATAGATTTAATTTACTATCCAACACCTTCCCTACTATCCACGGGGACTGGAGTTGGAATAGTAAATTAAACTATTCACTATTCAGCACCCATTAACGCTATGCGTTGTAACAGCATGCGTTGTAAAAACTGCGATGTAAAGGCATGCGTGGTAAAACCATGCGTTGTAATGTCATACATCCATACCAAAGTATGGGTACTGTGATTTTAAGTGAGCATGGGGGCAGGGTCTTTGAATGTGGGAATAAGGACAAAGACATGGCTAAAAATAAAAAAATATTCTGTAACTATTATGCTTTTTTTATGTTTTTACTTTTATGAACTGAATCCTGATTGGTGTAGTGGGAAATGGTGACCTGTTTACTGTAGTGCTACGAGGACCCATCCTGTGACATAAATCACTGTGAGCATGTAAGTTATTTTAATTGTATTACACACAAAATAGGGTGGTTTTCCGCAAAATGGTTTGTGTTTACAAAATATATATTTTAGTAATACTGGACCTAGTGCAAATATAAGTGTTAATCTAAAGAACACACTCAAAGTGGCAGGGAGGAGACCCTCAGGATTGGATTCAGATTCAAAGCCCTGATCGTCCGGAACCTTGAAACCTCATATTAATAACACAGGAGAAAGAACAAGCATTTGCAATGCAATAGGTCTCGCATTAGGAAAGTTTTAGCTATTGGTATTGTAAATGACACATTTTTTATTTATGTGTTGGTTTTGAAAATAGCGAAATTAATAGCTTTGTCATTTACAATGCCAATAGTTTTAAATTTTGCAAATGTGAAACCTATAGCATTTGTAATGCAATATGTGTTGTTTTTACGTGACTTAGATGTATTGATATTACAAATAACAATGGTTTTTACATTTTTTAATAATTAATACTTAAATAAAAGTTATTGTAATTTATAATGGCAATAGCTTAAACTTTTGTAAATCATTTTTGTGAAGATTTTGTTAATTGTATTTTATTGTGACGAAAATCCAAGCACAGAAGTGAAATAACATCTTTTTGTGACATTTGTAATAAAGCTTGAAACATTGAGAGAACATATTTGAACCAGTTGTTGTTGTTTGGTTGCACAGATTGATGCTGTGGTGGTGCTGAGTGATGTTGTGGCGGCGACGAGTGATGCTGTGGCGTTCAGTGATGCTGTGGTAGCGCCTAGTAATGTTGTATTTCCCCTGAGTGATGCTGTGGTGGTGCTGAGTGATGCTGTGGTGAAGCGATAGATAGAGTGAGTGCGATAGATAGACAGAGAGAGGGCGATAGATAGATAGAGTGAGGGCGATAGATAGATAGAGTGAGGGCGATAGATAGATAGAGTGAGGGAGGGCGATAGATAGAGTGAGAGAGGGCGATAGATAGATAGACTGAGTATGGGCGATAGATAGATAGAGTGAGTATGGGCGATAGATAGAGGGAGGGCGATAGATAAAGGCAGGGCGATAGATAGATCGAGGGAGGGCGATAGATAGATCGAGGGAGGGCGATAGATAGATCGAGGGAGGGCGATAGATAGATCGAGGAAGGGCGATAGATAGATCGAGGGAGGGCGATAGATAGATCGAGGGAGGGCGATAGATAGAGGGAGGGCGATAGGTAGAGTGAGGGCCTATAGATCGATAGATAGAGTGAGTGAGGGCAAAAGATAGATAGATAGAGTGAGAGAGATCGATAGATAGATAGATAGATAGATAGATAGATAGATAGATAGATAGATAGATAGATAGATAGATAGATAGATAGATAGATAGATAGATAGATAGATAGATAGATAGATAGATAGATAGATAGATAGATAGATAGATAGATAGATAGATAGAGTGATGGCGATAGATAGACAGAGAGTAAGGGCGATAGATAGATAGACAGATCGAGTGTATTTATGTGGCATTGAGCAGTGTAAGTATGAGGTGTGTAATTATATGGCACTGAGTGGTATTATGTGGAGTGTATTTACGTTGCATTGAGAAGCATGGAATTATATGGCATGTAATTATGTGGCAATGAGTGGTATTGTGTGGAGTGTATGTTGTATTCAGTAGAGTGTAATTGTGTGGTGCCCCCGAGTGATGCTGTGGTGGTGCTGAGTGATGCTATGGTGATGCGATAGATAGATAGAATGAGTGCGATAGATAGAGTGAGGGCGATAGATAGAGTGAGGGCGATAGATAGAGTGAGGGCCATAGATAGAGTGAGGGCGATAGATAGAGTGAGGGCGATAGATAGAGTGAGGGCCATAGATAGAGTGAGGGCGATAGATAGAGTGAGGGCGATAGATAGAGTGAGGGCCATAGATAGAGTGAGGGCCATAGATAGAGTGAGGGCGATAGACAGAGTGAGGGCGATAGATAGACAGATAGATAAAGTGTATTTATGTTGCATTGAGTAGAGTGTAAGTATGAGGTGTGTAATGATATGGCAATGAGTGGTATTATGTGGAGTGTATTTATGTTGCATTGAGAAGAGTGTAATTATGTGGCGTGTAAATATGTGGCACTGAGTGGTAATATGGGGGAGTGTATGTCGTATTCAGTAGAGTGTAATTTTGTGGCGTGTAATTATGTGGCACTGAGTGGTATTTGGAGTGTTTGTTGCATTGAGTACAGTGTCATTATGTAGCATATAATTATATGGCACTGAGTAGTATTGTTTGGAGTGTATGTTACATTGAGTGCAGTGTAATTATGTAGCATATAATTATGTGGCACTGAGTGGTATTGTGTGGAATGTGTGTTGCATTCAGTAGAGTGTAATTATGTGGTGTGTAATTATGTGGCACTGAGTGATATTTGGAGTGTCTGTTGCATTGAGTGCAGTGTAATTATGTTGCATATAATTATGTGGCACTGAGTGGTATTATGGGATGGTTATGTTGTATTCAGTAGAGTGTATTTATGTTGCATATAATTATGTGGCACTGAGTGGTATTATGGGATGGTTATGTTGTATTCAGTAGAGTGTAATTATGTAGCATATAATTATGTGGAACTGAGTGGTATTGTGTGGAGTGTATGTTGCATTCAGTAGAGTGTAATTATGTGGTGTGTAATTATGTGGCACTGACTGGTATTTGGAGTGTATGTTGCATTGAATGCAGTGTAATTATGTTGCATATAACTATCTGACACTGAGTGGTATTTGGAGTGTATGTTGCATTGACTGCAGTGTAATTATGTGGTATGTAATTATGTGGCACTGAGTGGTATTTGGAGTGTATGTTGCATTGAGTGCAGTGTAATTATGTAGCATATAACTATCTGGCACTGAGTGGTATTTGGAGTGTATGTTGCATTGACTGCAGTGTAATTATGTGGTATGTAATTATGTGGCACTGAGTGGTATTTGGAGTGTATGTTGCATTGAGTTCTGTGTAATCATGTGGTGTGTAATTATGTGGTACTAAGTGGGATTTGGAGTGTATGTTGCATTGAGTGATGTGTAATTATGTGGTGTGTAATTATGTGGCACTGAATGGTATTTGGAGTGTATGTTGCATTGAGTGCAGTGTAATTATGTGGCGTGTATTTATGTGACATAGTGGTATTTGGAATGTATGTTGCATTGATTGCAGTGTAATTATGTGGCACTGAGTGGTATTTGGAGTGTATGTTGCATTGAGTGCAGTGTAATTATGTGGCATGTAATTATGTGGCACTGAGTGCTATTTGGAGTGTATGTTGCATTGAGTGCAGTGTAATTATGTGGAGTGTAATTATGTGGCACTGAGTGGTATTTGGAGTGTATGTTGCATTGAGTGCAGTGCAATTATGTTGCATATAATTATGTGGCACTGAGTGGTATTGTGTGGAGTGTGGGTTGCATTCAGTAGAGTGTAATTATGTGGCGTGTAATTATGTGTTACTGAGTGGTATTTGGGGTGTATGTTGCATTGAGTGTCGTGTAATTATGTGGCGTGTAATTATGCGGCATTGAGTGGTATTTGCAGTGTATGTTGTATTGAGTGCAGTGTAATTATGTGGCACTGAGTGGTATTTGGAGAGTATGTTGCATTGAGCGCAGTGTAATTATGTAGCATATAATTATGTGGCTCTGAGTGGTGTTGTGTGGAGTGTATGTTGTATTCCGTGGATTGTAATTGTGTGGCGTGTAATTATGTGGCACTGAGTGGTATTGTTTGGACTGTATGTTGCATTGAGTGCAGTGTAATTATGTAGCATATAACTGTGGCACTGAGTGGTATTGGGTGGAGTGTGTGTTGCATTGAGTGCAGTGTAATTATGTGGGGTGTGATTATGTGGCACTGAGTGGTATTTGGAGTGTATGTTCCATTGTAGAGTGTGTGAGGGTGCAGAGTGTGAGGGTGCAGAGTGTGAGGGTGCGCAGAGTGTGAGGGTGCAGAGTGGGCAGTGTGTGTGTGAGGTTGGAATGTGTGCTTTGTGTGCGAGGGTGCAGTGTGTGTGTGCAGTGTGTGTGAGGGTGCAGTGTGTGTGTGCAGTGTGTGTGAGGGTGCAGTGTGTCAGTTTGTGTGAGGGTGCAGTGTGTGTGTGAGTGCAGTGGGTGTGTGGGTGCAGTGTGTGAGGGTGCAGTGTGTGTTAGTCAGAAGCATCTCATTGATAGGGCAGATTAAAGACTAAAATGTCACAGTTTTTGGATCATAAAATAGAAGTTTTATTTGGAATCGGATTCAGGAATGTAGTGAACAATTGTAGGACTAGAGCACCCTCACTGTGGTGGCCGGAAGTACCTATGTAGTGGGGGTCACCAGCTGCTCTGCACCCATTACGTTCTAAATATGGAAATGTTTCAGGTTGAGAAAAGCCAAGTTCTGTAATAGAAAACACGTGGAGTATAACAAATTATTCATGTGAAACAAACAGAAATATTCCACCAGGCAACACAGTTTTAGCTTGCCAAGTAAGATGCCAAAAAAAGATAGAACAAATTACCCGATCTGTGCCCTATTCTCAATTCTTCTTTTTGTAAGTTTTTTAAAAGGCAGGCTTTTAAGATGGCATGTAGTAGTTTTGAATGTGGCACAGCAGAAATAAATCAAACCCCCGAATAAGTAAAACTCCGGAATTTATCTGAAAGCGTCCCGCAAGTACATGAAATTGGACCTGCAAAACAGTTGTATGAAAACATTCTTATTGTTGCTCGTCTCCATGACGCGAACACATCCTGTACGTCTGACTTACACCCGCTCTCATCTCATGAGGCGAGGTTGTGCACTTTCTTGTGCTCGAGCGAGCCTTCCTTCTTCTGGAAGTTATTTCTCGACTGTGTTATTGACTTCTAAAACAAGCAGAATCCTACGCTGTGAAGTACAATGACGTATCATAAGCACACAAAGTAGCAGAATTAAGCATTATTCAATCAAATGGCAAGAATACCAGCAAAATGGCAGCAGGGCTATTAATGGGCTGTCACATTACAAAATTGCAACTGAAAATTTGCTGGCGATTGAAAGATTAGTTGCTCTGGTTGTTTGCAGTCACGAGTCAGGATCACATCTTACATGACAGGGCAATACATTTTGTAAAGTTAAGTTGGAAATAATTTTGACAAATCGGAGAAAAATAGAATAATGAAACGCCGCAGCCCGGCTTCAACAGGAAGCCAGGCAACCTTTATTGGGACGGGGGCGGGGCCAGACAAATACAGGAAGCAGACGGGAGTCTACCCCGCGCTCCTGTGCCCGCCGGAAGATTTGCGTGACTGCGTCTCAGCGCGACACCCGCCTGTTGCTCAGAATGACCGGATGGCTGCCGAGGGACACGAACGAAGAACATGGTGAGTGAGGCGGGTCTGGTGGGGCGGCGGGGGTCTTGGTGCACTTGTGTGTGTGCGCGCGCGCATTTGTGTGTATGCGACGGCGGGTTCTCTGTATGTATGTATGTATGTATGGGTGCATGCGTGCATGGGCGCTTGTGTGTGTGTCTCTGTGTATGCGGCTGTGTATGCAGTGTGTGTGTGTACGCGACGGCGGGGATAGGTTCTCTGTATGTATGGGTGCGTGCATGGGCGCTTGTGTGTCTCTGTGTATGCGCATGCGTGTGTGGTGGTGGAGCTTCGAGGCAGGAGATAGGCACGGCGCCGTGCGCGCCTACGAGGTGCAATCTGCGCTCGTGCATATTTCTTGTCCACATTCCCAAAAACGGGTGACATTAGTTGTCGAAGCAGACTGCAATCAATGCTTACGCATTGAATGCAGGTCGTGCTTCGACCTAAATAGGGAGCAATTTCCATGCATAACTTACAGAGATGGCCTAGAAGAGAATGCATTATGTGGGTGCTATTTTTTTTGTTTGCAAGTGGACATAGATAGTTTCTTAGGAATGGGTGGGTTATAGGGGCTCGTTTTCTTAAAGTGCTAGAACTACCATTAGTGCAGCAGGTGTGGGGCACTGAGGAAAGAGGTGTGAGGGCCACTTAATCACAATTATGGCTGTCTTACTACTGAAAATGAGAGTGTGGGCCCATTTCCTTACTAGCATTACAGCCCATTAGAGTCATCCTTGCTCCACAGGACCCAAGCAACAGTGAGGCGAGACGCGGGACTATCCGCCATTTCTTTTTTTTTATAAAATGGGGAGACAGCCTGCTTTAGGCCTCAGGTCTTGGAGTGGGTAGAGGAGACAGCCTGCATCACTGCACTGTAGGCATCATTGCTTATACAGGTACAGTGGCAATGGG
This sequence comes from Lissotriton helveticus, assembly GCF_964261635.1. Taxonomy (NCBI): domain Eukaryota; kingdom Metazoa; phylum Chordata; class Amphibia; order Caudata; family Salamandridae; genus Lissotriton; species Lissotriton helveticus. The sequence continues at coordinate 1,504,122,333 of NC_136061.1, forward strand.
GTCCAGGGTGCTGAGGGGACAAATGCACCCCAAATATGGCTCTTTTTACTATCCTTCCTTGCTTGCGTTAGGGCCCAGTACACCCTTGCGGTGCCAGTGTTGCTTTGGATATTAAAGTAGTGTCCAAGAGAGGGGAAAGTTGAAGCAGTTGTGACAGCTTAGTTTTGGTCTCAGAGAGATGGCGGTGAGGTAGTGGGTCAAGATGGGACCCTATGTTTTAAAGAAATGCAAGAGGAGAGAGTTCACTATACAAGGCATTAGCTGTTTAACGATTAGCAGTTACGGTGGCACTGGGGCCCCTGGATGTGAGGGGCCCACTGCATAACAATTATGACTGTCTTACTTTACAAAAGGGACATGGGAGCCCTTTTTCCATGTATCAGGGCTGAAAATACCCTAGTTTAAAAAAGGGGGGCAACAAATTTGAGCTCGTTTTTGTCAGAGAGTCTGTTTCAAGATTGGAGTGATGACCAGGCATAGTAGGGAAAGGGAAAAAGAAGTAGAGAAGACAGCCAGGGCCATAGTTATCATTAGTACAGCAAGTGCAGTTGCATTGGGGTCCAGGAATGTGAGGGGCTCATGCCACCACAATTATGGGGAGCAGTATTTTTGGGTCAGTTTCTGTTTTTGTTTGGTGCTTTGCTATTTTATGTCATGCACTTAGTGTGGATTATGAGCTACAGAAAAAGTACACCTGAAATGTTCTCATTACCTGCCTTCTGCGTTCAGTCCAGCCCCTCGTGGTCCCCCAGCCCTTACCATAAACTTTTAGAGACGGCACAACTTCAAAACATTTTGCTTAAAGGACCTCAGGCAAACAGGTTTGAAGTCTTCTGCTCTAATCTGTCACTAAGTGCACAAGTGGGTGTAGCAATTGGCAGATGCATTCCTCATTTATGGAAATGAAGGGCCAAATGTACAGTTTGACAGGTAAACTGACGGTACTCCCGCCCTACTTAAGGCTGGAACACCCAATACTTTTCTGTCGACAAAGCCCCCACTGACTTTGTTGAAGGAAGGTAATTACCCTGCCTGCCCTCTTTAGGGTGGATGATGTGATGTCTTTATTTTCTGTAAATCACTGCCAGGTAAACCCTTGCATGAGGGACAGAAAAAACAAAATAAGGACCCCCCACACCAATGGAAAAGTACCCCCATTGGCCTGAGGATCATTCGTTTTTTGCTTTTCTGTAACTAACTCCCACTTTTGGAGTTTATTTTTGAAAAACATATGTAAATGTTTGGTGGCAGGCAGTAAACACTGATGACAGCAAACCACCAAACTTTTGGTACCTTGACAGGGTTGAATGGCATTACACAAATGCCTTTACCACCCTTGGCCTTTACCAGGCAAGTCTTTACCACGCATATGCCTTTACCATGCACGCCTTTAAAATGAAATGGCAAGTATATATCAGGTACGGGAAACCCCTATTTGTTCTATCTATCTATCTATCGATCTATCTATCTATCTATCTATCTATCTATCTATCTATCTATCTATCTATCTATCTATCTATCTATCTATCTATCTATCTATCTATCTATCTATCTATCTATCTATCTATCTATCTATCTATCTATCTATCTATCTATCTATCTATCTATCTATCTATCTATCTATCTATCTGTCTATCTATCTATCTGTCTATCTATCTATCTATCTATCTATCTATCTATCTATCTATCTATCTATCTATCTATCTATCTATCTATCTATCTATCTATCTATCTATCTTTCTATCTATCTATCTCTCTATCTATCTGTCTATCTATCTGTCTATCTATCTGTCTATCTATCTTTCTGTCTATCTATCTATCTGTCTATCTGTCTGTCTGTCTGTCTGTCTGTCGGTCTGTCTGTCTGTCTATCTATCTATCTATCTGTCTATCTATCTGTCTATCTATGTGCATAGCTATATATATATATATTCACTGAAAAAACCATAGGTTATAGACCATATATAGTTAGGAATTAGCATTTACAAAACCTTGAAAATTCACTGAAAAAACCATAGGTTATAGACCATATATAGTTAGGAATTAGCATTTAGAAAACCTTATTTTACTCACACAAAACCATTGAAATTCCATATATAGTTAGTTGCACTAACTATATATCGCGCACCCGCAATCCACTGCTGATGATGTCACATATTACATCATTCATGACATGGTCAGTGACATCACTGATGACATCACTGATGACATCTCAAATGACATCACTGATGACATCATCCAGTGACTGTGTGTTTCTGAAAAGTTTAAATATGTTTTACATATTGAAGAATGAGTAGATGTAGAAGTGTCTGGATGAAGGATTTATTAGGTGAGTGACTGACTGTATGAGTGAGTGATTAAATGTGTCTCACTGAGTGCATGGGTTAGTGACTAAACTGTCTTAATTTGTGCATCATCATGTCTGTTGTTCTGTAAACTGCTGCATGTGTTGGTCAGTAGCTATATGAGTAACTATATGGGTTATTGATTGATTGCCCAAGTATTTGTATGGGAGACTGAGTGTGTGTGTGGCTGGCTGGGAGGTGCGTGACTCTGTGCAGATCAATGTGTACTTGTATCAATGATTGTATAAGAGAGTAAGTATGTGTTAGTATATGTTTCAAAATGTAAGGTGCTCTATGTTTAACTGTATAGATTAGAAAATGGAAGTGTGATTGATTATTTACAGGACTGACTAGGTGTGTGAGTAACTCCATGGATGAGTGACAGAGTGTGAGAGTCTGTATAGGTGTATGAGTGCATATGATAGTGTTGTAAAGATGAGTGATTGTATGTATGAATGATTGTATGGGTAAATGAGTGAATGTGTGTGTAAACATAGGAATCACTGAGTGCGTATGTAGTAACTAGTATTGGTGTGTCAATGGTTTCAAAAATTATACTCTGTATTTAACACTGGGTGTAACAGAGGTTATATTAAAGTGTGAGGAGATGCATTGTATTGTCACATGAATGATATCATCAGTGATGTGGTCATTGATGTCAAATGAGATGTCATCAGTGATGTCATCAGTGATGTCATTTGAGATGTCATCAGTGATGTCATTTGAGATGTTATCAGTGATGTCATTTGAGATGTCATCAGTGATGTCATCAGTGATGTCATTTGAGATGTCATCAGTGATGTCATCAGTGATGTCACTGACCATGTCATGAATGATGTAATATGTGACATCATCAGCAGTGGATTGCGGGTGCGCGATATATAGTTAGTGCAACTAACTATATATGGAATTTCAATGGTTTTGTGTGAGTAAAATAAGGTTTTCTAAATGCTAATTCCTAACTATATATGGTCTATAACCTATGGTTTTTTCAGTGAATTTCATTGGTTTTTTAACAGCTAATATCTGTAGCTGTAAAATGTATTCTTCTTTAAATCCCAAAATATATTTTATATGTTTATTATTAACTTTTTTTTAAAATATTTTTTTTCTTCGTTCCCGCTTCGCGAATCGGGAAGCTTCCCGTTAGCTGACCTTGATGCCGCGAAATAGACCGCGAGCCGGTAAACGTTTCTTTACCGCAACTGCCGCGTTAGAAAACAACATCATCACGCCTCCCGTCCGCATGACGTTTCGCGTTGTCGCGTGATACGTCATATGACGTGCTACGTTAGCGAACTGGTACGCTTACCGAGTCGCAAAGCACAGGTTTCTGGAAGCAAACCGGGAGGCCCTGCAAAGCGCGTAACGTAAACACAGCAGGTCATGTGACTTGGTAATAACACTTTTCATTGGTTCATTTCACTTTTGGTTTCCTAATGATGTAAGACTAGGTCATATAATATAAAATGAACACTTTTCATTGGTTGAGAACTATTGTTTTTCCCAAATGATAAAAATCCCTCCTTCTTTCCTCACTCTGACTTTCATCATTGTGAGAGAAAGACCCTTTGTTACCAGTGAGCAATGGCTTCTTTAGTAGCTTCAGCTGGTGCTTCCCCACCACCTCCACCACATCCAAGGAAGAGTGGACCACCTGCTCAAGTTATAATTCAGCAAGAAGAGGAAGAAGAGGAACAGGACGACGAGCACGAAGAGAGGCACTTTTTGCCTGAGGAGCCCAGGACGTCTCACCGGAAAGAAAACTTCATTTGGCAATTTTTAAAAATTCCCAAAGGTCAGAAAAAAGTAAATGCAAGATACGTAACTTGCCTTATATGTCAAGATAGACTGTCCAGAGGGACCGACAAAAAATACAGTTTCGGAAACTACACAATGCATCGCCATATGACTAGGTGGCATCCTAACAACTACAGTGCTGCACAGTTTCGTAACGACCTAGATAATCTCCCTATTATGGCCAGAAGATCTGTTGTACCGGAAGTAACTGGACCAGAGGGCAGGGAGATGGTGCCAAATATACAAACAAGATTTCGTGAAGTAAAACAAGTCTGCGAACATTGCAGTGGATTCATTTGCTACGGAGAAAGAAGCATCACTCTGATCAACAGAGCTATTGACTATCATATGCAAGTTTGTACGAAACGCCCCAAATAATAAATTCTTTTTTTTTGTTTTGTTGCTCCTGTTGAGCCCTTTACAATGAATCGTTTTCGTTGCCCCCTCCGAAAAAAAACAAAAAAAAATATAAAACTGTTCAGAAAAATTCAAAAAAAGTAAAAAAAAATTCAGAAAAATAATAAACAAAATATAAAACAAAAACAATAAAAAAAAAAGTTCTTTTCAGAACTACCTCCCCGTTATTAAAAAATTGGTACAATATTTGGAACTGTGCCAACCTCTATTTCTCTTAGTTCGCTTCCCAGTTCGCTCCCCGGTACGCGAACCGGAAGCGAACCCCAACATTTTTTTTTTTAAAAAGAACAGTAAGTATAAGGGAAGGAAACAGACAGTTATGTTAAAAGAAAGACAGCTATAGGGGAGTAAACTAGAGATACTATTACCCGTAATCCACTGCTGATGATGTCACATATTACATCATTCATGACATGCTCAATGACATCATCAGCAGAGGATTGCGGGTAACAGTATCCCTAGTTTATTCCCTATAGCTGTGTTTCTTTTAACATAACTGTCTGTTTCCTTCCCTTATACTTACTGTTCTTTTTAAAAAAATTTTTTTAGATCAGTCAGAAACAGTGAAAGTAATGAAATATAAAAGACTACGTAGAATATGAGCACTGTATGCAACAACTTTGACACTTACAGAAGCCTCACCTTCTCCATGCCTCCTACACAGTTCTACATGTACATCATAAATGCAAACAGAACAGAATTAATTATACATGTTAAATGGTTTATTTTTGCTGTTCTCAGAATGTATCAAATTTCACTAAAACAGTGACTTGAAGGTATTCATCATATAACAGCGGGGAAAAAAAAACACAATCAAAATGATTGTGTTTAAAAAACCCATACAACATAACAAATCAGAATTCAGAACTCCTTAAAGTTAACTTACTTTCCATGACGGCCAAGGATGTCCTATGAACAGCTTACACTCTGTTGTGCTGTTATTACTTTCAACCCGCCACTTTCTGAAAGAAAACCTCCATCGTTTTCAAAAACATGTTACATACAATAAATGACTTCTCGCTCTCTACCACACGTTTCCACAAGGCCAAATCGTGTCTGAGCCATTTATAACTCTTAGAATTCTTGTAAACCAATCCCGTCATGTTGTATTTCCGCAACTTTCACAATTAAAATGTTGAAGATCATTTTCACAATCCTAGACTAGTAATATCTTCCCCTTCTTGCTCAATCATGTTCTACATTTCCTATCACACTGATACTGCTTACTATGAAGCAGACTTACACTACCTTTATGACTAGTACAATTATTTAATTCTCTACATCACTTTTAATCACAAAGCAATGTAAAACAGTACACAGCATTGCAGACTTACATTCCCTCTACTCCATGTTTTGATTGGCTGCTTCAATTAGCTTATAAAAAGAAACAGTTTTTCTGAACTCATTCAAAGTGCACGTATTTCTCCATGACGTCCAGTGTTATGGTAAGAAGTTATGTCTCTATACTACACTTATCCTCAAGGCCAAATCGTGTAGGAGCCATTAGAACTTCTTGAAATTCCTCAGAGCACATCCCGAGATTCTTTCCCTAAAATTTTGGTTTTAAAAACACCAGGTAAGAGTTTTTAAGGTCATACGGCAATTTTTTTTTGAAAATTAAAACAGAATCATTGCAGAATGACCAGCCATTTCTACACTTTAAATAAGCTGTATAATGTCCTGATGTTATTGAAGGACCATCATGATATATAACTGCTACAGTTACAAAAGTCCTTCCTGATATTGACAACTGTGAAGCCACAAAATTTTTAATTAAAGTTGTCAATTTTGTTCCATCAGGCCTACATCGTTGGAACATTAAAATGACATACTGGCCATATGTTCGTATAAATAATGTGGACATCATTTCAGATTTACATTGGCTACACTCCATGTTGTGATCAGCTGCTTTTACTAGCTTATTAAAAGAGACTGATTTACTGTCTGGCAAAGTTAAATATATAAATCTTTCTGAGTCTACACTAGTAGTACTTGATTCCCTACAGTTCTCGCAGTCATGCTGCCATTGATAAGAAAGCCCAAACAGGTGATCTACATCTACACCTTCATCATGCAATATATCAAGCATATACATTAAAAACTCCTGACAATCTTGCTGACTATTTTGAGAGAATTGTGTTTGGCCTGAACATCTGTCTAACAGATTTCGAATTTCAGACACACTTTCTATGTTTGTTCTATCAGTGCTACATTTCTCTAACACAGAATTTAACAAACTGCAAAATCTTTGATCAGAATTGACCACAATCTCTTCTTTTACATTTTCTAGAGAAAACAAAACATTAACCACTACATTAGCATAGCAGTTGACACCAGAACTGTTTTCAAATTGAAAACCAACAACATCTTCAACAGAATCCTTTTTGTTTCTGCTTATAATTTCAGGTTCATCAACTTTTCGTCTTTTTGCTACAACCTCCCCAGTATTGGTCACATTTCTTCGTTTCCGGCCTACCACACGTTTCTCAAACAAAGAATACTGAGGCAAATGTGGCGCATACTCTCTTCTTAACCTATTGTATTCCTTAACACAATCTAGATCCGCACAAATGTTTGTGACATCACACTCAATCAAGTACAATCCCGATAAAGTTCTAACTCGTGACAATGCCACATATGCCATACCCTCCTTGAACACAGAACTGCCAATATTCACCAATGCACAGTCTACACTTAAACCTTGCGATTTATGGATTGTCACCGCATATGCCAAGCAAACAGGAAACTGCTACGACGAACATATAAGTCTTTTACAAGCAAAAATCTAGCAGAACAACGAGCAATTAGCTGTACTTCCTCAATGCCATCAAATTTAATTTTTAAAAATTCAATTCCATCTCTATTTCTGTATTTCACAAAATCAACAACATTACCCATTGATCCATTTACCAGACCTCTTTCAACATGTAAATTCCTTCTTAAAATTATACGGCAGTTCAAGCACACATTCAGAGTCTTTTCAAAACCCGCAGTTTTAGATATACTCTTCTCTAATGAATCCAATTTTGTTTTCAGATTCTCAGACAAAATAATTGTTGATCCCATATGCTCTACTCTGTCAATAGCTTCCAGTTTCACAATCTCTTGCTTTTCTAAATGCAACATTTTGTTGTTGAATTTGGCACATTCTGCAAGAGTTGGCATCAAACATATTCCAGATTTTTTCTCAGTAACTTTCTGAAAAATATTCTCAGGCACAACATCTTCGTCTGGATATAAATTTGTCAGTAATCGTGCATGTAAAGCTTCTTTCCCATGCTCGGTCACTTTTCCAATTCTAACATCTTGTAGAATAGTCTTGTAAACTTCATCCTTTGCCTGACGCATATTTTCATGCAGTTCAGCATAATTGAAGTTTAACCATATATTGACGTTGCCAATGCTCCCTAAGCATTTCCTGGTATCTTCATGCGTGAGCATTTTGAACACAGGTTGCCCTTTCACTGGTGTCAGCTGCAGAAGATCTCCGAAAACAATGATGTGTTTGCCACCAAATAACACATCATACTCTGTTTTGAGAACTTCTTGCATTCTCAAATGCACAAAGGCAAGCATGACATTGGAAACCATGCTTACTTCGTCAATGATAAGAAGTTTCATTTTCCTCAAGACTCTTGAAACTTCAAAACAAGCATCTCCAGATAGCTTGTGATATTCTAATTTGTTGTCATGCTCCACTGGCAGCATCAGTAAACGATGTAAAGTAATCCCTTTAATGTTATGTGCTGCCAGTCCAGTTGGAGCGGTGACAACACAAGACAGCGATGACTCTGTCCTTTCCTGCAAATAACATGAAATTGCTTTAATAAGGAAACTTTTTCCAGTTCCCGCTTCTCCACTCACGTACAGTCGGACAGGCTTCAACGACGTACATGAGCACTCTTTCTTGTCATGACTTAATCCATGATCAATTTGCATGGTAATCTCGTCATATATTTTCCTCTGCTCAACGTTGAGTTGTCTTTCCAACTCTTCTAAGTTAACCGCATCCTCCTGAGCATGTGCCATGGCTCTTTCCACTTCATTCATAGCAGTGGCAGCTTCATTTTCGATAAGAGGTCCTCCTAGTGGATCCTGACTCAATGAAGCAGAACTCTGACTGTCCTGAGAACTGTCTCTGGCAATCTCGGCTGCAATCGTTGCTTCCTGCTCAATTTCCACATTCAACATTTCTACATATTTGGGAAAAGCAGGACATTCTATGGTCTCCTTGGCAGCATTGAATGAGTCTTCGTAACAAAGGAAATCTCCAAGCAGTTCCTCTTCTGCACGCCAAGGCTTAAAAAGTTGCAAAAGTGCTAAATAGAAAAACTCCTTTTTTTCAGGAGATTCGCCACTCAATTTTCGATGGTTTATCAAGTGGCATTTTCTTTGCTTGACCAGACATCCCTCACTTCCTATTACAGCATACACTCCTTTCTCAGTATCTTCTTTGATGTTCCTCTTGAATATGTAATTTTGCAGAACCTCATACAGACAAACATTCTCGAGGTGACTGCTTCGATTTGGATAATATGTATCCAACATGTTGCTCTTCAAAATGTCGGTACTGTTTTGCTCCTTTTCCGCCAAATACTCAATTTCCCGCACAGGTTTCAGAACTCGATTACGCGTTGCAGCAAGACCAACACTCGCCCAAACGATACTCCTGGACTTGGCATAGAGACTTGCTGAAGACAACCGGTCAGAACATTCGTAAGCTCCGATTTCTCGATGCGACAACATCTTCAGACTGAAACTGTACAACTTCTTGCTGAGGCTCTTTTCATGGGAAATGTCCTCCCACATATCCTTCAATTCTGTCTTCTCTTTTTTGGTGATGTAAGATGTCACATACCGAGCCACAGCCATACAGTTATCAGCCACAAACTGTATATCCATGTTAGCATTCCACATGGACAAAATCACCGGGTTGTAGTCGTTGATGTACTTAGACTCTTCGTTCCTCTTCAAATTGTATGTGTTTTTAGGTGATTTCTTCATCACATTATGTCGCAGCGAAGACATCAAACTGTTCACTCTTCCTTTAGAAATCACCGGTCGTGGAAAGCCGAAACGACATTTGGTGTAGAACTTGTCTCTGTTCCGGAATTTACGACGACAGTACTTTCCACATCGATGGCTTTGGAAACGTAGAACTTTTTCTCTTAGGCTTTTTTTCTCCTTTGCGTTTGGAACAGCACACGTAGAATACTGTTCTATGAAACTCATCACTGAGTCTTCTGCATCCGTTCCAAATTTAGGTGCATCCTTGATCCACAGCAACATATGTATATGAGGAGCACCTCTTGCTTGGTACTCCTTCCTCCAGAAGAAATCCAACACCTCTCCAAGAGGTGGATTCTTCTTATTCATGATGAAAGACATCATACCTTCAAATCTATGATTGAAGTACCTACATACATTGACTGGATCCAAAGAGCACAGTTCTCCGGGTGTCTTGAATTCGATGTTTTCTACGTTAGCATTTGCCTCTCGTAGAAATTCAAGTAAGTCTTCCCAGCCATACTCAGCACAGCTCAAAGTGAGGAACCATGTGGGAGTTCCTAAGTTCCTCAGCATACATTTTAAATCACCATGACGACGGTACCAGTACTCATTAGTACCACGCTGACACGCCATGAGATTAATCAGGTGAGAATCCAAAATACTGTCTTGGACATTGACTTTATCCATAAAGTCACTTGCCAAGATGTTTTGCATGTGTATACCACTTTTCAAGATGTGGTTCACTGCATATGACAGTCCAGACAGATCGCTTTCAAACAGGAGATGAAACAAATAAGGAATGCATTGTCGAAACCTAGGATCTCCTGCATACAATCGCAAAGTCCGGTATTCAGAAGCAGGAATTTGATGAGGTCGCTCATCATATCTTCCTCCCTGACCTGTTGGAAAAAGCTGTGGGAAACACCGAGCTTCCAAACTTTCCTCCCAAACACTAATGGGACTCCCTTTCGCTTGTTTCATTTGAAACAACTCAATAGCATTTCCCATGACTTCCTTGGAATGCAAAGGATGAACACTATAATGTTCATATATTTCTTCACTAGTACAGGGTTCTACTTTCTCAATTTGACCAGCACACAAATCGCTATCCTCTTCCTCACTTACTTCCTCTTCTGCAACATATACATTTTTATAGTATTTATTATATTTTTTCAAATACAATGTTGCCCTTTTGACTTTCCTAACATCTACTAAATCTTGCCATATTTTCTTATTCTTTGTCGGAACCCCATTAACTAAGATAACAAGAGGTTCCTCTTCCACTTTTTCTACTCCAATTGTGTTAATGTTTTTCTTCAAATCTAGAGGCAAATAAACAACTCTTCCCTTTAATCCTCTCTGTAAATCTGATGGAGGCAATTTCCCTGTCTTTGGCTCCATTCTTACAATAGCCTGAAAGGGATGGATACTTTGAATCAAAATAGATTCATAAGTATTTAAATCCTTCAATTCAGAAGGAATCTCAACCAATTCCAGATTATTATGAACCGCTCTAGCAGGCATCTGGTTTTGATTAACCCTGGGCGAAGAACTACGCTCCGTTCGCGGAGCTTGCGGAGTTTTGGCAACTCCGCGTTCTACGGAGAACGCGAAGCTGTCGATTACTCCGCGATCCGGTGCGTAGCGTAGTTCTCGCGCGCTGAATAACATTATCGCGTGCGCCGGGGATAAGTTCGCGCGATATTTGACGCGATCACGCACTTTGGAAATAAGGGAACGCAAGCGGGCGGGACAAACCTCTTGAGTAACTTAGCGCGCTAGCTATCTCGAGCATGCAGGCAGCGCCCCGAACACGCGCACCGCGCTCCCGAAGACGAAAAACGGCGCGCGAACGGGTCTAGCAAGCTACTACGCATGTCCGCGGAGCTACGCGAAGGTCGCGGAGTGCAACTGCGTCTTCGCGTAGCTCCGCGGAGTGCGGCTCCGCGAACTACGCCCAGGGTTAGTTTTGATTTAATTTGTTACAACAATAAGTACACACACGTTGATCCAATCCCAAATCAAAACAATTTTCTACCATCAAGTATGTTGTAAAATCCTTCCATTCACTATTATTTTCCCTTTCACTTTTTGCATATAAATCCACTAACTTAGTCTGATTCTTATAATAAGTGCGTCGACAACACACACAAGTGAAATTTGGCCTCTCACTTGATTTCACCTCAAACGTCGCAATTTCCCTCTGGAAATTATCTGTACTGGAAACCTGTACACTATCTTCCACATTACTCTCTTCTTCTTGGTCAATTTCAACATTCTCCTCTTTACTTCCAAAGTAACAAAACTCAATTTCTTCACATATATTCTTCACATCTATTTCAGAACCATGCAAAAGAGCAGCGCATAATTGTTTAAGCATAATTGCTGGACTCTTAGCATAATACAACATTCTAACTAATTTCCTCACTTTATTATGATGCACTGCTAGCATCCTGAAATGATGAAAAACACTCTGGCATACTCTCCTGGAAAGACAAGCCAGTGAATGACCATGCAAACCTATCACTTCTCTCACTCTGCAAGGATCTAATTCTTGCAACAACTTCATTTTCTGCTTCAAACTTTTCTTATTAAATGACCGTATAAAATCACAAAGCAAATTGATGGAATCCTGTCGTACACTGCAAATACTACTACACTTCCAGGTGTACACAGGACCCTTAGGACGTCTCCCTAAAACCTCATTACCTAACACCTCTTCTATCTCTGTTGTCACAAGTTTTTCTTTTTCAACTGGACAACCATCTTTCACTTCATAAGCTCGACCACTGGTGTCAACTGCATGCACCAAATCATTATCCTGGAAATAACTCTCCTCATTAAAAAATGCCTCAGAGCTTGAACTATGCATCCATTCTCCAGAAAAAACTTCACAAAAATTACTACGATTAACTATTCTCTTCCATCTACTATTTCTTTTGAAATCATAAATTGCCTTGTTTAGCTTCCTAATTCTATTGATTGTCAAAATAAATAACTAACGTTTAATTTCAAATGCCTGATCAATAACTTTCTCAACTATTTTTTTTCTCTTATAAAAAACCACTTTCTGTTGACCTTTCTTAATATTTTTTAACAAATTGCCAATTATCCTGTTGCGGAACATTCGTTTACGAATGTCCCTAAACTGTTGTTTCCTTCTACTTTCATGCATAGAGTTATCTCTTACTCTAGCAGTAACATTTCTCATTGGCCTTTCCTTACCGTTTGAATTGCTTCTCCTTTTCTGGACTGAAACATTTTCTGTAGTAATATATTTTTATACTAGAGATATTACTTATGAATGTTTTTGTACTCTTACCCGGTGCTTTCTTGGTGACTTGACAAATCTTTTTGTTAGAGGACTGCTGCTTTTTTTCATTCACCTGCTGTCTTTGACGTTTTGCAGCCTTTCTCACTCTTTCTTTGCTTGGCATCCTAAAATCTTGAAATAATCTGCAGTTGAATCTGTGGTAAAATATAATAAAAAATGTTATTAACCACTATTACCCAACAGTAAATTAATAACAGTCATCAAAAACTTAACACACTACTTAACATTTTTACATAGAAGAATTTTTTGTACATGGCAAATTTAGAATACAGAAATAGCAGAAAAGAAATGGAATTTATATTCATTTTACCTGTCCTGTTTTATATATGAATCTGATCTAATTTTATGACCATATTTTAATATTTTATTGAAGACACTACACATAACCTGTTTTTGAAGGTGTCTTTATTTTTAAATTAAACGGTTTACATATTTACTTTTTATTTATTATAAATTTATAAAATAAATGTTTATAGTTCCATAGGCTCAAGCAAGTCAGCTTCCCATCCTATGTCATACAATTCTGACAAATCTGCATCCTCATCACGTTCTTCTTCATCCTCAGGATTGAAATCATCCAAGGGATCAACATCCACTGATGTTTCAATTACGAGTTCAATGATGAGGTCGAAATCAACTGATTGCTGATTGTCGCTCATGTTGATGTTGTCTTTATCTTTAAAGAAAGATAACAACAATGAGATGTTGCACAGTAAGAGACAAATCTCAGAGATTATAATAGTAAAATTGTTTAACAAGAGTAACATTTTGCAGCTATTATTTAACCATGTCCAACGATGCTGAGGAGCAGAGGAGGTGAAGCCTATCTCCAATTTTTCACTGAACAGGACTCATCTCTTCTTAACCTTGGATAAACCTCACCGACTCTGTGTCCCCTGCACATAATTAAATGTAAAGGGGCAGATTTATATTAACTAGCACATCCCCAGGGATGCACCAGTTAACGTGCACCGCTGCTCTGCCACCCACGGTGTGCCGCATTTACAATCAGATAGGACAAAGCTACATCAAAACCCTGCGCCTGCTTGAAGCAGGCATAGATCTTGACGCAGGTAGGCTGAAAGCTAAAGCAACAACTAAGTGTTGTGTGCAGAAGTTGCAAAAAAGGAAAAATGGCGTTTAAACCAGTAATGAGCCCATGCTAACTTAACACAGAGTAAAGATATCCAGGATCTACATCAGTTTGGGGTTCACGAACCTGGCAGGTACAAGGCACTGAGGCTTTGCACCGTGCATGTCTCATCCCAAATCATATGTTGTTTGTGAATGAAACAATTTCCCAGACCAAATGCTTTGGATTGGCTACTTCTAAAAAATTAAACACCCCTACTATCCCGGAGTTACAGGAATATGATGGTTGGAGTAATTTTACTCTTTGTCCATTAAAGATTTACAGGCCCTACTCCGTAATTCTTCCTTTAACATTTCCAGTATAAATCCAAAAGGTTGACTGCTTTGGCAACGTGCCTTATCCACGGTTTAATAACGCTGCCTTTTGCTTTATATAAGTTTTCAAATTGTATGAAATATATACCAATAGGTCGTTATTAACCTTTAGGTAGTGGTTTTCTTCATGAGGTCTGGTCGCTTCCATACACATACAGATTTTCAAAGATGATCAAGAAGTTTATCTGAATGGAGAGGAATGCACTGAGACGCCAGATCATTCACTAATGTGTAGGCACATACAGTTACACGGTTCATGCAACAAACACCGACCAAATATGGCTTGCGTGTTGCAAGGCACGCCAGTTCCTGCTATCATCCCCACGTTCAAGTTGTTGGAAAATGGTAGTTATTTGATGCTCAATAATGAAGATTGTTCTGGGTTAATTAAAAGTATTCCTTTTATCGTAACAGTAAGTGAACGGGTTATTTGCTGCAGAAATGTTCTATTTCCTCCCACACATGAACATAGGGAGTTTTCAATCTGGCCACAAATACCAACCTTGGGAGCACATTTCAACGGCATGGCAAGAATAAGAGCTCTTTTGTCTCAGAGAGAGGTGGCCTTGACTTCGGCCCGTGAAACTTTCGTGCTTCACATAGCGAACACCCGTACAGAGGTGCAGACCCTTTTAAATACAGATTCGCCTTTCCATTTCAGCAAGATGGTTCGGACTATCTCTAACGCGTCCTCCACAAAGGGCCTGGCGCACTTTTTTAAAGTTGTTACCAGTGGTCTCGTGACTTCATTTGAGAAAATCTTTGGAATCATCCCTGCTTTCTTTCATTCTATTTTTTCCACTGTGCTTGGTGGATTCCCATTTTTACTTGCATTACCAGCGGACGCTCTTGTGCTTTTTTACATTTTTAAATATGGATGTCCCTCCTGTGCAAGCTCCCGCCTGCAGCTGCTGACGCTGTTCCGCAATCGCATGCTTGAATATTATGGCACAATGCCGTTGGCGATATTAAGCACGGCATATGGATTATCTTTTCGATTCTCCTACTTCACCTGTGTCCAGCCTGTATTTCACTGCCTGACCTGTGATTTCGATTGGGCCATTGATTTGTGTCTCTGCGGACCGGTTTCTCCTGACGTCGACTTTAATCAGCTGATGAGTCCTATCATTACTCACGAGTTGGTTTGTCCTGGCGAAAGGATTATGGCTGTGGCATTGATCCATGGACTAATTGGTCCCTGGAATTTACTGGCGGCAACACAGTCTTTCTTGGAACAGAGCTTTCTTGAAAACCCACCGAGCTGTCCTCTGATGGTGATAGAGGATCCGGTGCTGGGAGAGCACGTATGTTCTTTTCCGCTTTTAAATTGGATGGCTGAACTCTTTTCGGATGAAGACGGTGACTTCCTATTAGAGGCTGTTGCAGCTTATTTTGCATACACAGTTATGTCATAGACCTTTTTCATGTTTGATATGCTGAGTACTAGCATTTCATTGACAATTCAATGACTTATTTGTCAAGTTTTTATTATTTAGCTTGCCTATTGGCTTAAGCCTCGATAAAGTAGTTGGCTGTTTTATTTTTCTTTAGCATTAAATTTTCCTAGTTTTTAATGTTTTACCTTGCGAACCGTCCACATATAAAGTTGCAATCTGCTCTCATGAGATGGCACTTCTATTATCTTATTCAGTTCGTTTCCGGATCATGGGGAGGTGTCATGTAGATCCTGGATATCTTTACACCGTGTTAAGTTAGCATGGACTCATTACCGGTTTAAACGCCATTTTTCCTTTTTTGCAACTTCTGCACACGACACTTAGTTGTTGCTTTAGCTTTCAACCTAATAGTTCATCGTGATTTACATGAGAATAATATGTTATTGCTCTACTATCTGCTTTACTTGTTAAACTATATCTGTACAGCGAGTGCTGAAGTTTCAAGAACAACACGATACAGAATTGTTATGAGGTCTGATCTCCACGACTTCATACTCATAACATAAGTGCAGCTTCTGCCAATTCTGGGCATGAGGCGGGTTTTATATTGCTTTGCCGAACACACATACACAACACTTGATGCGGTTCACATGAAGAGAGAGCTGGTGTATGCTGATGTGATTCCTTCAAATCTAAGACACTAAAGTATGGGCACGCCCTAAACCAACACAAAGAGACCTTCTTAGCAAATAATATAATATGTGTATTAGGGAGGGTGAGATATAAGCAGCCGCGGGCCGTGGAGGGAGTTACGGTGGGGCAGGGAGGCGGGGAGGGGGAGGGGCAGGGTGGAGCCCTCTCCACCCTGCCCCTCCCTGCCTCCCTGCCCCACCGTAACTCCCTCCACGGCCCGCGGGTGCTCTAAGTGTTGCTAACTCTTATTCATTTACAGCATGTTAACATACTGTCACCATTCGCTTTTTATGTACTAGTAACTATGCTGGTAATTTTGCTACTGATAATATGTGTACTTGTATTATCTAAGATACTACGCCTGAGAAGACGGCATTAGTAAATAAACATTTCAAATACACATGTGTTCTTCTTAACTCCATGTTCTGGTTTCTAAGAAATATATAACGACCGACTGTTCATGAGTTCCACGTATCCTGAGGTACTATAAGTTCATATTCTGGATTGTCTAAACATTGAGAGTTTGTTATATCCAATGTGACACTGTACCTAGCTTGCTAAGGGGTTTTTGATTACTAAGGTGAGTTTTGGGGCACCCTAATTCGCCGAGGTTCCAATCCTCTGTTCACAGTTCTGTGTGAGAACAGAAACCCTGCGACAGGGGCACCCCTGAGCCTTGCTGGAGCTTCATCACACTTGCGATACAACTCCAGCAATGCGCCACCTTTACGGCACAGATACGTCACGCATCTGTGCTGTTTTTGCCCCATGATGCGCCGCATTGTAAATGCAGCACACCATAGGTGACGGAACAGCGGCACAGAATGACTAACACATCCCTGGTGATGCGCCAGTCATCATAAATCTATCCCTATGCTTCTTATCTTGTTAGAGATGAACCGCCATATGTATCATCAAAGTTTTTTGCATTTCCTAAATAGCGAACTTTAAGGAATAAATAGCGATTCTTTACCATTCCTAGTTTGCGATGAGCTATTTGCTAATTACAAATTACCCATTCATTTCCATGCAGCAGGAGGCCCATAGGAATGAAGGTGCAATTTGCGATTAGCAATTACCTCATCGCAAATTACGAATTTTTCCGAGGGTGCAGGAGTGTCTCAAGAACACCCTGCTGCACCCCTGAAAAAGAAATTTGGGGGCATATGGCGCACATAAATTTTGAAAACATTCCTTTACCTCAAAAACGATTTTCAACTCATAATTTGAAAACACTGCACATGGGGAAATGACTTAAAATGTCCTTAAGACACATAAAAGCGTTTTTTGATTGCCTTTGCAGCATGTTTCAGTCACCTTTAACATGCCTATGTAACGCAAACATTCAAAATCTAAATTTGCCATGCACAGGTGGGAGCATATTTACAAGCAATTTGCTCCACAGACAAACTTCTTACATTGAAATGGGAAAAATAACATCAGAGACTCTCAATTACCTTATAAAGAAGCAGACACCATTATGTCCTTCTCATCAATATTAAAACCATTGCTTTTTCTCAAAAACGATTTACAAGTCATAATTTGAAAACACTCCACAGCTCCTATGCACATAAAAACCCTGTCAGTACTAATACTTCACATTTTCTCCAATTACAATTTCTCAAAGAAACAAAATCTATTTGTAAAACACTTGAGACAAAGCAACATTTGAAAAACACAACTTTCTTCATAATTTTCTCCTTAAAGCACACTATTTTCTATCTAAATTAAAGAAATCTTTTCTCACCTTAGCAAATACTTTGAGTTTCAAAACAGTCTCAGAAACACACCAATTTGTCTTCAGCAGAGCAAAAGGTATGCACTCCAGAGTCTGCAGCTATCAAAAGCACAGAAATGCTGTAATTCCTCACACATATCTCTCATGTCACCCAATCAAAACTCTTCCCTCACTTTTTTTCAAAGCAAAACCCTTCCCCCCTCTGCCCCCTCTCTGCTTTTTCTGCATAGCAACCACCTCTTGCAAGACCTCTGGTGTTTCCAAGTTCACACAACAATGTTGCAATTGAACTCTGAACTCTCAGTGCACCTGCATATCCAGTGCAATCTTTCATTTAATTATTTTTTCTTCGCCACTCAAAATACATCTTTCAACGAACTCATCCATGCACCCTAACTTTCTGTTTTCAGCAATCAAAATCCACCAATCACTCTTACTGCTTCATTAACACAGAAACTCCTCAGTTTTTTTCATTTTACACTCTCATTTTTTCATCTGCCATTTCATTGCCACACTTCATCTGACTGCAGGAGAACCTTCTCTCGCCATGTTTTCTGTCTGGATTGTTGGACATAGTTACATCTATTGGGCTCAGAGGTACGCTGAAAACAGGAATTTACCTAACCTCAATTTACAAGATGTGGAAATTAAGTGGTTTGGCCACAGAGGATTAAAATGTCACCAATTGATACCATTGGTGAAAACCTTTATGCATTTGCCAAAACCTGACCTGTTAATTGTGCACTGTGGAGGTAATGATTTGGGCACTTTGACTGCTGTAGGTCTGGAAATGCTTTTAAAGGACACCTTTGAGCAATTGATGGCACTTTTTCCTCAGACTGCCTTGGTATATTCAAATATATGCCAAAGACAAAAATGGAGGTGGTCGAACCAATTTTGTCCACAAATTGAGAAATCGAGGAAGCATGTAAACAAATCTGTTTCAGCTTACATGAGAGACCATGGAATGGGCTCCCTGTACAACAATAACTTGCGTTACTACATGCAAGATATCTACAGAGGAGATGGAGTTCACTTCTCAGATGAGGGCAACAGAATTTTCACTCTGAATTTAAGACTGTGCATTGGTACCTACTTATAAGTACCTAAATGTACCATAAACCCAAAAGCTCTTCTCAGAGCTACCCTACATCTGATCACTCACAATTATTATTTTACTCTAACTTTTTTCACTAATTTTCAAGAAAGTACGCTCCCCAGAACGCTTCCCGTTCGCGAACCGGGCGCACTCCACGCAAAAAAACTAAAAAAACGGTATATTTTTTTTTGCCCTGCGAGACCCTTTTAAAGCCTCCACATCAAACCTAGGGGGTCAGGGACGATCTACTATGCCCCCTTATGGTCATTTGCCCCTTCGCTTTGGCCTCCTCTTGTCTCTCGATCCTACCGAGAGACAAGATGGCGGCCGCTACGGACTGTTTGGAATGTTTACAGACGCCGAAGAACCAATCAGCTTCGCAAACCTCCGTAACGCGAAAAGTACGCGAAGCGGAGCGCTGTTACAGATATATATCTTTTTTTGAACGTTAATTTCTCAAAATCCACTGGAGCACATATATTGAGACGTAGCAAAGGCACATCGGGCTACCAGTCCCTACAATTTTGCCAAGTTTCGTGCAAATCCATTCAGCAGTTCGATTATTATTATTATTTTTTTTTTTGCCCCGCGGGGCCCTTTTAAAACCTCCACATCAAACCTAGGGGGTCAACGAGAATCTACTATGCCCCCTTATGGTCATTTGCCCCTTCGCTTTGGCCTCCTCTTGTCTCTCGATCCTACCGAGAGACAAGATGGCGGCCGCTACGGACTGTTTGGAATGTTTACAGACGCCGGAGAACCAATCAGCTTCGCTTCACAAAGCTCAGTTGCGCGAAAAGTACGCGAACTGGAGCGCTGCCCGGTCCGCTGTTACAGATATATATCTTTTTTTAAACGTTAATTTCTCAAAATCCACTGGAGCACATATATTGAGACCTACAAAAGGCACATCGGGCTACCAGTCCCTACAATTTTGCCAAGTTTCGTGCAAATCCATTCAGCCGTTCGGGCTAAAAGTGAGGCCAACCGCCCTATGGAAAACTCAATGTTAAAAACACGTTTTGGGACCCCCCTTTTTTCTCGACCCCCCCTGGACGAACCCCCCCCCCAATTTTCAGGGGCTGCTCAGAAACAAAATGTGCCATTTTCCTGAAAATTTCAGCCAATTCCGTCCACAAACGCCAAAGTTATTAGACATAGAATTTTCAAACATCCCATAGAGAAAAAATCCTAACTATATATACCTACTGGCGACCGCCAGTAGGTAATATATATATATATATATATATATATATATATATATATATATATATATATATATATGTGCATATATATAAGTATATATATATTCCCTTATCAACCTCTAACCACACCCAGCCCAAAAAATACCCCTTCCCACTCCTAAACCCTAAAAACACAGTTTTCACCAAATACCCTTACAAAACACATAGACCCTAAGAAAACTCTTACCTCACAATACCCTCACCCACCCTTAAACACTAAAAACCTAATACGGATGTATGACGTTACCACGCATCCTTTTACAACGCCTACCTTTACCACGATATTTTTACAACGCAGGATCTATTACAACGAAGTACTATTACAACGCATTTTTTTACATTGCATATACCTTTAAAACGCATCCCATTACAACGTAAGTATTGGTAAGTATATAATATATTTTTAAAAATGTAATTAATTAAAAATAATATAATTTATTTTATTTTAATTTTAATTTTAGTTTATTTTTACCCTGTACCCCTTAATTAAAATTAATAAAATGTATTTTAATTTAATTTTAATTTTAATTTATTTTTACCCTGTACCCCTGTACCC
Source organism: Lissotriton helveticus (assembly GCF_964261635.1). Classification (NCBI taxonomy): domain Eukaryota; kingdom Metazoa; phylum Chordata; class Amphibia; order Caudata; family Salamandridae; genus Lissotriton; species Lissotriton helveticus. The sequence continues at coordinate 1,504,143,433 of NC_136061.1, forward strand.
CAAAACCCAAACCTGGCTCTGAACCCTAAAAATACCCCTTTACCCAAAAACCCAAACCTAGCCCTGAACCCTAAAAATACCCCTTTACCCAAAATCCCAAACCTAGCCCTGAACCCTAAAAATACCCCTTTACTGCAAAACCCAAACCTAGCCCTGAACCCTAAAAATACCCCTTTACCCAAAAACCCAAACCTAGCCCTGAACCCTAACAATACCCCTTTACCCAAAAACCCAAACCTAGCCCTGAACCTTAAAAATACCCTTTTACCCAAAACACCCAGACCTAGCCCTGAACCCTAAAAATACCCCTTTACCCAAAAACCCAAACCTAGCCCTGAACCCTACCAATACCCCTTTACCCAAAAACCCAAACCTAGCCCTGAACCTTAAAAATACCCGTTTACCCAAAACACCCGAACCTAGCCCTGAACCCTAAAAATACCCCTTTACCCAAAAACCCAGACCTAGCCCTGAACCCTAAAAATACCCCTTTACCCAAAAACCCAAACCTAGCCCTGAACCCTAAAAATACCCTTTTACCCAAAAACCCAAACATAGCCCTGAACCCTAAAAATACCCCTTTACCCAAAAACCCAAACCTAACCCTGAACCCTAAAAATACCCCTTTACCCAAAAACCCAAACCTAGCCGTGAACCCTAAAAATACCCCTTTACCCAAAAACCCAAACCTAGCCCTGAACCCTAAAAATACCCTTTTACCCAAAAACCCAAACCTAGCCCTGAACCCTAAAAATACCCCTCTACCCAAAAACCCAAACCTAGCCCTGAACCCTAAAAATACCCCTTTACCCAAAAACCCAAACCTAGCCCGAACCCTAAAAATACCCTTTTACCCAAAAACCCAAACCTAGCCCTGAACCCTAAAAATACCCTTTTACCCAAAAACCCAAACCTAGCCCTGAACCCTAAAAATACCCCTTTACCCAAAAACCCAAACCTAGCCCTGAACCCTAAAAATACCCCTTTACCCAAAAACCCAAACCTAGCCCTGAACCCTAAAAATACCCCTTTACCCAAAAACCCAAACCTAGCCCTTAAAACTTAAAATACCCCTGTACCCAAAAAATGCGTTGTAAAGTACATGCGTTGTAAAAGTACTTGCGTTGTAATAGTATCCGTTGTAAAAGTATGCTTTGTAAAAAAATTTGCGTTGTAAAAAATCTGTGGTAATGGTATTGCGTTGTAAAAAATCCGTTGTAGACCCTAAAAACACAGTTTTCACCAAATGCCCTTACAAAACACATAGACCCTAAAAAAAACTCTTACCTCACAATACCCTCACCCACCCTTAAACACTAAAAACCTAATACCCCCACCCCATCCACTCCTAAACCCTAAAACCACCCTTACCCACCCATAAGCCCTAAAAATACCTTTACTACCCAATACCCGTACCCACCCCTAAATCCTAAATATAACCTTACCACCCCTAAACCCTATAAATACCCTTACAACCCAATACCCATCCCCACCCCTAAATCCTAAAAACACCTTTACCACCAATACTCTTACCCACCCCTAAACCCTACAAATACCCTTTCCACCCAATACCCTTACCCACCCCTAAACCCTAAGATCACCATTACCACCCAATACACATACCCACCTCATAACCCTAAAACATCCTCACCACCCAATAACTTTACCCACCCTAAACCCTTAAAAATGAAGATTAAATTTGATCAGATTGAATGGGTAAAACAGATGGGACGTTATGCTATTTGTTTTTTGCTTGTGAAAGACTTGTATGTTCGTAGAAACCAGTTTCCTCTTTCTTTAGCAAAGGCAGTAACCATTCATAAATCTCAGGGTTTAAGCGCAGACAGTGCTTTGGTAAATATTGGAAGTACAGTGTTTAAAGAGGGCATGGCATACGCATCATTGTCTGGAGTAAGAAAATAAGCTGGTTTGTATTTGATTCATTTTGATGAGAAAAAGATTAGTGTTGATGCAAATTGTGTAAGAGAGTACAATCGGTTAAGAAAACTTTATGCTCCTAACTTAGGTGAATATCCTGAATATGAGAAACCTGTAGTGTGTCCAAAACGGAAATATGACAAACATTCTACTGAGATTCAAAAAAGAAAACAATTCAAGAGAATCATGAAGGTGCAAAAAAATTGAAAATGGAAACTGTTGATGATATTGTAGGATCCCAGTTGGAAAATAGTTCAGGTATCAACTGCTATGCTAATGTGATTGTGAATGCTGTATTTTATATAGAAGATCTTCATCATGAAATTATGGAAAATCAAGAAAAAAGGTTCTGTTCTTTACTACATTATATTTTTTAAAAGTTGGTAACTGATAGAAGTAAAATCCATACTGCTTCTGGCATTCAGCATCTTTCGGATATTTGTACTGGCTCATTGAAATTTACACTGATTATCCACCAAGATGCACAAGAATTTCTTAAGTTTATGCTTGGAGTATAGGAAGAAGAAGGAATAGAAATTGAAAATTTATTTGTACTAAGTTACAGATGGGATCATAAATGTGAAGAGTGTGTAAGTGCTTGTATGAGTGAGTGAGAGGGTGCATGAGAGGTCGTATGGGTGAGTGAGTAGATGTATGAGTAGCCGTATGGATGACTGAGTACGTGTGTGAGTGGCACATGTAACCATTTTTGACAAAAGAGCTTAGCTTGTGTGTGCAACACGTCCTCTGCATCGACTCTAGAATGTTATCAAAGTGGCATGTGGTCAAAATGTCCAATACCTGGATTCCTTTCATTGAAACAAGCACCCGTTTCATATTAGCGTCTGCTTTTGTCTGTTTAAAAAAGTTACTTTAAACTTGTCTCTTTTAACCATATTTAGTCTCTTCTTCTCTCCTCTGGGTCTGCACTTCAGTTCCAAGAAACCCCTACAGGGGTGATTCTCTGGGCTATATTAAGTTTCAATAACATAACATACCATAAGTGAGTAGCTGTGTAAGTGGCTGTATAGTGGAGTGAGTGGGATTCTGAGTAGCTGTGTGAGTAAGTGAGTGGGTTTCTGAGTGGCTGTATATCTGAGTGAGTGGGTGAATGAGTAGTGGTATGGGTGAGTGTGTGATGGATGATTGGTTACTTGGGTGAATGAGTGGTTGTGTCAGAGACTGCATAGATGAATGGGTGCATGCCTTAGTATGAGTTAGTGAGTGGGTGTCTGAGTAGCTGTATGAGTGGGTATATGAGTGGCGGTATAAGTGAGTGTTTAGCTGGGTGTGTGTCTGTATGAGGTGAATGACTGAGTGTGCTATTGGCTGTAGGCATGAGAGCGTGTCTGTGTGAGTGACTGTATGGGGCAAGAATTGGGCACGCAAACTGCTGTATAAGTGAAATAGTAGATAAATGAGTGGCTAACTAGCTGTGTGAGTGGCTATATGGGTGAGTAAGTTGGTGTGTGTGTCTGTATAGGTGGGTGACTGAGTGTATGAATGGCTGTATGAGTGAGTGACTGGGTATGTGACTGTCTATATGAGTGAATAATTGGCTGTATGAGTGAGTGACTGGGTATGTGAATGCCTCTATCAATGTGTGAGTGGCTATATGAGTATGTGGCAGGGTGTATGAGTAGCTTTATGAGTGAACAAGTAGAGGCATGAGCTGCTCTATGAGTGATATAGTAGGTATGTGATGGCAGTATGAATGAGCGACTGACTGCATGACTGCCTGTATGGGTGACTGAATGGCTCTGTGAGGGCCTGTATGAGTAAGCAGTTATGTGAAAAGCTGCATAGGGGAGACACTGGATGTGTTAGTGCCTGTATGACTGAGTGAATGTTTGTGTGAGTAGCTGTATAGGTGAGTGAATAGCTGTCTGAGTGTTTGTATGATTGTGTGAGTGGTTGTGTGAGTGGCTAAATAGGTATGAAACTGGGTGTGTTAGTACCTGTATGAGTTAGTGATTGGGTGGGTGAGTATGTGTATAAGAGAGTGACTGGGTGTGTTAGTAGCTGTAGGGGTCAGAGAGTGGGTGAGTATGTATGTATAAGTTAGTCACTGGGTATGTACATGGCATATATCTGACTGAATGGGCTGTAAGAGAGTGTATGAGTCAGCAACTGGCAGTTTCAGCAGTTGTGTGGGTAGCTACATGGGTGAGTGAATTTGTGGTAGTAACTTTATGAGTGAGTGATTGTGTATGTCGGTGTTTCTGTCAGTGTGTGTCTGGGTGTCTCAGTGGCCGTATTATTTTGTGTATGGGTGTAATAGTGTATAGACCAGTGTGTTCCTGGGTGTATCAGTATATACACAAGAGTGTGTCTGGGTATGTCAGTGAATGGCTAGGTATGTTACTGTATGTATCAGTGTGAACGTGGATGTATTAGTGTATGAATGAGTGTGTGCCTTGGTGTGTCAGTCAATGCATGTATGTGTCTGGCTGTGTTAGTATCTGTATCAGTGTGTGCCTGGGAGTGGTAGTATATACAACACTGTGTGACTGGGTATGTCACAGTATGTAACTGTGTACAAATGGGTGTGAGAATAGCTCTATAGATGAGTAAGAGGATACCTGATTATCCCCATCAATGACTAATTGTCTGTGTGAGTGCATGTACAGCTGAGTAAGTGACTTAGTCAGTGCCTGTATGTAATATTGAATATGAATGCAGTACCTGTATAGGTAACTTACTGGTTGTGGTAGTAGCTGTTTAGTTAAGTAAGTCGGTGTATGCATCATTGTTTACAGGAGTGAGTGTATGCCTTTCCTGTTGTATTAGTGAGTGAGTGATTGGGAATATCTGTAGTTACATGGGAAAGTGACTGAGTATGTTACTAAGTGTATGCATGACTGACTGCTTGTATAATGTACTGTATAGGTGACTGAATGCATTTTTTATAGCTGTATTCGGAAGAAACTGTGCGAATATCTGTATGGGTAAGTAAGATTATGTAGTAGTAGATGTATTTGTAAGTGATATGGAGTGTTAGTAACTGTGACAGTGAGTTAGTGGATCGGTGAGTGACTGAATGGATGAGTGACTGGGTGTATTAGTTGTGTAATCAGTGTTTCTGTGAATGTGTCTGTGGCTGCATAAGAATCTACCTTGGTGATAGATATACAGTGTAAACTTTTTGAACTATATTGAAAATAAAAATTAGCAAATGGGAAAATAAAGTTGTCACAAGCTATACTAAGTATTAATCATTCATATAAACACTCTCCGGGACTATATCTACAAAATATTTTTGTCTTACAACAAGTACTTTGAGACATCTAAAGACGTAGCACTCCAACCACTATTAAAAAAGAAAAAGAACATCAATATATGTTAGTTTCATTTTCAAAATTACAGAAACATAACAATACATTTTGGTTATGCTATAACAGTATATTACAATATAGTGAAACATTTCTCTTTCCCTTTTTTACTGTTTTCGACGCCCATACTTCTACACCATAAATGATGTGCTATATGAAGCTTCATCCTTGAACAGGGGGAAAAAACAAGCATATGTACAGTAGAAAAGAAATGCACAGTATTTCACTATAAATAACAGTATGCATTGCACTCACTACAATTAATTAATCAGATGCTTTACCTATTGTTACTACACTAATCTAAACAACCAAATGTTAAAAGTATTTGTTTTAATATTATACCTGGCCCAATGCTACTAATAAATATAAACTACACTTGAATTTTGGAGATTCTTTCAAAAACATCATGAATGGTAGGCCAAATGATGTCTAAAACGTTGATGATCCATGTAAACAAAATCCAATAGGTTACTTTTTATTCCGCAAATAGCACATACAGGTTTGGTTGAAGAAACAAAAGGTGACATTTTTGTAGTTTGAAAGGCAGTTTTAGTTTGTATTAATGTTCCTGTGATTAAATTATGTCCATTTAGTTTCACACTTTAATTAGAGAGTATAGTATTTTGATGTTAAATAAACTCCTTACTTGGAAGATAAAAGGACTCTCTAATTTTGTAGAACTACTTAAAGACATCCCTGGTAGGCCGAGTCATGTCTAAAACACTAATGATCCCTATAGAAGAAACTCCATACACCATTTTTTTAAACAAGAAATCTTCCTTAGAACTTTGGTTAAAGAAACAAAAGATAAGAGTTTGGTAGCTTGAACAGGGCCAGACTGATAATTCCTGGCACCGGGCAATCCCCCGGTAGACTGGATGGGGTGGGGCTAGTTTTGAGACAGGGGGGCCGGTTTTGTGGCAACTCCGATTTGTACCCTGGTCCCTGACTGACCCGAGTCAGTTCAGTAGCACAACTATCATCAACAAGTCTATCTGTAAAATTAATGCTGCCTGGCTGGTGCTGCACCCATGGCACCACACGCACCAGTCTGTCCGTGTCCTAATCATGAATAATTTATTAAATAAATGCACCTGCTGCACCATCCATGCCGCACGCAGCGCGCAGATGTCTCAGCCCCCTCTGTCTAGTTCACGCTTAGGGTGGGATGGGGTCTGGATGATGATCATGTGCATTTGGGCCGGGCTCGCGCAAAGTGCGTGTGCGGTGAGGCGAGTGTGGAGGGCCAGTTCAGGGCCTGACACGTGGCGGCTAGGCTGTGAAATTAGCGACACAGACACTGGTTAGCTGATCAGCCGGAAAGACCCCGAGCGGTCTTCCGCCTTGTTTATTTATACCCCGGTGCGAGCCCGCCCCGGGGTATGTGTGGATGCGTGCATAGATGGCAACATTGTTTGGGAGCGCCCGTGTGGCTCTCTACATCCCTCCTTCAATTTAGTCTGTTCTTTCAAAGTCAATCTTCACCTTAAGGAGATGTCCAGGTGAAGTCTCTCAACATCTGGCTTGGTCTTGGATTAGGTCGCAGGCTGTACCGCTGACTCCGGGCAAATGGAGACACTCCAACCCCAGCCGGGGCTGTTTCCACACTCTCACCTCTTGGGATCAGACTCGGTCTGCTGGAATTGACCCTGGTGTCTTGAGTCGCCGCTTTGAGTGAATTTTCTCCATCCTGCCTTGGCCGCGGTGACCCTGGGACCGACGCCCCAAGGTCCAGACCAACATCCTCTTCAATCTCCTGCTCATCCATCGTTTCTTGAGCTGTCGCCGGTTCTCTCGTTTTCTTGAAACAAGATGCATTGCGGGTTACTACCTGCCCCTCTCGCCGGGCGGTGACCATGGTCCCTTGAACTCTGTCTACAACCCACACCTCCGGCTCGTAGGGTGTTCGGAACTTCCACCCCGGGTGTTGATCCAGCACCACTACGGTGTCTCCTACTTGCAGCGATGGCTCTCTGCTGTGCCGCGCCTCACTCACTTTCCGATTGGTGGCTCGCCTCCGAGCTTGAATGGCCTCGTCGTTTCTGTTTTCAGGCACCCACGTGCGATAAGTCGGGATGCTGTCTCGGGGTGCTCTCTTTAATAGTATGTGTGCTGATGCACATTTGGTGGTGCTGTGTGGCGTCTGTCGATATGCCCCTAGAAACTGGTCGAGGGCAACTTCCTCCCCGCTATCTACAGCAATCCTTAGGGCCCGATTGAGGGTCCTCATCAGTCTTTCAACCTCCACATTCGCCTGGGGCCAGAGTGGGGTAATCTTCCAGTGTTTAATCTGGAGACTAGCGAGGTTGTTCTGAAATTCTCGGCCTTGGAAAGGTGGCCCATTGTCTGATTTGATTTCTTCGGGGAGCCCCAAGGTGGCGAAGATGCGATTTAGGGCCTCCTTGACCTGGGGAAACGCCGTCGAGGATATTACTTCCACCACCAGGAACTTTGAGAATGAATCGACTAGGACTAGTGTGTGCTGGCCGTCTGGGAAGCTCCCGAAATCAATGCTGAGGTGTGTCCAGGGCGTCTGAGGGGCCTCTTCTGTTATCACTGGCGCTGGTGCCCGATCACTGCCAGTGATAGTGCAGGCATGGCAGGAGCGCACCATCTCGTCAACCATGCTGTCCATGGCTGGGAACCAGACCTTGCTTCTCAGGCGGGCTTTCGTTTTGGCCATCCCCTGATGACCCACGTGCGCCAGCATCTGAGGTTGAAGGTTCTCGGGTATTACGATTAGATGTCCTCTGAAGATGACCCCTTCGTCCCCCACGCTCAGCTCGCTCCTGACTTGCCACAACTGCTGGCGCGCGTGGCTGATTTCCGACCGAAGGCTTTGTGCTCCGTCCAGGAAGTGGGCCCTGCGGTTCCCTTCAAGAGCATGACGGACTCTGGATAACGTTTCGTCCTCCGCAGTTGCTTCTCCTATCTCTTTCAGCGTCATGGTTTCGGGGCATGCTGCTTGCGAAATCATGTGGACGAATGCTTCTGCCCCCATTCCGTCTTCCTGTGGGGGAATTGGATTGGTGACGTCGGGATGTCGGGACAGGTAATCGGCCGGGTTGTGTGACCCGGGTCTGAAGACAATCTTGAAGTTGTACCCTTGCAGCTGGACAGCCCAGCGTTCTATCCATGGGGGTGTCAGCCTGGACGATCCCGCTAACAGTGGCAGGAGCGGCTTATGGTCCGTCACCACAGTGAATTCTTGGCCACACAGGTAAAGGTGGAAGTGGTGGCACACCCACTTTATGGCCAGTGCTTCGCGTTCGATCTGGACGTACCTGGTTTCCGTGTCGGTCAAAGCTTTGCTGGCGTACGCCACAGGCTTCCATACCTCTGGCCCATGCTCCTGCAGGAGTACGGCACCTAGGCCCACCGGGCTGGCATCGACTATCAGCTCCGTTTTGCGCCGGGGTTGGAAGTAGGCCATCACCGTCGTGTCTTGGAGATTTGTTTTTATGTCCTGAAAAGCTTTGTTCGCCGATACTGTCCATTCCCATTTGTGGTCCAGCCGCGTGAGGGCTCTTAGTGGTTCGGCTAGAGCTGCCAGGTTGGGGATGAACCGGCCACAGTAGGTGGCCATGCCCAGGAAGCTCCTCACTTCAGTGAGGTTCCGAGGGGTGCTAGCGGCTTTGATCGCTTCCGCCTTCTTGGGGTCAACATTCAGACCCTCCCTCGTGGAGATGTATCCGAAGAAGTCTATGGACTCCTGGTAAAAGGAGCACTTCGACCGGTGGTGGGTCAGTCCACTGTCAACCAGTCTCTGTAGGGTTGCCCTCAGGTGTGCATGGTGTTCTTCAAGAGTCGCAGAGTACACCAAGATATCGTCGCTGAGGTTGATTACTCCACTCAGCCCTGACAGCACTTCACGTATGGCATTTTAGAACACCTCAGCGGCTGAGGATATGCCAAAACTCAGCCGCCGGTATCGACGTAGTCCTACATGGGTCGAGAAGGTAGTTATGTACCGACTCGCTGGTTCCAAGCTGATGGTATCCCGAGTTGAGGTCTAGCTTCGAGAACCATTTAGCCCCGTTTAGGTCGGCCACTATGTCGTCCATGGTAGGGGTGATGTGCCTCTCTCTTTTGACGGCCGCGTTGGGCAACCTCATATCTACACACAACCTGATCGCTCCTGGTTGTTTTGGCTTGGGCGCTACTACCAGCGGTGATATCCAGGGTGTCGGGCCCGACACCTTCTCTATCACTCCAAGGTTCTCCAGCTTCCGGAGCTCTTCTTCCACTTGTGGCCTCAGATTGAATGGTACCCGTCTGTGTCGGAGGGCTACCGGCCTCACGGATGTGTCGATATGGAGCTTGAACTTCCTTCCTTTCAGTTTTCCTAGGCCTTGGAATAGTTCTGGAAACTCCTTCAAGAGAGTGTCTTCATGTGCCTGATGTACCTGATTTGCAAAGAATACAAGTCCTAGGTCCTCTGCCGTGTGGCAGCTCAGCAGGGTGCCTTTCTTTCCTTCAGTGATGTGGAAACGTGCCTCTGTGGAGTATTCTCCATTCACGACGGTCATCTGGATTACTCCTCTCAGCGGCAGAGGATCGGTGCCACCGTAAGTGTAAATCCTGGCACTGGAGGGTGCAAGAGGGGGCTTGGGGGACATCTTGTCGTACTGGTCCGAGTCCATGACATTCACTGATGCTCCCGTGTCTATGAGAGCCTTTACCTCCGTGCCATCAATGGAGACAGAGCACATGGGCGGCGGCCTTCTCCTGGTTGACACTCTGCTGACATAGGAGATGACATATACCTCATCGTCATCATCGTCTTCATAACGTGGCCGCCTTCCTTGGGCCTGGCTGTCGGGGGGGGGTGGGGTGGCTCCTGGTCTAACGACATCTGTCGAATGCGCTGCGTCACGTTTCTGGGTCTAGACCCTGCTGGTCTGTATTTGCCTCCTCGGCACACTGCGGCGAAGTGGTTTAGCCGACCACATTTTAAACACGTCTTTCCCTTCGCCCCACATGTCGCCGTCGCTGGGTGGTCTTCGCCACAGTAACCACATTGATTTTCTCGGGAGGATGTGGCCCGTGGGCGAGCTGTCTGGGGTCTCCTCTGGATCGCGTCGACCTTTTCTTCCTTGATCGGCATCGTACTTGTCGTAGCAGGTGCGACCACTGGTGTTCTTAGGGCGACCTCCATTTCTTCCGCTCTTGCGTCTGAAAGCTCGTGTGAATGGGCCAAAACCAATATCTCATCCAAAGATATCCCGGGCTGCCGGAGTATGAGTTTCCTCAGCAATTTGGAGCGACAGCCCAGTATGATTTGGTCTCGGATTTCCTCCCTCGGGTTGGTGAACGGGCAGGTGCTGGCCAGCCGGCGCAGCCATGCGTAGAACATGTCCACCGATTCTGAATCGTCTGCCATGCTCGTTTGAATTTGAACTTTTCAAAATCTTTGTTGAGTTGGGGGTCGAAATGGGTGTTGAGCGCAGCGACCGCCGTGTCATAGTCGTTATATTGTCCCATGTTGGGGAGCGTTTCGAACAGGTCATAAATCTCCAGACCTCCATACAGGATGAGAAGTGACCTCTTGACCGTCCCATCTATCTCCCGGGTGCCTTTGAAGTAAAGGTTTAGCCTTCCAACCCATGCCTTCCATCTCTGCGCCGCCGTCGCCCTATCAGCCGCGTCGCTGAATGGGGGAATTGGCACTGCACCTGTGTGCATGTGGTTGTGTGGTATCCGTGCGATAGCCACGGCCTGGTTCTGGCCCGGTGGCGGCGGTGCGACCACCGCGGGCAGATTTTGTCTGTCGCCAGTTTGGCCAGCTCCCTGCGCGGTGTTGGACATGATTTAAGCTATTCGCTGGTCTTCCGGCACTCGCCTGAGTGGCCTTGGCGCGCTGCACCAACTTGCCACGACTGTTGGTCTGTCCAATGCTTGTTGGCTTATCAGAGGGGGGGAGAGGGTGTGTGTGTCGATTGTTGTCTGTGTCTTCCCCCACGTGCTGAGCTGAGCGCTGAACTGGGACTCTATTTCCTTTTGTCTTTGGATGGGGCCGGGAAAGTTCGTGTGGGCCCTTGGACCTGCCAGTGCTTGTTGCAGATTCAGGTGAAATGAGGCCGTCTCTCTCGCCTGCCGGCGCCTCACAGCTTTCGCGCTGTAGGGGGCGTTCCCGGGGCCTTCCTGCTTCGACGCGGGGCCTTGGTGCTCCTTCACACCGGCACAGATCAATCCGCCTGCTCTCGCCGGCCTTTCGGCTACAGTGCTCTCCGCGCCGCGGAGGAAGCACACAGGCAGGTGAGCCGCGCGAGGCTGCGCGGGCGGGGGCGAACAGGGTCAGACTCACCCGCACTCAGCAGAAGGCCGAACGGCCGCGAGATGAACTCCCGGCGAGCCCCGCCAGCTGAAGGCGCTCTCGACGGGGAGATGCGTGGGCGGGCCTCAGAGCCGGAGTTCGGCACCGGAGGAAAAAGCGGGTGGGCTCCCCAGCATACACCATGCCGTGGCTCTGCAGGCAGGGGGCGGCCAGGCACGCGTGTGCGCAGACCGTCCTCGTCGCCAATGTGGAGCGCCAGGTCAGGGCCTGACACGTGGCGGCTAGGCTGTGAAATTAGCGACACAGACACTGGTTAGCTGATCAGCCGGAAAGACCCCGAGCGGTCTTCCGTTTTGTTTATTTATACCCCAGTGCGAGCCCGCCCCGGGGTATGCGTGGATGCGTGCATAGATGGCAACATTGTTTGGGAGAGCCCGTGTGGCTCTCTACAGCGAGGTCAAGGAGGCAGGCTGCAGGCATCTCGTGATCTCAGAGCAGAGGCCAGGAGGAGACGACAGAAAACGAGGCACAGGCACGCATGCACCCCATAATGTAATTATTTCTAGCCCCCCTGTCGGCCTGTCTGCCGCCCGCAGTCGTTTAAAGTGCATGTTGCAATCCTTGATACATGGTGGCACTGTCTGCGGGCGCGTCGCTGTAGGCCCAGGCCCAGTAACTTGTAGTGACAGAGTCATTAGACAGTTAGACACGAGAAGAAAGCAGGCGATTTTAGGAGCGAGGGGTGAACGTGCGATGGGGAGGAAATGGGGTCATTCAGGTTATGCCCTGGAGTGAAGTGGGAATAGGGCCAGCTGTTCATAGGCCAGCAACACCTTGCGTTTCTTCTTCAGTTCAGGCCTTCTTAAGCGTGTAATTATTAGGCATAATGGCGTGGCGCCGCCAGCGCAGTGTACAAGTCTTCGGCACCTCACAGGCAGGCCTGGTTGTAGAGGGAGGGCCGGGTGGGCCAGGCCCACCTAAGAAAACCCCTGGCCCTCCCAAGGTCTGCCCTCAAGCAAAGAGTGTCCATTTGTTTTTTGTTTTTCGAGTGTGTGTATGCTCTTACACTTCGTTTAATCACCTCACTTGTATGGTGTTGACTTAGGCTCCTAAAAGTATCTGCATGCATAGGTTTGCAAGTCAGCAGGCACAAATGTTGATGTTGTCTCCCACACACCAAAGAACACCAGGGTGTCTGATACTCCCACTACAGCAAAAATACAGTGATTGCAAGCGCCTATAGCAATTGGGTGTCCTGCAGCGAAATGTCACGCACATGTGTACACACACACACACACACACACACACACACATCTCTCTTATGTCATGCACATGTGTACACACACACACACACCTCTCTCTCTCTCTCTCTCTTTAGAGAATATATATTATAGTAGTGGTTTGTTTTATTTTCTTTCTACAGTAAGGCCTTTCCTAAAAGGGAAAAAATTATGTTGCGTTGTGACAGTTAGTTAATAAAAGAACATTCTATAGACCATTCTGCTTAATTCATATGGTATGCTTGTGAATTTAGAGTTAGTTATCAGTGGCAGATTTGTGACTTCTATGGAGTCATGTGTAAACAGGAAGAACACTGTTTTGAACACCAGCGGGGGCTTCTCAGCATTTCATCCTTCTGGAGTTCATAAAGTGGGAGTCACTGGTTTGACAAACACAAATTCTTGCTACTTAGAATGGTTTATAATGGTGCAATGTGGCTAAATATATTTTATGAAGGAATATAATATGCCAAGCACTACATGACACATATTTGTTCAATAAAAAAATAAAGGCTTCAGTGTAAGTTAAAGGAAGTCTCGGCTTATTGATGATGATTCAGAAGCTGCAGTGAATTCTGTATAGAACTGTGTGCTTTTTTGTCAAGATACAATTGATTTTTTTGTTGTAGCCTGCACCTATTTCACCCTGAACTCCTGTTAAAAACCGCATATGATTATCCCAGTGACCATGGCCCTTTGAAGAAGTTGACCTTGAACACTGCGCCTGATTTTGGCAATCCGAGTTGCGCGGTAATACCGTGGTCCAGAGATTAATCTGGTTCACAAACCTCAACAACGCAGATACTTATTTCAGCGTTTGAGAAAAAAAACAGAATGGGGCAGTAATTTTTGCCTATGCTAATAGCATGACGTGCAGGCTTAGAATTATACCGTTGACATAACAGCTGCTAAATCTTAAATTCTGATTACCCGAGTCAAATTTATCAGCCATTAAATCCCAAATCAACTCGAAAAACATCCCAATAGTATGGGTGATAGAGTGAGCCAGGCAGATGTTTTCAGCTGGATGAGAGGGGATGCTAGCAGGCTTTTTGAGGAGGTTCTTCTTTCACTCCATTGGAGTTTTCCATAGTAAACCACTCCACAGAGGGGGAATGGAGTCTCCAGTGCAAATGCACTTTTTTCACCTTTATTTGTGTGTAGAGAAACATTTTCTGATTGAGAAAGCTATTGCTCTACTCCCATAGCAAACCAGGAGTTGATCTGTTCCCCATTGGTTCCTGGAATCAGAGTTACTCCAGCTGTTTCCAGAGTGGAAAGACCACCCGGAAGAATTGTATATGCTTGTGGGTGTTCCTAAAAGGTTCTAAGGTGAATGACACCTTATAACACTCAATGGTCACACCTTAAGTGGGGTTTACTGTAGGGGATTTCTCTCCACTCTTGGTGGAGAAATCCCCAGTAATAAATGCATAGCCACATGTCCGTAGTTCCTTTATTAATTCTTTGCAGGTGTAAAAAAAGTTACATTTGGTCATAAACCTATGTTTATGACAGAATTTACCTTTTGAGAATACAGCTTATTAATTTTACATACAGAGGATAAATATTCAGTAATTAGGGATTATGGTTCCTTCCTATAGGGATCCGTGAAGTTGGAAATCTCAGTCCTTTACATATATGTTTTTTAAACCTCTTGAAATTTTAGATGTATGAAGATGACAAAATGATCCCTTTGTTGTACGGGCCATAATCACATCATTAGGCAACCCTTTCTTACTGGTTCCGATGAGATGCTTACGTCCCTTTCTCCAGTACTGGTGGTCCGGGGCATGCATTCCAGTGGCAGTCAAGGTGAAATATACTATTTCCCTGTTGGCTCTCAGCATTTAATGGCCGCAGGAAAAACAGTTCCCTACAGTTGGATGTCCTGTACATCGTCAAGCCATAGGATGGATGTGATGCAAAGGAATGGCAAGATCATAATTTGCATTACTATATTTCTTTGCATAGTTAAATGATATTCAAATATGAGGTAGTGATTTGTAAATCTCACTAGATCTTCACAACTTTACGGTAGGTACTTTTAACATCACAGGTTTTTTAAACATTAAAATACGTCTTGAAAACACATTTCACTACTGTAGCATACTACAATACACTAATTTCTAGTTTTACTATTGGTTGATACTGTGATAAATGATAATAACATAGATAATAAAAATAAATAATTGGAATTACATTCCTGTGAAATTTGACTTTTGAAATTGTTGCTGAAAGGATATTCTACTAATGATCCACAAGCTAAAACCATTGCCGTTTGTCAGTTTTCAAAGACGCGGCAATGTAAAAGGGGCTACCGTGGAAAGAATGCACTCAGACACTATAGTAGGCTAGTTGGACCGGAAGTCCCGAGCGACTCCGGCCCATTTATTTATAGCCTTCTGGCCACGCCTGGCCAGAAGGTGAGACAATGATTGACGTGTTTGCGGCCATCGATGGGGCTTGGGTAGAACTACTAGAGCGCTACATCCCTTCCCAAGTTGGTCCTTTAAATAATCAAAACAAAACAAATTAACATACACAGTCTATTAGTCTCTGGCTAGGCCTTGGGTTCGGCCTAAGGTTGTACCGCCATCGTCCTCTCGTTGGCGCACACTCCAGGTTGGTTCTCGGTGTTGATATTGGTGACACAGGGGCTGTAGCCGGAGAAGGTGTTACTAATGCGGAGTGGTGAAATTCCTCTGGCTCACTTGTGGCGCTACACCCTGCTGCTGGTCCACCTGGTTGTTCCGCACTGACAGGTGTCGATGGTATTCGCTTGAACCATGAGAGGTTTCTCGTCACTTCTTCTCCATCTCGTTGTGCCATTATGGCGGTGCCCTTGGTTGTTCTGACTGTCCATGGCGTGGCCTCATATGGTGTTTGGAACTTCCCACCGGGTCTTCTTGCACGAATGAGTACTGAGTCTCCTGGGACTAGCGTCCGGTTTTGGGCCCTCCTCTTCTTGCTTGCTTTGTCATTGGTCCGTTTCCGCAGAGCCTGAGTATCTCCCGGGAGATATGGGTCAGGCACCCAGTTTTCCGCCATGAGTAGTAAGTCACGCCTCGGTCCATATAACATGAGTGACCAGGGAGACCTCTGGGTTGTGCTGTGAGGAGTGCTCCTGTATTCTCAGAGGAAATGTTGGAGGGCTTCTTCAGGGTTTGCCCCCTCTACGGTGGCTATTCTTAGTATCTTATTGATGGTCCTCATGAATCGCTCTACCTCTCCATTGGCCTGGGGCCATTGGGGCGTGATGCGATGATGTTTTACCCCTAGCCCTTGCAGGAACTCCTTGAACTCACTCCCTTGGAACGGAGGACCATTGTCTGTCCTAAGGCGGTGCGGAATTCCAAACATGGCGAAGGCCTTGCTCAGGATCGGTTGTACGTTCGTGAAACTCGTGGACTGTGCTAGTTCCACTATAGGATATTTTGTGTAGCTGTCCATTACTACTACCATAACTCTCCCATCTGGGAAGCTACCAAAGTCCAGACTGACCCACGCCCATGGTGACGGCGCCGGGTCTTCGGTGATAATGGATGCAGGGACTTCGGCACCACTTGTCATTTGGCATGCTCGGCAGTTCCGCACTACTGCGTCTATGTTGTTCTCGAGATTGGGAAACCATACTTTTTCGCGCATTCTGGCTCTCATCCTTCTTGTGCCCTGGTGTCCTTCATGGGCTAATGCCGTTGCTTGTTCTTGCAGTGTTAGAGGGGTTACTACTCTCGATCCTCTTAGGATAAGACCATTTCCTGCTATACTTAGTTCGTTGTGTACCTTCCAGAACTGACCTAGGCGCAGGCGGTCGGCTTCACTCCACCCTTGTACCTCTTTCAGGAAGTTTTCCCACAACCCGTTCTGGATCGCTTCTATCACTCTTTTCAAAACTACATCATTGGCATACTGTGTCAGGATTGTCTCAGCGGATAGGGCTAAGGGGACAGGCCCATTGCGATATCATGTTCACAAACTCTTCTGTTTGCTTGTCTGGTTCTTCCTCCGGTGTCACGTCTATTGCCGGGTGTCGAGATAAGAAGTCCGCAGGATTTTTTGATCCGGGTCTGTATACAAGGTCCATTTGATATAGTTGTATCTGAATGGCCCACCGCTCAATCCTAGGGGGTGGATGCGGCGCTGTCCCTTTGAACAAAGGAATTAACGGTTGGTGATCCGTCACCATCCTAAATGGGTGTCCAGTGATATAAAGGTGAAAATGATTACAAGCCCATTTCACTGCTAGGGCTTCTCTTTCAATTTGAGAGTATCTTGCTTCGGTAGCAGTGAGTGCTTTGCTTGCGAATGCCAATGGAGCCCACACCCCGGGCTCTGTCTGTTGTGTGAGCAGGGCTCCTAGCCCAACGGGGCTAGCGTCCACTAATATTTCCGTTTCCCTCACAGTGTCGAAGTAGGCCATGGTGGTCCGGATGTATGACATTACAACGCATGCTTTTACATCGCATGCCTTTACAACGCTGTTTTTACAACGCATGCCTTTACAACGCATAGTGCTTTGGGGCGCTGGATAGTGAATAGTTTAATTTACTATTCCAACTCCAGTCCCCGTGGATAGTAGGGAAGGTGTTGGATAGTAAATTAAACCTATTCCCTATCCTAGAGCGCCCCCCAGCGCAATGCGTTGTAATGGTTTGCGTTGTAAAAGTTGCGTCGTAAAGGCACTGCGTGGTAAAAGTTGCATTGTAAAGGATGTTTCCCGGTGGTCCCGTCCAGGAGTGCAGCTTTGATTTTGGCAAATGCTTCCTCTTCGATGTCCGTCCATTTCCATGGAGCTTCCTTTTTTGTTAGGCTTCTTAGGGGTTCAGCAAGGGTGGCAAGGTTTGGGATGAACCTGGCACAGTATTGGGCCATGCCCAGAAAGCTTCTCACTTCCGATGCTGTCGTAGGGGCGGTAGCATGTTTGATAGCTTGAGACTTCCTGGGGTCCACCTGAACTCCGTCACAGTTGAAAACGTACCCAAAGAACTCTATTGATTTTTGGAAGTATTTACATTTGTCCTGATGTAGTTACCCCTTGTTCTGCCAGCCTTTTGATAGTGGCTTTCAATCTTCGGTGATGTTCCTCACTGGTTTTTGAGTGTATTAAGATATAATCACTGACGTTTAGTACCCCTTGTAGGCCGGACAGTACTTCTTTTATGGTGTTTTGAAATATTTCGGCTGCTGACGATATACCGAAGTTTAGCCTCTTGTATCTCCTTAATCCTAGATGAGTCGAGAATGTTGTTATGTACCTGCTTTCTTCGGCAAGCCTTAGTTGGTGGTATCCCGCGTTAAGATCTAGTTTCGAGAACCACTGGGCTCCATTTAAGTCTGTCAGTATATCGTCTACCGTGGGTGTGATGTGTCTTTCCCTTTTTATCGCTTTGTTTGGTATTCGCATGTCTATGCAGATCCTTACCTTTCCTGGCTGTCGGGGTTTCTTGGCTATCACCATGGGTGACACCCATGGTGTCGGGCCAGTCACTTTTTCAATGACCCCTTGCTCTTCTAGTTGCGCTAGTTCTTGTTCGACTGCCGTTCTCAGGTGAAAGGGAATTCTTCGGTGCTTTAGAGCAACTGGTTGGATGGCTTTGTCAATGTGTAGCTTCACGGGCTGTCGTTTGATCGTCCCTAATGCTTCAAATAGTGATGGAAACAGCTGCAGGATATCTTCAGTCTGCAGTACTTTGACAGCGTTGGCAAACGCAATGCGGTTGAGATCTTCCGCAGTGTGGCTCCCGACTAGGAGGTCAGCTTCTTTGTCGACGACGTGAAATGTCGTCATGACTTCCTTGTCTTCCGCTTTGACTTGCACCATCATTTTGCCTCGCAGGGGAAGTGGTGTTTGGCTGCCATATGTTAAGATTCGGACTTTGGAGGGCGGTAGTTTCGGCCTAGGGTGAAGGTTTTTTGTAGTGTTGTATGCCCATCACATTTACCGTGGCTCCAGTGTCTATTACTCCAGTGACCGACGAACCATCAATCTGAATCTGGCATTTTGGCTGGGGTCTCCGCCTCCTCTTCAGGTCTTTCGTGAGGGACATGAAGTAGCATTCGTTGTCCTCTTCGGTGGAGGAGTCATCCAGGCGTGTGTGGCGGTGGCGTCGGGTCGTCGCCATCGGCTGTGATTGTTGAGTGTCATCAATGGCTAACTGTCTGACCGCCCCAGCGATTGTCTTTTTCCCAGACGGGTTTCTCCCACGGAATCCTCCTCGGCATACGCTTGCACAATGATTTGGCACTCCGCACTTGGAGCAAATCTTCCCTCGCGCAGGGCAGCCATCTTGATTGTGTTCTTCTCGTCCACAGTTACCACATGGCAGCCGCCGTGGCGTTCTGGTTGGCCATCTTCCTCGCCCACCCCTGCCTGGGGTGCGGGCAGCGTCTACCCTTTCAGTTTTTACGTTGGTCCCAGCCTCAGCGTGTGGATTCAGGGCGGCTTCCATCGCTGTGGATCGGGCATCAGACAGTTCATGTGACCGTGCTAATATTAATATCTCATCTAATGTGATGCATGGTTGACATAATATTAGCGTTCTCAGTGTTTTATTCCGGCACCCTTGAATGAGTTGCGAGGTGACTTCTTTTCTTTGGTCATCCTCGGTACATGTGCTCGCTAGTTCCCTCAGACGGGCATGGAACGCATCCATTGTTTCTCCTTCTCTTTGCCTAGATTGGCGAAATTTAAACCGCTCATAGTGCGGGTTGAGCTGGGGGTCAAAATGTGCATTGAGTGCTCGCAGAGCAGCATCATAATCATTAGCGGCTCCAGTATTTGGGAGGTGAGAAAACAGCTTGTAAATTTCAGTACCTCCAAAGTGCAGCAATAGTGATCTTTTAACTTCATTGTCCTTTTCCCGGGTGGCTAAGAAGTAATTATTTAATTGCCCAACCCACACTGCCCATCTCGGTGCCGCTGTTGCGGGGTCGATTAGCTCGCTGAAAGGCGGCAAGGCTTGAATCTGGGAATGGGCTGACGGTAAAGTTGGAGGTCCTGCTGGTTGTGCTGGGGCCACTGCTTGTTGTGCTGGGGCCACTGCTTGTTGCTGGTTCACCGCTGCGGCATTTGGCTGGTTCGACATTGTGATGTGTCTCTGTTTACTTTCTCAGTGTCTGGTACTTTTGCCACCTAACTGTTTATTGTGATTTGGCTCTTGGTTTTGCCAAGGTTTGTTTTGTGTCCTTATTGTTTTATTCAGTGCTTGTTTATTTGTTACTTTGACACACCCACTGTCTTTTGCTCATGGGGGCACTCCTGGGCTCTCAGCCGCTTGTGATTCCCGTTGTCCGTGTCAGTGCCGGGCTCTCCTAGCTGCTCCTCCCGTCGGGGCTCCCTCGCGCTCTTTCTCGTTGGGCCTCGCCGGGTCTGCGCATGCGCACCTGTTTCAGCCGGCAACCGGGCCTCCCAATGACACGGGCTCACTGCTGGCTCTGGCGTCTCTGCTTCTTACTGCGCCGGTGTCCCCACGCAGCTCCTGACACACGGTGCTCACCAGTACGGTTGATGACGTCGTCGAGTGCCTCGGTCCGGATGATGTTCGCGGCGATGGGCGCTTTGGTCCTTCGTTTGTCGCGAAACCTCGTCAGAGGCACAGGTAACGCCGTCTCACTTCTCTGGGGGTTCTTTTTACAGCGATCCCATCCTCGTCACCAGTGTCAGGGTTCAAAGACGCAGCAATGTAAAAGGGGCTACCGTGGAAAGAATGCACTCAGACACTATAGTAGGCTAGTTGGACCGGAATTCCCGAGCGACTCCAGCCCATTTATTTATAGCCTTTTGGCCATGCCTGGCCAGAAGGTGATACAATGATGTATGTGTTTCCGGCCATCGATGGGGCTTGGGTAGAACTACTAGAGCGCTACACCTTTCACAAAGCATGGTCAGTTATGGTAACAGAGGATCTCCACCTTCACAACCCATACATTTTAGCCATGCACCGCAGCTAAAAAGCTCTTATCTGCTCTTATGTCTAGGCACGGCTATGCTTAGCTGATCCTGTCACTGGCCTTGCCCTCTAACAAGTGCCATGCTTTGAGCAACCAAACTGGCACATCCTGCAGCAGTGCTCAGAATGCATGGTTTGCAAGCATGCCCTATGACCAGTACTGCTGCAAGCAGTACAAATTGGGTACTGAGAAGGCCAATATTCTGTTCAAGTAGGCCAAACATTAGGAAACATATTCATCTTTCACTTCGTAGACTTGAGAAAAGTATCCCTATATTGTCAGTGTGTAAACCAGCAGATCTTCCTGAATACTTTGATTTTTGCCCCCACCACATCCATCATCGTGGCCCACCCATTTTCCTCCATGGCCCTCCCAGATTCAGAATCTTGTAGCCGGGCCTGCTCACAGGCCATCCAGGACTCGGTGCCTAAATAGCATTTTGAAATGTACTTATCCAGGCCCCTCCGGGCTCTTGGGCGGTGGTATCTGTGCCACTGCACCAGGCGCTGACTTGGGGTGGGGGCCGTCATTTTCTAAGTATATTATCATTTTTAAAACACTTGCTGCCGCGTTCCTGGCCTCCAGCCACTTTCAAGCATCAATTAAAATATCAAGGGAACTCCAGTGATTAATTGTCTTCCTGGAAACAGACCGAGGTTTGTCTAGTGGAAGTTTTGACTGGTCCTAAGGTAGGGCAGAGGGTTAAAATGCCTTCTGCTCAGGGCCGGACTGGCCATAGCGGACACCGGGCAATCCCCCGGTGCGCCGCACGGGTGGGGGCCAGTTTTGGGCCCCTGGGGGCTGTTTTTGTTGCAGGGCCGTTTTTGCAGCATAGCTGCAAAATCGTCCATGTACCAAAATCGGCAGAAAACCGGCCCGTCAAAGAGCTCGGCGGCATCTCCAACCCTTCCCCCTGTGTGGGGAGGGGGCACCGGCCGAGCACTTTGCCAGGGCCGGTAGTGGTTCCCAGTCCGGCCCTGCTGCTGCTAAGGCCTGTCCTGTAACATGCAGATAATAAAGTGCATATAATGTAAATAGGTCAGTAGGTTACTGCTTCTGTGGGAGAGCTCCTTCTGTTACTTGTCGTTTATAAGTCAAAATCCTATCATAGAACATTGAGCTATTAACTGCCATCAAAGAGCTGCATGCAAACTGCAAGTTATATGTTAGAGCTATATGTTTTTTTGCCCAGTCTTTCATTATCCTAATCTTGCCAAAAGGGTTCATTTGGTTAGAAAAAAATTATTATTAATAAAAAAGACACCCTAAACAATTATATTATGTTTTACAATCTGAATTTGAGATTTACCTTAATAGGGACTCTTAAACTATATTGCCTACCAGTATCAATGAAATGTCTCTCCTACACTACACCTTGTACTACTATCTGATGTAACATTTCCTATACACTGATTTACACACATATGATTGTCTCTGTGCACAGTGTGTGTGATGTAAAGTGCTCTGACACCCCCACTGGTATGAGTGATGCTATAAAATGAAGTGAATCTGAGTGTCAGTGGTTACGGAGACTTGAGGGGGCACTGTTAAAGGGTATTAGTGAGGGAATCCGTGGTAGAGGTTGTCATGGGGGGGGCGCCAAAAGACATTGTCACTCAGGGCGCCACCTGTGTTACGGCTGGCCCTGAAAATATCTGCCTCATTGCCACACCCCACCACTCTCAGAGCAACAGATATTGGTATCTTAGGATCTAAACATGTCAAAGATAGGGGCCTTGTGTATGGACGCATGTTTAATCTGTGTTATAACTTAGCCAAGCCACAAATAAGGAATTCGCCGGCTATGCACCACTGGCCGACAGCGTCCAGGCGCCCCCCTTCCCTTTGGCCATCACCGTGCAATGCAGGGTTCTAAATTACATGCCACACGACACGAAGCATATTTTCCAGATAAGCAAAGCATCTTGCTGCTTTAATTTTTAAGTCACACGTTTAGTATGGTGCGCCACAAAAGAATAAACACTATTTAAGTTTCCTCTGAATGTTTACCAGTGCTCTGTGAATTGTGATGTGTTCAACTGCCCTGGCTCTAGGCTATCCGTGAGGAGCAGCAGCGATGATGATGATGTGTACACTACTCTGGTGTTGCCTCGATGCCTTTTCTTTCTGCTTCACCCAGAAAACCAACTTGCTTTAATCAGCCAAAATGGCGTCACTAACGCTGTTTTGGCTGATTGAAGGGAGTTGGTGTTTCTGGGCAAAGCAGAAGGAAAAGGCATCGATGCAACACCAGGTCACTCACATAGATAGCTCCTAGTCTTACACAGAGTGATTCTGAAGGGCCACAGTGCAGCAGTCTATCTCTGGCTTTGCCCAAGCTGCACCTCTGATGATTAGAGCCACGAGGTAGGGCCGGGGGGGAGCATTGTGCAGTTCGAGGGCTACTCATTACTCACTCACTGTGGCCAGCCCGCGCAGGCAGGGACACTGCCTTATGATTCATGTGCTGTAACAATTTTAGTTATCCTGGACGCCCCCCAGCACAATGCTCCTCCTGTTGCCTCATAACTTTCATTAACCTGGAAGCTAAACTCTAGGACAAAATTCTGGCAACTAGATTGTGCAAAGCTGCTTAGTCACTCACACAGTGACCAGAACACCGTAGTTGCCTTTATACCCTTTCGCAGTATGAGACACCCTCTCTAGACTAAGACGTCTAATTGGCATCCTGGAATGATCCCAGTACTGCAATAATTAATTGATGTTAAGAAGGCTTTGACTCAATGCACTGGTTTTGTTCCAACTATGAGCCCGGCCTTGATGAATTTTGTTAAACATTTTCAGAGGCTTGTGAGTGTCCTCACTAAGGACACCTGGGCGGCGTTCTTGGTTAATAGGACCATGTCTGTCTTCCCCCTGCCCCATCCAAAGGAGCCCAACTAAGGCAGTGGTGCCTTGTTTGTATTTTGAACCTGCGATGGCTTTATCTTAGATATACTGTGATAAAGCTGTCTGGCCAAACTCTTACAATGTCCTTCGCAGACATCTTTGTCCTCTCATCAAAGCTCATCCATCCAGCCATCCATATATTTATCCATTTAAATGCGATTACTCTCCATAGTCCCCTCCAGGTTCTTTTGAGATTCAAAATGCTGCGCACATGTGATGCACATGTAAAGCACATGCCTGTCATAAAGTGTCCTACAAGTTGTCACACAAGTGAATTGTCTCATAAGTGCCCTTGAGGTTGGGCTAAATGGTTGGTGGTAGGGTCTGTAACTATTTGCTGCTGATACAATGGCAGTGGGATATGCCAATTATTAACCCCTCAAAGTAAATGGACATACGTAGCTGCTAATCTGCTTCACATAACACAAGAACTTTAAAGAATACGCATCCGTAAACTCTCTCCTTTGTTAAACATTCAAAATGATACTGGGACTTCATGGGGAGATGCTCTTCAAGGATGGTGAGCTGTAGCACTAGTCTTCCACAGGCCTCCCTTGTGAAGTGTTTTTTAGATACATATGGTTCATACTGACTGCTGAGACATGGTTAGATAAGTCCTTGTAGGCCTCAGATTCTTCCAAAATAAATTCAGGTTTGATCTGATTTATGACATCAAAAAAGGCCATTTTTGTTGGGTCTTAGGGCTCAGTGTACTTTACCACTGCTAAAGTGCTTGCGCCCTTTTCTTTAAACATGGTAAAATTGGCTTACACCGAATTGGCAAATTGAATTTACTTGTAAGTCCCTAGAAATGTAGTTCTACATGTACCCAGGGACTGTAAATTAAATGCTGCTAGTAGGCCTGCATCACTTATTGTGCCACCCACGTAAGTAGCCTATTTAAACATGTGTCAAGGCCAAGGCTTGTCACTGCAGTCTGCCTGTGCAGTTGTAATACTGCCATTTTGACCTGGCAAAAGGAACCTTTTGCCAGGCCTAAAAATATCCCCTTTTACTACATATGTCACCAGGATGTCACCACTAGCACAAGCCCTTTTCATAAGGCAGGGTGCAGTATGCAGAGTGCAGTGTATTTAAATGGTTGGCATATACTTTTAAGTTTAATTGCTACCCTTGTTCTTTGTCTGATTCTTGAATTTTTCACAATCCCATGATGACTTCAGTGATGTACAGGCAACATTGATGGCAGTACCCACACTCTGAAAAGTGTTCCAGTGCCACTGGCCTGGGTGCCTTTGTATGAATTTTACATGCTTTTTGGCTAGGGTCCCATGTGAGACATTTCCATGCCTTCTGGCAGTGGCAGCCTGGGTGCTTATGTGTGACGTTTCCATGCTTTGTGGCCTGGGTGCTTATGTGTGACGTTTCCATGCTTTCTGGCCTGGGTGCTTATGTGTCATATTTCCATGCTTTCTGGCCTGTGTGCTTATGTGTGTTATTTCCATAGTTTCTGGCCTCAGTGACCTGGAGGCTCATATGTGACATTTTTTATGCTTAGTGGCCTGGGTGCTTGTGTGTGATGTTTCCATGCTTTCTGGCCTGGTGTGACCAGCCTTGGTCACTGCCTAGGTGCTGTAAAATTCACCATTTTGGTCTGTCTTTTTCCAAAATTTTCTTGGGGGGAGAACCCACTGAAACCCTCCTAATAGTCATCGGGCTCGCTCGCTGCGCTTGCTCGCTGCACACCATGTGGGGGCTGTTCTCACTTTTACTTTGTTCTCTCTGATTCACTACTCATGTCTATTTTTGGTGCTCTCTGAAAGAATGTCTAAGGGTACATGATGCGACTGGGTGGGTAACCTGGTGCTCTTTAAGGTCATCATCTACTATTAATGTGCTTTGAAAGTTGATACAATTGAATATGTAATGGAAAATGTGCTGTAAAATTCACCATTTTTGTCTGTCTGTTTCCAAACTTTTCTTGGGGGGAGAACCCCCTAACCCCCCTAGTAGTCGTCAGACTAGCTCGCTAAGCTCCCTCGCTCCGCGCCTGATGGGGGCTGGTTGGGCAAAATTCTCCAGGGCTGCTTTCAGATCCCATGCCGGCCCTGAGCTTGAAAGGAAGTTTTGGTTTAAATGTAATATTGCTGTCATTGCATTCTGTCCATCCAGTTTCACTCTTTAAATGTAGACAATGTAGTGTCCAGATGTTACATTGAGTCCTTTGTGAAAGATAATAGCCAAAGTACTATAAGTTCTTCCAGAAATTGACACTGCTCCAGATTTGAAGTTTGTAATTTCAGTTTCTTATTTAGATCCTTCTGCTCTGCATCATTGTAGCAGTAATACAAGGTATTTTCCAGTTCTTAGAATTAACGTAGATGTAACACCTAATATGCAATTTGGACAGGTCCTATTTTGGTTAGTCTTTTTCGTCAATCTGTCAAAATGCACAGTTTTGCAATTGGGTAATGTTAAATACAGAAAACGATCAGACTTTATTTGAGTGGTTGATGAATAATAACAATCTTCACAGTCATGATTCCATCTGTAACTTAGTCTAACTAAATCATCAATATTTACTTCTCCTTGTTCTAAAACTTCAAGGATGCCCATAATAAATTTTTGTGCATCTTGTTGACTGTTGGGAGAAAAATATTAGAGATAAGCTACATATATCTGAAAGGTCTTGAATGCCTGGTCAAAATGTATTGCAATTCTGTCAGTGACTAAACGTTGGCGCAAATGATATAGTGCAGAACACAATCTCTTCTCTGTATTTTGTGGAATTTAATTTACAAGATGTGGTAAAGAAAACAGTACATTCAGAACAACATTTGCATTGCAGTTGACACCTGAACTGTTTTCTAATTAGTATCCTACGATATCTTCCTGATTTTCCTAATTGTTCTTCTTTATGCCTTCTACCTTGTCATTGTTTCCTTTATTTTCTTGAATATCCATTGACTCTTATGTAAGATTCCTTGGACAGAGTATCCATTTCTCAGAAATAGGAGACTGTTCTAAATGAGGAATGTATAGACTTCTTGACCGATTGTACTCCATAATACAACTTGCATTAGCAATGACTTTCTTATCATCAAAATCAATCAAAAAGAAACTGGTCAATGTTCTCACTCATAACAATACTACATATGACATTCCTTCTTTAAAGACAGTACTTCTAATATTAACAAAAACTACATCTACACTGAAACCTTGTGATTTATAGATAGTACAGCATATTCTAGAGAGAATGGGAACTGCTGGCGCGGCACATATATGTCTTTCAGTTGCAAAAAGTGTACAACCTATTGGCTAATCTGTCTCATGCCATAAATCTGATCACATTTTATGGCCAAGTATTCAACCTCATCTCTATTTGGAAAATAATGAAATAAATAACTTTAACCATTGCACCATTTACTTTACCATTTACAACATTTAAACATTTACAACATTTAAATGATGCTGCAAAATTACTCAGCTGTTCTTGCCTACACATAAACGCTTTTCTAATCTTGCAGTCCTGGATACAGACTTCTTTAAAGAATCCAGTTTTACTTGTAGCAGTTCTGTGAGTAGAATTGTAATTCCCTAATTTTCCATGTTATCAATAGCTGTAATTTCGAAAATAACTTCTTTCTCCAGGTTCAGTAATTGTTAGCTGAAGTTGGAGCACTCTCAAAGTATAGGCATTAAACAGACTATGGATTTATGTTCTTCAATAAAATTGTACATTAGTTCTGCCGCTGTAATATTAGTTGGAAATAGTTTTCTGATAATTCAACTTTCTAAAGCACGTTTTCCATCATTTGTTAGAACTCCTTAAGTATATTTCCATAATCTATACCTTAACGCATATCTTTCATTAGTTCCTTGTATTCAAACTATAACCAAATATTTACATTGTCAGTACTCCCCCAAAAAGTATTGTTTCATTATGGACGAATGTTTTGGCAATAGGTTATCCTTTTATGGGGGTAATTTGAAGTCTGTCACCAAATACAATCAAATGCATAATCCAAAGAGTACTTGTAGCATCAAGTTTGACACCATGCTCACCTCATCAATGATTAAAAGCTTTAATTTCTTCAATACTCTTGATTTCTCATGACAAGCTTCACCAGATCATTTCTGGCATTCCAGTTTATTGTCATGTTGAACAGGTAGCATTAGTAGTCAATGTTAAGTAATTCCTTTCATGTTATGTGCAGCTAATTTTGTTGGTGCTGTTACTACACATGACAAATTCATTTTTCTGTAGTCGTTTGTAGACATCCGGTGAGAACTTAAATTAGAAATGTTTTTCCAGCGCTAGCTTGAACACTGATGTATAGTAATATTGGTTCATATGAAGAACATTCACATTGTTTCTTCTTGTGAAGAAATCCATGCTCTATTTTATCTTTAACTTTGATGTAAGTTTATTTCTGTTAATCCTTCAGTTGTTTTGCTAACAGGTCAAAATTAACAGTTTCCTCTGTTGCTTGCTGCATTGCATTCTCCACCTCATTCATTTAGAAATATTGTTTCTCCAAGAGGATCGTGAGTCAGTGGTCCAGAACTTTGGCAGCTTTGTGAACTCTCCCTGGTTATCTCAGCAGCAATAGTTTATTCATGTTCATTCTCATCTTTCAACATTTTCAAGTAGGTTGGAAAGACTGAACACTCAATCCTGTCTTTGGCAGTATTGAAAGAGTCTTCGTAACAGCCATTGCGTACAGGTAAATCTGATTTAGGACGCCATAGTTTGAACAATTGCAAAAGTGCCAAATAGAAAAGCTCTCTTCTCTCCAGAGTGTGGCAACTAAGCTTTCTGTGTTTTTTTTTTTTTATTTGTTTTTATTCGTTTACAAACAAAAAAGAGAAACAGTTCACATTAAAGCACAAGCATGATAGACAGTTTACATGAGTCAGCGAACGATCAGCAAGAATTATTCATACAGTACATCTTGACAATGGGCAGTCTAGCAAAGGTAAAAAGACAGGATAATGCACTCTTATGTAAAAATAATGCAGTCTACATAGCCTGCAAAGCTAAGCACAAGCAACTACCAAGTGTGAAAAGCAGCAAACTCTTCCTGTACAATTCCATGTACCTAGACCTCTTGGTTCCCAGGCCATCACAGGACAGCATGTAATCAATCATTGCCCGCATTGTTACCCTGTTTTGCCACTAGGTATTGCGTAAACAGACCCCAGAAGCTTTCAGGTCGACTACGGGAAGGCAACAACTGATTATGTACGTCAGACTGGGTCTTACAATAAAGCATATCTCTCTCCCATTCTATCACAGTTGGTACAAGGCTGCACATCCAGTGCATCGCTATTCTGTATTTAGCCAATAATAAACCCATAGAGACTAACTTTCTTATGTTCTTGCTGAGTGGTATCCCAAAAGCACTAGAAGGGGATCAGAGGAGAGGGATTGATCAGCTAAAGTATTTGATGCTTGAAAAATGTGCTTCCTAGATTCCGCAACTGGAGGGCACAACCATGTCACATGTAAAAAGTCTGCCTCTGCCATCCCACATTTGTCACAGTGATCTGTGTCCCTGAACCCGTAGCAAAACAGTCACCGGCGTGTAGTGCACTTTATTCAGATACTTGAAGTGTACCAATCTGTGCCTGCCACTGAGTGAGACCTTTTGGGTGGCTTCACAGCAGCTATGCCAGATATCATCGGTGAGGAGCACTCCGATATCATTCTACCACTCTAGCCTGGCTTTGGTGTGTTGTGTATTTTTAAAGGCTTGTGATGTGGCATAGAGTTTTGAGACTAATTGAACAGGGGACTCCGAGCGCAGAAGAACGGAGAAGGCAGGGAGCTTTGGTGGTTCTTGTAGCCACCAAGCAGCACCCTCAACGCATGGTGAGTTCTGAAGAAATAAAAGTGCGTTAGGGCAGTAGGGTCAGGAACGACTGCTGCCACCTCCTCCCACGTATGTACTCTCCCCTCCATAAAAAAAAATCACCCATCACATGAACCCGCAGGGCTTTCAGCGAGCGTGGTGCACCTCGTTCGGAAGAAATAGCGATCCATTGCCACCATTCTACCGGCAGAAGTGCAGGGTACAACTGGGCTCTAGGCTGCTTTTCTAGTAAAACGTGGCAAGCATGAAATATAGAGTTAACAGAGTCCAGGACGCTACTGTGCCTGATAGGTGCCTGAGTTAACAGGGGATCAAAGCTTGCTGCTACCTTCTCAATTTAGAGGTGAGGTAAATCGTGCGGCCCGTGAATCCAACTGTGAGCATGCAAGCTTTACACCACCCTATAGTATAATGCTAAATCCAGTGCACCCAAGCCCCCCGCAGAGTAGGGCAAGGTTAGAATATCCAGCTTGACGCACAGAGTTTTGCCTGCCCATGCCAGTTTACCCATCAGTGTCCACAGCATTCTAAACATGTGTTGGGGAGCTACCACAGGGATATTGAGGAAGGGGAAAAGAAATCGGGAAGTACTATCATTTTCATCAAGGACACCCGCGCCAACAACAACAGAGGTAGCCGTATCCACCTGTTTATATCTTCCTCCAGCTTAACAATGGCTCTGCCATACTTTGCTCTAAGTACTTGCTCCGCATCAGAGTGAACTTAGATTACAAAGTACCTAATCAGATCACATGTCCATGGAGAGTGAAGTCTAAGGGTGTCTGGACTGTAGCCGGAGTTAATGGGAAGATTATAGATTTGTCCCAGTTGATTTTAAGACCTGAAAGGCTGCCAAAGCGTAACACTTCTCGGATCATTGGGGAGACATTTGTGTCTGGATTCCACATATATAGTAGCATATCATCTGCGTAAACAGAAACAATAAGGTTATAGTTGGGGAAATGGATACCTCTATTACCGTGGTATTCACGAAGTGCCTGCAACAGAACTTCTGCAGCCACTGTATTAAGTAGTAGAGACAGCTGTCTGGTGCCCCTAGATATCTGAACCAGAGAGGAGACAGCATCACCAATGCGCACTCGAGCTAAGGGTGAATTATAAAGCACCAAAAACCAATTGGAGGAAGACGTCCTCTACGCCCAGGCGCCCCAGAACTGCAAGCATGAATTTCCATTCAACCAAATAAAAAGCTTTTTCAGCATCCCAAAACACTGCTGCCGCCTTGACCTCTGGTTTAACATGTTGCAAGGCACCGAAGACTGTTCTCAGGTTGTATGATAGCATGCAGCCTGGTACAAAGCCAGGACACAGTGGAATCCATCATGTCTGGGGGCGCTGCCGTCACACATGGAATTCAGTGCCATACAAATCTTGACAGCATCGAGGGGCCTCATGAGGTATTCCCTGTGACTATCCGTTAGCCATGGCAGCTTTATATATTCTAGATAATACTTTCTCCATCCCGGGGTGACCTTGGAACCATATAAATCCCGATAGTATCGGCCGAACCGGTTGACTATGTCTGCCTGCTCTTTCAAAACGGTGCCTTCCTCATCCATCAACTCAGCGATGACTCCGGACTCGAATCGACGGCAAGCCAATGTCGCCAGTACCGAGTCCAGTCAGGCACATGTTTTCAAGATGTGGACTTCTTGGGTAGTATGTATCCAACATATTAGATTTCAGTATGTCTCTACTTTCTTGAACAAATTCTGCTTGATATTGTATTTCTGGTAAATAATTTAATGCTCTATTATGACAGCTGGCAAGGCCTATGTTATGTTATGTTATGTTATGTTATATTAGTTTTTATATAGCGCACGGCTACTCAAAAAGAGTGTCCCGGCACTTTAATAATGAGACCTACGACAAAATAACACAACACGGTAATAAAAACAACAGGCTGGCCCAGTAAGGGAAAGAAAAGAAGAAAACCTAGATAGTAAACAGCCAGGTCTTTAAACCCTTCCTAAAAGCAAGTAGACTAGTGGAACCCCGAAGTGTCAACGGCAGGGAATTCCACAGCTGTGGTGCCAACAGTCCAAAAGAGCGGCCTCCAATGCGGGCTCTTTTTACACGTGGCACCACCGCCAAAAACAGTGATTCCGATCTGAGAGAGCGGGCCGGATGATAAAAGGCAAGTCTCCTCTGGAGATACTTCGCTCCCTCAGCGTGGAGGGCTTTATAGGTCAGGGTTAATGCTTTAAAGGCAATCCTTTTGCGGATAGGCAGCCAGTGTAGGGTCTGCAAAAGACCCACCGCACTGGCTCGCCTATTTAAGCCATAAATAGCTCTCGCCGCAGCATTCTGCACCACCTGGAGCCGCTGCAGCAGATACTCTGGCAGGCCCAGGTAAAGGATATTAGCATAATCCAACCTAGACCCGATCAGAGCCTGCACGGTCAGTTTCCGATGTTCTTCCGACAAAAGGGGTAGGAACTTCCTCAGCACCTTGAGGAGGCCAAAGCAGGTGCCCGTCACCCCAAGAACCTGAGATCTCATTGTCAGGGCTTTGTCCATCTTGACCCCTAAGTTCATAGCTACTAATAATGGACAAGATGGTGGAAACATGTTGATAGGCCACCAGGCTTGCCAGTCAGGATCCGACGCACACCCAAAGAAGAGTACCTCAGACTTCTCTGAGTTGCATTTAAGGCCGTTCAGGTGAAACCATCTGAAAACAGCCTCAAGGCAGTTCCGGATACTCTCCCCATTAAAATCTCCTCCATTCTTACAGGAGAAGAGGAGCTGTGTGTCGTCGGCATAGGAAACGATCCGGGCCCCAAAAGACTCGGCCAGTGCCGCCAAAGGGGTCATGAAGATGTTAAAGAGGGTCGGGCTCAATATAGAGCCCTGCGGGACCCCGACTCCCAGTGGCGGCATCACGGCCGAGTCCGGGGAGGCCCAGACCGTTTGTCGGCGGTCAGCTAAGAAAGATGAAAACCAGCTGAGCACCGTCCCCCTAAGGCCAATCTCATGGAGTCTAGCGAGAAGGCCCCCATGGGGAACGGTGTCAAAGGCCGCCGACAAGTCCAACAAGACCAGCATAGCCTTACTCCCAGAGTCCAGTACATCTTTAATGTCTTCCGACACCTCCAGGAGCGCTGTCTCTGTGCTGAGGTTTGTGCGGAAGCCGGATTGAGTGGCGTGCAGAATCTCGTGCATTTCCAGAAAGTTGGAGAGCACCGTGTGTATGTGCTTCTCCAAGATTTTCATGAGCGCTGGCAGGAGAGAAATCGGTCTATAATTGACCGGTGCCTCAGGATCAAGGCCAGGCTTCTTCAGCAGGGGGATGACCATTGCCTGCTTCCATGCTTGCGGAACCAAACCCTGGCTCAACGAAAGGTTCAAAAGTGGATTGGCCAGCGGGTTAATAACTTCCGCCATTTTTGCTAAAAACTTCGCCGGGCAGGGGTCCAGGGGCGACCCAGATTTAAGATTGCTCATAAGCACTAAGGAGGCCGAGGCTGAAATAGGGGGGAAAGTTGCCAGCATCGGGCCTGATGAAACCGCAAGGCGCGAGTCATCCTCGATGTTAAACGACCCTGCGGGTGCCGCCAGTTGAAAAGAGTCCTGGATAAGCTTAATTTTGCTGGTGAAAAAGTTAGCAAGATCCAAAGCCCAGGACTTAGGGGGCCTGCCTCGAGAGGCATTAGAGCGAGAGGCTGTAAATTCTCTAACTATGGAGAAAATCTCCTTGCAGGAATTAGAGGCGGCTTCTATTCTCCCCGCAAGATAGGCTTTTTTCCCCAGGCGAATATCCCGCTGATATGCCTTAACCGCTGTCTTATAGATCAGTCGTGCCTCAGGATCATATTGAGAGCGCCTACACTTACTCATACAATTTCCTTTGACCTTGAGAACAAACTAGCCAAGCTCAACTGGTCCAAGCATTCATAGGATCCTATTTCTCTGTGCTAAAGCATTTTCAAGCTAAAACTGTAACATTTTTTGGTAAGACTCTTTTATGCAGAAATCTCCTCCCATGTCTCTTTCTTTTCTGTCTTCTCTGATTTTGTTATTTATGAAGTGATGTAGAGAGCAACAGCAGTGGAACTGTTGGCAAAAGATTGTAGATCCATATTTTCATTCTTCATCTTCAGTATTACAGGGTTATAGTCATTAATATACCTGGAAGCCTCTGTTCTTCTGAGGTTGTATGTATTCTTTGGTGATGTGTATGTCAGTGTATATCTAACTGCAGACAAACAGCTCTTCCTTGAAAAATGACAGGTCATGGGAATCCAAAATGACATCTTGTGTGAAATTTTCCTTTGCATTTGTATTTTCAAAGACAGTACTTCCCACATGTATGAGTTTGAAAGTGTAGAACTTGTTGTCTCAAGCTCTTTTCACCATTGTCTTTTGGAATTACACATGACACATTCTGTTCTATGAAAGGCAAAACAGACACATCACTCTCTGTTCCATATTTCGGTGCATCATTTACCCAACAGTATGTGAATATGTGGAGCACCTCTAGCTTGGTACTGTTTACGCCAAAAGAAATCAGTTACTTCACCAAGAGGAGGTTTACTTTTGCTGCAGATGAAAAACATTATGGTTTCAAACTTGTGATCATATATATCTGCTATCAATACAACAACGAAGGAGTGACTTAAACCAAACAAAATGGGACATAGACAGAGCACGTGGATGTGTAGAAAAGGAAAAGAAAATCACAGTGATTTTTTATAAAACCCTCACTCACCCAACTATTGGGTGACATGCTTCATCATCGGGTTGTTCACCGGGTATGCCAAGTGCATGCCCGGTGTGCTACTACACCTGCGACTGCAGTGGAGCTGGTGACTAGAATAAAAGCAGTGCAAAAAGTGATGGTGAAAATAAGGTGTCAAAATCAGAGTAAAAATGCGTGTTCCAACCTGTACCCAATTTTAATAAAGGTTGAAGCATGCACAAGATAAAAAGAAGTGGCGGACAAGTTTGATAATAAATTTGAATCAAAGTGTCCTGTTTTAATCGGTCATGTGGTCAACATGTTTCTGCTCATGGTGGCCTTTTAGCCGAGCATTCTTCAGGACCAACCTGTGACACTGGGCGGTATACGCACGCTAAGGCGTACCCTAACCTCAGTGTACTCAAAAGTAGAAAGAACTCACGGTTATTCACCGGATTACCCTGGAGTTTCAAGGGTGTTGTAATCTGTGTGGTGGGGAGACAAAGAAAATCGGACCAAACATATGATCACATACATGAAATAATGCATAGGTTCCTTTTTCCCACAACTTTAATTTATCACACACCACCAAGTTACGTGCTCATCAGGAAGATCTTTGTCTATTTTTTTATATATTTAAAAAAACTCACATCAAGTAGGGTTAGTTTGTATATTTTGGTCGGGTTACCAAGGAAAGTTCCCTCTTCACTCTCACCAACCAACCTTTTTATAGTGCGTCAACATGAACGCTTTTTTTAAAACTGTGTTAGTAACAATCTTTACCACACAGTGTGACTGAATAAAGTAACACTAACACCACATTGGGTTTACAAGGAATTGTGCAAAGTTAAAAATATATCTACATATTTCAAACCACATCACTCGCGCAGAAAGCCTGGGAGGAGTTTACGAAAAGGAGGAAACACAAAACTATTCATAATTACGTGAAAGTGCAGTGACTTCACTTCATAGGTCGGTGGGGCGGGATTTCTTCACTCCGGAAACAACTAATGGAGGGAAACGAACGGCGTTGTTATGAGCCGTCTATACTGGTAGAGTGGATAAGCGATGGCTATAAACAAGACCAATTTCCACTCACCTGCATTCCGGAGACTCCCCGCATATCAACCTCTACAAGGCTCTGCCACCGCCTGAATAGTAAAGGCAGTCAGACTCTGAACGGGTGTTATCGCGGTACCTAACCCACGTGACCATTCCGCCAAATGGTTGCTAGCGTCCTGGATGACGTCAGGCATATGGGTTTGTTTATTGCAGGATTTAAAGGGGAAGTGTTCGCCAGGACCGGGGCATGAAAACTTTATCAGTTACCAATGCCTGGACAATCTTCCATGCTTACAATTAGTTATAATATCAATCTGTCACTGAGGAAGTTGGTTACAGTATCGCGCCCCAATCTCTCAGTAACAGAGCGACACCCAACACTATATTCTCAGTAATCATGAGTAGTGGAGCACTCGTAAATTGCTGGAGCCCATTCAGTATGATAAAGAAGGGAGGGAAACATCATTTCATATGGGCTAACGATGCCTTACACTACCCCAGGGGATATTATCGTTCAGTCCCTGTAGATGTGTCGAAAGGCGATACACCCATCGTTGCTCCTTCTCAAATAGTGATTCCTGTGTCATCATGGCAGTCCCTATTTGTTCCACTACAGTCCATCTAATGTCATCTGGGCTATGATTCATTGCTTTGTAGTGTGTTGTAAGTTTTGTCATCTCCTTTTGACACCTGACATTACTGCGATGTTCAGTAATTCTTAGTTTTATCCGTCTTGTGGTCATTCCCACATAACGTAGTCCGCAGGGACAGGTTATGAGGTAGACCACGTTTGCGGAGTTACAATTGGTGTGCTGTCTTAAATGCCACGTTTTATTAGGTTCTAGAGACAGGGTTTTGGTGGCCGATGTTAGGTGACATACACTACACCCCCCACAAGGATAGTGGCCTAAGATTGGTGGGAGCCCCCACGCATTAAGCAGTGTATTTGCCGATTGTGACATTGTCTTGGTCGGTTGTGTGTGGACTAACGAGTCCCTCAAGCTTCTTGCTCTCCGATAGGAGAAGAGGGGTTTTTCCCACTTATGATTGTTACTCGTGAGGATCGACCGATGTCTGTTGATGCATCTGCTAACAGTGTTGGACAGACTGTTATACGTTGTGACGCATGTCAGGGGAATTTCATTATTTTCAGGCTTGGGATATTCCTCAAGTAGGGCCTCACGTTGTTGATTTTTGGCCCGTTTGCAGCTTTTTGTCAGAATTTTTTGAGGATAACCCCGTGCCCGGAGTTTCTCTGATAGTTGTCCCGCTTGATGATTAAAATCTACAGTCTCGCTGCAGTTACGCCTCAAGCGTAAAAACTGCCCATATGGGAGATTCTCCCTAAGTGGTCGAGGGTGGAAACTGTTGAAATGTAAAAGACAATTCTGACAAAAAGCTGCAAACGGGCCAAAAATCAACAACGTGAGGCCCTACTTGAGGAATATCCCAAGCCTGAAAATAATGAAATTCCCCTGACATGCGTCACAACGTATAACAGTCTGTCCAACACTGTTAGCAGATGCATCAACAGACATTGGTCGATCCTCACGAGTAACAATCATAAGTGGGAAAAACCCCTCTTCTCCTATCGGAGAGCAAGAAGCTTGAGGGACTCGTTAGTCCACACACGACCGACCAAGACAATGTCACAATCGGCAAATACACTGCTTAATGCGTGGGGGCTCCCACCAATCTTAGGCCACTATCCTTGTGGGGGGTGTAGTGTATGTCACCTAACATCGGCCACCAAAACCCTGTCTCTAGAACCTAATAAAACGTGGCATTTAAGACAGCACACCAATTGTAACTCCGCAAACGTGGTCTACCTCATAACCTGTCCCTGCGGACTACGTTATGTGGGAATGACCACAAGACGGATAAAACTAAGAATTACTGAACATCGCAGTAATGTCAGGTGTCAAAAGGAGATGACAAAACTTACAACACACTACAAAGCAATGAATCATAGCCCAGATGACATTAGATGGACTGTAGAGGAACAAATAGGGACTGCCATGATGACACAGGAATCACTATTTGAGAAGGAGCAACGATGGGTGTATCGCCTTTCGACACATCTACAGGGACTGAACGATAATATCCCCTGGGGTAGTGTAAGGCATCGTTAGCCCATATGAAATGATGTTTCCCTCCCTTCTTTATCATACTGAATGGGCTCCAGCAATTTACGAGTGCTCCACTACTCATGATTACTGAGAATATAGTGTTGGGTGTCGCTCTGTTACTGAGAGATTGGGGCGCGATACTGTAACCAACTTCCTCAGTGACAGATTGATATTATAACTAATTGTAAGCATGGAAGATTGTCCAGGCATTGGTAACTGATAAAGTTTTCATGCCCCGGTCCTGGCGAACACTTCCCCTTTAAATCCTGCAATAAACAAACCCATACGCCTGACGTCATCCAGGACGCTAGCAACCATTTGGCGGAATGGTCACGTGGGTTAGGTACCGCGATAACACCCGTTCAGAGTCTGACTGCCTTTACTATTCAGGCGGTGGCAGAGCCTTGTAGAGGTTGATATGCGGGGAGTCTCCGGAATGCAGGTGAGTGGAAATTGGTCTTGTTTATAGCCATCGCTTATCCACTCTACCAGTATAGACGGCTCATAACAACGCCGTTCGTTTCCCTCCATTAGTTGTTTCCGGAGTGAAGAAATCCCGCCCCACCGACCTATGAAGTGAAGTCACTGCACTTTCACGTAATTATGAATAGTTTTGTGTTTCCTCCTTTTCGTAAACTCCTCCCAGGCTTTCTGCGCGAGTGATGTGGTTTGAAATATGTAGATATATTTTTAACTTTGCACAATTCCTTGTAAACCCAATGTGGTGTTAGTGTTACTTTATTCAGTCACACTGTGTGGTAAAGATTGTTACTAACACAGTTTTAAAAAAAGCGTTCATGTTGACGCACTATAAAAAGGTTGGTTGGTGAGAGTGAAGAGGGAACTTTCCTTGGTAACCCGACCAAAATATACAAACTAACCCTACTTGATGTGAGTTTTTTTAAATATATAAAAAAATAGACAAAGATCTTCCTGATGAGCACGTAACTTGGTGGTGTGTGATAAATTAAAGTTGTGGGAAAAAGGAACCTATGCATTATTTCATGTATGTGATCATATGTTTGGTCCGATTTTCTTTGTCTCCCCACCACACAGATTACAACACCCTTGAAACTCCAGGGTAATCCGGTGAATAACCGTGAGTTCTTTCTACTTTTGAGTACACTGAGGTTAGGGTACGCCTTAGCGTGCGTATACCGCCCAGTGTCACAGGTTGGTCCTGAAGAATGCTCGGCTAAAAGGCCACCATGAGCAGAAACATGTTGACCACATGACCGATTAAAACAGGACACTTTGATTCAAATTTATTATCAAACTTGTCCGCCACTTCTTTTTATCTTGTGCATGCTTCAACCTTTATTAAAATTGGGTACAGGTTGGAACACGCATTTTTACTCTGATTTTGACACCTTATTTTCACCATCACTTTTTGCACTGCTTTTATTCTAGTCACCAGCTCCACTGCAGTCGCAGGTGTAGTAGCACACCGGGCATGCACTTGGCATACCCGGTGAACAACCCGATGATGAAGCATGTCACCCAATAGTTGGGTGAGTGAGGGTTTTATAAAAAATCACTGTGATTTTCTTTTCCTTTTCTACACATCCACGTGCTCTGTCTATGTCCCATTTTGTTTGGTTTAAGTCACTCCTTCGTTGTTGTATTGATATTTTGACTGGGGTATAGGAGTGTCCCTGAACCCTTCCTCTCTTGTTGTTGTTACATATATATCTGCTAACATTTGCAGGATCCACTGAACAAAGTGCTCCAGCTTTCTTCACTTTGATACCCTTTATGTTTGAGTTTGCTTCTCGCAATAATTCAAGAAGCTCATCCCACGCATAGTCAACGCAACTAAGTGTTAGAAGCCAAGTAGGTGCTCCTGGGTTTCTCAACATGCTTTTGAGCTCACCATGATGAGGATGCTAAAACTCATTAGTGCCACGTTAGCAAGCCATCAAAGTAATCAAGTTGTATTCCAGTTTTTCACATTTCCCTGAACTTTCTCAACAAATTCTCTTGCTGTGAGATGCTGCAGATTCACTCCTGTCTTGAGAATGTGGTTGATTCTTGATTCAGATCAATAAATACTCCGAAGCACAAAAATAAAAACTACTATCACCAGCAGCCTTCAGCCCAATCGTCTAATAAAATGAACCATTTCTAATGGTTATCTATCTAAGGACTGCTGCCAATGCACATGTTATTTTGTATCTGGACTTTGGCAATGCCGTCCCTGGCAGAGTGCATTGATCTTCGCTCAGTTCTCTCAAGGTAGCACTACACTCTACAACCAAATGTCTAACCTTAACTAGAAATCTTGTTCATACTATCTCTATCCGTTCAACTTTGCACTGACTCCCAACTGGATCAGGGATATCATTTAAAATGGCTGTACAAACCCCGCACCTGAACATTTTGCCTTATTTAGGCAAAAATGTCAACATCTCAAGCAGACGAGGAGTTAAAAGAAGGAATATCTTACTTCTTGAAATATCCAGCTACAGGATTGCCAATGCCAAGCACTAATTCTTTTCTGGAGCAGCAACTTCTTTTTTAAATACTCTGCCTGTGGTTCTAATGACTAGACCCATGCTTATATAATTTCAATGACACCTTAAAGTTCACCTATTCCACTCCATATAAATGAATCTTTTCCAAACCATCATGCTTCCACACTTCTAATCCATACTGAATGTTATGGCTTGCCTAGCAGACTAGCTACTATAGATATTGAACTTAGCTTTATGGGCTCTCCCAATGGTGCAGCCACTTGAAGTTATAGTTGATAGTGCTCCCATTTTGGTGACATAATTATTCCAGTGAAAAAGAGCATGTGTGGTGACCTCTGAGTTCGATGAGTGCGCCATTACTGGGTCAGTGGAGGCGGGCCCTCTACTGGCTCTGCAACTAAGTGACCGACTGCCGAGCCCTAAAAAGGGCTATTAGTCAGACTTTGATTTCTGCAACATTCATACTAGTCACAATCATCGCCTCAAGAAGCTGAAAGTGCCATCACTTCAGTACTTAAGAGCCAAGCATTTACATTTAGCAGTTGTGGGATGGAAAGAGGATATGTGGAGTGGCCCTACTTTTCAGGACAAGAATTAGGCATGTTATACTTAGCCAGGATTGTGTCCTAGGGCTGGGACACTAGTCTTGAACAACACTCAGGCTTGCTCATGTTTGAACCCCATGTTTAACTTCACACATCTAACCTGCAACTTAACAACAATTTTCCTGATGCTTTCAAAGTCGTTAGCCTTTCAGTACTTGATGTCTGCAATATTTAATTTCCTTCTGGAGTTCCACACTGCAGCATTTGACAATGCCCTTCGCCATGTTAGCCTGGGGATGATTTCTGACCATATGATGGTGGTGCTGTCAAAGGACCATGCCTCCTCTGTAAGCCCCAGCTGGATGTCTTGGAGGAGGTCTTTCCTCCCCAGCTGGGTGAGTTAATTGCTACCCAAGTCTTTTATCAAGACGTCAGGGGACCTGGTGACTGTTGCTTGTAGTTTGACCAAGGTAGTCGATAGCTGCCGCCATCTCATCCCCAGGTGGCCCCACCACCTAATGCTTGTGTCTTTTGGCCCTACCGCCTGCATTCTGCTGCCGTGGGTCCGCCATTTATGCACCCTGTGAATGAATGAGTAGCTGACCACCCAAACTGTTGTGGATCGCGCCCCTGCCAAGGCAACACACACACTGTCAGTCTGTCTCGCGGCGCAGTCCAATGCGTAGTTACATGAGATGAGGCCTCACATAAGCTCTAATCACGTTGGAGTGCCACCTGCCCACCACCTTGATTCCATCCTCTGGCATCCTATGTTGTGTGGCCATTATCGCCGCCTCTATTGTGTTCGAGTGGGACACAAATGTGGCAAATGGGATGCCTCCCTGCGCCAGGGCCTTGCATGTGACTGCTGAGAACTAAAGTTTGCTTATTAGGTCCTCATTCTTGAACTTGAAAAGTTGTCCCTCCCCTTTGGGTGGCATTGCCATGTAAATGTACAGGCAGCACACTGGACAGTATCTGGGATCATCTACACAGTGTAGCTGCATCCAGAAACCCTTGCCTAACTGGTCTTTTTTAGACCTTCTCAGCAGCAGCTCTACCGTTGGTGTGCCATACTTGAGATCTGCTTCTTGCAAGCAGGCTTTGTCTGCATCTTTTTTCGCTGGGGCCATAAGCTTCCTTACCCTGAATGCCCCAAAAAATGCTGTTGAGAAAACTGATTTGAACAGGCAAAACTTGATAGGGCCAAATGCCACTCCCTCAAGTGCGTCCATCACCTGGGTTGGTTTCTTAAAGTCCATGGGTCACCTTGAGTCCTGTTTCTTCCCTTCCCGGCGCTTCCAGCCCTTCATGGCCTTCCTGATATAGTGTGAGACCTTGGGGTCCTTTTCTGCTTTTAGCTTTGAGAAATGTGCCACTGCCACTAGGTGGGCCTCTGCCCAAGAATTTGATTTCTTCTGTAGGTAAGCCCATTTATTGAAGCATTCAACCACCATAGCAATGGCTCTTGGGGCCCCCTCTCACTGGAGCCTCCCCACTTACATCACAGTGCTCACATATTTTCTATAACATCTTGCTGCATATTAGAACTGAGAAGTCTGTTCTGCCAGCTCCCACAAATTCTCTGGGAATGAGGTCATCCTTTGGTCTGCTACTGGGACTAGCCTTCTGAACTTGCTCATCTGAGAACGAGAGAGTGCATCTTCCAGTGAGTTCTCCACCTCAGCGACGTACCTTGCTTTTTTGTCGAGATTTCCCTTTAGATGTAACTTTACCATGCGCCTCATTAGCCTTAATATGTCTGGACACCTCACTGTACCATTATTTATGGCCTGCACAATTCCCTGATTGTCTGACCACAGTGTAAGCTTCATGTTCTTCAGCCTAACTTTCCACACTATACTAGATATTGGTTCTTAACCATCCTATGGATCTCTTTTATTTAATTTTGTATAGAGACATCGGGAATTTGTGCCACAGGCCCTGCAAGCGTGAGATGGCTGCAGCTTGCCTCCATTGAATTAGTCAAGACAGACACCAGCTAATTATTCATGCTAGTGCACTGAAGTGAGTATCCACCACTTTAGACCCACAACACTTATGGGCAGATTTTTTTCCCGCCCTCATAGTGTTTCCGCTCTTTTAGGAGCTACCACGAGCCCCTTTTTCCCAATTTGGATACGGCGGAGGTCGGTACCTGTCCGTTCCACCAGTAGGTATTTTCAACCTCTTTATCAGTAGCGAACACCTTCTCACTCCACCAAGACTTACCCACACTTTATCATTCCTTGGTGCTCCCTTTGTACTGAAGAAGACCCCACACCAAGGACCTCCACCTGTCCTGAATAGAGGGGTCGAAACGTCGACATTCACATACTGTACAAACTCATGTGACACCATAAAAATTGAATACGGGCACCATTTTGTTATGTACATAAATGGGAGCATTGTGATATCTCACAGAAAAGTATAACAAACTCTGTTGATGTATATATGTCACCATCACCTTTCCCTGTCCCCCTTCCACACTCGACCACTCCATCCTGATTCCTTTTCCGTTCACTCTTTGAGCACTGTATTATAGTGAATATTTAGTAAAAATTGGGCAATTTTGTGGATTTGCTGTCAATGCTTTTGAAATAACTGCACTGACCCATTGTTTGAATATATTAATACAATAGTGAAATGACCAGCCCCCTCGTTTCTTTGTTGTGTTTTTTTCGCTACTTTAAAATGATTTGATGAATTGTGTGGACCACCGTGACCAAACACTTTTTTGATATCGTAACTTTCCACACTGTCAGGGTCATCACAATGTGGAACAGCTTGAAAAAGGTGATGTTCTTGATGATGTCCAACTCCTGCCACCTCCTGGGCCATAGCTCTGCATACCACTCTCTTCATAGTATTGCACCCATCCTTCTCTCCATATAAAATCAGCCAGAATGAATCCCACATGACCAAGTCCCCTTTCTCCATATAAAATCAGCCAGAATGAATCCCACATGACCAAGTCCCTTTCTCCATATAAAATCAGCTAGAATGAATCCTATATGACCACGTCCCCTTTCACTCTTACCTGTGGTCAGCTGGATCAGGTGTCTTGCAAATATTCACCCTGCTGGTATGACCCACGCTGCAAAGCTGAGTTTGCCAATCAGTCTTTGTAGAGTGTAGACTTCTCTTACGCACATTGCCCTTATCTCATCCCTTATCTCAAGTATCTTGTCCTCTTGTAACCTGGATGTCCCAGCCACCAAGACCAGTTCTATCAAGAGGAACACTAGCTTTGTTGCCAGACCCAGTGTCTTCTCTGCTGCCAGGGGCACGCTCAGCTCCTTGGCTAGCTCCTGGACAGACCTCAGTGTGTCTCTGCACTCCCCTGTCCCTGCCCACTCTACGCACAGGAAATCATCAAGGCAGTGTGGCTTCCCTCCCTGTGGATGTTCCTTGTGCAGGACCCATTCCAAAAATGTGCTGAAACTCTCTACGTATGAACAGGATGCCAAACAATCCACTTGCATTGCCTTGTCAAAGTATGTTTTTCTCTCACACCGAAAGTCTAGCAGGTGAAAGCTATCTGGGTGCACTGGGAGGAGTTAGAAAGCAAATTCAATATCTGGCTTCACCATCAGGGACCTGTTACCTAGTGTCCTTATCAAATTATGGAATCCTCTACCATTGGCTACCCCACTGAGCATGCCTCTGGGATGATGCCATTGTTCACTGATGCTCCCCCTTGGAAAGAAAGGTGG
Organism: Lissotriton helveticus; assembly: GCF_964261635.1. NCBI lineage: Eukaryota > Metazoa > Chordata > Amphibia > Caudata > Salamandridae > Lissotriton > Lissotriton helveticus. Next base: position 1,504,187,588 of record NC_136061.1, read on the forward strand.
CGAATGAGTCTGAACTGTCCCACCTCCTTGTTGGGCACCAACCCCTGGGGTGAGATCCCCGACTCCTTGGAGAATGGGAAGGAGAAGGGGACCTCTATTCACCCCAGGACTTTCTCCTTTTTGATCTTCTGCTGCACTTTCTCTGGGTGCACCTGGGCAGATTTAAGATTCCTCACCATGCCAGTGGAGATGGAACCTTCAAATGGAATTGTAATACCCTCCTCAAAACCTTTTACCCATAACGCAGCTGTCTTTTTGTTATATTATACCTATTGGCTGACCTCCTGAGCTGGTGCACGTTAATGGGAGACCTAGCTAGCTGGAAAATTGGAAAATTCCTCATCCCTTGTGGTCCCACAGCACTCTTGACACAGCTAGTGCTTCTTCTTCTCTTTTTTGTCCCTATGATGTTTAGCTGCACCTGCACCCTAAATCCGGGTTTCCCCCTTGGGATGTGCAAACATACCTTAATTTGCATGCTGCCCCTATGTGCATTTGTCTGAGTTGGACTTCCAGCAAAGTGCTACTGAGCCCCTGCTGTCAATGATTTGCAGCTGTTGTATGGCTTGAGCTTGTAGAATTACTTCTGTTTGTCTCGCCTTCCCTAAAGAGGGTGCTCTGAAAGGGCTGCTCGGCTTTCCCCATCCAATTTTTCAAATTTATTTGCCACCACCATTTTGTGAACGAATCCAGATATATCCTCCACATTCCATTCCATTTCAGGGTGTGTCTTCATTTTTATCTTAAATCCTTGCTACAATCCAACCACGCGTCCCCTGGGAATTGCCTGTGTGCCTCATGTATTTTAGACTCATAGAGCCAGAGGTCCACTGCACATTGCAGGAACTTTTCAACAATAATGCATGCCATGATCCTGAATGTATCAAACCTGTTTCATTTTTCACCCTTTTCCTCTCTCTCCTGTCCTCCTATTTCGTGTCACATAATGTCAGGTCCAAGCCCTCTAATTGTGTTTCAATAAACCCTTTCCTCCAAATTCTTTCCTTTACTGCCAGTGGGATGAGGCTTGCCAGCCTCGATATTCTTGTAATGATTGAAGGCTGCCCTGGTGAGGAACTCAGGCCTCACGTAAGCCTTAGGCACTTGCCCCACCAAGGCTGGATTTCTCACCCTTGATGCGCTGCTCCGTGCTCCATTGCCCCCTGCTGCCATGGGTGATGGTAGCCCCCGGGCATTGAACTGTACTGGGACCTGAGTGACTTGCTCCTTGCTGTCCACCTCCCCCCTGTTTGAGGACCTTGCCACTGTTTCCTCCTCCAATGGGAAGACCCACTGCCTCTTTGCGTGGCCCTGAAATGCACGCTCTGGCTTCATCAGTTGCCACAGGAACCCAGACATGCTTCCTTCTTGTGAAAGCGCACCTATTATGCACTGCCCTTGTGCCATGCTAGTGCCATTAAACAGCATGGGTGCAAATGATTTCAACTATTCATGCACCATTGCACGGATATGCTCACCACTTGCCGCTTTGCTGTTGGCCTTCTAGCTGGATCCCACCACCACCAGGATGGCTGCAGGCAGGGGGTCCGAGTGCTCAAGACCTTTTCTCGCAACCGCTTTCTTTGCAGCGTTGCTCATGGTTCTCTGGCATTTCCTGGATCTTTGCACTGCCTCCTTTTCGATGTTCATGTCCTCAGAGTCACCCATGCCACCTGATGACCTGCTGTCGCTGCTGGTTGCTCGAACCCTCACCTATTTCTTCGCCCAGCTGGTGACCCAGCCATTCTTTCTGTGCTTTTTCCTTCACTGCACATAGCAGACGCAGAATCTCCTTCACTTTGTTTGGCTGCTCTCTCACCCCTTGGTTTTCCATGCTCTTTGCCTGCACCACAAGGCTGGGTTGCATCACCTTATGGCTGTCCCTGTGCCCTGTTTGCTAGTGTGTACTCTTTGAGGAGTGGGGGGTCTGGGCCGCTTCGCTCGTGATTAGCTGTCCCTAGCCCTCCTAGCTGCTGATGTTCGCTTGCCAGGTCACATCGCCTCAGCAGGCTATCCACAACTGACTCCCCTTCCTAGAGCAGCAGGAGCCTCACTGGCTGCCTCTTTATCATAGGAAACACAAGCAGGGTTGCATCTCTGTATGCCAGCTGTGCCCGGCTCGCATTTGCACATCCAACAGGTACTTCTTCTCTGCTCAGTTGAAGCAAATTGTCATCTTTTTGTGAATTCTGGCACACTGCTCCTGCTTCACAAAAAGGGCGTTTCCAGGGACAACACCATCCTATTAACCTTTCTCCCCCTAGCCGAGTTGCGGTGGTGCCCCTCCCCCCATAGGGGGGGAGGGACGTCTTCCCCCATTGACATATGGCGTGCTATGGGGGCCAGCAGAGCTGGATTGAATGGGCCTCCGGCAAAGGTTACTGCACCGGCCCCTGATGCCCCCTTTGGGGGCGGCCTCTGCCAGAAACACCCCATGCTCATCCACAGTGACATGCTCTGTACCATGTTTTAGGCACATCTATCAACCTCATGGCCCTCATCCAACATTGTCTGCATAGAACATATAACATTTGTTATCCTTCAAACCATATACTCGCAGGAGGTAATCTTCAACCACTCAGAAAACATTAGTCCTAGATGGGTGGTTGCAATACTAACAAGTTCAGAAAGTGGTAGTAGACAACTCTCTCAATTGAACACGTAAAATGTTCTACTAAGACTACATTCCATAGCCAATGCCACTGGCTGTCCAGTTTCTCATAACCTGGAAAGAGGTAGTAGTCATCTGCCACCATGGGTGGGGCACATTCAGGGTGTTCCCCAGACCATACATGGTATATATTATTCAACTGCTGGAGCAGCATAACATACTTGAGATGTTTGGCTGTTGCAGGGGTGTAATGCAGACACCTACAGCCCCTGCAGAGCAGGGGGGGGCTACCATGTCTTCTTTCAACCTAATGCTATGATTAACTGTAAGATACTGCAGTCTGCAGGGGTGGGGGCATTATGTTTCAGTACGTCACTGGGCAGGTGGACAGAAATAACAGACAGGACATTCAGCAGGAACAGAAATGGGGCAAAGTGTAAGAACTGATCGTCTAAGACAACCTTCTCCCGTCAGCCCTACAAATTGCCCCATGGGCAACCTGTACAAACACACACCTGGCTCGCTTACCTACCTTCTTTCTGACATATCTCTAGACCATAAGCAATTGTGCCTTTGCCTAAACTGTAATCCCTGTGCAACTACAGAAGGAGAAAAATTGGTTCAGGGACAAAAGTAATCTTGACTTAAAATGCTTGCTGACTTCGTCCTTCCAAACCTCGTTTAAAATAGTATTGATATCAACAAGGCCAGAGACATATTCAACATCTGTATGGAATCCTCTATTGAGAAAACCGCACCCATTAAAATAAAATGCAGCTGACCAAACCCTCTATACCTTGGGACTTTAAAGACCTCTAAGAAGAAAGGAAGGCATCTCAGAAAGATGGAGAAATAATGGAGACAAGCACCCTCCCCGCTCAGTCTGAATAAACTACAGTCTGCCACGAAAACCTACAAAGACTTCAATTTTTTAACGCAAGCCTTTATTTGTCTGTTCCCTCATGGACACTGGCAAGAATAGACCCACACTTCTATTAGAGGTCATTATACAGGCTAACAACATGCTTCCCAATACTTCACCCAAGCCCCGAGACTTTATACAATAACTCTGTGGCGGGCTTTAACAAGAAAGTCAAATGCATTAACATCTACCTTCTGGACACTGTCAACAATGAAGCAGAGGAGAATCTACCATCCAAGGCACTGTGACCATGATCTTAATTCTCACCAATCTCAGAGGAAGATCTACTGTTGACGATATTCAAGATGAAACCCTCATCCATTTATCCAACTCCGTTCCTGGCTCCATCAGTAAACTCCTCGCCAAACAACTACACCTTGCATAGAACATCAAGTTGAAAGGCTCCCTTGAACACGGTTCGTTCCTGGACCATCTAAAGGTTGGTCAAATCTCTCCTCTACTTAAAAAATAATCTTTGGATCCTATGACATGAACAACTTCTGTTCTGTCTCCACCCTCCTATTCCTAGGTAAGGTGATCAAGTGCTGCATAGTCTCTCAATTGTCATCTCATATCCATGCACGAAACCACCCCGACACTCTCCAATCTTGTTTTCTTTGGGACACCAGCACAAAGACAAATTCTGCAGATTGTGGATGATACCCTCTGCATCTTGACTTAGGAAACTCCTGTATTCTCGTTCTCCTCAACCTCTACTTTGCATTTGACACAGTGAACCACACCAGGTTCTGATACACACCATGAATCATCCAATGGGATTTGAATATGTAATCCTTACGCGGCTCAACTCCTATTCAACAAATCACTCTCAAATAATGAAAATTGGGAACTTTGTTTCAAAGTCAGTTAGTCTGCAGCAAGAGGTACCACAAGGCTCAATCCTCTCTCCAACCCATTTCAATCTCGAACCCATTTTTGGTCCTTAGGAACTCCGGGGTCTTCTTCAACCTGTATGCTGGTGATACCTACATCTACCTTAAGGTGGCATCCCAGGATGGTATCACCCTCTTATCCAATACCTTGAGCAGAAGTAAATCATGCAAGTTAAATCACCACCTCAAACTAAATCCTGCAACAAAAAAAATTCCTTCTTCTATCTTCAGTTCAAGACTGGATGGATCACTCCCACGTCTTGGAGGGCCATCCCTCTTTTGTCCAGAATGCCAAGTCACCAGATTCACCCTCTGCAGCCATCTCAACACCCAGAGCCATATCTCTGTCATGACCACGAGCACCCACTTCCAGCTACTGCTATTATGGGGAATCAGTCAACTCATCCCACAACAGAACCTAAAATCCTTTGTCCAGGCATTAGTTATTTCCAGACTTGACAACGGGATCACACCCCGCTCAGGCATCCCCAAATTTCCTCTTGTTCCACTCACAAACATGATACAGCCTGCTTTGCGGCGGGTCAGAAGAAATGTAACCACAGCACTCCTATCCTGCTAGGATCCTACTATTGTTCAATGAGTGGCAAGAACTACGAGAAACACATCAGGTGACTTCCAGCCATAGGACTAAGCTTCTAAACTGTTGAAATGTGAGTAAAATAAACTGTTTGAGCTGCATCCACCATAATGTCTTGAAAGGGCTGCCTTATATGTTTGCTGAGTAACTCACGTCTGTGAGATAGTGCAAAATCTGCTTATTCTAATCCGTATTACACAAGCTTAAAAAGCCTTAAAATGGATATGCACTGTTTCAGTTCTGTACCTCATCTGCTGTTTTTTTAAGTGCCAATGCACTGTTCAGGCAGTGAATTTCGCTATAAATCTATGACTATCAACATTAAGAAGGGCAATCCATAGAATATTGGTTCACTCACAGCAGTTCTACATGATGCTGCCTGCTTTGTGACCGGTCACAGGAAATGTAATCACATCACTCCTATCCTGCTAACCCTCAAGTGGTTTTCTATTGAAGCAAGAACACAATTTGAACTGCATACATCACTCAGAAAGCATTGCTCTCATTTTTGACCACGTATCTAACTAAGAAATTGAAAACGGCATGTGCCAAAAGGGTGGGGTTAAGAAATGCTCAGTCCCCTCTCCTGTTAGAATAGGCCCATTAATGCTTACGCAATGCCTTGTATAAGTTGTAATTCGCTACACCATTTGCTTCTTTGTCGTCCATTTTCTATGGTGATCGAAACTAATTCTCACTTATTCCAAGAAATGCCTCTTGTTGAGTTTCGTTTTTACAATAATGAATAGTTAATGCCAGCACATAGTATTCCCATTAGATAGAGGCCCCCTCCCACCTGTCTCGTGCTTTGATCATAGTACAGGGTGGAACAGCCTTGGATTGGGGCGGGTTGTGTAACATATGGGAGCAGAAGCCTTTTTTAATGAGTATTCAATGTTCAGCTGCCTGGAAAATTTCACTGTGGGCGTGTTCTTAACCAATCATGAAATGTACGTAATGTATCTCTATGCTTGCAGATCTTCAGTTCCCTCTGTACCACTCCCAGAGACTGTGCAGACGGGACTCCACTCAGAGTGTATACAAATAAACAGCTTTTGGTTTATACTCACCACTGACTTTCCGACTTTTCATTTTGTACGGAAGGCCAAGAGGTGGTCTACAGTGACCCGGGTGGCCCCAAGCGGGTCACTTCCTTCAGTTGGCACACAAACAAGGACCCCTCTGGGTTATTGATCCGTCCCCTTTCCGCAGATGGAGGGGAGGACGAGGACATCGTCAGGCCGGACTGACTGCTCAGGGATCCCTGCACGAAGAATTTCTATTACTCGCAGCTTTGCCTCTGTCCCGCCGGATGGTGCCTCGCCCAACGGTTATCCCGACTGGGGTCCTGCACGGCAAAACACTTGATATGACTGTCTGGTCCAAAGATTCAGCAGTGGAGAACTGGTCTCTTTGTACTTCGGATATCAGGTGAGTCTCTTTTGGTTTTATATGAATGTGGTACCTCTGTGTTTGGTTTTGTTTTGGTATTTGGATTGTTTTGGTAAAACGTGTTTGCAAAACTTTGCCAGACAATGTAATAATTTATTTCCTTATTCTTTTGTGATGCCTAGCTTCAGTAAAATTCAGAGTTTGTTTTGTGGTTGTTGTTCTACAGATGCACAGTTGCCAGAATCCCAGCCTGCATCTCTTGAGGGCAGTCCTAATTATGACATGTACGTGAAACATGGCCTTTGCCATATAATGTTTAGTAAATTATGGCACAAATATACGAGGGACAATGCTGAGTTGCAGTTGCCTTTGACGGGCTCTTTTGATGAACAAAAGATAGGATTTCTACAGGAACAGTTGTTTAGAAGACTTAGTAGACAATCTATGTTTGATTCCCTTCATACTTGGCAGAAAGAGGCCAGACAGAGATGATTGAAATCGGAGAGAGATGCTAGAAAAGGAAAGATGCAAACACTTACACAAAAGGATGTAGCTTATGATAAAGAAAAGCAGGAGACAGGGATAGAAAGCGAAGATAGAAGTTTTCAGCTACTCATTGATAAATCTTACGTGACTAAGGAGGGTGAGGATACTTTTATGGATGCTCTGTCAAATACTCAGCCTCCACTTCCATATGTCCCCGAAAGGGTCCATCCCATTATTTCCCATCAGCAGCCACGGGCACTCAGTGCATCTGCCCCTACAGCTTTTTCACCCACTGCTCCAGTTACTGTGCCCTCTGCTCCTCCTGCACTCTTTAACTGTTGCAATACCTACTACTCCTGCCTCAATAATTCATCCCTCATTAACCTTAATTACTGACAAGCCAGTGCATGGCTCGCGAGATAGAGATACCATTGGATTAAGAGAACGGCCAGGTCCAATAATGCGATTGGGGTGGGAGATAGAGAAAAAAAAGAAGTAGCGGATCAGGTGATAAAATTGGCTTGTAACCCGATCTATAGTCTCACAGATATTTGGCAAGTGATGCAGAACTATGATCCCTTCTTGCAACAACATACCCTCAAGCATTTGTCTTCTACCTTGATTGACTTCTGGTGCGTGCACATTGAAACGGAAGCATCCAAGATATTATTTGATATCAATAAAGATGCTTAAGTACATAGTTTGGAGCCAACCTCCATCTATAGAAATGGTTCCACACTGATGACTTATAGGGATAGACTACATGATCAGAGTCCCACTAAAATAACACAATTTCCAATGCGAGAAGTTCACCCAATTTATCATCCATCAATTCTTGCAGTAACAGTTCAGCACCGAACAGTTACCACACAGTCTGTACCTGCTTGCTTCCAGGAACAATGGGTTTATAGCCCATGGAAATGAAGTGAGGTTTTGACTCTTAAAGCTACATTGCCCGACCCTAGGAAAAATCCTACTGCTTATTATAAAGAATTGACAGAGGCTGCTTACTCTCCTGTAATGACTCTTGCTGACATTGAGATGTTTTTTGGTTCATTAGTTCCGGTTGAATTTGGCGGCAGGTACATACCCAAGATCATGTTGCTGAGTTGGGCAGAACGTGAGATGTGATTAAGGGTTGGGAAAGAGATTGGAAGCCTGGAGATAAACCATGTGCTGAGTTACATGCCTTACTCGGCCATATAATAGCATACATGCATACTCTTATTCCACCTAAGAAAGTTAGTTGGGATATATTGACTGCCTGCAGGTAGAAGAATGACGAGAGTGTGTCTGATTTTTTCACTAGGTTTGAGGGAACATTCTTGGATTACAGTGGACAGGATATGTCTACAGAAGGAGGAGCTTGTTTATTTGTTTATAGGTTTGTCACTAACCTCCTCCCCGAAATAATGTCCCGACTTCAGCCATCTGAGAGCACTTGGTCTACATTTTCTACTTCTGTGATTTTAAATCTGGCCCAATATTATGAGCATAAGATAATGAAGAGAAAGACAAAAATGATTAAAAGCATAAAGATTTAAAGACCAAGGTACTATTGCAACCAGCATATCGAGGTAACCCCAGAGGATGGGGACCCCAACAACAGCTTCTCCATTTTAGGCAGTCTCCGGTTACACCTTTGGGGCAGAATCAGTGTGCATACTGTAAGGAGGAGGGTCATTGGCGTAGCTAGTGCCCCTTACTTTTGCAAAGAGTTTCATCCACTAGAGGACAATGTCCCGGAAATAGGGGCCGCAGGACTGATAGGCAGCAATGTACTTTTTTCCCTGCAGATCGTTCTGATAATTATTTTGATAATGTTAGAGACAGGCAGTACTACAATGACGGCTATGATGTTGATGATGTGACAGGGACGACTTTCAGCTAGGACAGCCAGGGACAGGGTACAGGCCAGTTCAGTTACCTGTAGACCAGTGCAGCCCTTATGTCAAAATAGATCTGCAAGGCTCCCCTAAGGAGTTCCTGGTTGACACAGGTGCCACAAAAAGTTCTATTGCTCGACACCTGGTCCCTGGGGCACCCCTGTCTGGGCAGAATAATGTCACATGGGTTTTTTGGGAGTACCGGTTGTAAGCCTCATTTCATGCCCCCTTGCTCTCACTATTGGTCCTTTTACTGTGGATTCTTCATTTCGTTTTTCATCTAATTGTGGTGAGAATTTGTTGGATCTGGACTTGCTGAAGAAATTGCATGCTGCTATTTATTGTTCTCCAAATGGAGTGTACATTGCAATGGTCCCGGATGTGGGTACTAGACGGTGTCTATCTAAAGTTGCCCCCCTTCCATCTGAGTTTGCTTAAGTACCCCCTACATTGTGGGCCATTGGTGATACAGATGTTGGTCTATTGCATATATCCCCTGTTTCCATACAGGTTATAGACAATGCCATATTGTCCCGCATCCCACAGTATAAAATCCCACAGGGAGGAGAACGAGCCCTTCTTCAAATAGTTCAGGATTTAATACGTAAAGGGGTTGTTGAGGAGACTACAGGTAATGCATGTAATAGTCATATTCTTCCTGTCCTAAAGAGGACACTTTCAAGTTACTCTGATAAAGATGGTGAGGTATATTGTTTTGTGATTGATTTACGAGAAGTTAATAAAATAGTAGTTCCACAATTCCCAGTGGTTCCAACATTACTACCCTTTTGATAATGAGATAATGATTCCATTCACTGCACAGTTTTTCTCCATTATTGATTTGAAAAATGCATTCTTTAGTATTCCTATACATCCAGATAGCAGGTATTTGTTCGGGTTTACACTAGCTGGTAAAAGCTTTCGCTTCTGTAGTGCACCTCAAGGCTATACTGAAATTCCTAGTATTTATAGTCAAGCATTGAAATGTCAGTTGGATTCACTATCACTTTCTCCAGGTAATGTATTTGTTCAATATGTCGATGATTTCTTAATTGCTTCTGACATGGAACAAGGTTGTAGGGATAGTACAGTGAAATTATTGTTACATCTGCCCCATCATGGACATAAGGTATCACTTTCGAAGTTCCAGCATTGTCAACATGAGGTCACCTATTTAGGTTACCTACTGTCGAAGGAGGGTAGAAGATTAACACCCAAACCCATTAGTACCATCGTTAAAATGCCCCTTCCAAAATTTCAAAAAGATGTGCACGCTTTCATAGGCAGTGGATCCCTAACTACTCTCTATTAATCAAACCTTTGCTTACACTAAGAATGAAAGATGTGCATGAGCCTTTGCCATGGATGCCAGATTGTCGGCAATCTTTTGAACAATTACAAATTGCACTTTACTCTACTCCAGTGCTTGGCAAGCCTAACTATAGAAAGCCTTTTGTCCTCTACGTTCATGAGATGGCTGGTTGCGCCCTCTCTGTCTTGACTCAAAGATTTGGTGATAGACAGAGACCTTGCGCTTATTTCTCTGCTGTGCTTGATCCTGTCGCAAGCGCCCTCATGAGCTATCTGCGAGCGGTCGCGGCTGTGGCCACCTCGATCAGACAATCGGCTGGACTCGTACTTGATACTGACCTCATGGTTATGGCACCCCTTGCTGTGGATACACTTTTGAACAAGACAAGGAACAGCACCTCACCAGCGCACATCTTACCGGTTATGAATTGACATTGTTTGCTAAACATATTACGATTAAAAGATGTGCCACTCTGAATCCAGCCACGTTATTACCCTTTCCTTCTGAAAGCGATGCAGTTGATAAGCATGACTGTATTTTCCGAACGGAGGAAGAGACGTAGGAAGAGACGAAAGGATGGGAGACCTGACTGATGTTCCCTTATCTGACCCTCAAGGAGAACTATATGTGGATGGCTCTCGTTTTAAATTACCAGATGGCACAAATACTGCAGCTTATGCTATTACTATTTTGCGCACTGTGGTGGAAACATCACGTGAACCTTATCAGTCTGCTCAAGCGGCAGAGCTCATGGCTCTAATATGAGCTTGTGAACTGAGTGAGGGTTTGGTTGTCAATATCTACACAGATAGCCAGTACGCATTTGGGTCGCGCATAACTTTGGGCGACTGTGGGCAGAGAGGGGGTTTCCTACCTCTCATGGTACCAAAATCCAACATGGACACCTCATATGGCTGCTTTTATCTGCTTTCACACTACCCAAGAAGTTGGCAATTATTAAGTGTAGCGCCCACAGAAAGATGACAGATGACAAAGGAAGAGGAAATGTGTTTGCAGATCATACAGCCAAGGAGACTGCTCAAAGTAAGATGAAGAGAATGTTTGTTGCAGGTCCAGCTAGATGGGTTCCTAAAAATACTATGTTTGAAAATACGGTCGGTTGAGAGTGTGATAGAGATGCAAAGTGAGGCAACGGTGGAAGAACTAGCAATATGGCAGGAAAGTACAGAGCAGTTAATTTTTTTTTACTTGTTTTTATTACATTTTTCAAGAAACTATACAGTGAAAAAAAGAAAATACAATGTTATTGTAATGTGGATCACCTGAACCACTCATTGGCAGATATTGACAAAAAAACATATGACCACAAATAGCATTGATAGTTCAGTGATCATTAACAATGAAACAACAATACAGGCTCATGTAGCAGAAATATTTTGGCATTCCCGATCCAAAGGACGGCTATTCCAACAATCACAGCATCATTCAATACATTTCTGTCAGTGAGTTCCGGATGTGATAACAGATGGGTGACAAAGAAAGCGAGGGGCGACACTGAAGTTATTTCTGCAAAGCACACACAGTCAGATAACTTGCTACTTTCAAACAGATTTGCGGCTCTCGCTAATCATGACAACATGGACTGACTAGAACCCGAGCAAACAAACTCGTCAGACGATGTCCTGGATGATTGTACTAACATCTTCACCCCCTGTATCACTGTTAATATCCCCACCCCCTGTAATGTTGTAGCCAATGAAGAGGAGGTGACAACAGAACTAGGTAACAGAAAAGCTAGTATCTTATCCTGGAATATTGCTGGCTTACGCGCCAAACAGGATGACCCAACTTGGTTGGGTAAGCTGAAGGAACACGATATAGTGGCCATGCAGGAAACTTGGGCAAGGGACAACTCATTTTGGCTGGATGGTTACTCTTCATACTTTGTTAAAGCACAGTGTACCCAGGCGGGAAGGGATATAGGCGGCCTGATGTTTCTGGTTTCACTAAAAATAGCTGGGAGTGTGAGGGAAATCTCTAGTTCTTCACATTATTTTCAGCTCTTAGAGATCCGCCACCCAGATAAAAATAAGACAGTTCTTATTAACTGCTATAATTCCCTGCAGGGTGGTCCCCAAAATTTTGTTTTAGAAAGTTTAAGTTTATTTATAACTGAGTACATGTCAAAACAAACCACTTTCGTACAAAATATTTTAATGGGTGATTTAAATGTTCACCTGTGTGACTCACATTGCCAGATTAAAGACTTTAATGGGCCTGATTTTACGACTCCTCCCCACTTTGAGCATAATCTAAAGGGATTAGCAATGGAACATTTGCTATCAGCAAATGACCTGTATGAACCAGGCTTTTCTGACACAAATGATCGTGTGGTCACATATAGTGCAAGGGGTAGTGAATCTATCATTGATTACTTTTTTTTGTCCCCAGGGCTTCTTCATTATGTTCATTTTTATAACGCTATTGAAAGTAGATTCAGTGACCACAACCCAGTCCGCTTAATTCTGGATGGGTCGCTAGGATTGCTCAAGGGGGCTTTGACGGCCACCTCCGTGAAGTACGTTAAGAGCAAAGACCAAGGGAGGCGTCTAAAATGGACTAAAGTTTGCCCTGAGGACTTTTTGAATCTTATTGAACAAGATATGATGGCGGAATTTCAGACCTGTAGGGACCCTGCCAGGGGGGATAAAGCGACTATTGCCGCCTTTGAGGCTATCTGCTCAAGGGTGGATAAAGAACTTACTCTTAGCCGAAAAAGGGCACCTGCCCCAGTCTCCGGTTGGTTCGACCACTCTTGTTCAAAAGCTCACTCCGCATTGATTGCAGCGCTTAAACAGTCCCCTAGAAATAAGTTAGTGATAGCGCAGCTAAGGAAAAAATATGCTGAGGCGGTTAAGTTACGGAAAAAAGTTGTAAAAGAAGAAGCATGGGACGCTTTGATGGATTCGACCACCCTCAAGCATAGCTCCAAATTTTGGTCCATAATAAATAACCCCATATTTGCCCAAACACGGAACACAGATCTTGAGACAAATATACCTGAATCAGAGTGGCTTGATCATTTTTTAGTTATCTATGGGAGCAATCAAGTTTATGACACTTTTTGTATTCCTTGCTACTCTGACATGCAACCTATTTTAGATTTTACTGAAAATGATGTCAAGGTTGCGATAATTGGGTCTGCTAAGAATAAAGCCCCAGGACCCGATGGGGTCCCTCTGGATTTATATAAATCAAACCCAGAGTTGTGGGCAACTATATTAACGAATGTTTTTAATCGTGTACTTGTAGGGGGATTCCCCAGTACCTGGGCATGTTCAATCATTGTCCCAATTTTTAAAAAAGGATTAAGAAGCGACCCGAAATGTTATCGCCCTATATCCTTGCTGGATTCTTCTATGAAGATCCTGGGTAAAGTACTGCTGGCGAAAATTAATATGTGGACACTAGAAAATGATATTTTGTCCAATGCCCAGTATGGTTTCAGGTCAGGCAGAGGGACAGAGGACCAATGCTTAAACTTGCACATGTTAATTTCTAAATACACTAAGGCAAAAAAGGGGGCAATTTTTGTTGCTTATATGGATCTATCCACAGCATTTGATTTAGTGAATAGAGCCAAGCTGTGGGGCATGTTATTAGAAATGGGATTGGATCCTCCTTTGGTTCACTTCTTAGCTGAACTCCATAAGGATTTAAAGGCGTCCATTAGAATGGATCAAGATGGACATCGTACAGCATGGTTTAAATCTGGCAGGGGTGTGCGGCAAGGCTGCATCCTTGCCCCTATGCTGTTTACTCTTTACATAAACTCTCTGGAAAGAAGTCTTCTGGCTGCGTCTGCGGACACACCGCGTGCAGGAGACACTCGTATCCCAGTGCTCCTGTACGCGGATGATGCCGCCTTAATAGCTAGAACACATCTGGGCCTCCAGAGACTTCTCAATGCTTTCAGTGATTTTATGTCTTCTCTTGACCTTGTGGTTAACAATGCAAAATCTCATGTTATGGTTTTTGGGGCAGCCAAAAATAACACCAAATCCTTTTATTGTAAGGGGGAAGTAATTACCAACATAAAAGTCTTTACTTACCTTGGTGTAATTTTTGACACTAAGGGTAGTTGGACCCCCCAGTTAACAGCAAAGACCAAAGCAGTGAGGAGCTCTGTAAACACTATTCTAAGCTTCTCAAGGAGGCTCCGGGGGAAACCAAGTGGTGCACTATTAGCTTTGTATAGGGCAAAATCATTGGCTATAGCTAGGTATGGAGCTGGATTGTGGGGATACGTAAAAACTGAAACCATCCAAATAGAGGTCAATAAGTTTTTCTGTTCCATATTAGGACTTCCTTTTTCAACCCCCACTTTTTCTGTCCATCAGGAGCTTGGAGTAGGATACATTTCTGATATCCTCTCTATGGCACCTATTCTTTTGTGGATAAGGGTCTGGATTAATAATAACCTAGGTCTTAACCACAAAATTCTGATGGATTGTTTAAAACTTGACAAATACAAAGATATTGCTTGGTTGGCATATATTTATAAGTGCTCTGTAGAACTCGGACGTCCGGAGATTTTCTCCTCCCCGCTTGATCTAAAAAAAGCAGACTTAATCTGGGTGAAGGAAAACTTTTATAAGCTTAAGTCTTCGGAGAGAGAACAACTCCAGTTATTAAAACCTATGGTTAGAGCACATTTTATGACAATCACCTGTATAGCCATCCAACCGTATCTTGCCATAGTTACCATTCCGTTTCACAGGTGGCTTCTGGTTAAGTTTAGATTTAACCAGATTTATTTGGTATTCTGTGACAGACAGGGTTGGTTCAAACCTGAGGATGCACCTGTATGCAAATGCGACAATTTTTCTACCCAAGACAATATGCACCTTATGCTGTTTTGCCCTCATTATCATGCTCCAAGGCAGAAGTATTTGGTACCTTTGTTAAAGGGTAAAGCCTTTATGCAAGTAAAACCAGCTCTTCTATATCTACAAATGCTTGATTCGCCCCTGGTAATGTTTAGTGTAGCAAATTTCCTAGTTGCTGCAGTGCGAATAAGGAAGAGGAAATTGCATGCTTAATAGTGTGGAGTGTGACGAACGTGGTATATCTAGCTTTTTTGCACATGTAGAGTCCTTTTTAAATCTGATCTTTTTATTGTTTTTAAATTGTATTGTATTGTATGACATTTTTAAATATGCACTTGGACTGATTTTTAATTGCTGTAGTATGCTTTTATGATTTTTAACAAAATCGAATAAAGTGGTTTTTGACTTTTGATAACAGATAGGAGCGGAGTGGCTGCCAGACATTTTTAGGGCGGTAGGCATGTGGAAGTAGGGGCGCATATACATCGCTAGTCGTATCACAGTACATCATATCCCTGAGCCACGCTCCAACAGGCTCCGCTGTGCCACTCCAATTCAGGGACACCTGTCTTTTACCAGTACTAGTGCAATTGCAGTGAAGCGTCTTATTCCCTTGCTCAACGGGAGCACATACCCCAACAGGGCCAACAAAGGTGTGTGTGGGAGTTCAACCTCAACCATTTGTTCAAAATGCCCAAACACTGCCTCCCAAAAGGCCAGCACAACAGGGCAATTCCATGCCTAATGAATGAAATCGGCATGCGCCCCGCTCATCTCTGGCAGCAACCTGACTTTGTACAGTTCATCTTTGCAAGCAGCAAAGGGGTGAAATAGATTCTGTGTAGGTATTTAAAGTGCAGGAGTTTGTGTTTATAATTATTAGACACTAGGCGTGTCTTTTCATAACACTAGGCCCACATCTTCTCTGTTATAGGCTGCTCCAGGTCTCTTTCTCATGCCGCGCGTCCTCCACCACCCATCATTGGTCGGAGTGCCAGTTGGTATAGCCTGGAAACTAAATGTGCGCTATAGGCACGGTAATTATTGTTGTTAGTGGGGAGAGGTCTGTAGGCTCCTCTGTTTTAGGGCGCAGCGCAGTGACCAGTGCCATTCACGTTCTATGCACAAGAAAAAGGTCCAGCATGCTTACATCTCTATCCGCTGTCAAGTCTGCCAGCGTACGTAATTGACCGTCCCTGAACATCCCACCCATGTTTTGTATTTGACAGTGGATAAGTTCCCACTGCGTCAGCTTTTCAGTCGTGGGTGCTATTCAGGGATTATTGAGAATCGGCAAATGAGTGAATACAATCGCTTAGCCCCAAGTATCTGCACGAGCACTTCCACGCCCAACCCTAGGTTTGTAGGGTATGTATCTCAGCCGGCGTTTTCCCAAGCCCGTGCAGAAGAATAGTGGAAAAAGGGTAAGGGCGGGCCTGCTGTGCTCAGGCTTCAGTAACTGTAGGCACGCATCCGGATGGTACCAAAAGTAAGCATAATGCGCCTGTGCCACTAGGTAGTACAGGTAGAAGTCGGGTACACCAAATCCCCCTCTCGCGAAGGGTTGAATGAGAGTTTTCTGACCCACCCGTGCCTGCCCCCTCGCCCAAATCAGCCCCATCAGCATCCTTTTAAGGGTTTTAAAGAAAGCAGCTGGAGTGGGATAGGTACATTTAAAAATAGGTATAAAAACGTGGGCATCACAACCATCTTAATGATTGCGATGTGTCCCACTATCGATAAGGGCAGTGTAATCCAGAAATCAATATATCCCGAAAGAGGATCAATGGGCGGACCATAATTGAATCGCACTACCTCTGAGGCCATGCGATGAATAATTACCCCAAGATATTTGGGGGGTATCGTTGCACCAGCGCAGAGGGAACTCCAGTGTGAATGGTGCAGTGGCATCTGTCAGAAGGAATATTTCAGTCTTCCTCCAATTAATGACCAGGTCAGAGAAGATGCCAAAATGCACCACCTCTCTCATAATAGGGGGAAGATTTAAAGCCGGCTCACAGATGAACAAAAGGATGTTATCCGCATATAATGACGCAAGTAAAGGACCTTGATGAAATCCTATTCCCCGTTGAAAGTGCCGCTCCTGCTTATGCCGCACTGGTGGTACCTTTGCAATGATAAAAAGCAGGGGCGAGAGCGGGCATCCCTGTCAGGTGCCCCTTGACAACATGAATCTATTGTATAATAACCCATTTATACGTAGTTGTGCGACCAGACTAGTATATAGAAGACAGACTAATGACCGAACATTTTGAGGGAAGTCTAGTTTGGTTATCGCTGCGTGCAAGAAGTCCCACTCTAGGAAATCAAATGCTTTTTCTGCATCTAATAATATCGCCATGGCAGGAAGTAGAGCGTTTGCAGCTTTACCTAAGTGGAACTGTTTCACATAAATCCATACTTAAAGGGGGATATAATCTGCCCAATTAAAAGCGAAATGCGTGTGGCCAGCACTTTAGCTAATATTTTATAATCCTGATTTAGGAGGGACAGTGGCCTATAAGAGGCACAATGATCAGCCAGCTTGCCCGGTTTCAGGAGCATGGTTACTACTGCCTCGCGCATAGTGGGTTGGAGTTCATCGGATTCCAGCGCTTCTGCGTAAACCTCCAATAAGTGCGGGACTAGTTGCTCCTTGTACGTTTTATAAAACGTGCCGGTAAGACCATCCCATCCAGGCTATCAATGGCCTTGATAATCTTGTCTGCACCAATAGGCGAGGCGAGGAACTGTTGTTGCCCCCTTACTATCCATACCATTGCTATTTCATTTCGATAATCTGTCAGCGCTTCGCCAGTAGGTGGCGAGCACATTGTGTAGGGGCGAGTGTAATAGGACAGGAAGCACGACTGAATGTCAGCACTAGCCTGGAGCTGCGTAATATATGTAGCCTGGCGCTTGGGAGTGAGTAAACATGCCAAGGTGTGACCGGGCCTCTCTCCCTTCCCTGGCGCAAGCGTACTTCCCTAATAAGCTGTTTTCTGCTCCGCCAGCTCCTGGAATTCTCCCAGTAGTTAGCGTGGTGATGCAGCGGAGAAGGATCCACACCTGTCATCGTGCGGGCATTCATGTCTCGGAGCTCCCGCTTAGTAGCATTGAGCTCTCGGCGAATCGTGCAGAGCACCTCAGCCTGTTTAGCAATGCAGATGCCCCTGGTGTAATCTTTAAAAGCCTCCCACAGAGTTGCATAGCGAGACACAGGGCCAGTATTTATCTGAAAGTACTCTACAATCGCGTCCTGCACTTCGCCCCTGAAAACATTATCTAAGAGCGCCTCAGCAGGAACGCGTGGAGACGCGGAGGAATGCACAACAGTGACAGCAGCACTGGCGAATGGTTAAATAGAGTGCATGGCAGGTAATCCACCTCCCGTGTGTTGAGGAGTAAATCAGGGGTAACATACCATTGGTCAATACAGGACCAATTACCATTTGGTGCTGAGTAAAAAGAATATCCCAGCGCAACCAGGAACCGGTGCCATCTGGCATCTTCCAGGAGATGTGTGCATATTAATGTCTGAAGCTCCCTCACAGTGCAAGGTTTAGTGTTGTGCCCAGTGCCTGTGGTACCTGACCCGGGTTGTAGCGTAAGGTTGCAATCACCCCCAAATATTATAGAGTCAATCGGACTGCCCGTAATGTGAGTTGAAATGCTAGCGAAGAAGCCTTGGGCATCCACATCAGGGGTGTAAACATTTGTAAATAGCAAGCACAGTGCACCTATAGATCCCGCCACCAGTAGATAGTGGCCCTCCGCGTCCTTGAACACAGTCTGAGCCATGAAAGGGAGCGACTTGCGAATCAGTATACAGACTCCCCCTGAGTAAGTACTATACCCAGCGAAAAAATGGTTGCCACCCCAGCTAGCTGCAAATATTTTGTCTTATTTCGGGACATAGTGTCTCCTGCAACAATGATCCTGTCGCAAGCGCCCTCATGAGCTATCTGCGAGCGGTCGCGGCTGTGGCCACCTCGATCAGACAATCGGCTGGACTCGTACTTGATACTGAACTCATGGTTATGGCACCCCTTGCTGTGGATACACTTTTGAACAAGACAAGGAACAGCACCTCACCCGCGCACATCTTACCGGTTATGAATTGACATTGTTTGCTAAACATATTACGATTAAAAGATGTGCCACTCTGAATCCAGCCACGTTATTACCCTTTCCTTCTGAAAGCGATGCAGTTGATAAGCATGACTGTATTTTCCGAACGGAGGAAGAGACGTAGGAAGAGACGAAAGGATGGGAGACCTGACTGATGTTCCCTTATCTGACCCTCAAGGAGAACTAAATGTGGATGGCTCTCGTTTTAAATTACCAGATGGCACAAATACTGCAGCTTATGCTATTACTATTTTGCGCACTGTGGTGGAAACATCACGTGAACCTTATCAGTCTGCTCAAGCGGCAGAGCTCCTGGCTCTAATATGAGCTTGTGAACTGAGTGAGGGTTTGGTTGTCAATATCTACACAGATAGCCAGTACGCATTTGGGTCGCGCATAACTTTGGGCGACTGTGGGCAGAGAGGGGGTTTCCTACCTCTCATGGTACCAAAATCCAACATGGACACCTCATATGGCTGCTTTTATCTGCTTTCACACTACCCAAGAAGTTGGCAATTATTAAGTGTAGCGCCCACAGAAAGATGACAGATGACAAAGGAAGAGGAAATGTGTTTGCAGATCATACAGCCAAGGAGACTGCTCAAAGTAAGATGAAGAGAATGTTTGTTGCAGGTCCAGCTAGATGGGTTCCTAAAAATACTATGTTTGAAAATACGGTCGGTTGAGAGTGTGATAGAGATGCAAAGTGAGGCAACGGTGGAAGAACTAGCAATATGGCAGGAAAGTACAGAGCAGTTAATTTTTTTTAAACTTGTTTTTATTGCATTTTTCAAGAAACTATACAGTGAAAAAAAGAAAATACAATGTTATTGTAATGTGGATCACCTGAACCACTCATTGGCAGATATTGACAAAAAAACATATGACCACACATAGCATTGATAGTTCAGTGATCATTAACAATGAAACAACAATACAGGCTCATGTAGCAGAAATATTTTGGCATTCCCGATCCAAAGGACGGCTATTCCAACGATCACAGCATCATTCAATACATTTCTGTCAGTGAGTTCCGGATGTGATAACAGATAGGAGCGGAGTGGCTGCCAGAAATTTTTAGGGCGGTAGGCATGTGGAAGTAGGGGCGCATATACATCGCTAGTCGTATCACAGTACATCATATCCCTGAGCCACGCTCCAACAGGCTCCGCTGTGCCACTCCAATTCAGGGACACCTGTCTTTTACCAGTACTAGTGCAATTGCAGTGAAGCGTCCTATTCCCTTGCTCAACGGGAGCACATACCCCAACAGGGCCAACAAAGGTGTGTGTGGGAGTTCAACCTCAACCATTTGTTCAAAATGCCCAAACACTGCCTCCCAAAAGGCCAGCACAACAGGGCAATTCCATGCCTAATGAATGAAATCGGCATGCGCCCCGCTCATCTCTGGCAGCAACCTGACTTTGTACAGTTCATCTTTGCAAGCAGCAAAGGGGTGAAATAGATTCTGTGTAGGTATTTAAAGTGCAGGAGTTTGTGTTTATAATTATTAGACACTAGGCGTGTCTTTTCATAACACTAGGCCCACATCTTCTCTGTTATAGGCTGCTCCAGGTCTCTTTCTCATGCCGCGCGTCCTCCACCACCCATCATTGGTCGGAGTGCCTGTTGGTATAGCCTGGAAACTAAATGTGCGCTATAGGCACGGTAATTATTGTTGTTAGTGGGGAGAGGTCTGTAGGCTCCTCTGTTTTAGGGCGCAGCGCAGTGACCAGTGCCATTCGCGTTCTATGCACAAGAAAACGGTCCAGCATGCTTACATCTCTATCCGCTGTCAAGTCTGTCAGCGTACGTAATTGACCGTCCCTGAACATGCCACCCATGTTTTGTATTTGACAGTGGATAAGTTCCCACTGCGTCAGCGTTTCAGTCGTGGGTGCTATCCAGGGATTATTGAGAATCGGCAAATGAGTGAATACAATCGCTTAGCCCCAAGTATCTGCACGAGCGCTTCCACGCCCAACCCTAGGTTTGTATGGTATGTAACATGGGAGAGGTGTGGCGCCGCGGCCAGGGCGACTGACGCTGGAATCTGGGGATCAGGGTTCGATCCCCGGCTCCGGTGGCAGGTTAGCCCAGCACCATGTGACTCTGGGCAATAGCTCGCTTAATCTTCCCGACGGCCCCCAGCGCCTAGAGACCCTTACGGGTGATTGTGCGCTTTATAAATGTGGATTATTATTATTATTATTATTATCTCAGCCGGCGTTTTCCCAAGCCCGTGCAGAAGAATAGTGGAAAAAGGGTAAGGGCGGGCCTGCTGTGCTCAGGCTTCAGTAACTGTAGGCACGCATCCGGATGGTACCAAAAGTAAGCATAATGCGCCTGTGCCACTAGGTAGTACAGGTAGAAGTCGGGTACACCAAATCCCCCTCTCGCGAAGGGTTGAATGAGAGTTTTCTGACCCACCCGTGCCTGCCCCCTCGCCCAAATCAGCCCCATCAGCATCCTTTTAAGGGTTTTAAAGAAAGCAGCTGGAGTGGGATAGGTATATTTAAAAATAGGTATAAAAACGTGGGCATCACAACCATCTTAATGATTGCGATGTGTCCCACTATCGATAAGGGCAGTGTAATCCAGAAATCAATATATCCCGAAAGAGGATCAATGGGCGGACCATAATTGAATCGCACTACCTCTGAGGCCATGCGATGAATAATTACCCCAAGATATTTGGGGGGTATCGTTGCACCAGCGCAGAGGGAACTCCAGTGTGAATGGTGCAGTGGCATCTGTCAGAGGGAATATTTCAGTCTTCCTCCAATTAATGACCAGGCCAGAGAAAATGCCAAAATGCACCACCTCTCTCATAATAGGGGGAAGATTTAAAGCCGGCTCACAGATGAACAAAAGGATGTTATCCGCATATAATGACGCAAGTAAAGGACCTTGATGAAATCCTATTCCCCGTTGAAAATGCCGCTCCTGCTTATGCCGCACTGGTGGTACCTTTGCAATGATAAAAAGCAGGGGCGAGAGCGGGCATCCCTGTCAGGTGCCCCTTGACAACATGAATCTATTGTATATTAACCCATTTATACGTAGTTGTGCGACCAGACTAGTATATAGAAGACAGACTAATGACCGAACATTTTGGACGGAAGTCTAGTTTGGTTATCGCTGCGTGCAAGAAGTCCAACTCTAGGAAATCAAATGCTTTTTCTGCATCTAATAATATCGCCATGGCAGGAAGTAGAGCGTTTGCAGCTTTACCTAAGTGGAACTGTTTCGCATAAATCCAGACCTAAAGGGGGATATAATCTGCCCAATTAAAAGCGAAATGCGTGTGGCCAGCACTTTAGCTAATATTTTATAATCCTGATTTAGGAGGGACAGTGGCCTATAAGAGGCACAATGATCAGCCAGCTTGCCCGGTTTCAGGAGCATGGTTACTACTGCCTCGTGCATAGTGGGTTGGAGTTCATCGGATTCTAGCGCTTCTGCGTAAACCTCCAATAAGTGCGGGACTAGTTGCTCCTTGTACGTTTTATAAAACGTGCCGGTGAGACCATCCCATCCAGGCTATCAATGGCCTTGATAATCTTGTCTGCACCAATAGGCGAGGCGAGGAACTGTTGTTGCCCCCTTTCTATCCATACCATTGCTATTTCATTTCGATAATCTGTCAGCGCTTCGCCAGTAGGTGGCGAGCACATTGTGTAGGGGCGAGTGTAATAGGACAGGAAGCACGACTGAATGTCAGCACTAGCCTGGAGCTGCGTAATATATGTAGCCTGGCGCTTGGGAGTGAGTAAACATGCCAAGGTGTGACCGGGCCTCTCTCCCTTCCCTGGCGCAAGCGTACTTCCCTAATAAGCTGTTTTCTGCTCCGCCAGCTCCTGGAATTCTCCCAGTAGTTAGCGTGGTGATACAGCGGAGAAGGATCCACACCTGTCATCGTGCGGGCATTCATGTCTCGGAGCTCCCGCTTAGTAGCATTGAGCTCTCGGCGAATCGTGCAGAGCACCTCAGCCTGTTTAGCAATGCAGATGCCCCTGGTGTACACTTTAAAAGCCTCCCACAGAGTTGCATAGCGAGATACAGGGCCAGTATTTATCTGAAAGTACTCTACAATCGCGTCCTGCACTTCGCCCCTGAAAACATTATCTAAGAGCGCCTCAGCAGGAACGCGTGAAGACGCGGAGGAATGCACTACAGTGACAGCAGCACTGGCGAATGGTTAAATAGAGTGCATGGCAGGTAATCCACCTCCCGTGTGTTGAGGAGTAAATCAGGGGTAACATACCATTGGTCAATACAGGACCAATTACCATTTGGTGCTGAGTAAAAAGAATATCCCAGCGCAACCAGGAACCGGTGCCATCTGGCATCTTCCAGGAGATGTGTGCATATTAATGTCTGAAGCTCCCTCACAGTGCAAGGTTTAGTGTTGTGCCCAGTGCCTGTGGTACCTGACCCGGGTTGTAGCGTAAGGTTGCAATCACCCCCAAATATTATAGAGTCAATCGGACTGCCCGTAATGTGAGTTGAAATGCTAGCGAAGAAGCCTTGGGCATCCACGTCAGGGGTGTAAACATTTGTAAATAGCAAGCACAGTGCACCGATAGATCCCGCCACCAGTAGATAGTGGCCCTCTGCGTCCTTGAACTCAGTCTGAGCCATGAAAGGGAGCGACTTGCGAATCAGTATACAGACTCCCCCTGAGTAAGTACTATACCCAGCGAAAAAATGGTTGTCACCCCAGCTAGCTGCAAATATTTTGTCTTATTTCGGGACATAGTGTCTCCTGCAACAATGCTCCATGTATCTTATGCCTAGCTAGATATGCAAGCACCTGTCCTCCCTTACGTGAGTTTGACAGTCCCCTAACATTCCATGAAATACAACGCATTTCAAGGCCTCCGAATCACCCCCCAAAACAGCAGGCGATATACTTTGCAGTCCTCTGTGGCATTTTGGTCGTGCTTGGATAGCCTGCCGACAGTTTTCCATGGCCTGTGAACATAAAGATAAAACAAACATATTCAACCAGAGCTCCCACTCTCCCATCCCCCACCAACATCGGATATCCACCCAACCTATATCCGGTGAATCCCCACACATTTTAACTTAATAAAAGATTTTTAAAAAACAAGAAAATATCCCCACACCAAGTGCTAAAAGTAGGAGTTCTTCTAGGGGGGGCAGCAACGCCCCAAGCATACCTAGAACTATGATAACAGTGCTACAACATGTAATATATATCTGCATTCGTAAAAGAACAATATAATGAGCATGTTATTGGTGAAGGAGAGGGAAGGCGGAGAGCATCCCGGCATCCAGCATCTTGAGTGTTCCTGAACCTACGCCAAGGCTAGTATGTCTCTGAGGATATGGAGAGCACCCCATCATTAATTCCATGCTCTCAGCCCATGCAAGCCCTACTTTCCAGGGGAGTCTCCCCAGCCCAATTTGTGGTGCTTCCAGTAGTCCGCTGCCTCCGCAGGCATGTCAAATATGATAGCTTTACCGTTAAGTTGAACTCATAGGCGCGCCGGGTACAGAATGGTATAGCAGACGTTCTCGTTCCTCAAGGTTCGCTTTATATCTTGAAACTTGCGCCGGGCCTTGTCCACCACGGGCGTGAAGTCTGGTCATTCCCTGATATTGCAGATTTTCCATCTCCTGGGCCCTTCTCAGTGTAACATCTCAGTCATGGCAATTCAGCAATCGCGCAATGAAGAGCCCGGGGGGTGGGGGGGCACACCAGGAGCAGATCTGGGGGCCAGGGACCGGTGAGCCATATCCACCGCAAATGTAGTAGAAAAGTTGTCTCTGCCTGAAGTGCTACAAGAATTTGGAATTTTCTTCCTCCTACCCTCCACCTAACCACATGCCATGTTATCTTCAAAAAGTGTCCAATGTTCTGCTCTTTGAAAGAAACTTAGGTTAAATTCATCCTGCCTACACTCGCTCTCCATTGTATGCTTTAAATTGTCCACAGTCACATCTCAAAGCTACCTATGCACAGTATGAGGAAATGTACTTATGTACAGCTTATCTCCCACTGGTTCCTGATTTCCGTTTTTTTATTCCTTCTAGGTTCCATCTCTAATGTATTCTTGATGTGATTGTCTGGTAACGATTCTTTTGATAAGCGCTCTGATGCAAATGGGCCAAGTCTGAACTATATAAAATCAAAGTGAGAAAGAAAGAAAGAAAGAAAGAAAGAAAGAAAGAAAGAAAGAAAGAAAGAAAATAAATCATCTTTTCTCTCCCCAAACCCCCAATAGGATGTTCTCTTTCCTTCTCCATAGTAAACCTTTTCTTCCATTCACCCCAGCAACCTTTTATCTCCCTCTCTCCCTCACTAAGCTGTTCTCCTGTATTTTCCCTCTTTTCTACCTCAACTACTCTCACCGCTCCCATCTCCTTTCTTGCCCCTTTCCTGTATTTTGAAGCTTTCTATATGCGACTATAGCTCATTTTCTCTCCCTTCCTCGCCAGATATACATTTAAGTCTAAAGTGTGAATCACATCTCTATTGTCAAGGATGTCCAACACAGCGATTTTTATTTCACAAAGCGATAATTGGGTGGTCTAAAAATACCGTACCTTTGACGTCAATGTACATTCGCTGGCCTGGCTGGGACTTTTTGGAAGCTTCAGAGTTAAGCTCCTAGGTATGCTGCCTCCAGTGCTGGTGTGGGATGCACCTCCTTACATACCAACAGTCCCTCCCCCACGTGGGGTGAAGGGCATTCCTCCTGAGACCAGGATGAAGGAACTCTTCCACAAGTACTTAATCAGCACATGGGCACTCACAGTTGGAACAGTCAAGGATTTAGACCCTTCAGCCACCATGTAAAAGACATCATTGGTGATCTCAAAATATAATTTTAGAACAGTTTTTCACCAATGCATCTACTTAGGTTAAATTGGGAAGCCACATCAATTTCTTACACTCACCTGATTTTAAACTTCATGCACATCTACTCTACTAGAAGTTGTGATTGACACCCAACAATACTAATTGTCCAGTGTTCTCTATATTTAAAAATAAATGTAGAAAGGGGATAGATGTTATTGTCCCTGAGTTTTTGTGGAAAATTCTGTTAAAGAAAAGATGGAAAACTGTGTTTTGTGGGCTTATTATGATGGCAGACGGACTTAAGTCCGTCCGCCATCGTCTCCTATCTGGGACCACCCACCAACCGTGCGGTAGTCCCACAATAGGAATTAGGATATGACCTCCACCGTGGCGGTCGCATCACCCACGTTTAACATTGTGATGGGTGCTACTGGCTCCAGCACCCGCAGCAATATTAAAAAGGGATGTTTTACATATCCCTGTACTACGTGACAGGCATCATGTGGTGCCTGTCACTTGGTACAGAGATATGACCAACACCCAAAGAAATGGGCCAGGGGCGGAGGGGGGCCGCTATGGGCCCCCAGTGACCATTTATTTATTTATTTATTGGGCTTCTAAAGCGCGACAGCTACCCAAAAAGGGTTTCCCGGCGCTGAGAGAACTTAACCATCCCTGTCAGCCTTTTCATGGCAGTTGAACCGGCATGGAAAGGCTGGCGGGGATGTATATCATTATATGTCCGGCAGAGCGTAACAGGCACTGCCACTATTCTGGCTAATGCGGGAGGTCCGTTTGGCGGTCAGATTCTATCCGACTGTCGGGACCGTGCCGCCATCGTAATGTGGCTGTTTGATCGGCCCTCAGAATTGGCTGGTGGACCACCACAGACCGGCTGATGGTAGCGGTCCTCCTGCAGTTGAAATGAGCCCCATTGTTATCTTTTACACATCAGTGTCAGTGCCAAGAAGATAGCTTTATGGGTTCAGTGCCTGCTGACCACCCCTGGACAATCTTATGGTCACTGTGCGGACAGTATCTCAGAAGCTTTGCTATGGTGCAAAAAACAATTTGGACTATTTTTAATGCTAGTGCAATGCGAAATAGAGCAAACCGTATTTGCACTAAGGCAACACATGTAGCAAACTGGTGTCACACTATGTTTTAAGTATACAATAGAGGAAGAAGATTCAATAAAAATGAGAGTAAAATGAAAGGATTGACCTGCATGAACCATAATACGTGGGGAGGAATGCTTCACCGTGTTCAGCCTGAATACCACACCTGTGAACATTTAACGGGGCTCCTTCTGAGCTAGAGGTAGCTAAATTGGTTCTCTAAGCCAATGGGACACGCCTACACTTTCTTTTGTGTTTCACCTCAAAACCTTAAAGCAGCAGGAAGCACCTCCGAATGAAAATAATACTATTATCCAATAAGTGGCAAGAACTGCAAAACAGGTGTCAGGATATATCCAGCAGTGGGGCTTGACTTCTAAACTCTTGTAAAATAAACCGCTTGAACGACATCCACCATAATATCTTCAAAGGACTTTCTTCATATGTTCATTGTGTAACTCACGTCTGTGAAATAGAGCAAAATCTGCTTGTTCTAATCCGTATAGCACAAGCCTCGAAAGCGTGAAAATGGATATAGCCCGATTCAGTTCTATGCCTCATCTGCTGTTATTTAAGTGGCAATGCACTGTTCAGGCAGTGGCTTTCGCTATAAATCCAGTACATAGAATATTGTGCCTCCGAGTTTGCCTAACATTAGACCTCAAGCCTTCAAGAATTGAAGAATATGGCTGGGGACAAGGTAGGCCTGAAACCTTCAGCACGTCTCACTGGTAAACCAACGGATTTTGTCAGGCAGGAAATACATACTCTCTTTTTCTTTTCATTTCAGGTGTTTTCTTTTCCCGAGCACACATAGTAACAATAGTGATTCATGTGCTCATCATACTGACACAATTGTATCCACTAATCCGTAAAGGTTCAGTTTTCGAGTACAGAACCAGATCTCGTAAAGAAAAGTGTACAGACCCCTAATAGTGTGGGGCACTCGGAAATTACTTTGCCCAGCCTCACCCTACGTCGTTACATTATTACTTTCATCGGATGTGATAAAATCGCTGAAATTCTTAAAAAGAGTACGCTATTCATGTAAAACACGTTTTTTTAAAGTTATTAATTTTGAAAAACGTGAACGATGCTTCTGATTAACTAGTCCTACATATGATTTCATAATTCTTCCTCAACATAATTCTGTGTTCCTAAATTCACAGCAACCGCCCCACCTCCGTTCTTTTGTTACCTGACCTGCCCTCTCCTCCTCCCCCTCGTCCCTGTCCCCTCCCGCCTTCCCAAGCAGGCAGGCGCAGACACAGGTCCTAACTGTAAGAACTCAAATCTTCAAAAGAAAGGAAAACGGAGGCCTGGGGCCTTAACTGACAGCCACTCTCGCTCCATGCCTGCTAACACACAAATAAGAGCTATATAAATTCTATAATAGAAGACTGTATAATACAGGCGTCGGGCAGGCACTGTGCATGTAATGTGCTATGTGCAGTGCTTACTTTGAGGCAGTACTCATTTTGGGGGGCTGGCACTTCTTTTATCTCGTCAGACATTTCCCGGAGCGAAAAACACACAAAGAGAAAATACGGTAAACTCGCCACAAAGGTAGATAGGACAGAATTGCAGGAGTGAGATATAGAGGGAGAGAGTGTCTGACTTTGGATTGAGGAGGCCTGAGGTGGATTCAAGGCTACAGTCTTGGTATTCAGCGGACAGCATTTAATAGCACTGGCCGCGGGCTTCTGAACAGAGCTTTGTGTACCAGTACTCATTACTTTACGTACTAGGCCCTGGTTGTGTGAATGCATGGCCGTAAGGCAGCCTGCCTGTCGCAAACAGGTAAAGGCATGAAACATCTCAGACAGAGGTGGTGGAGGCGTGAAACAGCCTCAACAGATCTGTGAGATTCAAGACGCAGACACTACTTAAGATGGCGGCTGCTGGAATGTTGGCCCCTGGGGGAAGTGAGGGTCACAGAGCAGTCTTTGCCCGGGGTGCTTTGTGCAAAAGCCGGAAGGGACAAGGCTGGGATAGGGCTAGTGAGGGGAAGGGGAGGGTTTAAGATAGGCTATTTAGGTGTCAGGAAAGGAGGATCCAGCCTTTTACTGACACCGAACACCACTGGGAGAGCCTGTGTCTGGGGTAGGAAAAAGTTAGTCGGATCAGTGGACACCCAGCAGGGTGCTTACAGGATAGACATTGCAGCAGGTTTTACAGATTGGGGGCTGTCAGCGCGCTATTTACCCAAGGCGCTAGAGGCCATTAGGGCAGCGTTGATCACGTTGGGCGAGGTGGGCACGGCGGACCTCCTGCAACCAGGCGTCCTCAACCCGGCCTCTCGGTGCATGCCGCATCGAGCGGGGTTGCGGCTGTGGTGGTGGCTTGTCAGGATGACCTGCCATCAGGGAGGATTCCTGCGTGGCCAGGGGCGCACGGGCAGAGACTGCAGGAGCAAACACAGGGGCCAGAGGAGAAGCCTTCTTGCATGGCCACAGGCTACACTGGTCTGACAGGGGGCAGGGCCTGCACAGCTGGAGCAGGACTTGCAAGCGGCCAGCCCGAGGCTTACCGGGATGGAAATGCAGGGGAGGGGGCACCACAGATGACAGGGGACAGGCCGTAGGACTGTCGATGCGCCACCTGAGCCACACAAGTAGACAGAAGGATGCTGGGGATGCCCCGGGGCCCGTATGTAAGAAATTAAAATAGGCTAAGCGGAGCCCAGGGCCACAGGCTCCGAGTAGGGTGGGACTACCTCCTTTCACGGGGAGCCCAGGACATTGAATGTAGCAGATGGCACAAGGGGGGAAAGAGGTGGGGGGGCGGGTGGAGGGAGGGCACAGGATCAGAATTGGCAGGCGGGGCCCTGGGTGGATTTAGACACCAAAATTAGGGAACAACACTTAGTCATCCAGCTAGAGGACAGAAGGGTCTGCATTTGTGAAGAAAGGGAGAGGGCAGAGGCACTCGCAGCATCGGAGGGTGCTGGGCTGGGGTCAGGGGTACCCCCCAAGAAGACAACAGCAGGCTGACTCAGAGAGAGGGCATCTGAGCGAGGGCAGGGAACATGCAGCATGTTTTGGGCAGGAGGTTTCCCCTTCCTTGGTACTGGAGCCCAGGGAAGGGGGACTGGGGCAGGTGGGGACCGAAACAGGGGAAATGGGTGTGGGTTTCAGAGGAGACGGACACAGGAGGCAGTCTAGGGACAGCCAAGATGGCTTAGGGGCCCAGTGGTGTTCGGGACCCCTCAGGTTGGAGCAGCATGGGGGGAGGGGGCAAGATCAGCAGAAGGAGCCGGTAGAAAGGTGGTGATGCCGGCGGGGCGCAGGACGATCCCAGGATGCTGGTCCGAAGCAGTAGGGGGCTCTGTGGTGGCCTGCCCTCCATCGAGGGCGCGCACACAAGTACGTATGACCAATGAAGGCCCCACAAGGTTTGAGAGAGTGAATGTGAGGAAGGAGAAAGTGGCTGCAAAGCCTAGAAATGAGGCAGAACTGGTGCTAGATTATGAGGATGTGAGTGATGAATGGGAGGAAAGAGAGTTGCGTGATTATGAGGAAGAGACGGTAGAGAGAGTCGGGAGGACAACCAGTGGATTTGGTGTCTTTCAGGGCAATGCCAAGGGCACAGGGAGGGCCAAGCGCGAGGGATCTCGAAGCAGTGGAGCACGACACAAAGACAAGGCGGTCGAGGACTGCCAGGTAAGAATGATTGGTGGGCTGCATGGGAGGGATGGACGTAGGGGCGAAGAAAAAACTCTCAGGTCAATGGGGTTAGGCAATGCGGTAGTGGATGAGCTGAAACCTGTGCGGGCGGGCGCAGTAGCAGTGCTTTCAGAACACAGGACGGGGGACGTGGGTAAGCAAATGGTGGGGGCAGGTGTCCAGATGGACAGTGCCATGGGGGCTGAGGGAAAAGAGGACACGCCTGAGGACAAGTGTAAGAAAAAGCTGCCATATATGGGGTTGGCGATGCTGCTGGGGTCTCATTTGTCGGAAAAGACAAAAAATAGGATATGGAAGCACTAGTGTGTGGACGTTTACAAGCTACTGCACAAGGATATACAGACCAAGGAGGGATCTAAGAGGAGGGGTGGGAGTTAACCAGACAACCAAGAGTGCCCATTAATATGGAAAACTGGATGTCAGCCTTCCTGTTTATGCAAGCATATATTGCGAAAAAAACACTTAGACGGGGCAATAGCTTTGCAAAAGTACATAGACATCATCCGCAAGGTGCTGATGCATTTCGGGCAGCACGCCTGGTTGAGCTATGATGAGGAGTTTATGGTCAGGGTCAGTATTAACCCAGACAAGCCATGGGGAGGTGGATTCAGAGCTCTGGCTGCCTTGGATGTCGTCCATGCATTCCTCGGCAGCCACTCATACAGCCAGTGGACTGCCAGTGACTTACCGGATCTGTCAGCCCCGCCCGCCCCCCAAGGGGTGGGCGGAACAGGACACCAAGGAACAAGCGGAGCAGGATACCATCAGAAACCAGCGGGACCCACTACAGAGGCCGGCTGGAATTTTAATAAGAGATACTGTTCCAGACACCCCTGCAAACTCAAACATGAATGCTCCAAGTGCGGGGAGCACCACCCCATCATGCAGTGTTTTATACGGGCTACCCCAGCAGGGCAGTGGAAGGCATCTAAGGAGAGGGGACAGTCTGGACAAAAGGGGCCCTACACCAGTTAAAGTCGAGGCCATGGGAGTATGGCTCTCGATTTACCCAGAGAAGGAAGCTGCGTTGAGATTACAGTTCAATCCTACTACCTCAACAAATTAGTGACTGAGCAGTGAATTTCCTCGCTGGAAACCCAGATAACGACTATAATCCGGAGTCTTAGTGAAATCCTAGCCAATCTCGCAGCGCCCCAACAACCGCATCACACTCACTCTTCCATCACTCAGACACAACAAAGACCATCCACTATCCCTCCCAAGAGATGGGTAGCTAACCCCCTCCCTAATCTATCGCAGAGACCAAAAAGAACCAGAGACGCTACATCTGAGAACGATGCAGCGGATCTCGCCTCTTTGTACGACAATCATAGTGCTGTCACCCCCAATCCGAAATCCAGGTGATCACCGGACTAGGAAGAGACCAAGCCCCCCTAACTCACCAAGACCACTGACCAACCCCACTAACATCCCCATGGCCCCCTTACGAAGAAACCCAAAACAGAGACGACCCCCACAAACTGAATGCTCATAAACTGCAGATCAGCCATCAAACATGCCATAGAACTAGCAGAATCTATCCTCACTCATGACATTGACATAGCATACTGAAACCTGGCTTAATGACTCCTCCCTTCCACTCCTGGACACCTTCGTACCCCCAGGCTTTACAATCACCAACAAAGACAGAAAAGACCATAGAGGTGGAGGCTTAGCAATCATCTACAGAGACAATATGTCTGTGATGGATACAGAATCATCCAACTACAACACCTTTGAGTGCCTAACTGTCAACATCAACACCTGCAACAAAAAACCACTAGTCTGCCACCTTATCTACCACCCCCCAGGCAACTCCACCGCTTTCACTGAACACCTCTCTGACCTAATTGCCAACTGCTCCCTACGAGATGCAAACAACCTTATTCTGGGCGACCTCAACCTACACTGGAATGCAGATAATAATCCGCTAATCCAAAACCTGAGCAAGTTACTATGCAATAACAATCTCATACAACACTGCATAGAAACAACTCACAACAAAGGAGCAACCCTAGATGCCATCATAGCCAATCAAGACACAGTGAGGATAAACCACACCCTGGCCATAGTTTGGTCTGACCACCACCTAATCCTCTTCCACCTCACTCAGCCAGCCACTATTCAACACCCCACCCAAGAACAACCTGAATTGATCAGAAATCTCACTCAGATCAACATGATTGACCTGGAGGAAAAGTCACCTCTCTCCTCACTTCCTCCTCGGATGATCTATCCACAACAGAACTCACTGATCTCTACAACACATCCCTGTCATCCATTCTTGATCAGATAGCCCCTCTGAAACAAAAAAAAACCAGGAACATCCCATCCAGATCCTGGTTCAATACAGACATCAATAATGAAAGGAGGCAATTTAGAGCCACAGAAAGATTCTGGAGCAGCAACCCCTCCGCTAGCCTTCTCGAACAACTCAAAGCAGCTCGGAGAAATTACAAAAAACACATCCATAAAGAAAAAAACTACTTCTTCTGCTCCGCCCTGGACAATGCAAATAACAGGCCCAACAAACTATTTAAAATCATCAAGCAACAAACCACTAAACCCCCATACCCTTCACCCAGGCCTCCAAGGAACTCTGCAAAAACGTTGCCATTTTCTTCGAAGAAAAAAACACAAACATTGAACACTCGCTAGACACCAGCAAAGATCCCACCAGCGAAAGCCTACCTCCAGCTCCTATAGAAGGCACATGCCTACACCGCACAACTACATGGAAGTTCTTCACTCCCATCATGGAAGCCGAGATTATCAAGCTAATTTCCACTTCCAAACCCACATCTCACCTCCTGGACCCTATACCAACTCAACTGATCAAAAATTTCAAACTCTCCATAGCCCCTTTCTGGTTCAGAATCATCAGCAGCTCCCTGTGATCCGGCATTATACCTGATTGCCTCAAAGTTGACCAAGTCACGCCACTACTAATAAAAAACAGGCCTTGACTGCATGGACCTGAACAACTTCAGACCCGTCTCCAATCTCCCCCTCCTATCCAAAATCCTCGAGAAATGCATCCTCTAACAACTGACTCAACACATGGACAACATTAACCTTCTTGACCCCACTAATCGAGGTTCAGAAAAGGTTTCAGCACAGAGACGGCGATCCTCAATAACACAGACGACATCCACCAGTCACTAGACTCCGGTCAAAGCTGCCTTCTCATTCTCCTCGACCTATCGGCAGCCTTTGACTTAGTAGATCACCAACTTCTCATCAAGGCCATACAAGAAAGGTTTGATGCCAATGAAAAGGTCCTCCGTTAGTTCACCTCTTTCCTCCAGAACCGCTCAAGAACTTTACCTCCGACCTCCACCCCATCAACAGAGGTGTACCCCAAGGCTCAGTGCTCTTACCTCAACTGTTCAACATGTACATGGAACCCCTCACCACCATACTTAAAAAGGCGAATATCCCCTTCCACCTATACGCCGTTGACACACAGATCTATCTAGAAACCTCCTCCCCAAACAACATCCTCAGACTTAACAACACTCTAAACAAAATTCAACATTGGCTCTCCCAAAATCACCTTAAACTCAATCAGGAAAAAACGGAAGATCCTCCTCGTTTCCAACAAAGAAGAGAACCCTCAAATCGCAGAATGGCTTAAAGCTTTAGACGCTCTAAACGGTAATCTCACACTGGCTAAATCCGTAAAATCCTTAGGAATCACCCTAAACCCCAAACTGGACATGATCAACCACATCAAAAACTCTGCAAAGACAGCCTTCCTCAACCTAAAGCTTCTATACAAAATCAAACCATTCATCCCTTCTAAAGACCTCAAACAAGCCACCCAATCGCTGGTAGTATTCAGGCTCGATTATGGCAATGCAACCTTTACCGGCGCCACAAAATCCAACCTGTCTCCCCTCAAAACAACCCTCATTGCAGCAGCCAGAATGGTCACTGGAATCAGGAAATATGACCACATTTCACCAGCACTAAGAGAACTAAAATGGCTCCCAGTTGAACAGCGAGCTAATTTCAGAACGGCATGCCTCACGCACAAAGCCCTCCACACTGGAAAACCGGACTATCTGGCCGCCAAACTCAAGAGGGGCGGGCAGACAAGAAACCTCAGGAGCTTGAACTCCCTCCTTCTCATCCCCTTGAGAACAGGCAAACACAAAACAGCCACAAGGTCATTTGCTGGAACCGCACCAAAAATCTGAAACTCCATCCCAGCAGACATCAGAACTATCCCTTCCATCACAATATTAAAAAAAAACCCTTAAAACCCTCCTCCTGAACCGCGCCCTCCCGAATGGCTAGCCACGCTATCCCTGACGCCAGTGCTCTCTGACTACACACTGCTCACATCCTCCTCAGCCCGCCTCAAGACTAATGTGCATTATATTAAACTGCCTCAAGATCTTCGGTCTACCTCAATTTAGCATTCAACAAGGCTACCTCAGGACTCTACCTCTACCTCTAGAAGCCTCAGCACAGTTGGACTGCCGGACTTTATGTTCAAGACTGCTCTAAAATGTTTAACTATCATGATACAATGTTGTAAAGCGCTCAGATACCCCCGGGTCAGGTCAGTGCTATATAAAACTCCAAAAATAAATAAAAAATAGAATAGTTGGGTTCTTCCGAGAGATTCCAAGTCAGGTATCAGGGTCCAAGGGGGTGCAGATGGGCAGACAATTTGAAGTCCGCAAAACAGTTAGCTCAGGTGGTAGAGGCCAAACTAACAACAGAAGTGGCAGAGGGGAGGAAAGCAGGACCATTTTTCAAGTGGACTTTGACTGATCTAATCATTTCTCCCCTGGAGGTGGTGCCAAAAAAGGAGCCTGGAGAATACAGGATTATTCACCACCTATCCTGGCCGGAAGGTGGCTCAGTCAACGACTTCATTGCTGAGGAAGACTCAATGGTTTTGCACGCCTTGTGGATATGCATTATGTATGTGTTTTGTAAACATTTACACCCATTTGTTGAATACAAGCTGTACAAAATTAGATAAAGAAGTACTATGGTAGTTATGTGCCACTATGCAAACTATAAATCAAACTAACTCATTGGATGATGTCATCTGTGATGTCATCAATGGTGTAATTTGACTGGGGGTGAGTGTCTGAAAAGTTTCAGCGCTCCGTCCATCATCTCCTTGTGTTTGCTTTGTTCGCCCTGAGTTGGCAGGGTATGCCCAGACGTGGGTCCCTTGCTCACTTTGCGACTGGATTCAAGCTAGCCTGGCTGATGAGGCGTGTTACCCCGAACCAGTCCCAGCATGCTTTATTCCGGTTTAAGGAAGAACTGGCTTGGCAGTTTGGGTGGGCTGTTCCCATGAGGTACAGGGTCAAGATTGCTTTTCATATGGCTTGGTCTGAACTGAGGTGGTGAAGTGAGCTAAAGAACAATGATGTACTCAACCCAGATCTGTGACTGGGGCTGAGTGTCTGAAAAGTTTCAGCGCTCCGTCCATCATCCCCTTGTGTTTGCTTGGTGCAGGGATGCGGGCGGGAAGCGGAGATGGCAAAGTGTGATGTCAAATCGGCTTTTCGGCTGCTGCCCGTTCACCCAGTGGACATCCTGCTACTCAGAATGCAATTTGGGGGTGCCATCTATGTGGACAAAGTCTAACCTATGGGGTGCACCATTTCCTGTGCCCTATTTGAGTTGTACAGTCCCTTTCTGCAATGGGTGTTCACCAAGTTTTCTGGTCACCGGGGAGTGTCACACTACCTGGATGACTTTTTGTTTGTGGGGACCAAACAGTCTAGAGATTGTGGGTGGGCACTGAGACAATATGAGGAGCTGATGCAAGAATTTGGTGTGCAACTTTCTTGGACATCGAATTGGACACAGTGCATTGGGTGGCTTGTTTGCCTAAGGGAAAAGTGGAAGAAATACAGAATTTCCTGCTACAGGTGATGGGGGAACAGAGGATTGAATTGAGGATGGGTCAGAAGCTCCTGGGATTTTTTAACATTGCATGCAGAGTAGTCAGAGCAGGGAGGGCTTTTTGTAGGAGACTCGGCCTGGCCATGTCTGGAGCGGTGCTACCATACCACAGGGTGCAAATTTCGATGGAGGTCAGGGCGGATTTGGCAGACATTCCTGGATGATTTCAATGGGGTACCCTTGGAATTTCTGGAAGAAAACACATTTTTATAAGTTCAAATTTTCTCGGATGCAGCAGGGGCCAAAGGCTTCGGGCATTTCTGGGATGGGCAATGGTGTGCAGAAAAGTGGCCAGAGCGTAGGCTGAAGCAGGGGTGGAGCATTGCCTTCTTGGAGTTTTTCCCATTGCTAGTGGTGTTGGTGGTATAGGGAGACGAGCTGCAGAACAGGATGGAGTTGATTCATGTGGACAACATGACGGTGGTTGAGCTAGTGAACAGGCAGAGAGCGAGGGACCTGAGGGTGCGCAGTTGTTGCGAAGATTTATGCTTCTGTGTCTGTGTCTTTAGGGCCAGACATGTGCCAGGAGTCAGCAATGATATCGCTGATTCCTTATCTCATTCGTAGGCAGCGCTGTTGAAGGACATCTGGGTATGGGGGAATGAGAGTGATTGGTTTGGTCGAAAAATCTCTGGCTGAGTCTACCAGGAGGAGTTACTGGCTGGCATGGAGCGAGTTTGGGGAATTCATGGGCATGTCCTTGGAGCGATGTGTCTAGAATTGCGAGGCATGGAGCAGGGAGTGTTGTGTTTTGTGCTTGGATGCATTGATAAAGGCTTGTCACACACAAGTATTGCGGCAAGCTGGCCGGGATTTTGTTTTATGGCAAACTGCCAAGAACGAGAGTTTGAGCAAAATGTTGAAGGGTTGGGGTAGGGAGCAAGGAGTGGGAAGGCTGTGCCACGGAAGGCAGTTACATTTGAGTTATTGCAAGAGTTTATGAGTGTGTTATCATTGTGCTGTTACGACCCGTTTGAGGTTGCACTATTTAGGCTTTGTATGGTGTGGATGTTTTTTGGGGCCTTCTAGGTCTCGGAGTTGGTAGGGACAGTGCATCAGCAGGGGGTGCAATATGAGGAAGTACGTGTGGATCACAGGCGACAGGGGATATGGTTAAGGCGATCCAAGACGGATAAAACAGGGAAGGTCCGCTGGGTATGGTTGTCTGAGAATGGTTGTAGTGAGGGCTGCCCAGTTCAAACTTGGCGCCATTTCATCGCACTGTTGGGTAGGTGCGCAGCGGGGGTTTCTGTCATGCCACAGGCAGTAGGGGGACAGTTTATCAGTTGCTGGTGGTCTTAAGGATGGCATTGAGCAAACCAGGTCGGAATCCGGTTAGGTTTGGAACGCATTCTTTCAGAATAGGGGTCAAAGGCGGCAGCGTGCTTGGGGTGGTCCTGGGTCAGAATCTGGCAGATTGGGAGGAGGCAGTCTAGATGCTGCGAGCGCTATGTGCGCAAATAGAACGATAAGGGTTGGTGGCTGGATGGTAAAGGGGGTATACATGGGAAATGCTGAATGTGATCTAAGGGTTTCATTTCTACCACAGGATGGGTGAGAGGACCGGGAATCAAGACGGTTACCTGGATTGTAGGACACTCGTTTGTGCACTGGGCAGCGATGTGCGGATGTAACCTGGGATTAAGAAGCAGCCACCATGAGGTTACTTGGTGGGGGAAAGGGAGAATGCGTTGGGGGGCAAAGTTGGTGCCTCAGCGAAGCTGTCCGGACATGAAATTAGTACATCTTGGGGAAAACAATCTAGTACGCCTATCCGGACTTTCATTGCTCCAGGATATGTAGAAGGATTTGGCAGCAATACGGAGGAATTTCTCAGGCACATGTGTCGTGTGGACTGAGCTGGTACCACGTACAGTCTAGAGGGGGCAGTCAAGCATGTAGCAATTGATAAGGCCCGAAGAAAATTGAACTGGGCAATGAGGGTGTTCTGCCAGTCTCAGGATATTGGTCACGTGGGGCTAAGGTGGGGAGGCATGCCTGTTCCGGGACGATGGGGTGTACCTTTCCCGGATGGGATACGCATATTATATGATGTAAATGCGGGATGCGGTAAGCAAGCTATAGAATGAATTCATTTGGTGACAGAGGGCTAATTGACGGGGCGAAAGGTGCACAATTCTCATGGTGGGGCAGGCAACCTCCCTGCGGGGTAGCCTGGTTGGTGGTACTTTAGAGGGGTGGTGAATCACAGACGGGCAGATCCACCCCTCGGGGGGGAGTGCACAGGTGACTTATAGTGGGGCATATGATGCAATGAGCAGTGGAAGAAACGTCAAGAGTTTGGGGTTATATGGAACAAGGTCAGAGTGCGAACTGGAGAAGGGTGAAGATGAGGAGATGGTGAGTTGCGAATGGCGCGTGGGGACTGAGATAGTAACGGTTTATGTTAAGATGTTGATTTGAATTGTGGTTAACAGTAATATGTGATTTAATTCTGTGCAACCTTGTCCTAATAAATGGCCTTTTACGCTTACATGGCTTGGAGTGTGGTTTATTGCATGATTAGCAGAGCAGCAACCATGCCAAAGACAAGACCTATCTCCATCATAGGTGCTGAATGTGGTGAATGCCACAAGCAGACACCATAGAAGTGGGAGATTAATTAAGAGTGCTCTGAAGTAGTTGGTGAGTGCATGAAATATGCACCCAGTATAGGCTAGGGTTTTATGGAGCAGCCCACACAGGTATTCTGTGGTGTATGAAACAGCCAAGAAAATTGTGACGATTGATGAAATAGCTAAACCTTGGAGCAAGCTCTGGCAGGGGAGCACATGTTTGAAAAAGCCCAAAAGGTCTGGAAATCCATGCAACAAGCTACACTCATCTTCAAAGTCATTTGTAGAGTGCTATAAATCAGAAAGGGCATCCAGGTGCCAACTGAAGGCGGTAAATGCATGAAACAGGCCCAACAGGTTTGGAGTATACATAAGCAGGCCAAGCAAAGCTGTAAATATTTGAACCAGCCCTAGTAGAAGAGATTGATGTATGAAATATACTTCTCAAATGTGGATGATACCTGGGACAGCACTTATTAGGGTTGATGCTCCAGAAATAACTTGTATGAGAGTATCTGAAAAATTCCTTCCAACGGTTGTGGGCCAGAAAACTGCCCTTGTAGAGGTGCAGTTTATCTGGAACGACTCTTGTGGAGGTGGTGTACACCTAAAACCTTCACTGTAGAGGCATGGTTTCCTAAACAGGCTCTAGTAAGATAGTTGAGGCCTCAAAAACCCTATACTGGTAGTATGCTCATGAAACAATACTTACAAGCGTGGTGTGTGCCTGAAACAGCAACCAAAAAGAGATGGTTAGTGCCTGATAAAACACCTTAACAGGGTATGGGTACATGAAATAGTGACTGAAATAGGAAGACAAAAATGCTGGATGTTAGAAGAGCCTGCAGTGATTATGAAAGCATACCACAATTTCCACCGATGAGGGCCAGACTGGGAACGCAAACAGGCACTAGCAATTGAGTCGGACTGGCAGGGTGTGTGTGTGGGGAGGGGAACACAACAGGGGGTCAATATTGCAGCTATGCTCCAAAACCGGCCCAGTAACAAAAATGGACCCCCAGGAGTCCAAAACCAGTCCCACCCTGGCGGCCCATCGGGGAAACACCCGGTGCCCACTACGACCTGTACGACTGCCCAGGAAGAGGTGAAAGAAGCCTCAAGAAAGAAACGTAGTGGATGAAAGGTACAGCTGTAATTGAGGAAGTGAATGAGTAGAGAAAAGCAGACTGATGAATGCCAGAAATCTCTCCACTAAAAACAACACGTCTCGCTTCCACATTGTATTGCTTTATATTGTAGGATTCCAATAGCACTTTACTACATCTTGCCAAGGCACCATAGCACTTTCTGGACAGTCTAGTCAATAACTGATATAGCTGTTGAGCATGGATGGGAAAGGGCGTTGCTGGTAGTCACATCCATTAGCGCTGAGTTTTGGTGTTGTATCTGAGTCCCGAAAAGCATGCTCCAGAGTTGGCAGGGAGGCATAGATGCACAGTTTAGGCTGTGGAGATAGATCACAGACAGCAAATACAAAATATTTAGCCAGGTACTTAATATAGGTTGTTGTATCCTGCTCTTGGAAAAGCCAGTTTTATTTTTCTCTTCTGAATTCTTAATAGTTAGTGGTGGTAATCCTTTTGGGAGCATATTCCTGAGCTTCTGTATTTGTAAGGAAAAGGAGCTGCCACCCTGGCAACCTGTGTTTGATATAAAAGAAATGATCAGACGTGTACCCAAGATTCAGTTACGTTTTTTTCCTTTGGCATGAGCTCTGGGTTAGGATTGTAAGAAGGCTTGTTCAACTACATGGATCACCCAATGTGCAATGCATAAGGCTTTGAATGATTTTCGTCTTGCCACTGGAAGCAGAGTAGAGCTTTGAGAGCAGGAGTACTGTGGTGCCGTCAGTCTAATTAAAGGGGTTGTCTGACTGCTTTCTGGATAAAAAAAAAACGTACTGATAAGCTTTGTGGGAGCGCAATGTAGAGACAATTTGCA
Organism: Lissotriton helveticus; assembly: GCF_964261635.1. Lineage (NCBI taxonomy): Eukaryota > Metazoa > Chordata > Amphibia > Caudata > Salamandridae > Lissotriton > Lissotriton helveticus. The sequence goes on from NC_136061.1 coordinate 1,504,228,783, forward strand.
AAGTCCAGCGGGGAAATCACTATGGTCAGAAATGCCTATAACTTGTGTGAAAGGTTTAGGAAGGTGAAGATGCATTTAAGTGTATTCAGAAGATAGAAAGTGTCTCATCACTTTGTCGAATTCAGGATTCAAGAGAGAGTTATAAGTCTATGATGACACCAAAGTTTTTGACTTCACTCAACGTCGTCCGTAGCTCTCTTGTTTTGAGGAATATTAAGATACCGAGTTCTGATTGTGCCGGCATGCATGGCATGCATGGTAGAGTATTTCTGTTTTTGAGCTGTTCATCCACGGGTGCTTCTGTAACATGCATTATTCAGCTGTTGAGTGGCATTCACTGAGTTAAGATATGTTCAATTCAGAGAGTTGCTCCAATTTTAAGATGATCTGAGTATCATTCTCATGGATGTAGAATGTGAGATTGAAAGAATTCACAAGGTCTGGGTGAAGAGAGAAGCGCTATGAAAGTCAGTGAAGGAGTGCAGCAGATAAGCATTGTTTCAGAAACAAACAAGGCCTTGATAAAGGTTGGATGTAATGTGTTCTTTGGACCACCACTAGTCCTTCTACAGTATTCCCTTTTGCTCAGTTTTTTAAAAGGATTAGGTGTTAGTTGGGGATTGCTTCATGTAGCAATGGTGCGACACCATCTCCAAAGGAGGTCTGATTTAAATTTGCCAGTGGGTCATATATGTGACTCTGTTTTTGAATAGTGATCAAGTATTGATTAGGAAATATGCCAATTAGAGTTGTTGGTTCTGGCCAGGTTGCATGAACCATCTGAGGTATAGGACTGTTTTTGTATGTTGCATTAGGGGAAGGGTCTGTTGTTGAAGACACAGTTCCTGCTACCTTGTTCTTTTGGTTTGGGTGTTGGAAGATATTAATAGATCCTTATTAACAATATATTACCTGAAGGAATTTGTGGCAGAAATTCGATGTTGGTCTGTTTGAGATTTTTCTGGTTGATACTGTCATTGATTTGGGTGGTGGCCACTTCACTGGGCTGTAGCGGTGTCAATCTGCTTTTCTGCTCCTCAGCAGTGAGTGAAGCGGTTGACACTTATTGTGATTGATCCTGGAAGTACTGCACACAGCTCCGTTCTGTATGGCAGCATAGTTGGTGAGCAAGGTTTCGTGATTTAGTTGCCATCTTGTTCCAGTATGCTGTGGGTGATTGTTTACTAGATGTGGTTTACTGGATTTGGAAGTGTCTAAGTTGACTTACATATCAGGAGTTATTGTAGAAGATTTGATAGAAATGTAAACAGCAGTAAAAATATGAGTAAGAAACAAGTAAGGCATGAAGTCATTTAGGGCCAGATGTAGCTCGCCAATTACCGGCCGTTACCGACCGGGAATTGGGAATTGACATGTAGGGGGCCATTGATTTACAGAATCTGTAATTTTACCGATTCGGTAAATATACAGGGTCGGTAAAATACCGAATCGGTAAAATTACCGATTCTGTAAATCAATATGTAGGTGGCACCGAATCGTTATTTACCATGGAATACTATTCCATGGTAAATAACGAATTCATGTGCTGTGCATGTACACCTGTGCCATGTGGCACACAGACATGCCCTAAGGGCATGTCTGTGTGTCACATGGCACACAACCCAGAAACAGGGGTGCAACAGGGTGTCAAAGTGACACCCTGTCCCCCTTGTGAATTCGGTATTTTTACCGATTCGGTAATTACCGAATCGGTATCTGCCATTAAATCCTATGGGCTTCAAGGCCCATAGGAATCAATGACAAATACCGATTCTGCAATTACAGAATCGGTAAACACAGAATCATACCGATTCGGTATTTGTTACCGAATTTCTACCTACATTTGAATTACCGATTCATGAATACCGAATCGGTAAAATTCGGTATTTATGAATCGGTAAATCACATTTACCTACATCTGGGCCTAGAAGAGGAAAGTGAGGGAAGAAAGGTATAGAAGAAGGTTATGGTAAGTGTCTTCAGTAAGGTTTGGAGTTCAGCAAGCAGTTCCTTTATGACATATATTGTGGCTAGGGGTATGAGTTAGTACCAGTCGTCATTGTCAGTATGTTTTTGAACTTGTAGAGGTAGATAGAGTATAAGGAAGCGGCTGATGGTTGTGACAGTGTTGGAGGAGGGGGAGATGGTTAAGCAGGGAGAGGTGTTACAACTGGTTGTGGTGCTCTTAGATGTTAAATGGAAAAGTGAGAGGTGTGGTGCCAAAGCATGTTTTTTGGGAATGTGTGATATGGTGGGGTGAGAGGGTGTAGATGAACGTTGAATATTTGTGTGGGGAGGAAGTAGGAGGAACATTGGGTTGGTGGGAGGTTAGATGGAGAAGGGATGTGACTCGAGGAGGGTCAAGGAGGAGGCAACATTCCTTTCTGGGATATTGTGATGTACCCTGGCAAGTCTGCGTTTCTGGCGCTCATAGTCGTTCTGTTTGTTAAAAGTGAAAATGTTGCCATTGCATATAATCAGTTGCATGGCACTCTTGTTGTCAAAAAAGTAGGCGTTTTGGATCATGGATTCAGAATATGATTGATTGTATAATTGTCAATTGTGGGGCCTTAAAGTAAATAAATATGCGCATCTGTTTCTGTATTTTAGTAAGAAATCTCAAATTGACTCTCTCTTTGCTATTCACAACATTGCATTCAGCCTGTACATGGATATTTTCTGGTCCGTGTTAATGAATCAATTTGCCCATTGTGCTGTGCAAAGATTTTGTCGTCTTGAACAGCATTATCGTTTAAAATGCTATGTCTACGGTATAGATAAGTACATCAATAAACAGAATAAAGAAAGAAAGAAAAAGTGCTTTCAGACAGCAATCAGTGAATGGCGAGGAGTTTATTTATTTTTGTTTATTCATAAAGTTTTGTATAGCATGAACATGACCCGTGCAGGCATCAGAGCGCTTACAGGTGATACGAAGTAAGTAACATGTGATAAAAATAGGAACAAACTGTGAAAACAGAAGTTGTGGAAAGCAACATAGGAGCAGAGGCATCATTAAGTCATGTTTCTTTATGTATAAGGATGCCCAGCTCATAAGTGAGGATGAGGTAAGAAATATCTGGTTCATGCCCAACAGCCAATCACTCGTTGAAGAGCATGCATTTAAGGTGAGTAGTGACAGTAGCAAAGGGAGTCTGAGTGATGTTAATGTGTTTAAGATTGTCTTTGTTTAAGGTTCTGGAATTAAGCCTAGGTTTTCTGTGTGGGTTAGCAGGGTTAGGATTTGGCCCCGATTATCAGTTTAGGTATTTTTCAAGGGGTTATATGAGATGAGAAGGGCATGGATGTCGCAATCAGTAAGTTGCTGAGACAGTCTGAAAGGCCGTGAGGGGCCATTCGGGAAGGGCCTGATTTTCCAACTTAGAAGAGGACTGTGAGGGAGGAGAGAGGGTGGCCTAGCGCATAAGTTAGCGGAGAGTGCATGGGCATCCAGGAACCTCTTGGGCCTTTGAATGCCCACCAGCTCTACAGTGAAGGATGTGAGGCTCCGTAGATCTGCCTTGAGTTGACAAAGGTTGAGTGAGATCTCATCTAGTCTGGATCCTAGAGAGGCATGGAAAGGCGTGGTTTTGTTGGGACGGAGTAGAACAGGTGAGGGAGGGAGCCAACGGTAGTTGTAATGGAGTTTTGTTGGGTAAGGAGGTCCAGGTGTGTGTATATTTGGGTGGACTTAGGTGGTAGAGGGGTAATGGAGGGGTGCAAGAGCAGAGGAGGCATCGTATAAGATGCGATGTTCATCATGTTAGGGGTCACGGAATCTGAAATGGTCGACAAATGTGCCGCAGATAGAGCAATGGGAGTGCAGACATGAGTCATGGGTGAGTTCAGAAAATCGTGGTATAGACGTGAGGGAAGGTTTAGATCCAGGCCTCAGAGTCTCTGCTCACTATTCTGGGAGCGTAGACTGAATGAGGACCTGCTTGGGGTGTCAATGGGGGAGCCTTTGTGCAATCCAAGGGAGAGGGGTCTGAAGTATTGATGGAGGGGACGAGGAAGGAAAGCATGGTATAGCAACTGAGATGGGACTGGGAGTTGATAGGGCGATAATAGGCGATACTAGGGATTCCTGAGACAGGACCTAGGGTTATCATTTTTGTCCACAGCAGTTTTGATGAAGAGAAAGATTTCATCCAGTATTTCTAGGTTGTTATTTGAGGATTGTAAGAGGATGATCCATTGTAGTATGAGGATATGGCAACATCTACTCTGCAGAGGGGAACATGGACTACCAATAGCCTGTGACCATGGGGTGTTTTCCAGGAGTTATTGATTTGGAGCAAGGAATATAGGCCTTTCCTCAATTGTGCTTGTCTTTTAGTGAACAAGATGAGGTCACTGATTATAGTCCCTACATTAGAGCAAAAATATGAGTCAGAGATAAGAGTTTCTGGGTGAGATCTAAGGAATCATTGTTTAAGTTTTCAAAGGCATTTTTAGTAAAATTAGGAGGGTACTTAATTATGTAGGCATTACATCCTGTTGGTCCTAGTTTAATATCCATTGCTCTTGGTAAATTTCGGCCCATAATGAATGGGACATGGGTTAATCAGGGCGGAGGATTCCAGAACTGAAACCGAGCAGAGTTAGTATTCTTTCCTGAATACGCACAGGATATTTACAGAGGCATGCAAGTGAATATTTCTAATTTGGATGCGCTTCCATTTTTTAGGTCTGGTCTTTGAGATAACTTTCTGTCTCGTCGGACTACTGTTTTTCTCAAAAATCATGCATATTTAACTTAAAGAGAGTGGCATTTCAGCAGACTTCATCCATTAGTCTGGTAAATTGTCATTCACATTTTACTTTCGCCCACCATAGCATGTAGGATACAGAAGTGGGTCAGCCCACTTTACAAATTGTCAACCGTCACTTTGAGTGACTATATAAAGCCTGCGTACATTGTTCACATCCACCTCAAAATAGATGCAAAGCTGGTTCACAGTGTGCTCTTTTATTTTTACTTTTAACTTTATTTGGCCTGCATTCCATTTTAATGTATGTGCTATAATGTGTTTACGAGACATTTCAACCTTGTAGCTGCGTTGAGTGCTCGGATGGAGTGTGTCGTTTATTATTATCTCCTTAAAAAATTGTATTAAATATAATATGCATTGAAAACTGAAAGGCTTTTTGTTCAGCAAAACATCACGGGGCATATTTCTCAAGCCCATTTCCCGTTCACAAACGGGTCGAGTCACAGAATCGGCCCGTTTGCGAACGGGAAAAAGCCTTTTGGGATGTGTCATCCCAAAAGGCCCTCGCAAAATAGGGAAGCGCCAAATTCGCGATTCCCTATTTTGCGAATGCATTAAAGGAATCGCAAACTGCGATTCCTTAAATGCAATGTAGGAAGCACCCAAGTTGTGGGATTTTGGTTAAAGAAATCGCAAATTACCACCACCTTCAGGTTGGTGGTAATTAGCGATTTCTTTGAAAAATGACTTTTTTGTATTTTTCAAAGTGCCATGTGGCACACTTATGTGCCCTTAGGGCATGTATGTGCGCCACATGTGCACACATACATATTTCAGGGGTGCAACAGGGTTTCCTTTTGACACTCTTACACCTTTGAAATTGCATTCGCAATTTGCGAGTACCTAATGAGTACTTGCAATTTGCGAATGTCTTAGCCCAGGGGAATAAATGGGAAGGTATTCCTTAATTGCGATTCGCAATTTTGAGTCGCAATTAAGGAATATGTAGGAATTGCAATTATTATTGGAATTCCTACATACATTGCATTGTGCGAGTCCTTAATAACGATACATAAAAAATCGCTATTAAGGACTCAAAAAACGATGTTTTCAAACATATGCCCCCACAAGTAAAACAGAGACATCAGTGAATGTTTTTTTTCTAAAGTAATCTATGTTTTGCAAGCATGAGGCAGCACATTTTATTTTGTTTCTTTCCTTTTTTTGTGGCATATGCTTACAAACTATATAAATAATAATAATCAGTTTGCCAATGCCAGATCTATTGTTGACGATACTTGTTTAAGTGCCGTTGAGATGCATTGATAACAATTGAGCAAGAGAATGTGGTGCAGGCTCTCTCCAGCTGCAAGAGCATTGCTTCTTTTTAACCAGAAATTAAATTCCTAGATCAGGGACAGATGCATTAAAAACTTCTCAAAATGTGGACATCTTAAAATATGCATATTTATTCTAATAAACCTCACATCTCAGTAGTTGGTAATCCAAGCTGTCAGAATGTCAGTGTTCCAGCAAGCAATGCTTTTAAAATAGCTTATCCCTAAATATACTTAAAATGAAGAATTTCAACAAGACAACCACCAATGACATGGAAACGGTTTGGTAAAAGAGTAAGACGGGTCAGGACATGTCCAGTTAGACCTGCCCTGCAGTCCTACTAATAAACTGCACAGTTTCTTGCCGCAAGCTCAATCCCCTCTCATTGTCTCACACTTAGGATCTCTGTGCTTTAGATAAAGGTTTCAAGGCACTGAAATTGTAAATGTGTATTTGAGCCGCCAGACTATCCACCACTGCTCACCCATCTTCCACTGTGTCAGACACCTGGCCTTTTCAATTTTATATCAAGACAGGATGCTCATATTATGCTGTCTTCCTTTGCTGATTTATTACAATAGCAGATAGACAGCAGAAACAACAAACTACAATACCCAGCACTCCTTGGAGCTGGACTACTAATGTAGAGACGTGGTTGTTTCATTAACACATTACATAGAGAACCAATATTTCTATATCTTGCTGCTTCCCAGGCAGTTAACTCCAATTTACTTGTTCACGTCTAAGATATGTACTGACTAGTTTTCTGAAGTTAATCTGGGTTGCGAACTCTAATTTTCTTTCCAGCATGCTTGCTCCCTGGGCACCATACAACAATTTGTGGCCGCGTCTGTCCTGCTAGGGCTGCCTCAGCAAGACGAGCATTTGCCCTTCTACCGCTTGCGCACTCGCTGTTTCCCTCACACACCGCTTGCTGGTGCACCGAGTACCAGGAGGCTGAAGGGCATCACCCCCTATGGAAATATTTTCATGAGGTTACTGACTCCTGGACGTGTTCCTTGCCTTCTGCTGTGCACTATCACAGGCTGCTGGACAGACCAGACCAGACGCTATAGACCGTAGTTCTGCAGACAGTCGCCTTCTTCCACAGGTCTCCAAGAAATGAACCCTATTCCAGAGAAGTTCTTTAAAATCTTTGAACATTTGTACATCACACTTGCAGGATTTACTTTGCTCAGAGGAGGTAAGAGGGAGGAGGTGCTCAAACCATGACAATCAATAGATTTGTTGTGCCGCTGCCAGATGCTTTGAGACTGTGTTGTGGCCAAAGGAAGGCACAGTCAGTGGACACAGATGGTGGGCAGACTGAGTGTAGGTTACCATTTGTGCCATAAATGTGGATATCCCTCTGCGATTCTGACCCAATGTGAAACATTTTGTGGCGCCCCTGGTGCACAGCAGCAACAATTAAGCTTTACATGGTGTTTTTTCAGAGGCAATGTTACTGGCTGCCAAGTGGGCTCATGCCACATGGGACATCTTTAGCCAATATTGACCTTTAAGCAAACAGCACTTTTCATGCTGGGATTTTTAAGCCAATTCTTAAAATGATAAAAGCAAGACTACATGTCCCAGATTCAAGCATGCTTTGGAGAAAAAGCCAGGGAATGTCCAAATGACATAGAGCTACTTGGCAGCAAAGGGTGTTCATAACTAACCAACACGAATATACAAATAGGCTATTGGTAAACACTGTAAAATAATAATCTAATTATCTATTCGATTCTAGGCAGAATTTATAACTAAATGGTAGGGGTGCAAATCAGTGTAGAGGGATTGAGCAAAGTGGACACATTTTCCACCTTGGATTAAGCCAATCCATTATCACTCTTTAAACAAAAAAATAACTCTAGCTATTTTTTATTATAAACGGTTGCACTTGGGGTTTTTATAGTTCCATATATATTATCATGTTGTATCTTTAAGATATGAATGTTCAGTGGCTTTTGAGTGCCATGTAAACTGTATTGAAAGAAACAGAGGATAACTGTATATTCATTTGGGCAATAATATTCTTTATTAAGAGGGTGGATAATCCATCCAAATCTGAATATAATCTTCAAAAAAACAACCAAAACAGTAGAGGACTTGATACATTTATTTCCACAAATAAAGATGTACTCATAATTGAAGTGTTCAAAGCAGTGATGAAACAGTGCAGAAAAAGTGACTGAATGTCAAGTGTGTATACATAAAAAGACATACGACTCTTGACTACTGGGAACATTTTACAGATAAGGGTAAATAAGCCTATGTAGAGTCCATTGTTAATGGTGTTTCGACTGGTAACGCTACTGAAAGGTCATGATAATGGACAAGCAGTGATTGTAAAGCACTGGGTCCAAAAATAAGTAAAAGGCTAATTTAAGAAATAATTAAATGGCTGGTTTAAATAAGCTAGAATTAAATCAGGAATAGGTCAGAATGGATATTTTTTTAGATGCGCCAAGGTGTTCTTGGGCATGAGAAATAGAAGCAGCATGGGTACATATAGTGGTGCCTGCAAGGCATTAAGAGGCTGGTTGGACCAACAGCAAAAGGCGGGAGAGCAAGGCAAGGGTTGAAAAGAAGTTCATTTTGTACTCACCCAGTCAGATGAGCTGTTCAGTCCAAGGTGGATGGAAGTCTGTATTAGGAATAATAACAAATTGCCAGAAGATTGTGTGAGAGAGAACATAGCAACCAAAGAGTTAATTAGAGAGAATACTCACATCAATAGTTAAGGGCTAACAGGGACATCTTAAGGATTTTGGGGGCCCTGGGCCAAACATTATTTGGGGGCCCCCCTGCTCTGAACAATTCTGAACTTACTATCCATTTTTAGATCAAAAAAGCCCTCAGCAGCTCTAGTCCGATTACCAACAACCCTCTTTGTTGGCTTAAAAACATTTAAGGGGACCCCAGCCCTTCAGGGGGCCACCATTCAGTGCAAAGCTTCTAAATATTTACCAGATATTGGAGACCTGGGTGTCCCCTTTTCATATTGTGTAGGTGGCCCTATAATTTTTGCCACTGTCTGGGACTGTCCTGGATGCTTAATGATGGGGCCCTAGAAATATGGGGGCCCTGGGCCAGAGCCCCCTTTGCCCATGCCTTAAAACGTCTCTGAGGGCTAATAGTTAGGCACGTGAGAAGAGATTAGAAGTTGGACCAAAAGAAGGAAATTAGTAATTATTTGACAACTTACCTTCTTATCTCTACTAATAGTTCCACGTTGAGGTGGGCACATTGAAGAAATGTGATTGAGACACTGTGGCAGTCGACCATTCATACGACCTTCCAAAAGCGAGGGGGAAAGGTGCTCCAGAAAATAACACCTGACAGACCCTTTTTCAATCCAGTTTGGCAATGATTCGGATGTATTTCCTTATTCTCTTGACATGAATTTGGATAAGCAGGACGATTCAGATCTAAATTGGTCCCAAGAAAAATAAAGTTGAAAGACTTTCACAATATCCTCAAGAAAATAAAAATGTCAGTCCCTCGTGAGAATTTTGGGCAGCTATGGGGGGAATCATTATTCGAGCCTTCCTTACTTTTTCATACATGGTCATCAGATAGGTCAACAATTCCTCATGTGGAGGACTATATACACGAGGAAATGACAAGTGCTTTGGGCAAGTTAATAAGAAATAAGCTTATATCTGAATGCCAGATTATACAGTTTGCCGAGATCTAAACCAGGGCTAAGTTATTAAACTTCTTTACAAAATATGGCAAAGACCCTATGAAGGGTATCGACAGGGCTTGGTCGACCTCCCAGAATAAGCTGCTGGATGCCTTGGGCCAGTTTTTAAGATTTTCAGGTTGGCTGGTAGAGGAAGGTGCCATCACATTAAACCATTCAGAACTATCCAGCTGGACACAAAGTACTATATTTATGCTCCTTGCATTGTGAATACTGCCATTTCAATGGAGAAACAAACGTTAGATCCGAAGATCTCAGAACTGGCTTCCTTGGAAGAAGGTCTAGTGGAGAAAGGACACTTTTTTTATTAACAGCATTATAAGGACTTAGGGCCTGATTATGATGACGGTGGGTCCCACCGCCATCGCATTATTGTTTTCTGCTCGCCACATTAGGATGGTGGGCGGATGGGTGGCAGTCGGGGAGACTGACCGCCAAAGATCCTACAGGCTCAAGGAGCCTGTCGGACCATCGGAGAGAACATCGATCCCTACAATGGTGGCGGGGCTGCCGGGTAGCGCCATAGGGATTATGATGTCACTCCCCACCAGCCATTTCATGGTGGTTTACCTGCCATGATAAGGATGGCAGAAAGGGACATTGGGGGCCCGTAGCGAGCCCCCCTTTCTCCCTGGCTCTCAGTTTTGGGTTTAGTGGGGCACCTATGGTGCCCGCTAACATATCCCTGCACCATGTGGCAGGCACCACATGGTGCCTGCCACGTAGTGCAGGGAAATGTGTAATGTACATTTTTTGTACTGTGGCGCCGCTGCAATACAAAATATAGACATTGCGACTGCTGTGGAAGTGGTTGCATCCTAATTCGGCTGGCGGGACCGCCGACTTGTAGTCGGGCGGTCCCGCTTCCGAATGGATGGTGGTTAGATGTAAGACCGACTGCCATCCTAATGAGGCCCTTAGTTCCTTTGACATGGTCCAACTTTCCCTGAAAAAAGTCTTTGGACAATGTGTTTTAAAGGGATCAGCAGAAAAGGGGGCGCTTCTGGGTGTTGTGGACAATTCAACTCATGGACCCAGTTGTAACACGGCAGAGGCCATTCCCGGTACTAGTGCAGCAGGCATACCTTCTACCCCAAAAGGAGAAATCGCAAATACCAATCCAGAGACTATTACATAGCTAACATTACCAAAGGTAAGTATTAAACGTCCACATTCGATAATGGGGGGTGAATCACAATGTTTTAACAGTCATGGCTTCAGTCATCAATAGACCCCTGGATTCCACAAACAGTACTGGGTTACCACATAGAGTTTTTACAACAAACCAATGCAAGTACAATCTATTCTTTTTCTTGCACAGACACCATGCTAACTACTTAGGAAACAAAAAACTAATATTACTTTTAAAAGGTGCTATAGAACACACAACCTATGATCCAACAGGATTCTTAGGCAATCTTTTCTAGTGAAAAAAACAACAACAAAATGTAATCAGACTTCAACAATACAGTCACTTTGTAATATACAAACATTTTAAAAGTGGAGACGGGGAGTGGCTATGAGTGTCAAGATGGCAGTTGCGCTCCGGACCCCTCCGTCATCCGATAGCAACCCTATAGCCCTCTATGAGCAGGAGGCAGTGGTGATGGCTCACTAGTGGAAGGGTGACAAATCTGGGCTGGAGCTGCTGTTGAAGAAGAAGATTCTAGACACTGACCACGAGGGAGAAAAATGGTGGCACCCTAACAGAGACCTAGGAGTTTCACCTGCTGCGATGTGAGATTTTGTGAGGCAGACAGGGCCTCCAGCGACCTGCCCTGAGAGTCCAGAATACTAAGGTCAGTGCTGCCATAATCCCGACTGCCTGCCGCAGACACTAGGAGGGTCCGAGCAATCCGCCTGCGGATCGGCAGCACCGCGGACCCCCTGTATCCTTCTGTGTAGCCTCTGCAGTAACTCCTACGTGGCATAGGCCGCGCCTTACCTGAGTGGACTCCCCAATTGAGTTCCTGCAGAGGGAGAGGCCTGGGTGGGTAGAAGCAGAGTTGAGTGAGCCTGCAGCTGGAAAAGGAGCCCGTCAATACAGCACCACATCAAAACTGATTCACCCCCCAAACAAGCTGGGCCCTCACTGGCGGAGAGGTGGTCCCCTTCTATAGGGTGGAGGAGTTATTGATCCGTGGCTCAAGTACCTGAACGGTGGATCTGAGGTATCTGCTGCCTCCTCAGCAACTACTGGCCCCACTTGACCTGAGTGCGGGGTTCAGCGCCCATGCTCCAGGCCAAATCAACACGCATGTGGGGGGGTCAGTAAATCGGCCTGCATATCAGCGGCACCTGTGGATCACCCAGGATGCCCCAGCAGACACACTGGGGCAAGTGAGAGCACCTGTTAAGGCAGATTCTGTACCAGACGAGCCTGTGGCCAAGGAGGGAGAGTCCACCAAGACCCCGCAAGAGCATGGCGGAGAGGAGTCACCTGAGGGCCTAACTAGCGGCTCAGTGACACTTGAAAGTCCCGGCAGCCACACTGCGGCCTCTCAGGTGATTGTGGATTGCTACCAACTGAGCCCCAATTAAACGGGGGTGCCCAATACACCCAGCTCAGCAGGTGGCACATCGACTGGGCCCCATGTTCGGAGAAAAGGTCCTGGGGGAAACTGTTGCATTGAAGTGGGTGTCTCCTGAGGTATGAGCATATGCCTCTGTAGACATTGCGGTGTCCTCCACCCAGCGGTCCAGTGATGCTTGAACAAAGGCGCCCCAACAAATTTGCCGCCGTCAGCCTTCTACTTCCGAATGTGGTGGCCCCGGTCCACATGAGAAACCCTAAGCACAAGACATACAGGGCAGAGGCGTTCACTGAAATCCCCAGACCTTGAAAACCCAATTCCAATGCGCACCTCATGCAGATGTCTCCACTCACTTATAACCAGTAGACATGGTTACGACCCACTGTCATGGAGAGCCTCTTCAGGCCCTCTCATGGAACGTTAATGGGCTTCTAGATAAGGTGAAGGGCACAGTGGTCCTAAAATACTCACACCGATCCACCCCTGATGAACTCTTAGTGCAATAAATGCATCTCATGGGAAATCAATGTCCGTTCCTTTGCGTGCCAGGGATATGACAGGGTTTGCCATGCAGGTTTCTCATGGGGTTCTCGTGGTGTGGCAAGTCTCCTGAGCTGCTCCCTTCCTTTCACAATCGCCCAAGAGGATCAGGGATCCTCAGGGCTGCTTCGTGGCTCTTGCTGGGAACCTGGGAAACGCTACCTTCAACCTTGATCTACATGCCTCCAGCAGCACTTAAACCCATCCTCCATGACACAGCAGACTTTTTATCCTCTCCTATCCAAGGGCGGACAGTGGTTGGGGTGACTTTAATGCAGTCTTGGAACCCACTTACAACACTACCGGGACTTCCTCCCCCCACCGGAGGCTGAGCCCTAAACGCCTTGCAGACTGGGCACTCAGACTTGGCCTGTGCAACGTGTGGCGAACCTGGAATCACATATCACTCCAGTACACCCACACTTCTGCTGTGCACCACATCCACTCCTGCACCAACTTAATATTTATGCCTGCCCCTGAGTTCCATACGGTAGCCAGCATCCAAATACTCGCTTGAGGAATATCCGCCAATTTCTACCTCCTCCTTCTCCTAGGAGGTCCCACCGGCGCCCTGTGCACCATCTAGAGACTTAACGCCTGGTTCCTCCAAAACAAGGACTTCAAACAGGCCATTGGGGAAGAGCTCAATCAATATATCCTAACGAGGGAACGGTGGACTCCCAGTGTACACTATGGGAGGCTGGCAAGGCTACAATAAGAAGCTTTGCCAAGAGGTATCTCAAACAAAAACACCTAGCACAGGAGAATACCTCTCCCAGCTGGAAACTCAGGCACTTCCTCTGGAACAGACCACTGCCATGGCGAACTGCGAGGTTGGCCACCGGCAGCTCGAATGTCTGCGGGAAGAAATACATCATATATTCCTTGAATCGGCCAAGCAGATGTGGAGGTCCTCTATGGCCCGAGTCTATGGGTGGGGATATTAAAGATGGTAAGCTGCTCCGTTTGCTCGCATCTTGCCCCCTCGCCATGTGCCTCGCCATGTGGATAGTTCCAAATATTTTAGACAGAGAAGGGCATATGCAATTCACACCTACAGCTATCGCACAGGCCTTCGCAAGCTATTACACGCCTCTATACTCAGCAAACCGATGTTGGGAACCAGACTCCAGCCCTCAGTTTACTCAAGACTTCCCCTCCCACGACTGTAAGGTCCTGAAACACTTCGATTGGACCAGCCCATCTCACTGGAAGAGATCGAGGAAGCTGTCTCATTAGTAGCGGCTGGAAAGACCCAGGGCCCACACGGATTCCCAGTGGAATATTACACTGCGATTACGGATACCTTGGTACCACGCCTTCACGCCCTCTATGAAGAAGTGGTGGAGAAAGGCACCTTTCCACCAGACATTGACATGGCCACTGTTGTAGTCATACCAAAAACCTATCCCCCATCACCCTCATGCTCTGACTATCGTCCGATCTTTCTCTTCAACACTGAAGCCAAAATCTATGCCACTATTCTTGCCACATGCCTTAAACCAATTCTCGCCAGCCTAATACACCCCGATCAATGTGGCTTTATGCCCACCACAGTACAAGGCACTGCCTATGATGCCTACATGTGGCATTGACCCACTGTCATCTTCTTTCACCATACCTAACTTTTCTATTGATAGATTTTGACAAAGCTTTTGATACAGTCGACTGGTGATAACTTAGGGGATGTGCTAGTGAAAGCAGGATTCCACCCACACTTCCAGAGGCTGATATGCATATTTTACTGTAACCCAGTGGCTCGGGTTCTCATAAACGGTGTACTCTCGAACATCTTCCCTATCTGTCAGGGAACAAGGCAGGGCTGCCCCCTATTTTCCCTCTTCTTCACCCTAGCAATAGAACTGCTTGCCCGACTTATCCAATGTGATGCACAGATACAGGGGTAGCGATGGGGGGTCTCACACGAAGACCGAATCGCCCTATATGGAGATGACGTTCTTCTCTTTCTAGCAGACCCAACACGATCCGTCCCCGATGCTCCGCATCCTGCAGTTATTCTGAGAAGCGTCTGGCCTGCGCTTCAACCCAACCAAATCAACTCTAGTACCCCCCCACATGTTGAGAGAGTGCGTAGAATGGCAAATGGACATCCTCATGTGATGCCTCATCTGTAAAAACCTGGGAATCTGACTTGTGCTCCTCCCGGAACTCACCTGGTCACTCAATCTCACCACATTAGTTAAGAAAACAAAAGAGGATCTTCATAGGTGGCAATCCCTCCCCCTTAATCCCCAGGCAAAGAACTCCCTATTCAAAATTATGGTGCTTCCTTGGTGTCTGTATATACTCCAGAACCTCCCCCTCCACCTCCCGTGCCGATGGTTTAATGAATTAGATAAAATGACCACAGCATTTCTCTAGGGAAACTCTAGACCACTGCCAGTGGGCCCCATTCGACGGTGGGATGGGGATGACAAACCTTTTCCTGTATTATATGGCTATCCGCCTCCTGGTGATTCACAATTGGTTCTCCGGAGGATGGTCTGACCCGGCATACCAATTGGAGCTAGGAAACCCCAGGGATTTCTCCTGGATCTAGGCAATGCTCTGTGGTGCCCTGAACCCTGATGCTCTTCAGGAAGTGACTTGAGCAGTCCTGCTTGCGTGGTACTCCGCACTGCGGTTTACACAATGGGACGCTACGCCCACAGTATAGACACCCCTCTGGCATGGCACCTGGCTGGGGAAGGTGGCGGTATTGGAAGGATTCCAAACATTGGACCTAATTGGTATCATACGCCTTAGAGATGTATGGTCAGTGAGACACCTACGCACCTTTCAAGACTTGCAAAACTCTTACTCTCTTCATTCCACTCAGTTTTATAGATACCTACAGCTCCTGCATGCCATCTCCTTCCACGTTCCCGTGAACACTACAATTCCTGAATTCAGCCCATTGGAAGCCAAGCTCCTCATGAGTAACCTAGGGAAGGGAGGGGTATCTCAGATATACTCCGGTCAACAACTCCCCAACCACCTTAGAGTATCTGAGAAACCTGTGGGAGCAATGGCTGGGCCCATGGAGGAGGAAGACTGGAGATATGCCCTTTTGGCCCATCCGAGTGATTAACATCTCGGCCACGCTCTGTCAAATCCAAATTTACTACCTTCACTATGCCTACCTCACCCCAGTCCTATTGCATGATGCTGGATTTCCCCCCAGTTCCCAAATGCCCATGATGTGCGGTACAACCAGCAGACTTTTATCATATCGGCTGGTCTTGTACTGCTCTCACTCTATATTGGACAGCAGTAGCGAGTGAACTGAGTGCCACACTTGGATGGGAGTTCGCACTTAACACTTTGGCCCTTGTTCTGTGATTCATGGAGGGGTTGCAGGGTTCCCGCACTGACAGAGCATTCTTGGGGACAGCCACCATGGTGGCTAAAAAAGACACAGTGGCCACCTGGAAAAACCCTGCCCCTCTAGCAACTCTCGCTTGCACAAGGGACTCGACTGGTGCGCCATGCAAGAATAACCAGTATATGAAGAGAGAGGGTGGCCAGCCAAATATGACTATGTATGGGGCAAGTAGTTGGGTCTCGTGGACGGGCAATTGTGATCTTTGGGACTCAAGACATGTTTATCCCAACTGTACAATGACAGGGCAGAAAACCCTGGAAAGACTGCTTACGTACTGCATGCCAAAGTGTAATGAATTATTGTGCTGTTGTTTAAAACCCAACACAGTTTATTATCTAATTTTAGAGTTAAAATAAAGGGCCCGATTCTGATGCGGTTTGGAAAGTTTCCCAACTGAATCGGTTGGGAAATGGTTTCCGAACCACTCGATCGGGAGATTCCGACCGACCAAGTACAATGCATCCGGATGCTTCCCGATACTATTTGGTTGAACACCCATTGACTTAAATGGGAGCCTATGTTCCTAACCGCATCGTAATTGGGCCCTCTACTGGGAAGACACGTTCCCGTTCCGATTCAGAAGGAGCAAATGCCGCTAGGAGGCCTTCCTAACCGCATCGTAATCGAGTCCTAGGTGGGAATGCTTTCCTAACAGCATCAGAATCAGGCCCTTAGATTTAAAAGACACCTATCTTTCAGGACCAATATATCCTCACCACAAATTCCAACAGTCCCATTGGGAGGATAATTTCTACCAGTTTACAGCCCTTCCATTTGGCTTGTCGTCAGCCCCTTCATGTTTCACCAAGCTTTTAAAGCCAGTTGACTCTCATATGCCATCTCATGGATTTCATCTATAGATATAACTAGGGTATTATTCGTATTCTGCTTGAAGACAAGCACATACTTTACATCAGTTACAAATTACAATATCTTTCATGGAATTTATAAGAAACCAGACAAAGTACCTTCTCTTTCCTGTTCAATCCTTATAGGTTTTGGGATGCCACGTGAATTCCAACTTTCAATTTCAGATTTGGTCAGAAAGGAACTTTCAAACAGGATATTGATTCCCGTAATATCCCTACGTCACCTGGCACCAGTAATAGGTCTTTTAGCTTTGTCAATCTTGGTTGTATATCCAGAGCCTCTTCTATACCGAGCTCTTCAGGAATCAAAATGTGTCACTCATTGGCAATTTATTCTGATTTAATTCCTCTGTATAAGAAGACAAAAGAAGAAGAAAATTAATCTACAAGCTGGAACAGAAAATCAATTTTCATTCTACTGTACATATTTTATTAGAGTCTGGAGTCAGTTTGTCAGAGAGAGGAGCTTCTTGTGGCCAGTTCTCAACTGGTGCTGTATGGTCACAGAAGGATCCCTCTATGCACATAAACTATTTACAAATACTTGCAAGATCTTGTGTGATCCAAACCTTCGAAAATAGTCATGTCTGATGTTCAGTTTTTCTCAGAACGGACAATCTCACTTCAGCGAGATATATCAATCCCCTTGGAGGCTCACAACCCAAGATCTTAGCAAATCTAGTGAATCAAATATACCACATATCAGTGACAGCGGAATATCTTCCAGGCCAGCTGAACTCAGTGGCAGATTGAAGTTCCTGACATCTCAAGGTTTACTGCAACTTAAAATTGAATTTTCTAGTATTACGAAAAAACAAAACAAATCAGGGGTCTGATTTCAGTGGATGTTTTTGTGTTCAGACTTGAAAACCAACTTCCCAAGTTTTTCAGTTAGAGAAGAAATCCATTGGCATCCCCCCAGATGCATTTTTCCAACTGAGGAAACAGGACCGTCTTCACGTTTTTCCTCTTTTCCTAATGATTTTCCAATGTCTCTCCAAAATCAGACGAGAACTGCCTATAGTGATCTTAATTACTCCATTTTGGGCATTTACATTTTTCTTTCCATACATGCTTCAAATGTCGACAGACATCCCCATTCTTCTACTCTATCTCCTACAGAAGCAAGCAGGTCAAAGTCACCATCTCATTCTTTTTGGCAATCTCCAACTAATAGATTGGAGGGTTTTTGGAATCCCTAGTCTTTCCTTTGACTTTGGTCAGAATCTATTAACCTCTTTGAAAAAAGCAGAACACCTGGAATAGCCAGGGGTTGCAAAACAGGCTTGGACTCAATTGTCTTGCTAGTGTTTGGGATCAATCACATGACCAATTTCAGCGGATATTGCTTCTATAGCAAATTATCTTGACCATTTTATGACTTTAGGTAAGTCTTAAAGGACAATCAATATTCACAGTTCGGCTGTTTCCCTAGATCACCATTATAATGGCGGTGAACCTATCAGAGATCACGCTTTAATCTTAAAATTACTTTATGGTACAAGGATAAATATCCCTTCTTCAGCTAAATATAATTGTTTATCGGATGTTAATTTGATCTTAAATGTATTCAATGGGGGGCCTGGTAATTCTGGATTGTTTTTAAAAGCGTTAGCAACAAGACTAGGAATGCTGTTGTGCCTAGTCTCTTTCAAAGAATTTCCGCTATGAAATCCTTAGACCTTTCAGGTAGACAATTTACTCCTTCTATAGTTTATTTTAATATTAACAAAAATGCTGCTTTTTTCTGTTGAGTATGAAGCTTTTCTGGAACTTCTAAACCTTTGTATTTTAAAGAGGTTTAAAAGAGTATGAATCTCAAATAGTTGATATCAGAATGTCAATGAGTCATTTACTTATTCCCTATGTCAAACCACATGCACTTGTATCTTCATCTACCTTGATAAAATGGGTTAAATGGATTATGTCGCAATCAGGTATTGATGCTTCAAATTTTGGGGCCACTTCTCTAGGGGAGCAATGGCTTCTAATGCTTTTTGGGTGGGAGCTAGACTAAAAGACATTCTGAGAACTGCTGATTGATCATCATCTCTATATTCAGAACACTCTACTGCACCCCAATTTCTCATGTTACTCTTCCTATATTTAACTAGTTTAAAAGCATAATATGAACCTCCTGTTTTGATATTATCACTTGGATTTTTTAAACGGCTATTGCTGGAAAATCCAAATTTTTTTTAAAGACTAGGAGGCGAGTATTAGTCCATCTGAATGTTTTGAAATATTATTGTGTATTATTATAGCATTATAGCATTCCCCTTACTTTAACTGCTTCGATTTGCCATTTATTTTTCCTTTCAGGGCCACAGTCGATATTCAGCCCAGTGATTCCAAAGTTATTAAGTAGTGGATTGTTTCTCTCCTGTGAATGTTCATCTGTTTATAAACATTCTGTTCCTATTCATGAACAAACTGACATTCTGAACTGTCCTTATCTGCATCAAGAAAGAAAAAGTGACAGACTCAAAGGCAATCTATACAAGTATTAATGAATAACCTGTGTTATCTATATTAGTCATCCATCCAGACAAAATGTTCGGGTCTTGCTGCCAAATACTGGAACAAGCTCCCTCTCTCTCTCTTAGGTGCATCTCAGAGAAGAAAGCTATCTGCAAGCTCTTAAAAACTCTTCTGTTTAAGCAGGTGCATTCTGGTCACCTGCCTCAGCACCGGGACACTCTTGTAGTAACTGCAGCGCTTTACAAAATCCTTCATTGATTCATTCATTCACTGAGGAGTGTTGGTACTGTCGTTTTTATTACTATCTGGCTGCTAAAGTAGTAAGCCAGCAAGGAAGACGGCATAATTCTCTTCTCCTGCTGACTTTCCAGCAATATCTCTTGAGAAACCTCCATTTACGCTCTGTGACAAGACATTTGGGATGCTATGACACTAAAGTATTGTGAAAGAAGTACACACCCATGGCTGCCGATGTCAGGCCAATCCACAGAAAGCCACGCCAGCAGATCAGCGACGACTTCAACAGACACCTCCACAGAATGAACAACCAACAAGGTGGTGTTGATGTAAACTGACAACAAAGCAGTTGCGCACATCATAAATGAGGCTGGGAATACAGGTTCCGCCCTGCTGAGCCAGGTAGCCCTGGGGGCCTAGGGTAGAGCAAGGCTCACCTGACAGTAGAGGTTGCCACACCCTGCGAAGGTGGAGAGCTGTCGGAGCAGCTGGCGTGAGTCAGCCTTCCTTGGGGCCCATATTGTTCCACTTACTTGTGCAAGCATAACTGAGCTTTGCTTTTACAAATTGTTGCTTTCATGTGTGTCAAGCTAAGAGACATATTAGACAACAACCCCCAGGATGCACCACTGTATTATGTAAAAACTGAGACTGTGGTTTATTCATACATGCTTTGTGTGGCAGCTCACATAGCACAAAGCAGCACAAAGTTGTGCCAATGTACTTACCTTTGAGAAGACCGAGAGTGGAAGGGCAATATTGCAAAGTACTGACTGAATGGCGAAGCAATAATTAGTACATCCAGGTCATAAGTATCTGCAGTACTTGGAGCAATCAGTGACTCACCTTAGTGGTACGGTGTCCTGATGTCTACATGTCACAGGGACACCACTTTTCCATTCCTTGACTTTGCTTCTAAAAATCAGTGCATTCTGGGAGTTGTAGTCTCGGTTCCTTTTAATTGAACTAGTTTGACTATCACACCTGATAAACATGCTGTGTAAAAACATAGTCCTGGATTGAAAAAGTGGTGTCCCAGTGGTGTCCCAGTGACCTGGAGCCATCTGGTCCCTTACTCAGGGGTCTATCTCAGCATGCTATACAGTAATGAAGGTTTGCTGAGAATTGGATCAGTATTAAGTTGTATAAAAATTCACAGAATTTAGATTGGAGGCAGGGTTAGTCTCTCAGTCTTCCCTTTTCTGTGTTTCTTCACTCTGTCCCATGAATCTTTTCTTAAATTCGATCCTTAAATATTTCTTTACCAAGACGAAATATCCTGACAAATGACTGTCAAAAAATAATGAAGGGCGTGGCCAGGGAGGCAATGGAGTAAGACAAGAATTCCTTGCTCTACGTCTCCTATCAAATGCAGAGGGGCAGTTAAATCACCAGTCTTCAGCCGGGGGGGGGGGCTCTACACACCACCCTACAGCTAATGGGGGGAGGGCTCTACACCCCACCCTGCAGCTAATTAAAGTGACAGAAGCTTGCTGCGGGATGACCGGAGGCATCCATAGGAACCAGAGACCTAGTGGCGGTGGAAGCTTGGGGCGGGCACCAACTTGTCCCTGCGAGCTGCTGCGCCACCTCTTTGCACAATAACTCCACTCCACGCTGGTTTGAAGCATAAAGGGCCATTTGTTAGGACCAGGTTATCATAACTCCCAACGTTTATTAAACATAACAATTTAACTTTGTAACTTTAATCAACAGTAAACAACCCCTACCCATCGTTCATTCACCATCTGTCTCACCACTTTCACTCCTCCCCATTCCTGCTGTAAACTTCTCCAGACATCCTTTCTCACCTTCACAGCCCTCTTAAGCATCCTCTCTTGCCTTTCTTCCACTGCACCTTGCATCCTGTGCTCCGCCCTCCTTCAATGGAGTCACGGCACAGCCCTAAGCCGTTGCGACCAGAGGACCGGCACATCATCCCACCCCCAGAGAGCGAGGCCCACATCTTCCCGGGAGCAGCTTACCAAGTGGGGTCATGTTTGGAGCCACAGTGGCCGAATCAGACCTATCCCCCGCCAGAGTTGATCCCTGCCGGGGACCTGCACCGAAGATGGCGGCACCGCCCCCCCACGGTGGGTGCTGAGGGGGAGGCGGGGCAGTCATAGGCGGTCGTGTGGAGGCCAGTGTGAGATAGCAGAACCGGGACATCCTGCGCCTAAAAGCGACTTTGAGTGGGGTCATCACTGGGGTACATCCGGACGTTAGATGAGCCTCCTGCCACGTTTTAGGCAATGGACCTCTATGATCCCTGAGAGTGCGACCTACTGTTGGGGGGGATACGTGGCAGGAGGAGTGGTGCTGGAGGCGAAGGCCTGGAGAAGCTGATATCTGGGCCTAGAAGTAGCTCACTGTGGACAGACCATCATGGTCTGCTGGGAATAGACAACCCCCCATCACCTAGATCATGGTGGGCAGAAAGACCACCCTGTGCACTGGACTACACCCCTGTGGCCTATAAAGATACGAGGTGAGAGCAGCAGAGCTGGGGCTGGCGAACGGACACAAGCAGGAAATTTTGGAAGTGAGCGCCACGCAGATGGGCAAACTAATGGGACCCCTGTAATAGAATAACTTCACAATTGAGCATTGAGCAACAATTGGGCCCCTTATCTATTAGCCATTAATTCCCAATAAAGGACGCATCTTTCATTTGTGGACCCTGACAGGAGCAATCGTGCACTCCCCAGCGCTCAACCAGAGTTAGTGGAGGGCTGAGATGGCCAACTCCGCAGGATCCGGTTTGGCATAACAGAAGGCCTACTGGGGACGCCTGCAACCTCCGGAGAGTAAACCACTCTAACGTACATGGGACCTTGGATTGAACATTGGGGGCGGGGGTGCCCACGCTATCTAACCTGCTCGAGGAGATCCTCAATGCCCCACACAGGTGGGGACTGTGTGAGGGAGGCCCAGTGGCAGTGCCCCGGAGAAGAGGGTAGCTGTCTGTTTTCGACCCGGATAAAGTCACTACTAGCGCAAGCCCCCACAACAGCAGCTACACTGGAGAGGGGTGAACTTCTGCACCCCCATTGATCTAGCCACCTTACTATGCCGCATACTAAAGCAGCTAAAGGCAATCCAGTATATCTCTCTAGAATAAGGCTCCACAGTCAGATGTGGCGGCTCAACCCCCGCACACTCACCAGTAGCAACAGACGTCAAATCCTCAGAGCCGATCACTCATGTATATATAGACTGCTTTCTACATGAAAACAGAACAAACATCTCTTTGCTCAAAGAAGAGTTTAAATCCTGCCTACTTGACATTTGGAAGGATGTGTCTGAAATAAGGGACAGGGTAGATGACCTTGAACGGACTGTCGATGTCAGGTCAGAGGACAAGGAGATGTTGTGGTGATGGGTAACAGTGTTGGAAGATCAATTAATCGATTTACAAACCAAGCAAGTAGATTTCGAAAATAGGAGCCGCCGGAAAAACATCCGCATACGAGGAGTGACCTGGGGAGCAAAAGGGTCCGATATCATGTCTTTCACGGCAGAGGTGCTCCAGGTGGTCCGTGGTGATGAGGATGCCTTACTGCCTGCTTTAGATAGGGCCCATCAAGCCATTGTGTCAACTGGCCATGCGGAAAACACCCCGGATATCCTGAACAGAACCCATATCTTCACAGAGAAAGAAGCAATTATGCACGCAGCTAGGGGCAAGAGGGGGCTTAAGTTTCAAGGCCACTTGATACAACTCTATCAACATCTCTCCCCCATCACCCTAAGAAAATGTCACAACTACCAGCCCATTACTGATACGCAATGCCCCTGGGAATTCGTTACCAATGGGGCCATCCCTTTGCTCTCTTGTTCCAATGGGAAGGCAAGAGCCACTCACAGCGCTCTCTGGCAGAAGCCAAAACACTGCTGAGATTCCCCAAAAATGTATCAGAAAGAGGACATCTGGTCCCTCGGGACAAGACCTCAAACCCAAATGGTCCAGAGTACCCCAGTGACTCCATATGAGCCCAAAGGAGGAGGCAGAGCCCGACCACGTGTTCATCAAAAAGGAAATACTGATGCGTGCCTCTCTTCTTGACATGCTGTCAAGGATGATGGGCCTTGGGTATGGGGGGAAGCCATGACGATTGAATTCCAATACCCCTGTTGCGCTCCTGATGGCCGCCCTCAACAGGCACGGTGAGGTTTGGAGCACTTTGGTGCCGGCCTCTGCAAGATGAAGAAGTCCTGGTTGTTACCTGTTCTGTTTTCTCTTACAGATCACATCTTGTGTAATGTGGGGCAGATGTGATGTGGTATTTGCTCTTATTGGTGGTGGGGGGGGGGCGGCTGGTATTGGACCTCTCAGTCAATTCCAATCCCCTACGTGAGCTTAGTGATGGGCTGCCGTCAGGATGGGCAATTGAACACGAATTTGCTGTTGCGGCAGGTGGGAAGTCATAGAGCCAGGATGAACTCCCTCCCCCTAGACAGCCTATGCAACCATGTTTGATTGATATCTCATTCACACAACTCCCTCAGCACAACCCTCGATCCTCTACCTTCCCTGGGCAATCTCAAACTGATTTCACTAAATGTGCGGGGCTTAAAATCCCCAAACAAGCGAAAACAAATTTGCCGTTATGTATTCCAACACAACGCAGATGTCCTTCTGCTCCAAGAAACCTACTTGATGAGGGCTGACCTCCACTGTATGGCACACTCGAAATGCCCTAAAAGCCACGGGCATGCACAACCTTCAAGATGCTGGGAGTGGGAATTCTTTGTAAGGCAGGCTTCTATACCTTAATAGTAAAAGAGGTCCGGGATAAGGAGAGTCATTACTTATCATTATGACTACTCCGGGGGAAACGCAAACTGACACTACTCAATCTCTATGCCCCAAATGCATCCTGTAGGAAAGTAGTATCTGCTTAAATGGCCACCCACACTTTTTGCTGGTGTCAATATGTTTTTCTGATTAGTCTGACTGCTAATCAGGACCCCAGTCTCTGTGCTTCTTCCATAAATTGGACATACTGAGTACTTAGGTACACACCAGATTGGCTACTGGTGTACCCTAAGCCCCTAGTATATGGTACTAAGGCATAGGTACACCAGAGGTCTCCCATGGGCTGAAGCATGTATTATGCCTCCCATGAGAGGCCACTCAAATTGTGACTCCAGGCCTGCCATTGCAGCCTGTGAAAGCTTGTGCTAGTACCACTTATGACAGATATAGGTTTCCCTATATCTGAGGTCACTAAACTTAAAACCTATAAGTCACCTCTAAGGCACGCCTGAACTGCCAAGCCGGGCCAGATATGGGTCCCTTGCTCTCTTTGCCACTGAATTCAAGCTAGCCTGGCTGAAGAGGGCTGTTACCCCAAAACCGGTCCTAGGATGTTCGTTTCCGGTAACGAAGACCTGGCTTGGCAGTTCAGGCTTGACTGTTCCCATGAGGCACAAGGTCAAGACTGATTTGCATGTGGCCGGGTCTGACCTGAGGTTGCGAAGTGAGCTAAAGAACGATGATGGATTCAACCCAGATCTTAGATATGAAAAAAATGTCAGCCCTCCGTCCATCATCTCCTTGTGTTTCTTTGGTATCAAACACCTTGTCTTAATAAATCTGTTATGTTGCCAGCACAAGATTTATTCTGACCTTCACCGAGAGGCCATCTACCACTACCTATTGTGCTGGCTGATTGGTACCATACAGCCTGCCACCACAGACTTTCTAACCCATGGCAGGTTAGAGCCCACACTCTCTGAGGCCAGAAACAATGCCTGCTCTGGAAGAATGTGTTTGCCCCTCCTCCAGCAGTTTGGCTAGTGATTTAGCATGTAAAGGCCACCTTTAATATGCAATCCCGGCTTCCCCCTATCTGGGAGATGGCACCCCATTTGGCCCATTTGGCACCAGGACAGATGAGAAATTAGGTATGCAAGTAGGAGTGCTGTAACTCTAGGCCAGCGACACCCCTAAGGTGGGCTGCCTGATGTGTTCCACCAAATAAGGATTCCACCATCTTGTTATCGGTGAAATTAGCAACTCTGTTATAGGGTAAGGTCCACTCCCCACAGGAAGTGGCCATATAGGGAGTGTAATGACCACAAGGGTAAGTAGCCTATTAGCTACTACACTTCACTCCCATCAACTCCCCAAAATTCAGTATTTAGGTGGCCCCTTGACAACAGGAAAACAGATTCACCTGACTAAATAAGAAGACAGACAAAGAAGAGTCGAAGAACGCAAGAACTGTGGACTAACTCTGGACTTAGCGCCAAACCCTGCCTACCTGCTCCTGTTTCAACAATTTCACAGACCTGACTTATCCTGCAGCTGTGCATCCCCAAAAACCTTGGAGGCCTGCCAGCACTTCGCCAAGCAGCCAGCAGCCTTGCAGTAGAGGAGCCACTTCTCTGCTACATTCAGGCACTGACTGTGAGAAAGTGCCATCTTTCTTGCATGGTATGCCCCCACTTTTTGCTGAATTGCTGATGTGCTTTGACTGAGTTTGCCCTGGGCTCCTGCCAATCAGGTGCCCCAGGCCTGTGTTCCTTCTCTAAAACTGTGTTGAAACTTAAACCCAATTGGCATCTCTGGCCACAGGTCAGCCCCTGGTAAATGGTACCCCATGTACCCAGGGCACTGTGACCAGAGAAGACCCCTAAGGGCTGCAGCACTTATTGTGCCACCCTTAGGGACCCTCTACCCTGACACACACACACAATGCCTTTGCAGGCTGAGTGTCTTGGTGCAGAACTAAACAGAGAGTCGACATGACACACATCCCTGTGTGCCATGCCCACAAACACACTGCCCTGGCATACATCAGTCACCTCTCTAGCCGGGTACACTATGCCAGTGGTGTGGGCACAGGTGCATGAGCCCTGTGCCCCTACAGTACCCAGGGCCATTCCTGGGCACTGTAAGTGCAGTGATGCCATCAAGAGTATATGGTGCTGGGAGGTTGTCATTACGAACTCCACAGCACCATAATGGCTACACTGAAGAATGAGAAGTTTGGTATCAAACTTCTCAGCACATTAGACCCACACTGATGCCAGTGTGGGATTTAATGTAAAATGAACTACAGAGGGCATTTTAGCGATCCCCCTGTAACCTAACCAACTCCCAGTGCCCTGACTGCGTGGCTACCGAGGCTGCCATCAACAGACCTATTTCTGGACCCCTGGGTTGAGAGCTTGCTGCTCTCGGGGGCATGAAACAATGCACATCCTGGGACGAGGTGCCAAGCCTCCTCCCCCAGGATGAGCAGGGGAAGTTCAGAGGCATGCCGCCTTTTGTGAGCTTCCCCAGGCCAATTGCTGTACTCAGCAACTGGCCCCCAGCGGTTCTGAGCCCCACTCTGGCGGGAAGGCAGGCGGGAAGCCCTAAGTGAGGAAAGGGGGTGTGCCAGCCTCTGCCAACCCCACCCATCAGGTGGGAGAGGCAAGGTAAAGCATAACTCTGGGCATCTGCCATCGTAAAGATGGGGAGCCCTGCCCAATCAGAGATAGGCTCCTGCCCCCCTCCAACAGGAGAGGAGCAGGATAGGGGGTGTACTCACCCCAGGACAGGGACCCATTGGTCCCTGCCCTTGCCCTACCTGTAACCCCCTAAATTTAGTATTTATGGGCACCCTGAACCTTCCTCCCTCAGAACCCAATTTAAATACAAGAAGAAGAACAAGAAACAAGAAGACCTGCCATGCAGCTGCTAACAAGAGGACGGCACCAACTGACTTGGCCCCAGAACCTACAGGCCTGTTGATCCTTGAACCTGCTCCTGCTAAACCCCGGCGTCTCCTGCGAACAGCAACCTCGAAAACCCTGGAGTACCTGCCTGCCTTGCTCTTCTAAAGACTGGGACTCCCATGAGCATTGGCTCTGCTCAAACAGCAACAACCCCTGGTGCCAGCCAGGAACCGCGAATTCAGAACACTCTGCACCCGCCGAGCCCGAGTGGACAAAGACCCTGAGGACGTCCCCCTGGTGACTGTGACCCAGAATCCAGTGCCCAAAGACCCTCCTCAACGATCTTGATGACGCCTGCAGTCTCACAACAAGTGGCCCCTCCGGCCGCGACCAGCTGAGGGTAAGATTTCCCGACACCAAAAGACACCCATACACCCGGCGCCCCACGGCCCCCTGTGCCCAACTCCTGGGTGTCTACCTATCCTCCAAGATACCAACTTACCTCTCAAAGTGATGGTCGCACCTGAAGAATCTCTGTCCCAGAGCCTGCAGCCTTTGTTCAACTTCTAGCTTTCCCATTTAATGGCATTGAGTGCCCGACGGCTCAAAAGCACCCTGCACCCAGCCATTTGAGTGCCCTTGGGAGTGCAACCTCTGACCTAATCTACTTCCCCACCTGCCCTGAGCAAGTGACCAGGAGTTTAGCTCCCACAGCTGCGTGGCCTGCCTTCTCGCAGCCACCAACCAAAGACCCCCTATCCTCTATAGGATAACATTGGGCCTACTCTCTCTGCACCCGGCTGCCCCTGTGCCACTGAGGGTGTAACAACTGTACCTACCTGACCCTGGGAAACCCCTGAATCTATGCCCAGAACCTTAACTCTGCCATTCGAGTACTTACCCAAAACTCGATAACTCACTTTTCTTCCATAGGGTAACATTGACTGGTTTCGCTTGGAAAATCTTTTGGAGTTTTGAAACATTAAAATATTCATCTAAAATCAGCCGAACAACGAATTCCGATTTACTCACCTGTTATCAGGAGAGATCCCAGTGCTGTATCTTTCAACCCAGCACTGAACCTGAAAAGTAATAATAACCGTGATTTACTGTTAACTCAATTTTCCTTCATAGGAAACCATTGTCTGGTTTACACCAGAAAATCTTCTAAGTGTCCAATTTCCAAACTTGCAAATATTCCTTAAAAATCGCCTGTATGACTTAAACACTTCCTTTCAATTGTTTAAAGGAGATACACCGGTGCTGGATCCAGGATCCAACACTGAGTAAGAAAAAGTAACAATAACATTACTTACCTGCTAAGTGAACTTCCTCCCATAGGATAACATTGGTGATTCTATGTGAAAAAGTTTCAACTTTTAAAATCCAATAATATTCCTTAAAAATCAAAACTGTAACCAGAATGCTTTTACTCAATCGTTTACAGGAGATGTCCCAGAACTGAATCTAGGATCCAGTCCTGTGGTTAGAAAAGTAATGCTTAAAGTGATATATTGCATTTAACTAGAAATTCCCATTGAGCTCAATGTCACATTGTGTTTGAAACTGTGCTGCCAATTGGAAAAACTGTAACTATTGCACTCAAAAGTCTATTGCCTATTTGAAAAGTATTTAACTAAAGTAACTCCTTCTGAGAAAGTATATGTTGATACCTTGTTGGTTCTAAAATAAAACAACTATATTTTTATGTACAAAACAATTGGCCTAGAGTTCAGTTCTTGAGTGTGTGAGACCATTTTATGACTGAGTGTGCACAACAAATGCTTTACACTGTCCTTTGATACTGCCTTACTGCTCGACCAAGCTACCACTTAGAGAGTAAGGTTATATTTAACTTTAGCCTCTGCCAAACCTCTGGGGACAGTGGACTCTGTGCACACTGTACTTTATTTTGGTCCAGTATATACAGAGCCACTTTCTTACACTGACCACAATGTCCAGTACACTGATCTGCTGACCACCGGGTCTACCAATGTAGCAGCTGCCCAGGAAGAGGTCACCATAGCCCAGGATGTCCGATCTGCCTCCCCACCAAGTTTGGAGATGTCAGGTCACCCAGGAGCCGCCCTGCACCAATACCTGGGGTACGGGTGCCCTTACAGCAGCCAAGTCTTGCTCATTGTTCGACCCAGACACCAATAGTGCCAAGATTGACCTACCGATGTCAGCTCTAGAGTGCCCAGCATTGGGAGTGGCCCTGCTGTCATGTTTTATCTCCATCTTCAGGTCGACCTAAAAAGTGAGAGCTTTCAAAGCAATCGTCACGTCGGACAAAACACCTCGGCACTTGAGGGTCAGTATCTGTAAGGTGCTGTATTGCTCATTGGACCACAAAGCTGTCCTCTGTAGCAATACAGGGTTAATATTGTGAGGACTCAATTTTATCTGCTGTTACCGAAGCAGTCCAGCCTTTCAGACAGACCACAATCGAGCACGGGAACAAGCAAGGTACTTATAAAGCCCAAGAAACCCCTCCCAAATCCTCATCCATGGGAGTTCAATGGGGTCCATTGCACAGTCTACAGCTCGTGTTCTAAGTTTCTTGGGCCGTGTGACGGGGTCGCTAGGTCTTTGGGATGCTTAACATCACTGCAGCAGTTAGTCAATCTCGGGTGGCACTTGAAAGTGCAACATACACAGAGGTTAGCTCTTTGCAACCAGAGGATGTAGTTCACTTTTTCTGGTGTTGCACGCCAAATGATGCCACAATCAAGGGAATCGTTGTAACTGGGGGGGGGGGGGTACTATATTGAAGGAGCACAGCACACCAGAGGACACAGGACCCCCTTCTGGGACACTCTCATTGGTGCTTTCTTTTCTTTCTCTAGCAACCCCGCAATTCTGTCCCAAACCAGGGAGTGGTCTGATGTAATCCTCGAGGCCTGATGGGGAAAACCATGGCACAATAGGGCAGAAGAGCCCACCACAGAATATGGCCAGCACTACAGTCATGCTAAGTGGTATGTTTCCACGGTGATTCATTCAGTCTGACTCCTGTTGGCCTATTCTTCAGACAAACATCTTGGACAAGAACATCTCTCAGCAGACCAGGCAGAGTCCTCTTCCAAGAAGATCAACAGTTGGCCAACCAGACAGTTTCAAACTCCAGCTGGTGAAGTTCATTCGCTTCTGGAATCCTGGCTGTCAAAGACAGCAGCCCTGGAGCTCAGACTATTTCCCTAACACCCTGTGGGATGTCGCCACGCTGGTGAGTGAGAAGTTCCGAGACAGTGAGAGGTAGTTTCAGTCCTTCTGGTATATACTCCTTTCTCAGACATAGTTTGTGTTTTCTACATGTGCTGCCCTGGATGTGGTTCCTTCACTTTTTGTATCCCCCTTCTTCCAGTGCAAACAAACGCTTTGCCTCCAGGTGATGATAGGCTGTAGGAGGTAAAGCTTGAGTCTCCACTGGGAGAAAAAGAGCAAAAAGAAGAGAACTGCTTCCACAGCTGATAGCCATCAGCTCGTTGGGAGCAGCACTTCTTGGAAGCAAGGGCCGCAGGCCCTTTTCAAAGTCCAACGTTGACCTTCAAAGGAGACCACTATTTCCACTCTCCTTCCACCTTCCACATCTTCCGTTGCGGCCAGTAGTACATAACCGGTGCACTGGCCTGTTTGTGCTACGGCACATGTTTAAATGGGTGCGCCGGGCACAGAGACAGTACGCACTGTTACAAGTAATGTACTTCCCCCAGAGAAGCTGCGAATTTGCAATTTACGGTGCTCTGAGGGAAGCGCATGAGTGAAATACATGGTGACTATTTGAATCAGCCGCTCCTTGTCTCTCTGTGCAGGCGCTACCCTGATGCAACACAAGGGGGACACATAAATCCCCTTGCAGGCAGGTGCAGTGAAGGACAGCTCCTGCCTCCGGAGAGTCGATTGAGTGATCCATGGGTTACACTCAGGAGGCACTGCGACCGTGCACCACCTTTTAATAGCACAGTCAGTGCGTCTCCTGACAGCCTCTTTGCCTCTGCACCCATGTACATAATAGGGCGCTGGCGCAGAGCCAGAGCGCTTCCTTCATTACCATGAGCCCATGCCCCCATGCTAATAAGGGAATACACCTTTAAAGATTTCACCAACACTGTATGTGCACTGGGGCTATCTGTATTACAGAAGAGGACACACAAGTTCTGCCAGCACAGAAAACGGGGGCACACCTCTGTTGCGCTCAGGCACTGTTTGTAATGCAGCCCCAGGAGGGAATAAAGATGGCAAGACATAGATGAATATCATTTCTTGACTTCTAAAGGCTGATGAAAGCTCTGTCTTCATTCCCCCACGCTCAGAGTCTGATGCTGCAAAAAAAGCTCCAGGAATGCTAGTCATACACAATGCTAGGCTGGCAGTCCAAGATGGATTTCACTGAACTCCCATGTATGTAGAGATAACTCTAATCACTAGAATATGCAGTAGACCTTTGTACTCTCTACCATTCCTATGTGACTCTTAGAGTATATCCATTCGTATCTCTTCCCTATGTATATAGAGATAACTCTAATCACTAGTATATGCAGTAGACCTTTGTACTATCTACCATTCCTATGTGACTCTTAGAGTATATCCATTTGTATCTGTTCCTTGAGTGACTTTACTACTTGTACATTTGCAATTTTCCTTTCTGTTGTATCTCCTCCTTGTGTGACTTTACATCTTTTACATTTGCAATTTTTTTCTGTTTGTATCTTTTATGTAACGCATGTAATTCTAAGTCCTTATGTTTTGCAACTGGTTGTTATGTAAAGCGCTCTGACACCTTCGGGTAAAGTTCGCGCTATAGAAAATCGCATTAAATAAAAATAAAAATAAAATAAATAAAATGCTTGCACTATCCAAACACAATGGCTGTGGCAACTGACCTGTCTTCACGATAATAGGCCGAACTTCAAAGAGATAAGGACAGTTGGCCGCTCACAGAGTATAGAGAACACGAAAAGGCCTACTTTGCAACTATGATTTAAAACACACACTGCCACCACTGCCAGGCTCATATGAACAGACAACAGGAGAGTATTCCCACTTTCTAAGGAAGATAAGCACGGTGCACCCCTCCTGTCTGGGTTTGGTTTGTACAATCTATTTGAATGAAGCGGTCCATAGTGTACAGGAAGGGAGTCTAGGAGTTTAGAGAGGAGCCCCAGTGTCTCAACTCATTGTCAGTTTCTTCAGTAGATTGGATTTCCCTTCCATCTTGTTTTTGGTTTGTTCTCACGGTGACTGGTGTGATCTCTCCCACAGTGATATCTCGTTAACCTCATTCTACATGCATTTATTTGGTGACACTGAGCTATAATGTAAAAGCAGAATGATCAAATTTGATGATAACAGGACTTAGTTTCTAATACCTTTGGAAGTGAACTCAGTGAATGCTAGTGAAGGGGGAAATGAAGCACCCATTTGTTCTGTATGCCCGCAATGTCTGTAGGGCACTGCTTCACCATCATCAAAAATGGGCAAGCCCAGAGTGTATGCACAAGGGTACGACTTAGGCCACTGCCGTGCAGGCAGTGATCGATCTCCTCGAAGCCAATACTAGCAAGCAGCGCCCCCATTAAGTATTCTCTGTGCAGGATTACTTCCGGCAACACTCTGTCCTACAGGCCGGGAGGGTGTCTACGAGGGGAATCTCCATTGGAACATGAGCTGCTAAGGCATGGTGTAGCTGTATGAATATGAATGCCAGCTGAAATTCCTCCTGAAGATCTTTCAGGGTTTTTTGGCCCAGTCTCTCCCCGTACATCTCCCAACTTACTGATACCAATGACATCCCATTTCCTTAAGCCCCACAGATCATGCACCACACAAAGCAGATGCTATCCCATAGAGGGGTGTCCCTAGAGAGAATCCAGTTCCACTTCAGACTCCTCAATGTCCTGTCCCATGCCTGCAGGGCCACCTGTGTGGGTTGCAGAAATATGGTCCCATTTATTAAATGCCACCAGGTATCCCATAGGCCCATAGAGCCCGCTGCATGTCTGTTGACCCTCAATGATGGTTCATCCAGGGGGTTGTTAATGAATGGGCTTTCGTCCCAAAAGCCCATTCATTTACAATCACCAGGTGTGAGGCCCGGTAGTATACTTGTAGGTCTGGAAGGGCAATTCCCCCCTAATACACACCCCTCGTTAGCTTCCTAAGAGCAATTTAGGCAGGTTTCCCATCCCATTATAGCACACACATCTCCGTTTCCACATGCCTGAAAAATTCAGCAGGGACCCAGTAAGGAGTGTTTTGAAGGGCTTATGTGAATTTTAGACGGGAGATAATTTTTTGCATTGCGGCTCTTCCCAGAAGCGACAGTGAGAGAGTACGTCAATGTTGAACATTCTTTTGGAATCTCCCTAAAATGGTGTACAGGTTTCTCCAGAATAATTCTTCCCTGTTCCTAGTGACATATTTGCCCAGATATT
Source organism: Lissotriton helveticus (assembly GCF_964261635.1). Lineage (NCBI taxonomy): Eukaryota > Metazoa > Chordata > Amphibia > Caudata > Salamandridae > Lissotriton > Lissotriton helveticus. The sequence continues at coordinate 1,504,262,699 of NC_136061.1, forward strand.
TAAAACAATTGGGATCTGTATGGATCTGGTGACTGGTGGTCCCGAGCACCGGATTGCCCAAGAGAGGGTAGAAGATGGATTTCCACAAGTAATGAGTACCCCCGAATAGTCCCAGTATCTGTAGCAGGGTATCCAGAGTGAGCTGGGTCTGCCTAGTACAGCAGGACATCATCCGCATATAACGATATACGGTCCTCCTGGACCTCATACCACCAAAGTCCACCCACCTGAGTGTCTTTCCAAATCCAGCACACCTGATGCTCCAGTGCCAGGGATAAACCATCGGAAACAACAGGCCTCCCAATCTGGTCCTACTCCTGTGTGGGAAAGACAGAGACAGTGCCCTGTGCGCTCGCACTGTGGCCAGCAGGGAATTGTACAGCAAGTTCACCTAAGAATAATACCTGTTTGATCTGGGTGCATCAAGGTGGGGATAACTCGTCAGAGGCGAAGGGCCCGAAGTTTCGCTAAAAATGTAACCTCCATGTTTAGTAAGGATATTAGCGGATAGGAGCTGCAGTCCTCCATGACCTTTTTTGGGGATGAATATAATTGTGACCATGCAAAGGTCAAGGGGGGTCCCCTCATCCTGTGCTCTCTTGAACAGCTTGAGGAGGTGTGGCCCTAGGCTGCTGGCTAGACTGTTGCAGAACTCCGCTGGCACCCATTGTGCCCGGCCGTTTTACCTGATTGCATGGATATAATTGTCTCCTGAATCTACCCCCTGGTTAGACCCGAGTCAAGTGTCAGGGATTCCTCCCAGAAACCACCGGCACAAATTAAGCACTGTTGTGGAAACCAAAAAAACACTGTTGCACCAGGCGCCACCAGCTCTGCTTTCAGCCAAAATGAGGTGTAAAAACTAGAGGTGCCTGTCGAAGTCTAACATTTGTTGAATGCATGGCTGGGAGAGAGAAGCAGCAGCACATGAATCTGCAGTAGTGCAGCCTCGGGAACTCGTCTGCCTTTAGAGATACTAATTGATATTGTGAACATCTGAAGGTAAACAGCATGAATGTGTGAATTAAACCTGGGGTCCGTCATGGGAACATGTCCTTGGTGCCCATTTTCTTTGTTGAGGCAGTTTCAAAATGCTCACAGTTGTCAAATAAGGGAAAAGAATCACTCGGCAAGATCAAACTATTTGTTATAGTAGCAGCACTGCCTGCTCAAAGGCTATAACGATACTACCAAATAAGATTTTAGTGAATAAATCATGGAGACTGGACACTGTTTCCCCATACCACGCAACCAGAGGTAATAATATCCAGTGCATTCTTACCACAACTGGGTGACAGTGAATATGATGGTATGGACTGCTCTTCCCACATAAGCATCCATCTATTGCAGGCTCTGTCCATATGTATAATACATGGTTTATTTTCAGCACATTTCCATAAAGTGGTAATGCAAGGCCATGCGTCAAATCAACAAATTTGTAGGCTAAAATGTACCCACTAGACCACATCTAGTGTTGATATTTGCCCACCGCAGGAAATTGTCCAAGTTGTTAGGGGTCCTGTCAAAGCAATTTTTTTAGAGCTCTTGAAACCTGTATTGAAACTTTTTTAATGGACCTCATATTTTCATATTTTTGTAAAACACCAGGTTTGCTAGACTTTTTTTTGGGCCCCGGGGCAGTGGGTAGTTACTGGGCAATATTCATGGGGGACACTGTTGGGTACAAGTGGTGATTTATGGCCTAAGACTATTAATTTCGCTTTACATAACAGTTTTATCCATTGTGCAAACCTGGCTCTCTAAAAATAGTGATAACAAGCAGTCAATACTAATTCCAGGAGGTAGTAAGGGGACTTAAACTCACATACAGTATTCACAGTAATCACACTTAATAAAGTCGTTAGTTACACACACACACACACACACACACACACGCACACACGCACACACACACACACACACACACACGGTTTCCTATAAAGTGCTAACAGAAAATGGCCACCCTAATTAATGTACCTGCTTGTAGATCTGTGGGAATCCTGCAGGGTAAAAGTTTAAATGCTGATAGGGTCTGCCCAACAATTTATCCTCTGGAGATTGATAAAATGGTCATTACTGGGAATACAGCCTGCTGTCTTTAGTAGTGTAGTGGAGCATTCTAATAATAAGAAGCATGAATAAACTCTGTTGAAAGTGAGTTTTAGTTAAGAAATAAAAAACACTGCAAGGGTTTGAAATATTTATGTAAAAAACGAATGAACTTGGAGTGAGTGGGGGTTTGTATTCACACAATATGAGAATTCGGTACTCAGATACTGAATAATCTTAGTTCCAATCAGAGACAAGAGAAAAAAAACAGGAAGTTATTTTGGTAACATAATGCTAATAACACCGAAGGAGTGGATGGAGTTATAACGTCACTTCCTGTGTCATTCTCCTGTCTGTAGTGAGCTCACCTCAAAAGTACTGAAGAACAGGGGCGAGGACAAGGGAGGGCGGTATAATGAAAAATATATCGTAATGGTATGGAAGAGTATCTCAGCCAGCTGACAGCGCTTTGAGGTCATGCTAATTACAGACTATGCACATTTAAAATGCTGACAGTCTACAAAAAATTTGAATGAATCATAAATACTTGGACAAAAAAAATCAAGACATGTCAAACTTGCTTTTAAAAATTGTGTTTGTGTCTGCAGTCTCGATAGTTACAGGTAAACTTTCCATAGCGTAAACTTTCTTGCTGGAAAAAAAGCACATCCCTCAAATAAACTTTGAACACGCTTCTTTAAGTGTTGCGACAACAGCTCAAAACGAATTTCTCTAGAAGTCGGAATTAAAAAAAATTCCAGCGTTGCCCCGTGACTGAAAGAAAAGAAATCCTATCTTCGAATACCCCCCAGAACAATCCCAGAGGGCAGCCATCAATTAAGGTGAGCCTTGTGTGAAAAGGCTTGAATTTCATATCGGGAGATCAGTATGTGTGAGTGAGCGGAATCTCAGAAATGCAGATTCCAGCTGCCAAACTAGACATTCTGCTCAAAAACATGGCTGCCCCCAGGCAGTGAAAAAACAAACAAAGGACACTGAGAGGTATGTGTTGTCTGTAGCATCTCACAAGGTAGGATAATCACACAATAACAACAATCCACTCACTGTTATTGCCTTAGCAGAAAAGGTCACTTTATTAAGACAGGTAAAACAGTATATTTTTCCTTAAGCAAAGACTAGCACAATCATTGTCATATAAAAAAAAACTTTTGCATTATGTGTAATCCAAAATCCCGAAAACATTTTTATCATAATGAACCCAAATAGTTCCAAACAAGACTATCAGAAATGTGCATCATGTAATGCACAAACCCCTCATTTCCTTTCCCCTCCTTTCTTTATAGACCTTTTTCTCCCCCCTCCCCCTTTCCAGAGGGATGGATAAGCCCGCTCCAGACTATCCAACCCCCCCCCAAAAATGCCTATTGACAAGAACGACTTGAAGAAGGAAAAAACTGATACCTGTCCAAACATGACGTACAAGAATTTTTTTTTATATATATTTATATGAATATACGGGTATAAACAGGGTGAGTTAACAAAAGCTATCTGCTCAAACCCCTCAGAAGTGTCCTCCAGCCAAAACCCACCTTACTTAACACCTACCTGCAAATCCCGCCCCCCCCTTACCTACCTACACCAATCGCACTGAGTGGATTGTTCCACCGCGCGAAAAACCCCAGGGGGACACTGGCTGGCGCCAAGTTCCCCCTGGGTCTCCATTACCAGAACACATCAGACAGACATCAGATTTAAGGGACAAAAAGACAATTCTCTCTAGAATTTTCTACTGGGGTAAGAGATTTCTTCATCGCTATTTGCATGAGAGATCTGCAATTTCACACACAAAATAACAACGGTTCCACTTGGTAAAACCTTTGGAGAGTTAAATTGCAATGTTAGTAAAATTTTGAGCAAAGGAACATTTCTAAACAGCCAAGCTGAGACGCGAGTGAAAAGGCTCTTCAATGCTTTTCAGAAGTATGTGGCACAGAATATTGCTTTGTAGAAAAATGAGAGCTAGGGCTCTCTTCAGGAAGCCACTGCAGCTTGCACCACACATTGCGCCTTCCATGCTGCCAATGATAGTAACAACACAACTACTAACCATTACACTTCCACAGGGGTGATAATTCTGACTATTCCAGGCCCTCGAATCTATAAGAAGGGCTTGGGCGGCAGGTAATAGTCATTTTTAATGTATATTGAATTAATAATTGACTGTTGTTATGGTCATCTCTAATTTACCAGATGTGCCACCTTTATAACCCTGCTAACGTGAGGAAACACTCTGTATCACTTATCTCTTGTAATCAGCCAAGCCCGGCGTCATTGTGTTCTAATAGATATGCTCCTTTGCAAGATTGCAATGGTGTTGATTGACAGGGGGAATTACCTAGGCTCATTGTATGAGCAACCAGCTTTTTTGCCTATTGACATAGTCTCACCAGTAGACATGGACTGCATTCCCAGTGAAGTTTATCTTAGTTTATTTAATATCCCTGTTCTTGAAAGCCCTATGTGAATTGACCAGCATCCCTTAGGGATGGTGAGCTGGAATATCGCGGGTCGCTGGAATAAGCTGGACATACCAGAGTGGCAACAGTTCATTAGCTCTTGCGACATCCTGTTAATGCAGGAAACCTGGGCCGTAAACCCCATAGATTTTGAGGGTTTTCTTTACTTTAATTCACCATTCATTCCCTCCCGTGTGGGTAGAGCGCTGGGAGGTTTAACTATGTGGATAAATCTATTACTTGAAGGCAACGCAGTGGCCCTTAATATACCAGGGAATAGTTTCCAGGCAGTTTTATTTTAGGGTGATCCACCCTGCAAATAATTTTTTTTTATAATAGTGATTTTCTTAATGTGCCAAATCAGAGATTTACAAAGCTCTTTCAATACATTGCTTTCCTTGTGGAACATGCTTAAGATAAGGGTTACCACTTATTTTTATGCATGGAAGGGGATTTTAACACTAAATTTCCCGTAATCTTGCACAGTTCCCAATCCAAAGTAAAATTGTAGACACTAAAATCGGGGATCACAACGCGGTTGAATTTGACCTCATTGTACCATCTCGGAAAGAGTTCGAGACTGTGCCTACTCTCAAAGATTTATTTATGCTTGGATGTTATGTTGGAAAATAGCAGACCCTACCATATTTTTGAGAAAAACAATCATGGAGAATGCTAATTGAATTTTTAAATGGCCATCTGAGGAGGCTGACAAACTGCAGGTGGTTGATTTGTTTGAGGCCATATGCAATGTTATCTAAGCCATTCGGTACGTTGCCCCAGAGCTCGCGATGGTTCAATAATAAGCTTCCGTATCGAAACCTAGAGATCAGGCTTTGATTATTACTTTACAGGAAAAATATAGACTGGTAATAAGGTATAGACATGTATACATTTTAAAGCAGCAATGGGAGACACTGAGCTATACAGCCCATACTAAAAATAGTAAAGATTTTTGGGGTGCAGTAACACACATGCACATAATAGACTGGAGATTGGCTCATATTAGCTGCCACATAAACAGTGAGTCCGGGATAACACAGTTCACACAAATCTATTCTGAGGAAAACATTAGGATATAGTTTGTCAGGATGGGGGTTCTGAGTTGGTTCAATATTCTATACAGTAGGTGATCGAGGCTATTTCACAGAGTGCCATGGGTAAAGCCCCAGGACCCAATGGGGTATCAATTGATTTAATTAAAAACAACATTCATTTCTGGGGCCTTCTATTAGCCAATGTTTATAATAACTTTTTGGGGTCTAGTGTTCCTGGTTCTTGGAGCAGTTCAAATTCAAATTCAAATTTGTCTTTATTTGATCATAAATAATCATAAAAGACACATATAACAATTACAATTCATGGTAGGTGTTTTGTTTTAAAAAACATATTAAACATATCATGGTGGAATTCTGTTAAAATTCTAGGCACATATGAACAATAAAATGATTATAAATCCTTTCCTACTAAAAACAAATAAAAAAACCATTATGTCTATTTACACAGGTTATGGCTAGACCTTCATTCCTATGAGCAGGATATATCAGAAAAGACTAAAACACAGTACACTCAACACAATCATGTTACGTAGAACCTTGCAAACTAATCCTTCACAGGGCTCACGTCCAGCTCCAAAATTTAGCCATAGCAGTAACTATGACTTCACTAGTATCAGTTTTTAAAATACGCAAAGCCGTTTGACAAGATCTTGTTCCTATTATAGCACAAACCGGCTTAAGCAATTTATGACGAGGGCCCTTGTATGTAGGGCATACAAACAGAACATGTGGTAAGGTCTCTTCCTCACATGGGCAGAGGTGACATTTTGTTTCTTGATTGATCCCCCACTTTTTAGTAAAATATTTTAGGGGGAGAGAGCCCACTCTAAATTGGTGATAGAGTTTCCTGTCATCAGGGCTCATGATGGTATCCCAATAAGCCTCCAGCCTATATTCAATTTTGTGATCCAGAAAAAGACCTGTTAGGGAAGCACCATTAAACAGAGACAGAGACTTTTGGCTGACCATGTCCCTGTATATGGCTTTAAAATGTATTTTTGAAGGGAAAGAATTCCCTTCAGGGTCCTCCCACAAATGGATGAGGCCCATAGACAATGGAATGGCCTTAATCTTTTGTAGCCATGTGATTTTGTTGGATTCATCAGCTTCTCTAATATACTTACCTGCTCGTGCATAAGGAGCTAACTCCGGGGTAGTCCATAGTCTTCGCCAATAGGCAAGAGGCCTCCTCAAAAGAAACACAGCCCAGATCTGCAAGTAATGGTCAGTTCAATAATAGTACCAATTTTCCAAACTACAAGGCTATCGACCCATTTCATTGATAGATATTCCTGAAAAGGTTCTTGGGAGGGTCTTATATAATAGAATAACAAATGTGGCAGCTGAGGATAATATCCTGCATGCCAGACAGTATGGCTTCCGTGCTGGAATTGGCACAATAGAACAGTGCCTGAATCTAAACGTAATTATTGGGAAATACAGAGTGGCTAGGCAGGTACTGCTTTATCTAGCTTTTAAGGACCGGACCATGGCATTTGGTTGTGTTAATAGATCTAAGTTATGGAAAACCCTATTAGAAAACGGCTTACATGGCAACATTGTTAACAAGCCAGTAGTGCTCCATACTAACACTAACTCTAGGGTGAGGTTTGGTCAGGGGGGCAAAGTTACAGATAAATACAGCATTGGGAGAGGTGTAAGGCAATGCTGCATGCTCGCTCCACTGCTCTTTATCTTATACATCAATAACCTCAATTCTCACCTGACCGGAAGTTCACAGGATATTCCTAAAATTAGTGACACCCTCCTTTCCGCATTACTTTATACCGATGATGTTGTTTTAATGGCCCGCACCCCGAAGTCCTTACACCAATTGGTTCACTCTTTTGTTACCTTTATTGCTGACCTTGAACTGATGACCAACATTACGAAATCATATATCATGACCTGTGGTCCGAAGCGCTCACGTATTACCAGCATTTCTGTTGGCTCCAATAGTTTATAAAATACCAATAACTTTCCATATTTGGGTATCACTATCAGTGCAACAGGAACTTGGGCTCCCCATATTTCCCAAAATAGGTTAAAGTTCACGCAAGTGATGGGTTCACAGATGAGTCTCCCTAGTCCTGTGGGGGGAAGATCCCTGACCGCTTTGGTGCAGCTAGATAATGCACAATGCTTACCAATTGCATCATATGGAGCCGAAATTTGTGGTGTCTCAGATGCTCTGCGTTGCTAAGAGTGGAAAGTAGGTTTTGTAGAAAAATATTGGTGGCCCCTATATCAGCCTCTCATTATATCTGTCAGAAAGAGCTGGAATTGCCATACCTGAGTGATTCTGTTTGTACAAGACCGGTTATTTTGTGGTTATCTATCTGGTGGTCAGAGGAATTATCACTTACCAGAGATATAATTGCCGATTCCCAGGCTTGGGAAAAGAGGCTGTCAATAACTTGGCTGGCCTCCTTTAAAAAACATTGGAGGGAATTAGGATCGGCCATGCCTTTCTTGACCCTACTACATGCTCCACTCTGGATTAAAAGGGGGTACAGTCAGGGCCGGACTGGCTACCGGGCAGTTGTGTGTGCTGCCGAGTAGGGGGATGATTTCTCCGTGGTATGGGCGTATTTCGTTGATGGGGACCTGCGTGCGCTTTGAAAAATAAAAAGCAAAACGAATTTCGTTTTGCACACACAGGTCCCCATCAACGAAAGCATCCCCCTGCTCGGCAGCACACACAACTGCCCGGTAGCCAGTCCGGCCCTGGGTACAGTCCTTACTGATGACCAAATTAGAGGAAGCCAGGATTAAGGCAGAATCACTGAAGTCAACGGTTGTAACTTCTATGAATTTAAACACCAAAGCTCGGCTCCTTACTAGTTACATATAGGAGCCCAGAAGCAATTGAGAGCTCTCTTTACTATTTCGTTTTAGGGCTGGCACACTAACGTTTTTATTGGTTTTCCAGCAGGGTTCCAACACAACCTTGAATGAAGAACATGCCTGTGTAATGATTCCTCGATACAATCAATGATGCACTTTTTCTTCTTTTGTGGTTTTTATAAACTTTTTACACAAAAGATTTTAGTACGCTTGTTGAAAGCAAGAAAGTTTTGACAATTTAGTAGAGCCTATAATTATTTAAAGCAACTAGAGGACAAAGAGACATGTCTGTGTGTGGGGCTTTTTCTTCATGCAGCCATCCGATCTCTGGAGACAATGATTTTGTAAGATAATTTGGTTGGGCTCACGTAAGCCCATGTTGCAGACTGAAAGCTTAACAAATTGTTGCTCATACCCCCTTTCGGCCTACTAATTGACTCTGTAATAGGAGCTTGATCATTGTATGCAAATTTTAATATAGTATTTTTTTAACGTGCATCATACTGTTTTTGTGTACTTTTATGGTTGCTTGCAGCCCAATAAATTAGAGATTATGATGATGATGATGGCAATTACTAACCATCACACTCATACAAGGGTGACAATTCGGACTATTCCAGGCCTATGTATATCGAATTAATAATTGACTGTTGTTGTGGTCATCTCTAAATTTGCAAGACAGGGCCACCTTGTGGCGGACTGTCACACGTGCCTTGTATCAGAAACCACCGTCTTAAATTAAACACTGGCTTCATCTCCTAAATGTATCTGGACCAAAGGTTGTGAAGAATGCACGTTGCAAAGTTTACAAACTTTCCACACTTTCCCTAGGTGTGAAGTATTCAATTAATACATTTTGGAAAGTCAATTTGCTCACATGTGAGAATTGCCGTCCAAAAATATGTTATTCCAGGTTTATTTATTTTTTAATAACATCCTATGCGTAGGGGGTATTTCCAATCACTGATTTCTCAATTTCACAAACGTTTGGAAGCTCATGAACATGTACATTTGTAAAAATATCTTCATATAGTTTCGGTAAATGAATTTCAGCAATTTCGTTTTCCACTAATCTGAATATAACTGCTTGAGCCATTCATTGGCAAACATGTTTACTGAACATTTATTGCAGAAAAGCTGCTTCATTCTTTAGGAAAGTCGTGAGAGTTATGCAGGGATAAAGGCAAGAGGTGGCTTGAAAAGCCGTGACACAGAGTGCCCACTTCCAATTGGCATTTGTTTTTTTCCAAGGCACTAGATAATCTATCAGTCTACTTGAGGAGTTCCACGAATTTGGGATGTTCAACAACAGTCTTCATGGTGCAGGTGGCCACAGTGGACCTCAAGCGTCCCTCGACATAGCTTTGGAAGGCTACTACCCATCATCCCTGGCTATGGAGAGACTGAAGGATGGTAATACAGGATCATAGTTTCAAGGGTGTAAGAAGATTTAGCAGACCTCGAGGGGGAAAAGGCAGTCTATGAATCCTCATTTTGTAAAAAGTCTGTGCTGTTTTTAGTATTTGGAGTCTTTAGTTTGTCCTATAGTGTGTGCAGAGTAATGTGTGTGTGATCAAGTACAAAAGAATAGAGCAGTTTAGGCCCTAGAACAACTGCACTGGAGTAGGTATACAATGAATCACTTGATAGTGCTCCACCCCTTGTGGTTACACTGCCTAAACATATACATAAAATTCAATTAAAGAGAGAATACTCAAAATATAAACAATCTCAAGTTAAAGACTGACTCATAATGGAATCTCACAAAGTCTTCTTGTTTTTCTGTTTCTCGATCCACATAAGAGGAGGGAGCCAAAGGATTTGCAGTAATAACGTCTTTATTAGTGTTGCATCAATATTCAGTACTTCATCCCAGCCAACACGTATTGTCCAGTAAAGGACTTCATCAGGGCTGTAATTTAGAAAATACATAAAACTTTATACCATTAAATATTTTATACAAAAATAAATGTAAATACACTGTTATATGAGAAAAACCCTCAATTACATCCCAGTCATTGTATTTCAAAACAGACATAAACAATATATGCAAAACCTGTGGGGACACAAAAATAGTTAACACTCCCCCAGACCCTCAAGTAGTTCAAAATCAATACCTAAAAAATTCTCACATAAAATGCTTGTGAATTTGCGCAATCTACAAGTAAGACGAAAAGGTTTCACTCTCATGACAAAAATATATTCTAAAACAGTAGTATATTTTCAGATTATAATTAATTATGTCAGTGGTCTCAGTAATATACCCGAAAAAGGATTTTTTTAGAAAATTTGTCTTAATTAGCAAATATTTTTAAGGAGCAATTTGTTTTGTCTCGACCACACCCTAAAAAACAAGCACAAAATACCAAAATTACACTCACTTAGCGTGTTCTTGTATAAATCCTATGGCATAAAATGTAATCTGAAGGACTACAGTATTCAACGGACAGTATTATTCTGAAAGGGATCTAAATGGGAAAAGTAAAGCAGAAAAGGGACTAAGACTAAATGAACCCTCATGTCCAGATATTTAAATTTCCAAAACTTGTTGGTATCACATTCAGATTCAAATCTACATAATATACTCACATCCTATGAGCATGAAGTAGTCCTCAATGGTAATGTATACACAGTGAAATTAGGGCATTATGCCAGTATTCTCTCCCAAGTGAGATCTAAAAAGTATGCCCAAAAGAAGGAGAACTCCATGACTCTCCTCACCATACATGTCACAATTGTAGTACATGTGCATATCTCTTCATACAACATCAGTGCATCAAATAGTAAGTGCTGTTGCCTTGGATTCTAATCTGTTTACCATACAAACCGTGTGGCAATACTTATCGTTCTCTCATCCTCAATATATATTCATATACTCATTCAGAGTCCAGTATGTTTATCATTGAGTGGAAATACTTATTGTTCTCAGATTCTTGGCATATGCTGCTATATTCCTATCAAACAAACCCATTACATTGCAGTCACAACATCTATCATACTCACAGCCTGTCACACCCTCCATTCGATCACTTCCTCCTTCACCTGCTGAGTAGTACAGTGTTGCATGCATTAGCGCAGTCGTCATGAAATAATGTATCCTGAAAAATCCTAACAAGTTGAGGGTTCATTTTATGGTGCACATTCACCGGTCAAACTGTTCACCAGCCCTTGACCAATAGGAACAAAGTTAAGAATGTCACTAGTCCAATAATTTCTCGTTTGGCATTGTAAGACCGGTGTGCTAACTCCGAGAAATCTTACCCTTCCTATTGATTTCATAAGTCAAGTACGTCCTCCAATCTCATCGTCCCAATATTTAAATGAGCCAAACCCTCGCACAACTTATCAAATACTTGCTCGTATAAAGATGAAATTCAAATGCTGAATACTATTGCACACATACCGCTAATTCATGTGTACCACTGTGCTTTCTAGTCTTTCCTCGGTGTATAAATTATCCCCGCAAGTGATTATCATCTTGATGCTCTAACTGGCTCAAAATATATCTTCAAATGGATTCCCTCCAATGAAAGCACTCCAAATTTGAACTGGACCAATGAGGTAAAGTCCTTGTCTGTCATCAATACTGCACTGAATTACATGCGTAATCGTGTAGTGAAACACAATAAAAACAAAAGGGTGTTGTATAACCTCCTTTCAATTCATCTCAAAAAGGAAGTTTATAGACACTAAAACCCCCATTAAAGAACATCTATTATCACTTGTACAGGTGAGGGGAAAATGTATATACAAACTCTTGCCCAATTAGTACCCTAAACTTTTATTATTATTATTTATCATATATAATCAAGCGCGAGCAACTCTTGGTTCTTCCATCAGGCTGAACCCCACGATTGCGAATATCCACAGAAACGAGCCATGGCATGCCATATCACTGCTCCCACATAAAAACACTGTATAGTTTGCACTGCAACATGTAGTCCGCACATTAATGGCCTGATAGTGACTACAGCAGTCCACAGGACTGCTGTTCTCATGGTGGTAGTCTGACTCACGCCACATGGCGGGTACAACATCAGTATTTTGATTTGGTAGTCAGACCACCACGAGACTGCTGGCTATGCCTTGTGGCGGAGGCGGTGCTGACAGGGGCAGCATTATACAGGTGTACATATTACAATTTTTCTGCCCATCACCCATTTCATGGCAGTGAGCCCACCATGAAAAGGGTGGCGGAAAGGCAACTGTCTCTCCTGAGCCTGGAAAGAGCATGCGAGGGAGAACATTAGTGCTCCCCTGGATTTGCACCCCCAGTTCCTGCACCCTGCAGGAGGGTGCAGTTGGTGCTGATGGCGGTAGTCTGCGTGTTAGGCTCTTATATGCAACTCACAGCAGTTGCCATCAGACTGCCGCAGGACCACCCACCAGACCAGACCAGAATTTAACTCCTAATCAGGCAGGGGATCACACCACAGCTTTGGCGGTCCTACAGCGGACGGCTTGTTGCTGCCCCTGCTGTAGGAACGCCAAAGTCGTAATCAAGCCCTAAGTCATGTTATAGTAATTGGAAAATTACACACCAATTAATGAATGGCATAATCTAGACAATTAATCATTCTTTGGAAAAAACATCAATAAGTTCTTCCGATGGGTGGAATTTTTACACCCACACCCTTGTCCAATGGAAGTTCTGAAATCGAGAACTAGCCAATCCAATATAAAAGACCCATAGTTTGCATGTTAATTCAAAACATGGAGTTGGAAGTGTCAGTAAAGACGATAGCTTATCATATATCCCTAAATCAGTCTCATCACGCGCTAAAGATTGTGTTTCCAAATATGATATTTATATTAAATCCTGTGACAGTATACATTTAAGAACCATTTTCGGAAAGTGGTAAGACTTAAAATGAAGCACCTAATAATTCAAATACCTTGTCTTAAAAATGAATCAGTCAGTAAACCACGAATCTTTAATGGCGTGTGAATTAAACACGGGGACCATGCCTTAGGGGGGTTTGTCGTGAAATGGAATCACTCACCCTGAACTATGTTCCACTCAGCAATCCTGGAACCCAAAAGTCATCCACAGATAGAAACACTCAACAAACGTCAATTTAGGCCGGATCGTAAGTTTCATGTTGTTGACAATGGGATAATATCTGAAAGAACAAACATCATCACACCTGTGTCATTCAATTGAGAGAGCACTTGGAAATACAGTTATACAACAAAACATTGTGAACATCAATAACCATCTGTTCACTATTTCCATAAATGGCAAAAATGTGCCCTCATGAAATTAAAGCACATTGTTAACAGATGCCGCCCAACACCCGTTTGCTCAAACACAACCAGATTCTCATAATATAATGCAATTCACTTTCAAGATTCAGTCCCCTTTTTAGTGTTCTTAATCTGCTGATCCCGCCTGCCTCTCTTAGTCAAAGTCTCAGTTCTGTGTCACAATCCCTGGGATCTTTTTCTTTTCTCTGTAGACCATGAAATTGGAAATCCAAACTATTCAGGCGACCTTCTTTTATATGTTTTAACAAAGGTAAATGCACGTCTTGATTTAATACTGCTCTCAGATATTCTGGCATATTTATTTTCAAGGGCCTCTTTAAATTGTCTATGTAAACTTTGGAGCAGCTACATATAATGGCATACACCACACATACAATATTACAATTCATATTTTTTTTGTTTATACTAGATAGATTCTATCCATTTTGTAACTGAAGTCTTTGAGTTTATTGTGGCTAAACTGACACATATTACTACCATTACCACATTAGAATCCCTTTGGGGAGTTTGGTAGCCATTTTATCTTCATGTCCTTAGAGGATTCAAGGTAGCTTCTCATAACCTTATCTCTAAATGTTTGGATCTCTTAAATAAGTAATATACGGTTTGGCTGTTATCACATCTGCCAGGCCGGTGCACGGTTAATGTGAAACTAGTGTTTATCTTGAATACTTTTCCATGATTGTGATTGTACGTGGTTACCCGCTGTCCTCATGATTCTTCCTATTATGTTTCTGACCAAGGTAAAACTTCTGTCCATTTTCCAAATTCTGTTTTCTGCTCTATTTAGTAAATTGTCATTATACCCTCTCATCAGTCTATGTCTCAAGTCTTTCAGACACTGTCATTTGAATACTATGTTCCTTCATATTACATATAATTGCAAAGGATTTACACAAGATCATACTAAGTGAGTAAAGCTTTAGTAATTTATGCTTGTTTTTTAGGGTTGGGTTGGGACCAAAAAAATGTGCCTCTTAAAGATATTTGCTTCCTAAAAATGTTTTTTTTAAACTTTTTTTCTGAAATATTACTGAGACCATTGACATAATGAACTACTGTTTTAGAATATATTTTTGTAATTTGAGTGAAAAGTTTTTGTCTTATTTTTAGATGGGTAAAATTCGCAAACAGTATATGGGAGGATGTTTTCAGGTATTGATTTTGAACTGCTTATGGGTATGGAGGAGTAGTAATGTTTTTTGATGTCCATACAGGGTTTTCATATATTGTTTCTGTCTGTTTTGATATACAATGATTAGAATGGATGTTTCTATATTTCTTTTTGTATAAATTACTTGGTGGCAAAAAGTTTGTATGTATTTTTTTTATTCATGTAATTGTTTTTTATATTGTTTTTTTTAACTGTTTTTGTTTATCACCAAAAACAGCAGTACAATACATAATACACATCTCTTTGGCAAGGCTACACAAGTTCTCAGCTATGTTGCACAACATTTTCAGAAATACATAAAATCGGCAGCTTCAGAGGCAATGCCCACCTACTTAGAAGTTTGTATGTACTTCATCATGCAGCCATGATGAAGTCCTGCTGAAGTACTGAATATTGATGCAACACTAAAAAAGACGTTATCACTGCAAATCGTTTGGCCCCCTCCTCTAATGTGGATAGAGAAAAAAAAAACAAGAGGATTTTGTGGGATTCCATTAAAAATCAGCCTTTCCCTTGAGACTGATATTGTTTATGTTTTGAATATTCCACCTGTAATGGAATTCAATGTGTATGTGGTCTGTTATACAAGGGTTGCCTGAGTGAAAACCCAAGTGCAGTGTGAGTGGTCGTCAATTGCCCCCACACAATCATGGTTATTTTAAGATTATCTTCACCCTTTCATGTGAACATAATAATTTGGATTTTGAACTTTGCAAATCGATCAATGCCACATAAAACAATGTTTTTGCAGGATGGTTTTCCCACAAACAATATTTTGAGGGAATGTTCTTTCTCAAAGAGGTGCCTTTTTCCTTAAAAGCTTGTTTTTCTTGCTGTCTCTTTTATCCATTATTTTCCATGCTATATCAACTTGATGACCTGGATAACATTCTTTAAAAAATGTTGCAAGTTTGACACATGACTAGTGATAAACCACACAATGAAGTCCTCGGATGTATGCTTAAGATACCATGTTGATGTCTGATCGATTCCAAAAATAAACATCTCCTTCCCTTGCCAAACACTTCTTTCTCAGCTTTTGTCCCTGGTCCCCTTCTTGGTCACTATTGCATAAGTGTTGCTTAGCAACAGCTAGGGTTGGTTTAAGGTAAGAGGGGGAATGCACATTTCTTTGACCAGGTGTAACCGAGATGAATCCACATTACATCGACAATCTTTACTTTGACTATTATGTGAACAAAATCATTACACAGGCATGGTTATCATGTTAGCTGCCATGATGTCAACATGGTTATAGAAGGCACATTGTTTGGTTTAGGGTAAGAATAGTAGTTCTGCCAGTACAAGGTCATGGCAGATCGTGCTAATAATTATATTAAATAAAGGTATGATGGACCCAATTTGGACATAATCTGATTCCTCTGTTAGAGCTTAGTAAAGCCAAGTGCATCATTGAAATGTTTTGATGGATTTTCATTAAATGGACATAAGGATGTAAGAAGACATTCTAAACATTGCAGTGACCTACTCAGCATCACTATGCAGTTATATAAGAATCTGACCCCTTCCAAATAGGGCCACCATACCTTTGCTTTGTATTGCCAAGCAAGAGAGGCTGTATGCTTGATCACAAAATATAATCCTCTCACTCCTTTTGTGTTTATAGCATCCTAGCTAATGATCAGGTCCAAGTTAAGGTTTTGGTCAACATACATACATTAAATCTGTAGAATTTGTTGATGGTAGTATGGTACTTATCACTTTTCAGTTCCTCTCCCTCTTCTGAAAAGCTTGGAGTATGCACCTTCTTCTGAATGGAGAAGGGTTAATATTTTTGATCAAGCTTGTGATTTGGTTCACTCCGGTTTCCCACCAATACCCTCAAAGTAGGAATCACATTTAGTCTGGACTTCTGAGAAAGACTTTGTGCACCAGCTCAGAGACATGGAACCATTAGCTTCTCTATCCCTCAAGACCAGTCCTGCTTCTGAGACCCTCTGCATTTCAGCCCATCACATTAGAGGCCTTCTTGTTCTACTGTGTCAAATGTTCTACCACAGCCCCAGACCTACTGCATCTGCATGCCATTTCTTATTGCCTCAATCCTCTATAACAGATGTATGTCGTTACTACGCATGCTTTTACAACGCATGCCTTTACCACGCAACTTTTACAACGCAAGTCGTTACAACGACTTGCGTTGGGGGCGCTGGATAGTGAATAGTTTAATTTACTATTCCAACTCCAGTCCCCATGAATAGTAGGGAAGGTTTTGGATAGTAAATTAAACTATTCCCTATCCTACAGCGCCCCCCAGCGCAAGTCATTGTAACGACTTGAGTTGTAAAAGTTGCATTGTAAAGGTAGTGCGTGGTAAAAGTTGCGTTGTAAATGCTGTTTACCCTCTATAATATGCTGAGGCTCCACCATTGCACTATATAATATTCAATCTTCCCTGTTTTAAAACATGTGTCTGCAGTATTGTGTTTATGCTACTCTTCTTACAAACAAGAATACTTGTCTGCTGTTGTCATCCATTTTCATGTAAGCAGAGTTCTCGTCTCACCCTACTGAAAGCTCGGTCTTCTCTCTCCTGTCATTTTGGTTTCCCATCTGATGTCGAGGTTCTTTCTCTCACGATGCTGTGCCGATAAGGGATTGGGAATTGTGGCCATATATCTTTAGACCTGTGATCAGATGGGTAGAGCAATGGTAGTAGGAATGAAAGGTGTAACGAATAATGCCAATCATTAAAGAGTAAATGTTGTCCATTCTGGAGACAAGTGTAGGGGGGGCTACGGATTAGCAGTCAGATAATGACAAAGTAGGAGTTGAAGGTTTCCTTAATATGTGCTTTGAGGTTGAGTAAAGAATTAAGAATAATGTCCATAGATATTGGCATAGACGTTAGGGTGGTTGGGGTGTCTTTGTCAGGGATGAACTGAACTTAGCAATCATAGGGCAATCCCTTGATGGCCTTGCTGGCTAGATGCCAGTTTCAGCCTCTCAGTGGATACTAGGAGACAGTGAGCAATTATTAACACTGTAACTGACGTGGACTCTTTCTTTCCCTCGTTGCCAAGGTCTATTCTGCTAATGGCAGATGGGTGGTTGTGATCAGAGAAACAATTGATAGGCTGAAATTGCAATGCAGGTGCAAGCTCAATGATGCCTTGCATGTCTAAAATCAAAAATAAAACATTACAATAATAAAAGTCATGTGCTATCTGCCATTCTTGTTAAAAGCAGAATTTCCTGAAATCCCCTTCCATGTATTTTCCAATGATAACATGTTTTTTTTACTAATGGTGAAAAACTAAGTAAAGCCACTTGAAGTGAAACAATTCTAGGTTGATACATGAAATTTATGTTTTTACTCAAACAAAAATGTTTATTTGAATGGGTTTATAATCTGCGTAAGTAACGTACACACCAACATAAAATCGCTGAGAATCTAGATACCTATAATAAACAAAGAAGATAAAGTTGGGTTTGGAAGTGCAAAGTATTTCTTGATCTCCCTTTCCATTACTTTCCGACAATTTCTGAAGTTACGTCTGAGGGTGGGCTGAGGGAGTCTAAGAGCCAGCTGCATTGTCTAGAGGGTCTGCTAGGGGATTGTGAGTGTCTGCAGAAGGTGGGTTGAGCAGATCACAGGACAAAATGAGTCACAGATAGAGGATTCTTTGTCCCTGAAGGATGTGAGATTGGCCCTGAATGCTGATGAATGGTTTCTGAGAACTGGATAAACCCCATGGTGGGGTGTTGGCCTTGCTCACTTTGCTTGCTCATGCAGTGCAATGTGGGCCTCACAAAAAAGTTTATGCCAATGCTAATTTTGGTTCTCAGTCCATCCCTGGTCATTGGATGAGAGAATGGTGTACCTGTTTGGGACAGTCAAGAGTATGGAAGGGGAAGTTAGGTGTATGAATTCAATTATAAAGGGATCTGTAGTTAAGGATATAAGCAGACATCTATTTGTAAACAGAATTGAGACACATCCTTTGTTGGCCATCATTGGTAATTCGCAATCCTTTAAAGTATAGGAGGTGTTATAGTATTGATGAATGGAGTCTCCAAAAGCAACAAGAGGTTGACCAAGCAGTTATATCTGTAGTAAGGGCCCTGGTTTATTTATTTATTTTATTTAGAAGTTTGTAGAGCGCGCAGCTACCTCCGACGGAGGTGTCCCGGCGCTGAAGACAACATCTCGTGAGGTCCAGAGAGGTTCAGGAGGAAAAGAGTGGACTAGATCAAAGAGAAGAGCCGGGTCTTAAGTTTCTTCCGCAACAGAGGCTCAGAAGTCAGGAATCTCATTTCTGTTGGTAGGTGATTCCACAGTCTGGAGGTGGCCACTGCAAAGGCCCGTCCTCCCGTTCGTGCTAGACGGAAACGGGGACAGATCATTAGGCGGAGATGGTTAGATCTGAGATTTCGGGATGCTTGTGAGATCTTCAGTCTGTGTCTCAGGTAGGCGGGGCCTCGACCATTAAGAGCTCTAAAAGCAAGGGTCAGGGATTTAAACTGAATACGTAGTCTCACTGGGAGCCAATGAAGTTTGATCAGATGGGGAGAAATGGAGTGATGGTAGGGAACATTGCAGATCAACCTGGCCGCTGAATTCTGTACTGTCTGTAATCGATTTATAAGATATGCCGGGGCTCCAACATACAGGCTATTTGCGTAGTCCAAATGGGAGGTTATGAGGGCATGGACTACTGTCTTGCGTGAGTCTAATGGCAGGAAAGGGATGATTTTTTTAATCATACGAAGCTTGCCAAAACAAGACGCTGTGACTTTATTAATTTGGGTCTTGCAGGAGAGGGCAGTGTCAAATTGGAAGCCCAGATTGCGGGCAGCTTGGACAGGTACAGGGGGAGGATCTAATTCAGCCGGCCACCAGAGGTTGGAAGAGATGGGGGATTTCTGATTAAAAAATAAGACTTCTGTCTTATCTGTATTCAGTTTTAAGTTGTTTGATGACATCCAGGCGGCGATATTCACCATGCAGTGGCGAAGGTTTAGCAAGGAGCTTTCAGAGTGATCTTTGAAGGAGAACACCAGCTGAGTGTCGTCAGCATAAAAGATCACTCTGACGCCCCATGATTCCACCACTTTTGCCAGAGGCTTCAGGTATACATTGGGAGCGGGCTAACGGCAGATCCCTGTGGGACCCCCCGTGTCAGCGGTTTCTTGGTGGAAAAGAAAGGGCCCAGCATCACTTGTTGGAATCGATCCGTGAGGATCGTGAGGAATGATTTGACCCAGGCGAGAGGGGTCCCACCAACTCCCACCTCCTGCAAGCGTGTAAGTAGTGTTTCATGGGAGATGGTGTCGAATGCTGCGGATAGGTCAAGGAGGACCAGCATGGCCTCCTCTCCCCTATCCGTGCACTCACGAATCGACTCGGACACTTCTAGAAGAGCTGATTCAGTACTGAAGTCCAGCCTGAACCCTGACTGAGAGTCGTGGAACAGCAAATTTGACTCAAGATAGTCGGACAGCTGTTCTTGTACCGCCTTCTCGAGCACTTTGGCTGGTTTGGGTAGGAGTGAAATCGGTCGGTAGTTGCTCAAACACGTTGGGTCGACACCAGCTTTTTTTTTTAATAGGAATTAGCAGCGCGTGTTTCCTGACGGAAGGGACAACACCTGAATATAGGGAGGAGTTCCAGATTTCAAGCAGGGGGTTAATTTAATAACTAGCGGGGCGATCTCATTCAGGATCAGAGCCGGGCTGGATCCAGCGGTGAGCCTGATTTGGATTTTAAAAATAGATTCAGGACATACTCCTTGGTGAGTGGTTTAAAAGTTGTAAATGCTTTAGTACAGGTGGTGTCAGGATCTAAGATCATTTCTGTACGATTCTGAAGGATTGTTGCCGTAATGTTGGCTATTTTTTCCGAAAAAAAGTCAGATAGTCCTTCACTAAGTGCTTGGCAGGGGGTGACGGGAGCGGACAGAGCAGTGGGATTAGTAAACTCTTTAACGATGTTAAAAAGGGCCTTAGTGGAGTTTTTTGCGTTAATAATAGTTTCTGCAAAGTATACACTCATGATATTACGTTTGAGTTTGTGAAACTCTTTAAGGGCCTGTCTGTAAAGAGATTTGGTTGCAGAGTCATAGGACCGGCGCCATAGGCGCTCCAGGTTTTTACATCTGCTTCTGTTTTCCCTTAATTCCGGGGTGAACCAGGGAGCTGACGGTTTTGATCTGCGGGAGGTGAGGGTCAGTAAGGGCGCCACTTTCTCAATGGCCGTCGTGAGATCTTTATTAAATGTAAGCACCGCTGCGTTGAGATCGTCAGGATGTGAGTCTGAGCTATTCTTGTATGTTTGCTCTAGGGCAGTACATGAGATCTTGTGCCATTTTCTGCCTTGTGCTCTAATGGCAGACTCCTTCTTAAGAGATTGGAATATAGCTCCTTGGATCCTTGTATTGCATAACACATGATCTCTCCTCGTCACCATATCACATTCCATTTTCTTCCTCCACCAGTGGCCCAACACACATCTTGTTCTCGCCAAAGAGCATCCATTGCACTATCCACTCCCCAATGTAAGACATTTGGAGCTGCCTTTTCATTGGCAATGAAAGATCTCTCAGTGGCATTTTTCTTCATCATTTGTGCGATTTTTGTGGTTTTATGGCAAGAGGGAGGTAAACACTAAATTCCCCTGTTATAATAGCAATTGACAAAAGGATACACCAGAAAGAGTTAGGGGCATATGTACAAAGAAGTGGCGAAGAGGTTAGCCGTCATGGCTCAACGCTTCACTCCGCCACTTCAGAAACGCAAGGCTGCACCATATTCAACCTCCAACCTACTGATGTTCAGGAAGGGCCCCAAAACCTGGCTTTTTGCTGCCTAGCTTTGGTTTCCTAGGCGAGTCTGTAGCCCCCTGTCTTTCCGTTTCTGCCTTGTCTTTTAGCTGTGTTGTGTTTCTGCTATGTAGTGAAAAGCGCCGGGACACTCTTTGAGTAGCCGTGCGCTATATAAAACAATTATAACATAACATAACATAACATAACATTCACAAGAATATGGTGCAGCCTTGCTTTCCCCCTATGCTGGTGCTGCGCTTTGCAGCCTAGCACCAATGCAGGCACCCTTGCACCACGTGCAGGGGAAGAATTGTAAGTTCAGGAAGGTGTCCCTTCCTGCACATAAAGAATCTTTAAATGCTATTTTGTCACTCCTATGTGTGTTGTAGTGGAACGCCCACTGAAACACCCATTGCCCACCCCTTTCAGGCTAAGCATAGAGTGAAAGGGGATCCTATTAACAAGGCAGAGTTAAGCCACGTTACTTGACTTAACTCTTCTTTGTAAATAAGGCAAGGACCTATTGCCACAGGAACGTTGGAAAATGTGGCATTCCCGTGGTGATAGGGGCTTGTACATATGTCTCTTAATTTCAAGCGAGGTCCTCCTGTTTGACACTCTCTTTATTCTATCTTTTTTTCAATCTTACACTTCCAAATAATGTTTTATTGGTCAAGAAAGGAGACATCTTTTCACCAAATGATTATTTCTAATTTCTTTTGCCTTCAATATAGGCATCGAATTCTAAGCTTAACATTTGTTAAAGATTGATGTGTTTGAAAGGATTGGGAAACCAGAGGGTCTAATTTCGGGAATCTCTTTCCCTACTAAAGCCCAGCTGAAAACCCTATTTGAATATAAATGCAAACAGGCTACTATTCTCTCTGTGGCATCCAAAACTGTAGAGGGTTATTTTGACATTTCCAGGACACTTAAAGATTGATGGGTTTGAAAGGATTGGGAAACCAGAGGGTCTTATTTGGGGAATCTCTTTCTCTACTAAAGCCCAGCTGAAAACCCTATTTGAATATAAATGCAAACAGACTACGCTTCTCTCTGTGGCATCCAAAACTGTAAAGGTTTATTTTGAAATTTCCAGGACACTTAAGATGGAATCATGTCATATGTTTATAAAAATGTCCACCACAGGTTTTGTCCTAACGCGGTTCAGGTTTAATTTGGTACACTTTTTAGTACGTTGTCTTGTGAAGCATGTATGGATTGGTTTGCCTTGTTGCCCTTGTGATAAACTGGAGAGCTCAGCCAACCATTCACTTTATCTTAGTTTGCCAATTTTATAAATCACTAAAAAAATCATTATTACGTAAAAAATAACTTTAGATATCACAGGCCTACTTTTTCATTAATAAAACATCTTTCTACAGAAAATATATTCTTTGCAATTGCCAACTTTACTCAATATTCGTTTTTAGAGTTAGGAATTTACTACTGGGACTGTAATTAGTGAAATAATTTACACTATAAAATGGTATGAATTAAGGTATTGTTTTTAATAAGCATACATTTTTAATCGTATCAAGTCGTATTGTTTCCTGAATTTAAATTTTTTGTGTTTTTTTATGTTTGGGACTATCTTTTATGACAATTTTGACGAATAAAGACTCTTTCAACTTTATTTTATTCCTCATTCTCTTGCTCATTCTGTTTTCTAGACGACATTTCCATAAACTCCTTCCCATCCTTTCACTGTTAAAAAGTATTTTTTCCTGCTCACTGCTTCAATCTCAGTTATTTAGTTGTCCTGCTTGATCAACTGCTCTTGCTCTCGCTTTCTTTCCCAATCTCACCTTAATTCCCAGTCCCTTGCAAGAGGCCTTTGAGATCAGTCTGCAATAGAACTGCCCTTCCTTCCTAGTTAGGTGAGGTGAATCTTTGTGAGTCACTAGTTATGTTTCATGTGTCACCACATCAACAGGCATATTCTGCCCCAAGCAATGAAAGTGAACAGCAGCCTCCTGCATGATGACACATTTTGATAATTCATGGAGGGAGAGGCTGCTGAAGTCGACAAACTCAGGTGAAAACATGTCCATGTTGGCATAAGAGTGCAGGGCGGAAACTGAAGCACATCAACCGCACGTGGGGTCCAGAGCCAACTGTTTTCTGCTATCGAGCATGCCACAGAATAATACATTGTTATTCAAACCAATGTAACTAACTACTCAATATAAGAATTTGAATAAGCACGATGTGACCAAAGAGCCCTGCTGCAACGGCAGTTCCCGACCACAATATTATCCTTATCAATCCTAGACAACTGACAGTCGCATACAACATGACTAATGCGTCTCTTCCTGTCCTCTACCAGGAACAGACATCATCACACAAGGTGTGACTCAGTATCTTCCTCCCATCCTGTCCCATCCACTCCATACATGCCTGCTCTCCACTCCACTCCCAGACTTACAAGACATCTTGAAATCACCAACCCAGCAGCTACAGTCAACATGGAAAATATACTTTAAACCACAATTCAGGAACTACAAAGTAAACCATACTGCCTACTAACTACATTTATATTATAGGCATGTTTCTTGCATGCTTCTTTCCTTCATCACACTGCTAAGCATTGTATCCAAAAGGAAGACAAAAAGCACATCTCTGATCACTTACACATAACACCAAAATGCTTCCCACATAGCTTTACAATAGCAAATACTAATTTCCTGTCTACATTTCAGGCCTGTGAAATCAAAGTGTCTGTATCACATTGACTCTCACTCTTCTCTTCTACCAAACCAAACAGATTTAGGCCTCGTTTTAACATTTCTTGTTTATGCCCTTTAACATTTTAGCATCTGTTCTCTGTACTCTCGCCAATTTCATGTCATCTTTTGAGTTGTGTGGTCAGAACTGGGTATAATAATACAAACGAGGCCTTTCCAATAATGTACAGGGTACTGCTGGTCAGTTTCTTTCAATGCCCACAATACAACATAATGGGTCTTATTTGGATGACGGTCAGAAAGCCTACAACAACTGGTCAGAGGCTTTCCGAGCAACATCCATGGTTCAAACTCCAACTGCCTTATTACAAAGAAGGCGGTCAGAGTTTAACCCGGCCCTTCAATCTGACTGGCTTCCGACGGGCTCAAGGAGCCTATCGGCCAGTCGGAAACCAATCATAATCCCTTATGGATAGCGTTTCTGCCGTCGGGATTATGATGTTGGCTTCTGACAGGCTTTTCATGTCTGGCGTTCCGACATGGAAAGCGAATTGGGGAGCCCATATCAGGGGGGCCTTCTCTCCACAGCCTCCAGTTGTAGATAACCATTAATGAAATGTGGCAACCCAAAAAGTACGGACCTGGGTATATTGCGATAAAAATAAAACAGTGGTCCAAAACCTATTTATTTTTAAACTGATCCAAACAGTCCATATTCATATAGTTATTTATTCATGGGCGATCCCATTGAATCCGCATCAATGCACTAATGAACTCAGTTACTTTAAGCAAAAAGAGATATCACTACACCAACAATATATCAAATCAGAGTGCAATATTTAATTTATTGTCTCTTAATCAAACAATTGATAATCCACAAAATTTTTCGATTCAGAATAAAAAGTTGCCCAAGGGAGCATGCACAAGAGGAGTGATCAAAAGAGTGTATACAGTGAATAAAGGAAAAGGAAAATCAGAGTGATAATGAACAGAAATTTTCACAATATTATTGTACAGTTACGGTTTCACAGTTTTCCGTATTGGAACTACCTGGCCACACAAAACAACCAATCATAACAACTAATGTCAGTATAATCTAAATAAAAAGACATCAATGTCAGTTGTGTGCACTTTTTATCACAAGTATGGGTCCACGGTAGAGATAGTATCGTCGACGTTTCGACTCGACTTATGGTCGTCCGGTAATTTGAACCTGGACCGTGCGAGTCTTCATCAGGACAGACATTAGATGGGCAACAAAGGGTAACAGATGACCCTACAAGAAATAAAAGGGAATTACCCTATTGTAGTGATATATTGTTATGAATTAATTAAAACCCCACAAGGGCAGCGTGCTTACCCTCGGGTACAAGGCCAACAAGGTGTACCTCCTTACTGGACCGAGTAGATCAATTCACTCCTGCAAGACATAATTAATGCAGGGTGTAGGCAACTCATTCTATTAGACCATATATGCATAACAATCACGTGGATCTATGCATGATATTTTACCTTTTCACGATGATTAAATCATCCATCACAAATCATATTCTGAAGTTTTTCAATCAGCTGTATCAAGTTCCTGTATCCAACGATCAGGAAGCTGTATAGAGAAGGAATACCATAAGGGTATGGCCAATCAGACTTATATTTCATAAAAAAGTCAGCATTCTAATAGGCACCCAACATGTTTTTACCTTAAAATAATGCCTCGATTCACAAAGGGAACGCTCCTGTCCCAAGCGATCAGGAAGCTATGAAAAGGAGAGAGAAAGCGATGCTTCGTTTACAAATCGCTCCAAAAGTGACTCGTATGTCACCTAATGGCAAGACTCAGCAGACCCTCGTGTTATGAGGGGAGTATCTTACCGTACTGCCGTAGTTGCGGGCTACTCAATCCCCAAGTTTCAACTAGTTCCGAAAGTCTTCCGCGTTTCAGGAAGTATCACCTGACTCATGTGCCGAGTCCCTATTCTACCCAATCATGGTGGACATAGTAGAGGGACTCTCCGTGTAAACGGATATTTAATTAGGAGTGTGTTTATCCGTATTTCTATTTCCAATGCTCCATTAAATTAGTGCACAATTTTCTGATATACCCGCAATTTATGTATACAACGGATATTTAAAATCGGACGCGATTTTAACGGGCGCCATTTTGGATTGGGAACAGCTAAACCCGATGTGCAAGAAGTACACCGGAGGGTGCTCCACTCAATTGGGATCACAAATTAATGTATTTACAGGGCAAAAAAAGGGGGAAATGTTATACATCAGAGGAAAACATAACAAATACCCACAATTAAGTAAAATATTATGTTAAATATTTACAAAACAGAGGGCTACAGTCACCATCCACCATTATACATATCATCAGCTCATCATAATTTAAACAGTAATGCATACAAGAATATAACACAATTCACCATCAAGGGTGTAATTCAACCAGATATCATGGAATACAGATGGGTGTTCTACTCATTGTCTAAACCCCCAGTAATGATACTTGTCTGTTAATTTCCTCCAACTCATTCAATCCAGTGTTCACTGTACCCATGGAATATATCCATTTACATCCCCTTCTATTGAGGATACTATGTAGGTCTCCACCACGTGGGTTGGCTAATACTTTTTCTACGACCCACCACTTCAAACTGTCTTCAGAGTGCTCAAAAGTCGAAAAATGTTCCACCAAGGGCGCTCCCGGAGCCCTGCAGCGTATACGACTCATATGCTGCAGGATCCGGCATTTGACCTTCTGTATGGTCTGCCCTATGTACAACAATCCACAGGGGCACAGGATGGCATATATTACCCCTGAGGTATTGCAATTACTGTGATCCTTCAGGTTATATGTACAATCATTATAACTGAAGGTGGTGCACTCTGTTGTCAGGGGACAGGCCTTACACATGCCACATTTTGTGTGTCCTACCACCGCCGGAAAACCCCAAAGTGTCGTCTGATTCACTGTTTGCCTCATAGGTAGTAGGGATTTTACCACATGCTCCCTGATGTTTCTACCCTTGTGGAATGCATGTAGCGGAGGTCCAATCCCTCCAAGTTCTCCACTAATTAGGTGCCAATGCCGATTTATGCATCTCTTTATGGCATTACTTTTTGTGTTAAAGGTCGTAACACATACCAGTCTGTCCTCAGTAGTTTTAGGTTTCACATTTAACAGATGTTCTCTGTGGTTATGCCACGCACGTTTACGGGCCTTTTTCAATAACCGTAGGGGATAGCCTCGTTCACTCAGCCTCGCTATCAGGAGTGACGATTCATCAAAAAAATCCTCCTTTTTGAAAAAATTCCTCCGCAGCCTCAGGAACTGCCCGAAGGGCAAATTGTCCCTGAGGTTGCGGAGTGATGGCTGGTGTATCCGAGCAATGTATTTCTCTCACTGCTCTTTCTGTGTAAGTTAGTGTACAAAAAACCAGCTTCTGTCTTAATTTGTATATCCAAAAAGTTGATTGAGTTCGTATCAAAGTCAACCGTGAATTTGATATCATTCGAGCAACCATTCAACCATACATGGAATTCTGTTAAATCTACTTGACTGCCCTCCCAAATAAGTAGGACGTCGTCAATATACCTTACCCATAGTAAAATATTATTCCGGTATGGGTTGTATTGATTCAAAATATATGTTCTTTCATATTCACTCATAAATATGATGGCTAGATTAGGGGCAAAGCTTGCCCCCCTCGCCACCCCCTTAGTTTGGATATAATATTTACCCTGGAACATGAAGAAATTTTTTGACATGGCAATTGAAAGTAATTGAATAATGAACTCCGTAGGAACTCTATGTGGGGCGACCCTTTTATTCAGGACATATTCTATACACTCCAGTGCTGCTTGCTGAGGGATGTTTGTATATAGCGCTGTAATATCCATAGTAGATAGTAAGCACTTATTACTATCATATGGACGTCCTTCAACCAACTGGATGGTGTGCATCGTGTCCCTTATGTATGTGAGTGTGGAGATGGCAATGGGTTTTAAAAACACATCCACATACTTGCACAAAGGTTCCAGCGAAGACCCACAACCCGATATGATGGGCCTACCGGGCGGGGCATCCAGATTTTTGTGAACCTTCGGGAGGGTATAAGTAGTTGGCATTCGCGGATGCTTGTTGTTGAGAAACTGATGCTCATGTTTGGTGATTAACCCATCTTCCAATGCTCTTTTCGTCAATTTAGAGATGGACTCACTTATCTCTTTAGTGGGATCTTTTTTGAGAAAGATGTAATTCTCTTCCACAGCTAATTGGGAGAGTATTTCAGTTTTGTATTTTTCAAGACTTTGAATCACTATAGCCCCGCCCTTATCGGCGGGCTTTATAACGATATCATTATTGTTTTTCAAGGAGTGTAAGGCAGTTTTTTCTTGTCGACATATTATAAGGGACATACTGCCGTTTAATTAGTACACTTTCCACATCACGTGATACGGCCTGTTCATATGCCATTATTTTATGATCCAACAGGTGTGTGGGAGGACTACATTTTGAGGGAGGTCTTAATCCACTGCCTGAGAAGACAGGATTGTAAGGAACTTTCAGAAAATGATGTTTCAGCCGAATTTTTCTGAAAAATTGCTGCAATTCAATTTTCAAATTGAAATTATTAGGTACTGTTATAGGCACAAAAGATAGGCCTTTGGAGAGGACGTCCTGTTCAGTGGGCGACAGTTGGTAATCAGATATATTGATTATAGGGTTCTCGGGTTTGTGCACTACCACCTGTAGTGCTGACGCCTCGTCTGAATCTCGCCATGGGAGTCCTGTTGAAAGCGTGTCTGCTTTTTCC
This sequence comes from Lissotriton helveticus, assembly GCF_964261635.1. NCBI lineage: Eukaryota > Metazoa > Chordata > Amphibia > Caudata > Salamandridae > Lissotriton > Lissotriton helveticus. The sequence goes on from NC_136061.1 coordinate 1,504,291,861, forward strand.
CTCTCCCTGCTCCTCTGTTCCAGGGCGCAGATCGACCGCCCCTGGGTCTCCCCCAGGGGCGACCCCTCCCGGGAGGGCCCCACCATTGGTCCTCGCCTAAAAAAGGTTGCTGTTCAGGGCAACTTTGGGCTGAGTTATTAGCGCCGGCTCCAGCACTTGTACTTGGGCGCTCTGTATCACTATCTGAGCTGCTGCCAAAAGACGATCCCGAGAGGGTATTATATCTCTTATACCCCCCTCTACCTCTACTTGACAGGCCTCCTCGTTGGTCTCTAAAAAAGTAGCCCTCTTGTAAATATGGTACATTACTTTTTTGTCGTATGTTTTTATGTCTTTTGCCACTTTTTCTAGTTTCGTACCTTGTGTGTATATGTCAAATTCCCTAATAGTCTTCTCAAGCCTCTCTAGAGCCTCCTTAGCATTCACCAAAGTCTTATCATCAATAATCTCTCTCCTTAGATCCGCAATCTCCTTTGTCAATTTTTCTACCTCCTCTACTGCAGTTTCAATGGCCAACACCATCCAATGTCTTGAGCATGTGTTGGACACGAAACTGAAGTTTTCTTTAAATTTTGGATTTTCCAAAAAGATCACTGGTTCATTACGTACCTGCAACCCAATTGGGATTACATTGGAATGGAGGTATTTGGCTAGGGTATGACCATGCAGCCGCGTTCGAATAAGCTTTTTTTCTAGTCTTTCTAGCCTAGTTATCTTCCCATTTAGTGATAGATCACTAGTGATGGTGTTGCTAGTTATAAATGTACCGCCTCCCTTCTCAGTTAAGAGTTTGTCTATATAATCCTCGCTATATGACAAAGTCTCTCTGTCAGAAGTATTCTTATATAGCCAACAGATGAACACTTAAAACACCAACAACAATTATACACGTTACAAATTTCCAACAAAAATTACAACAATTATATACATTACAAACTTTTTACAAATACAACCCTCACAGACATGCTGCACTAAGGTAACCATTAATGAAATGGGGCAACCCAAAGGTACGGACCTGGGTATATTGCGATAAAAATAAAACAGTGGTCCAAAACCTATTTCTTTTTAAACTGATCCAAACAGTCCATATTCATATAGTTATTTATTCATGGGCGTTCCCATTGAATCCGCACCAATGCACTAATGAACTCAGTTACTTCAAACAAAAAGAGATATCACTACACCAACAATATATCAAATCAGAGTGCAATATTTAATTTATTGTCTCTTAATCAAACAATTGATAATCCACAAAAATTTTCGATTCAGAATAAAAACTTGCCCAAAGGAGCGTGCACAAGAGGAGTGATCAAAATAGTGTATACAGTGAATAAAGGAAAAGGAAAATCAGAGTGATAATGAACAGAATATTCACATTATTATTGTACAGTTACGGTTTCACAGTTTTCCGTATTGGAACTACCTGGCCACACAAAACAACCAATCATAACAACTAATGTCAGTATAATCTAAATAAAAAGACATCAATGTCAGTTGTGTGCACTTTTTATCACAAGTATGGGTCCACGGTAGAGATAGTATCGTCGACGTTTCGACTCGACTTATGGTCGTCCGGTAATTTGAACCTGGACCGTGCGAGTCTTCATCAGGACAGACATTAGATGGGCAACAAAGGGTAACAGATGACCCTACAAGAAATAAAAGGGAATTACCCTATTGTAATGATATATTGTTATGAATTAATTAAAACCCCAAAAGGGCAGCGTGCTTACCCTCGGGTACAAGGCCAACAAGGTGTACCTCCTTACTGGACTGAGTAGAATTCACTCCTGCAAGACATAATTAATGCAGGGTGTAGGCAACTCATTCTATTAGACCATATATGCATAACAATCACATGGATCTATGCATGATATTTTACCTTTTCACGATGATTAAATCATCCATCACAAATCATATTATGAAGTTTTTCAATCAGCTGTATCAAGTTCCTGTATCCAACGATCAGGAAGCTGTATAGAGAAGGAATACCATAAGGGTATGGCCAATCAGACTTATATTTCATAAAAAAGTCAGCATTCTAATAGGCACCCAACATGTTTTTACCTTAAAATAATGCCTCGATTCACAAAGGGAACGCTCCTGTCCCAAGCGATCAGGAAACTATGAAAAGGAGAGAGAAAGCCATGCTTCATTTACAAATCGCTCCAAAAGTGACTCGTATGTCACCTAATGGCAAGACTCAGCAGACCCTCGTGTTATGAGGGGAGTATCTTACCGTACTGCCGTAGTTGCAGGCTACTCGATCCCCAAGTTTCAACTAGTTCCGAAAGTCTTCCGCGTTTCAGGAAGTATCACCTTACTCATGTGCCGAGTCCCTATTCTACCCAATCATGGTGGACATAGTAGAGGGACTCTCCGTGGAAACGGATATTTAATCAGGAGTGTGTTTATCCGTATTTCTATTTCCAATGCTCCATTAAATTAGTGCACAATTTTCTGATATACCCGCAATTTATATATACATCGGATATTTAAAATCGGACGCGATTTTAACGGGGGCCATTTTGGATTGGGAAGAGCTAAACCCGATGTGCAAGAAGTACACCGGAGGGTGCTTCACTCAATTGGGGTCACAAATTAATGTAATTACAGGGCAAAAAAAGGGAGAAATGTTATACATCAGAGGAAAACATAACAAATACCCACAATTTAGTAAAATATTATGTTAAATATTTACAAAACAGAGGGCTACAGTCACCATCCACCATTATACATTTATTTATTTTTTATTTATTTCAATTTATATAGCGCATTATCACGCGGGGGTCTCTAAGCGCTTGTACCAGGCAGACAGACAACTCAATAGAACAGACAGCTACCCTACAACTCTCCACAGGCTTCTCGGAACAGTATTGTTTTTAGCATCCGTCGGAAAGGCAGCAGCTTTGGTTCCTTACGGAGATCTGGTGGAAGTTTATTCCATGCCGCCGGGAGCAGAGTGGAGAAAACTCGACCGCCCTGGGTCGACAGACGATAGCGTGGGTTAGTCAGGAGCGTGGCCTCTGAAGACCTCAGTGCCCTACCTGGAATGTAGCTCGATAGTCTACTTTTTATGTAATTCGCTGCGTTGCCATAAATAGCCTTATGGGAGATACACAGGCCTTTGAACAATACCCTCTGTCTAACAGGAAGCCAATGCAGCTGGCGCAGAAGAGGAGATGCATGCGCCTTCCTGGGCTTCCTATAGATTAGTCTTGCTGCATCGTTCATCACTGTTTGAAGCCTCGACAGTTGTTGCTGGGGCAGACCCAAATACAACGCAGTCGCCCCAGAATCATGGCTGTCACTGCGCTCCTTAGAGTAGAAAAGGACAGTAAATTGGAGATTTTGCGAAGTTGCCTAAGGAGGCCTATGCATGTACCCACCACTGTGCACACCTGCTTTCTCATGGTCAAATTGCCATCAATGAGGATGCCCAGGCTTTTTACCACGGTAGCTGGAACCGGCGCCCTGCCCAACTCCCTGGGCCAAAATCCATCGTGCCAGGGGCTGCCAGCGGTGGTAATTGGCAGCACCTCTGTTTTGTCATGATTGATCTTCAGGGAGTTGGCAGTCATCCAGTTTACTGTGTATCTCAGGATGTTATGCAAGCGTCCTTGAGCTCCAGGAGTGTCCTCTATTTGAATGATGATCTGTGTGTCGTCAGCGTAATTATAGATCTGACAATCCATCTGATTGAGCGCTGAAATCAGAGGCTGGAGATAAATATTAAAAAGGAGCGGAGAGAGCGCCGACCCTTGCGGCACTCCACAGGTGATGGCCGCTGCTGCTGATACTAGGTCTGCAAGCTGTACTTTCTGCGATCTATCCTGCAGGAAAGAAGTAAGCCAACTTAGTGCGGTTCCCCCGATGCCTAGATCTCTCACACGCGACAGCAGTTGACTGTGACACACAGTGTCGAATGCCGCAGAGAGATCAAGCGGTAATTGCAAACACAACAGTGATGGACAGAATGTGGATCAATGTCACACATTCACCCCAGTCCAAAGATCTGGGCCCAAATCCATTGTTTTTCCACTCCACACCACCCTGGGTTAGACAATGGCGATATGCAAATCAGCGCTGACCCTGTGCCCCATGGGAACAGTCCAGTCCGAACTACAAAAGCCATGTCCTTCCCAGAACGGAAACAAGCATCCGAGGACCGGCCCGGTTTCGAGGTAACACCTCTCATCAGCCCGGCTAGCTTGACTCCAGTGGTGTGGAGTGCCTGGGACTCACGTCTGAGCATCCCCAGTACACTTAGAGCGGTAATTGCAAACACAACAGTGATGGACAGAATGTGGATCAATGTCACACATTCACCCCAGTCCAAAGATCTGGGCCCAAATCCATCGTTTTTCCACTCCACACCACCCTGGGTTAGACAATGGCGATATGCAAATCAGCGCTGACCCTGTGCCCCATGGGAACAGTCCAGTCCGAACTACAAAAGCCATGTCCTTCCCAGAACGGAAACAAGCATCCGAGGACCGGCCCGGTTTCGAGGTAACACCTCTCATCAGCCCGGCTAGCTTGACTCCAGTGGTGTGGAGTGCCTGGGACTCACGTCTGAGCATCCCCAGTACACTTAGAGCGGTAATTGCAAACACAACAGTGATGGACAGAATGTGGATCAATGTCACACATTCACCCCAGTCCAAAGATCTGGGCCCAAATCCATCGTTTTTCAACTCCACACCACCCTGGGTTAGACAATGGCGATATGCAAATCAGCGCTGACCCTGTGCCCCATGGGAACAGTCCAGTCCGAACTACAAAAGCCATGTCCTTCCCAGAACGGAAACAAGCATCCGAGGACCGGCCCGGTTTCGAGGTAACACCTCTTATCAGCCCGGCTAGCTTGACTCCAGTGGTGTGGAGTGCCTGGGACTCACGTCTGAGCATCCCCAGTACACTTAGAGCGGTAATTGCAAACACAACAGTGATGGACAGAATGTGGATCAATGTCACACATTCACCCCAGTCCAAAGATCTGGGCCCAAATCCATTGTTTTTCCACTCCACACCACCCTGGGTTAGACAATGGCGATATGCAAATCAGCCCTGACCCTGTGCCCCATGGGAACAGTCCAGTCCGAACTACAAAAGCCATGTCCTTCCCAGAACGGAAACAAGCATCCGAGGACCGGCCCGGTTTCGAGGTAACACCTCTCATCAGCCCGGCTAGCTTGACTCCAGTGGTGTGGAGTGCCTGGGACTCACGTCTGAGCATCCCCAGTACACTTAGAGCGGTAATTGCAAACACAACAGTGATGGACAGAATGTGGATCAATGTCACACATTCACCCCAGTCCAAAGATCTGGGCCCAAATCCATCGTTTTTCCACTCCACACCACCCTGGGTTAGACAATGGCGATATGCAAATCAGCGCTGACCCTGTGCCCCATGGGAACAGTCCAGTCCGAACTACAAAAGCCATGTCCTTCCCAGAACGGAAACAAGCATCCGAGGACCGGCCCGGTTTCGAGGTAACACCTCTCATCAGCCCGGCTAGCTTGACTCCAGTGGTGTGGAGTGCCTGGGACTCACGTCTGAGCATCCCCAGTACACTTAGAGCGGTAATTGCAAACACAACAGTGATGGACAGAATGTGGATCAATGTCACACATTCACCCCAGTCCAAAGATCTGGGCCCAAATCCATCGTTTTTCAACTCCACACCACCCTGGGTTAGACAATGGCGATATGCAAATCAGCGCTGACCCTGTGCCCCATGGGAACAGTCCAGTCCGAACTACAAAAGCCATGTCCTTCCCAGAACGGAAACAAGCATCCGAGGACCGGCCCGGTTTCGAGGTAACACCTCTCATCAGCCCGGCTAGCTTGACTCCAGTGGTGTGGAGTGCCTGGGACTCACGTCTGAGCATCCCCAGTACACTTAGAGCGGTAATTGCAAACACAACAGTGATGGACAGAATGTGGATCAATGTCACACATTCACCCCAGTCCAAAGATCTGGGCCCAAATGCATCGTTTTTCCACTCCACACCACCCTGGGTTAGACAATGGCGATATGCAAATCAGCGCTGACCCTGTGCCCCATGGGAACAGTCCAGTCCGAACTACAAAAGCCATGTCCTTCCCAGAACGGAAACAAGCATCCGAGGACCGGCCCGGTTTCGAGGTAACACCTCTCATCAGCCCGGCTAGCTTGACTCCAGTGGTGTGGAGTGCCTGGGACTCACGTCTGAGCATCCCCAGTACACTTAGAGCGGTAATTGCAAACACAACAGTGATGGACAGAATGTGGATCAATGTCACACATTCACCCCAGTCCAAAGATCTGGGCCCAAATCCATTGGTTTTCCACTCCACACCACCCTGGGTTAGACAATGGCAATATGCAAATCAGCGCTGACCCTGTGCCCCATGGGAACAGTCCAGTCCGAACTACAAAAGCCATGTCCTTCCCAGAACAGAAACAAGCATCCGAGGACCGGCCCGGTTTCGAGGTAACACCTCTCATCAGCCCGGCTAGCTTGACTCCAGTGGTGTGGAGTGCCTGGGACTCACGTCTGAGCATCCCCAGTACACTTAGAGCGGTAATTGCAAACACAACAGTGATGGACAGAATGTGGATCAATGTCACACATTCACCCCAGTCCAAAGATCTGGGCCCAAATCCATCGTTTTTCCACTCCACACCACCCTGGGTTAGACAATGGCGATATGCAAATCAGCGCTGACCCTGTGCCCCATGGGAACAGTCCAGTCCGAACTACAAAAGCCATGTCCTTCCCGGTCCTCGGATGCTTGTTTCCGTTCTGGGAAGGACATGGCTTTTGTAGTTCGGACTGGACTGTTCCCATGGGGCACAGGGTCAGCGCTGATTTGCATATCGCCATTGTCTAACCCAGGGTGGTGTGGAGTGGAAAAACGATGGATTTGGGCCCAGATCTTTGGACTGGGGTGAATGTGTGACATTGATCCACATTCTGTCCATCATTGTTGTGTTTGCAGTTACCGCTCTAAGTGTACTGGGGATGCTCAGACGTGAGTCCCAGGCACTCCACACCACTGGAATCAAGCTAGCCGGGCTGAAGAGAGGTGTTACCTCGAAACCGGGCCGGTCCTCGGATGCTTGTTTCCGTTCTGGGAAGGACATGGCTTTTGTAGTTTGGACTGGACTGTTCCCATGGGGCACAGGGTCAGCGCTGATTTGCATATCGCCATTGTCTAACCCAGGGTGGTGTGGAGTGGAAAAACGATGGATTTGGGCCCAGATCTTTGGACTGGGGTGAATGTGTGACATTGATCCACATTCTGTCCATCATTGTTGTGTTTGCAGTTACCGCTCTAAGTGTACTGGGGATGCTCAGACGTGAGTCCCAGGCACTCCACACCACTGGAATCAAGCTAGCCGGACTGAAGAGAGGTGTTACCTCGAAACCGGGCCGGTCCTCGGATGCTTGTTTCCGTTCTGGGAAGGACATGGCTTTTGTAGTTCGGACTGGACTGTTCCCATGGGGCACAGGGTCAGCGCTGATTTGCATATCGCCATTGTCTAACCCAGGGTGGTGTGGAGTGGAAAAACGATGGATTTGGGCCCAGATCTTTGGACTGGGGTGAATGTGTGACATTGATCCACATTCTGTCCATCATTGTTGTGTTTGCAGTTACCGCTCTAAGTGTACTGGGGATGCTCAGACGTGAGTCCCAGGCACTCCACACCACTGGAATCAAGCTAGCCGGGCTGAAGAGAGGTGTTACCTCGAAACCGGGCCGGTCCTCGGATGCTTGTTTTCGTTCTGGGAAGGACATGGCTTTTGTAGTTCGGACTGGACTGTTCCCATGGGGCACAGGGTCAGCGCTGATTTGCATATCGCCATTGTCTAACCCAGGGTGGTGTGGAGTGGAAAAACAATGGATTTGGGCCCAGATCTTTGGACTGGGGTGAATGTGTGACATTGATCCACATTCTGTCCATCATTGTTGTGTTTGCAGTTACCGCTCTAAGTGTACTGGGGATGCTCAGACGTGAGTCCCAGGCACTCCACACCACTGGAATCAAGCTAGCCGGGCTGAAGAGAGGTGTTACCTCGAAACCGGGCCGGTCCTCGGATGCTTGTTTCCGTTCTGGGAAGGACATGGCTTTTGTAGTTCGGACTGGACTGTTCCCATGGGGCACAGGGTCAGCGCTGATTTGCATATCGCCATTGTCTAACCCAGGGTGGTGTGGAGTGGAAAAACGATGGATTTGGGCCCAGATCTTTGGACTGGGGTGAATGTGTGACATTGATCCACATTCTGTCCATCATTGTTGTGTTTGCAGTTACCGCTCTAAGTGTACTGGGGATGCTCAGACGTGAGTCCCAGGCACTCCACACCACTGGAATCAAGCTAGCCGGGCTGAAGAGAGGTGTTACCTCGAAACCGGGCCGGTCCTCGGATGCTTGTTTCCGTTCTGGGAAGGACATGGCTTTTGTAGTTCGGACTGGACTGTTCCCATGGGGCACAGGGTCAGCGCTGATTTGCATATCGCCATTGTCTAACCCAGGGTGGTGTGGAGTGGAAAAACGATGGATTTGGGCCCAGATCTTTGGACTGGGGTGAATGTGTGACATTGATCCACATTCTGTCCATCATTGTTGTGTTTGCAGTTACCGCTCTAAGTGTACTGGGGATGCTCAGACGTGAGTCCCAGGCACTCCACACCACTGGAATCAAGCTAGCCGGGCTGAAGAGAGGTGTTACCTCGAAACCGGGCCGGTCCTCGAATGCTTGTTTCCATTCTGGGAAGGACATGGCTTTTGTAGTTCGGACTGGACTGTTCCCATGGGGCACAGGGTCGGCGCTGATTTGCATATCGCCATTGTCTAACCCAGGGTGGTGTGGAGTGGAAAAACGATGGATTTGGGCCCAGATCTTTGGACTGGGGTGAATGTGTGACATTGATCCACATTCTGTCCATCATTGTTGTGTTTGCAGTTACCGCTCTAAGTGTACTGGGGATGCTCAGACGTGAGTCCCAGGCACTCCACACCACTGGAATCAAGCTAGCCGGGCTGAAGAGAGGTGTTACCTCGAAACCGGGCCGGTCCTCGGATGCTTGTTTCCGTTCTGGGAAGGACATGGCTTTTGTAGTTCGGACTGGACTGTTCCCATGGGGCACAGGGTCAGCGCTGATTTGCATATCGCCATTGTCTAACCCAGGGTGGTGTGGAGTGGAAAAACGATGGATTTGGGCCCAGATCTTTGGACTGGGGTGAATGTGTGACATTGATCCACATTCTGTCCATCATTGTTGTGTTTGCAGTTACCGCAGAGAGATCAAGCAGCACCAGGGCCCCGGGGATCTTTTTATCAGCTCTACATCTCAATTTGTCCAAAATGGAAACCATCACCAGCTCCGTACTGTGATCTCCAGGTGCCTAGAGAGGTGTGTCAATACATGCTGTTCTAGTACCTTCGCCAAGAACGGCAACTGGGAGATGGGCCTGAAGTTCTTTAAAATCTTAACATCCGCTCCGGGCTTCTTAAGCAATGGAATCAACCGCGCCTCTTTGAGCATGGTCGGGACCCGTCCCATTTCCAGTGACTTGTTTAAGAGGTTTAGCACATCCTCCTCCATCCCTGGCATGGCTTGCTTAAACACGCTAGGGGGACAGGGGTCTACCTTGGAGCCCGACTTCAACTTCCCCACTAAGTTAAATAGCATCTCCTTCTTAACTAGGGGTATACTATTCATGGGGTCCTGAATTTTAGGCCTGCATGGGATAATTTGCAATGGGCATTCTAACACAGGGGAGCGCGAGATTTCAAGTAAGAGCTCCTCGATTTTGTTGGTGAAAAATTCAAGGAATTTATGACAGTCCTCAAGAGAAAACTCGGGCCTCTGTTCCCTGTTCTTCCTTAGTTCAGAGAGCACTTTAAAAAATTTCTTTCTGGGGGTTTTGGGCTGTTGCAATCCTTGTCTCGAAGAAGTCTGCCTTGTGTACAAGGATCGCTCTCTTATATATAGCAAGCTCCTGCACATACAATAAATGTGCCGCCGCATTGTAGTCCCTTTGCCAGGCCCTCTCCGCCTTCCGAAGAACTTGTTTCCTAGCCCTCAGTGAGTCGTTAAACCAAGGCGCTCCTGCTCCTTTGCCCACCATTTTCACCTTTCTAGCTGGTGCCACCATTTCAATGGCACCTTTCAATTTATCAACTACCTTATGACAGACTGCTTCTATGTCGGCATCTTGAACTGGTTGGGATACTGCATTTCGTAGATTAGTAACCAATTCCACCTCATTTATTAAGTTCCATTTCCTTACCATTTTCCAGGTAGCCAAGGGTTTCCCTCCACCTTTAGACACCACTCTCTGGCCCCTAATAAGGTAGTGATCGGACCATGCACAGGGGCTCCCAACTACCACCCTTGAGCCTGGCTCAGTTGACCATACCAAGTCCAGGGTGTGGCCCTTTACATGCGTTGGCCCAGCCACCTGTTGAATCATCCCCAACGCAGTTAAGGCTTCCTCTAGAACGAGAGCCTGTCCTTCTTTGGGGGTGGTCTCCCAATGGAAGTTAAAATCTCCCATCACCAACATATCCTTGTAACGGGATCTAAGGTCGTATATCAGCTCAACAAAGCTATCCATAAAATCCGGTGTGGCCCGCGAAGGCCGATAGACCAACAGGATGACCAAACACTCGGTGCCTAGCTCAAATTTAACCCCTAGGATGTCTGCGCCCCCATAACACTCGGCGCAGATTCTTTCATCCTTCCAGCGACTGTTAAACAAAAGCGCCACCCCTCCACCTCTCTTGTCCTGTGGCCGGTTCTGGCAAAAAGCCAGGTAGTTGGGGGGGAGAGAGGCCACCACATCTGGCGTGGATGACTCTTCTAACCACGTCTCCGTTAGCCCTAGGATGTCTAACTCACCCTCCTGTAGCAAAGTGAAAACTTCCAGGTTATGTTTCTGAAGTGACCGAGTATTTAGAAGACCGAAAGGGACTTCTGTTTCTGTTTTCCTGTTTCTCCTCCCCTCCTGTGTCAACGAAAGGTTCAGCAACCCCTCCTTTCGTAACCTTTGTAAGCAATCATGTCCTGGCTGCAGGTTACCTCTATGTAGGTCCATCAATTCCTTCCTGCTATACCTGGTGGTGGAACCAGGGGGTCTGGCCCCGGGTCCCGTCTGGGCGTAGATGGGCTCGCCTCTGGCGAGCCTCCGGTGCGCCCACTGCGCGCGCGCTGCGCGCAAACGCTGCGCGCAAATGCTGCGCGCTAGCATGAGGCAGGTTTAAGTAGGCTTCGTAGGAGCCCGCCTACCTCCTCCTATGCTGCCCCAAGATGGCGACCGCCAACCAACCCAGCCAGCCCAATCCAAAATGGCGCCTCCTAAAGGTTCGAAGGGGATTCACGGGACCCGCCAAACAGCGGTGAGTTGATTATTTTTATGGTGCAAGTGAGGGGCAATTATCGACCAACAGTTTAAACAAACAAAATTCGTCGATTTTAAAATATTACGCTAAAATGCACAACGTGCCACAATCACCCGCAATTCAGCAGCGCGAGCCTACGGGAGCTCATAGAGTCAAAGCCTTCTTCTCTCGAGTTTCAAGTTGCCTAGTAGCAGCTAGCATATCATCAACATATCATCAGCTCATCATAATTTAAACAGTAATGCAAACAAGAATATAACACAATTCACCATCAAGGGTGTAATTCAACCAGATATCATGGAATACAGATGGGTGTTCTACTCATTGTCTAAACCCCCAGTAATGATACTTGTCTGTTAATGTACTCCAACTCATTCAATCCAGCGTTCACTGTACCCAGGGAATATATCCATTTACATTCCCTTCTGTTGAGGATACTATGTAGGTCTCCACCACGTGGGTTGGTTTTTCTACGACTCACCACTTCAAACTGTCTTCAGAGTGCTCAAAAGTCGAAAAATTTTCCACCAAGGGCGCTCCCGGAGCCCTGCAGCGTATACGACTCATATGCTGCAGGATCCGGCATTTGACCTTCTGTATGGTCTGCCCTATGTACAACAATCCACAGGGGCACGTGATGGCATATATTACCCCTGGGGTATTGCAATTACTGTGATCCTTCAGGTTATATATACAATCATTATAACTGTACATAGGGCAGACCATACGCTGCAAGGCTCCGGGAGCGCCCTTGGTGGAACATTTTTCGACTTTTGAGCACTCTGAAGACAGTTTGAAGTGGTGGGTCGTAGAAAAAGTATCAGCCAACCCAAGTGTTGGAGACCTACATAGTATCCTCAACAGAAGGGAATGTAAATGGATATATTCCCTGGGTACAGTGAACGCTGGATTGAATGAGTTGGAGGAAATTAACAGACAAGTATCATTACTGGGGGTTTAGACAATGAGTAGAACACCCATCTGTATTCCATGATATCTGGTTGAATTACACCCTTGATGGTGAATTGTGTTATATTCTTGTATGCATTATTTTTTAAATTATGATGAGCTGATGATATGTATAATGGTGGATGGTGACTGTAGCCCTCTGTTTTGTAAACATTTAACATAATATTTTACTTAATTGTGGGTATTTGTTATGTTTTCCTCTGATGTATAACAGTTCCCCCTTTTTTTGCCCTGTAAATACATTAATTTGTGACCCAAATTGAGTGGAGCACCCTCCGGTGTACTTCTTGCACATCGGGTTTAGCTGTTCCCAATCCAAAATGGCACCCGTTAAAATCGCGTACGATTTTAAATATCCGATGTATATATAAATTGCGGGTATATCAGAAAATTGTGCACTAATTTAATGGAGCATTGGAAATAGAAATACGGATAAACACACTCCTGATTAAATATCCGTTTCCACGGAGAGTCCCTCTACTATGTCCACCATGATTGGGTAGAATAGGGACTCGGCACATGAGTCAGGTGATACTTCCTGAAACGAGGAAGACTTTCGGAACTAGTTGAAACTTGGGGATCGAGTAGCCTGCAACTAGGGCAGTACGGTAAGATACTCCCCTCATAACTCGAGGGTCTGCTGAGTCTTGCCATTAGGTGACATACGAGTCACTTTTGGAGCGATTTGTAAACGAAGCATGGCTTTCTCTCTCCTTTTCATAGCTTCCTGATCGCTTGGGACAGGAGCGTTCCCTTTGTGAATCGAGGCATTATTTTAAGGTAAAAACATGTTGGGTGCCTATTAGAATGCTGACTTTTTTATGAAATATAAGTCTGATTGGCCATACTGTGGAAAATTAGTACGATTTGGTAAACATTATCTGCGCCATCTTGCCTTTTCCCCTGATGCCACACTTTTTGTCGTACGCACCCGCCATTTTAGGTGCCGCGATCAGAACCACCCTCTACACGCCACTGGCCCCCCCCAGCACAGCCCTTCGCCCTCACAAGCCCCCACGCACTGGCCACCCCCCCGCTCTCACATGCCTTGGGCCATAAACCCCTCTTCAGCGCAGCTCTGCCTCAGAACCCCATCCTGTTCCCAGCGCGACACCTCCCTTCGTTCCTTTCATGGTCCCAGACCCTTTGATACAAACCCCCTTTTCCTGTGTGCCCGTTTGTCTTCCCCGTTCCCAGGCCGCCACCTGGCCCTGCGGATACTGTTTATTGCCCCCCGTACAGTAGGAAGCTTCCCCCATTAAAGGACTCTCGAATTGATCAAAGCCCCCACCCTATGATATCCGATCAACCCCACACATTCCGTGAATCGGGCGGAATCACCAGCTGCGTGATAATCATCACCTATTGTGACCGGGGTGGAGACTTCAACTGTAAATGTATGTGGGAACGGGCCTGAAGGGGAGATTTCGAGGATGTCCTTTCGTACTTCAAAGCATTGCAAGAATGTGTTACCTGCAATAAAGATCATAAAACTGTGTATAAGAGGCCAGGCCTCAGAGATGCGGTTAGAGCACCTCGTGACGATACTGGCTGTCCGAACTGATGTGTTCTCCTCCGGAGAGAATAAACCTTGTTTCCTGCCTTCCAGTCTCCAGCGCCTGCCTCTTCATTGATTAATATTTTGTGGGTTAAAGAGGCGATACCGCCGGGCAAATATTGGTTGTCCTTGACCTGTTTTTACAATTGGCGTCCCAAGCGTGGGGCCCATCAGCGACACGTGGATCCAGTGGGAGAGGTCCTGACGACAGAGTGAACGACTGCAATGATCGGGAGAGCTCTTGCCCAATAGACCCTCGTCTGGCAGCCGATCATCCGAACTTCACTGGTTCCGAACAGACCTCTCTCGAGTGATCTACGGTCCTGACTGGGAACCATCAGGAGTGCCGCGAGGAATACGAGGAAAAGAGGACGATCGGGCGCTGGATTCGGAAGATAAGAAACTGTCCATACGGTCCGGGTAAGGTCGTGTAAACACGACGAATTGCGAAATGATTGTTTAATTGATCGGAAAATACTAGTATTACTCTTTGTTGACTTGTTTGGAGATTCACTGTCTGCAAACGGAGAAACAATAGGCTCTCTCTCTTTGCAAACAGTGAAGGATAGGTAACGCAGCCAGCGTGCCTATCTTTCTCCCCCACTGATTGATTGTTTTGAACTTTCGGGAGATTTCTTCTCCCACACTGATTAATTGTTTTTGACCCCGAACTACTGTTCGCGGATTGTTTTCTGGAGATTCTCTGTCTGCAAACAGGAAAGAACAAGTTCCTCTTTGCAGATAGTGAAAGGGTAGAGAACGCAGACCTTTTGCGGGCCTACTTATTCTCCCCACTGATTGTTTATTGACTGTTTTGATATTGGTTCATGAGGTATTCACTGCCTGCAAACAACGTAGAATAGAAATATTCTGTCTAGTCTTTGCACGCAGTGATAAGATAGGCAGTGCTGACTTTTGGTCCTCGTTGTGAGCCGTCATGTCTGTCTTCTCCCCACTGATTGGTAGTTGGTTCAGCCCGGACCGTTTATTAGAGGTGGACCATCTAGCTCCGCTGGAAGGCACCCCTAATAAAGACATGTTCACAAAGTATGGATTAGTTACCATAGCCTATAGTAAGCTGTGGCACAGGTATACCAAAGAAAATCAAGAAAAACAGTGGCCACTGATAGGATCCTTCAATCTTGATAAAATAGAAACGTTAGAAATAGCCCTTTGTAGTAATAAGACAACGCCTATTATGCTCGACAGTCTCGGTATGTGGCGCAAAGAAGCAATGCAACGAAAGAAAAGAGACGAAGTCAGAGTAGGTAAAGGAATATATCGACAGGACAACCCCAAGACACAACGACCCGAAAGTAATCCCCCGACACTACGCACAGGACGACCAGACTTAGGGCAAAACCAATGTGCTTTTTGTAAATTTTCCGGGCACTGGAAAGCCCAATGCCCCACTCTACTGAACGTGGGTAAGAGCAGAGGGCCGACAGAAATAACAGGCCGGCAGAAAGGGAAAAGGCGTGAGACAAAGATAAATCAGACTGACGCGGACAGGCCAGATAGAACCACCACGTTTGATTATGCCCGATGGCACAGATTTCGCCAGACCGATTTCAGCGACATGTTTGAGTCCTCATAGATCGAACAACGCTAAGACGGGAAACCCAGTCTAGCTCTAAGTTACCCGGTGACGAACCCCGTACTACCGCTACTGTTCCCTAACACAAAAAAGCCACCCTTTTTCGGATAACCTACAGAAACAATACACAGAGTAGTCTCGGACAGATTAGTATACATTCCATTAATGAACTCAAACTTCGAGTGCAATGGGACTGATTACTCTCTGTTGCCCCCCCACTCTGTAAAAAAAAGGGAGCAATTACAGGCCTGCATAGACAACCCCCCATTACCCAGACATGCCTGTCCAAACAAAATACCTACCCCCACTCCGGAAGTTCCCGAAATGCCACAGGTCACCGGTCACGCCCATCCGGAAGGTGAAACACACAACACGTGTGGGGCGGAGCCTGCTGACAGCCATCGATTGAAAAGATCGCCAGTGGGATGTCCAAGAGGCACCACGGGCCCAGCATGAAATGGCCGTCCCTTCCTCTTCTTCGTGGGGTGGCGTCCCCCGGGCCACGAGTAGGGAGGGGGCGGGTGCAGATGACCCCCTCCCTCGTATCTCCCGGTCCGGCCATCACAAATACCTCTGCTGAAAATTGGTACAGGGTGGGCTGGGAGGGAGAGGCGACGCGGACGAGCCTCTCCCACCTCCCCGGATAGGAGGTTTCCCAGCCCCCGGCCCGGCGCCGAACTCCTCCAGCTGGGCGGCGCCCATACTTGCGCAGCACCGGACATGCAACGGCGGCCATACTTCCGCAGCACAGGACATGGGATGGCGCCGGCCATACTTGCGCAGCACAAGACATACGATGGCCCTCAAGAGTACTTGTGGAGCACGGGATGTGGAGTGGCCATCATGTATGCCCGTGAGAAGGGGCGGCGTGGGGTGCACTGGGAGAGGGAGACGGCACGAACGAGTCTCCCTCGCCCCCCCCAGGTGGGGGCACCACAGCTGCACCCTAGCCGAATGTCCTGCTCCTACGGCACGGTGTTCCATTTCTTTCACCCCAAAGGGCCTCTTCCACTCTTGCAGACTCGACGAAGGGCGGCTGCTGCGGGGCCTCAAAATGGCGTCTGGGCCCCCTGGAAGGCGGGTCTAGGCCGCTAAAGTAACTCTGACCAGCAGTGTAACTCGGACGCTTGCCCGCTGGGGCACGAGCCCCCACCTCCGACAGCATCCCCACCGCCTTGAAGATTCTACAAAAGTCCCCGGAGCCCTCGGCCCCTGCAGGCTTCCGATGAGGAACAACTGCCTTGATCGCTAACGAAATAACCACGACATAGCCACCCCTTCTGTTAGCACGAGTTTTTTTTAACTGCCGAAAAGGACTCTGGTCCAACCGCCGGTTGTGGGAAACATTTTGTCCCTGATGCTACTTCCGGACTAACCCGGCCCCGCCCAAAATGGCGCCGGCGTCAATAAGAACTTACGAACACCTCGTGGTGTTTTTAGCTAATAAGACTTGATGTTCTGAGATATGTATATGATCCTTTGTACACTTAACGAAAAAGAGGGAGGGTTCACTCGACGAACATGTAAAAGGATTCCGTGAAAAATGTTGGTTTCAATGTACGATTTATTATGATATTATTGTAACTGATACATAACCACGCTTGTGACACACGCCCACGGTATGCATTTAGGAAAATTGATTGCAACTAGTCTGACTGTGCTTCCAATTATGAAATGAATGCCCCTTGATCCCTCACCTATTGATAGACCTTTTTAGTTTCCTGCAAATGAATAAATAAACCCTTTTAAATGTTTTTAATGCTGCAAAATACCCCCCTTACTGTACGTGCTTCAGCCATCGCCGTGTCCGGCCAAATACGATTGCACTCTCATATCTACATGCTGAACGATTGTGCAAATAAAGGTTTTTCAAACTATGAACAGGTATTGCATGCTTTTTTTTAAATATGGGATCAGCGGGAGAGTTTTTCTGTGCACCCTGTTTTGCTCTCTTTTTAAGGTTATTAGAAAATGGTTGCTCAGCCCCGGATGGAGGATCGAATCTAAGACACGATACTCTGCCTCCAAGTATGCGACTGGCTCAGGAACTAACGCATGGAGAAGAACCTCGACTTCTGAGGACGGGTAAAGTGAAGCGGTGTAAATGATAGAATGTTATAAAGGTACGGCACTCAAAGGTACTAGGGAACAGAGTTGGCCGAAGAGCTGATATGCCTTAGAACATCACAGCGTTGAAAAAGATTTAAGGACCCCGATAGCTAGGTACATCTACCAACTAGATACCTCGCACTAAGTGCCTCTGATTTTTAACGTTTCCCTACACACGGCCTATAAAGACACACCCCCCCCCCCCTGGCTTCAGAAACCAAGACCCCAGGGATTCTATCCCGAGGAGATAAGACGAGTATGTGGTAAGTAAAGGACTTTCGTGCCCATGCATTTGATATGCTCGAATGTTGTCCCCCTCCTTTCCCCTCTTTTCCTCCCTCTACAGGTTACATTGGAATCACGACTGAGGTATGGTGAAGATCTGAAGCCTCGCCATGTCTGATACATGAAGCGGACTAACGCTGCAAGGTGGCACCTAAGCACACCCACAAACTGCTCTTGTAACGAAAGAGCCAATAAGTTGTATGATATGATGAAACACGATCACCCCTAATCCGTGTTGCGTGAATGGGCACATGTCACGTATGTCTGAGACTATGAGAAAATGTTTTTATGCGACTGAGGCGTTGACTTAACTAGTCAAAGGACCGAGAGTGCGAGAAGTGCGACACAATGGTGCCTTTTACTCAATGCATGTCCCCTGTACCCGGCCTAATGCTCGTCCGTCCCAAACTGCATGCTTTCAAAATTTTAACACAGACCCGTAATGTCTCATGTTGTGTAAATGCGCTGAATAGCCTATCTTAATACACGGCCACTCCCCATGTCGCACGTGTACTATTTAGCCTATTGTTGCACATCTCTCTCTCTCTCTCTCTCTCTCTCTCTCTCTCTCTCTCTCTCTCTCTCTCTCTCTCTCTCTCTCTCTCTCTCTCCTCCACACTCTCACTCTCCTGAACGACTAGCACCTAATTGGCAAACCGCCACCCCTGGTGCACCACCCAATTGGCTCCAGCTACCGCAAGTATTTGCGAAAATTTGTCTTAAATAAAAATCACCTTGATGCCGTGTCACTACCTCTCCTTTCTGCTAAATATTGATGAAACCTAGAATTGGCCAAAAAAAAAAAAGGAAAGGACAGGTAAGACGACTGAGGTTCCCTAATCTGACCCGTAATAAGGGAACTACATGTCAGTGGCTTCTATGATAAAAAAGATACCTCAGATAACGCGACCCCCCCGTCCCGAATTGTCTCAATACCCAAACGGTAAAAGTGATCGAAACATCCCCATCTTCCCAGAACGCCCTCAGTTTTGTATCAGCTGCCCCGGACGAGAGTTGTAAAAATGTCCCTCACCCCCGGTTGTAAGAGATGGGTCGACTTACGACTAACACAGACCAGCCGTTGTTCCTAGAAATGATTTGTTGATGAGCAAGCTACAGAGTTTAGAATTCGAGAAATGTCACTGAACGCTTACCAACTGAACTGTGGCCTTCTGCTAGATAACGCCCTCATGACACAAAGCAAGACGATAGTCCCTCACCACAGTTTGCTATGTTCCTAGTTGTTTTCCATAAGACCTCGGTTTTTTAATGAAGTAGTCAGGTTGTAAGAGACTATGTAGGAATTAGAATGATGTTAGCAAAGTTAAGATTATACCAAAATGAGGAAATTGTTGCAATAAACCCTGTTAGAAGTAAAATGTTTAGCTGAAAGGTAGGATGCATTGATCGAATGGAAAATTGTTTAGCCTATGTTCGTTCCTCAGAAAGATACCTATCAGACCATGGTGGTAGCACGTTGCACTTTTTCGTAAAATATAAAGCCCTGGAGAACGGTATAGCTTCGTAAGGCTCGTACTAGGAAAGTGGGTCTCTGCCAGAAGAACTGATGTGACTGTAATAAACAAAATGCAATGAATAGGTACCAGATCTCGTACCACGACAATGAATGTAACACCAACAAACACCAAAGAAATAGTTACGAAAGAAAGTTATAGGAAATCCAGCAAGCCCATCATCAATTATTTATATGTTGGTCGTGAACCCCAATGTAACGGATGTTTCTCATTTGCTTGGAGCTGGGAGAGAAATAGACTTATGTGATTACCTTCCTCTGCCAATTCTCTAAAGACTGTCTTTTCAAACTCATTTAAGGGTACCACTGTCGGAGGAGAGAGAGACCGGATGCGGGAGCACGCGGCCTGACTACAGATCGTGGAACATCTGCGACATTGGCCAAGGCGAGACCGCAACAGTAAGGAGTCGCAGGACGAGGCACTGTTTCCGACAAAATGAGAGGAAAGGGCTGACCTGATGCCCCTGCTCGACGATCAACATGTGCCGAAAAGTCCCCGCTCTCTGAACTCGGTCATGGGCCCGCCTACCTAAAATTTTCCGTCCCCCTGGTCTGTTCCCGATCTGGCCCTGCTCCATCCCCCTTTTTCTCCGACCTACCCTAAGGACTACTCTCACACCCCCCTTCTTCCACCTGAACTCTTTGACAATCGACTCAAAAGGACACAGGGCGAAAGGCACCTTTTTGACCAGGAAAGCGAGGAAAAGGTCATGCCCTGCAACGCGGGACCTAGAATAGAGCTGGACACATAGCTCCACCGCCGGTGCTCCACAGTGCCAACAGAAGACGACAAAGAAATGCTGAGAACTCACTAATAATGGTCCATGACAATAGGACTTCCCCTTCGAACAATGACACCCCTGATTATCGTTTTTTACTACGTCTCATTTCTCTCCCAGCCACCATTGTATTGATTATGCTCCAACCGAATGCGAAAAGAACTTATATATGTAATAACCTATCAGTTCATATTCCGAATGACTATAAGCATCTATGAAATGAACCCAATGCTCTCAGTATAGAATCGTTTTTGTCCGATATTGCATTACTATGACTTTCCTGCAAACGAGCTTATCGATAGGCCCGCCTCCTAAGACGAAAGATTTTAAATGTAATGTTTATAGCCCCTTCACCTGGGTTCCTACTTCTTTACTTATGACCGCCACAGTAGACATGGATAGGAAATAGGCCAGCAAGATGTCTTGGAAATGTTAAAGGGAGGACTGTGGAAAATTAGTACGATTTGGTAAACATTATCTGCGCCATCTTGCCTTTTCCCCTGATGCCACACTTTTTGTCGTACTCACCCGCCATTTTAGGTGCCTCGATCAGAACCACCCTCTAC